>NC_137977.1:51081155-51681155 GCF_963924665.1 Micromys minutus
CCTGTCATAAGCAGCAGGGTTTTTGGTGTTTCTCACACGGTTGAGAAAGTCTTAAAACACAGTATAAAGTCAATCTTACAAACTGCAACAGTAACTGGGAAACACCACAGGGAGGCTCCCAGCCAAGAGGCAACTGGCCAAAGAACTGTGGCTGTACAGTGTTCGTGAGTGAAATTCTCATTTGGGTACATGGAGCTTGGGCAGCCCGGGAGGTCCCTGCAAACAGTCAGAGGTCAAGAAGATAGAGGACCCTCTGGTGTTCGTGGGAGTGGGACTCAGTACCCTGTCCCGGAAAGAGTTAGTCAGTAGGGAAGTGTGGGTTATTCATGTTTTAATGTAGTTTTATGCCAGATAAGAATTCAGACTTTGCCCTCAGTTGTTTGGGAGCTGAAAGAGCAGACCCCAATACCCAGGGTACAGGGAGCTGTGTTCAAATCCTTTTGTACTTTGTTCTTGCTCATGGTCAGGAAGCCTGAGCTGTGAGCTGTCTTGTAACTCACTAGGCACAGCCAGTCTTGGTTTTCCTGAACTTCTTTAACTCTCCTGAGCTGCAGGATGTTTTCCTTGAGATACACTCACGAAAACAATGAGGTGACAGGCTGGAGAAATGGCTCAATGGGTAAAGCACTCGCCACACAAACTTGAGGTCCTGAGTTCGAATCCCCAGGGCCCTTGTAAAGTTAGATGCAGTAGTGTGTGCCTTGTAACCAGTATTCCTGTGGTGAGAAGGGAGGTGGAGACAGGACAGTTTCTACAGACTCACAGGCTCTACAAGGCAGCCTGGGATATGTAGGGATAAACAGCAACAACAACAACAACACACAAGTGCACACACTGGACGATAAAATAATTGTTTTCCAAGCCTTGTGCATCCAAGGCAACTTTAGCAGGAAGGGCTTATGAGCATGGGTAAGTCACGCAATAAGAACAATAACCCAGTCACAAAAAACCAGACGATATGCAGTCACTGATAAGTGGATACTAGCCCCCAGAAAGCTCTGAATACCCAAGAAACAACTCTCAGACCACATGGAGTTCGAAAAGAAGGAAGGCCAAAATGTGGAAGCCTCAGTCCTTCTTAGAAAAAAAATATAAGTGTATAGCACCCTCTCAGAGTGTGGGACACCTAGACCTAAAATCATTAATAATTCAAGAGCGGAGAATGCAGCCTTGTGGCAAACTTTGGTATTTATGTTTAATCTTTACACACCAAGAAAACTTTGACTATTTCCATGTTATGTTTTGTTTTATATGTACTTTATGCTCATTGTAACTAGTAAGTTTTCAATGCACACTATCAAACTTTTTTAAAAAATCAAGTACTGACAAAAATATATTCATATAGTTTTATGAAAAATGGTTTTAAAATATGTATTTTAATATTATTTTAAATCTCTATTTTTAAAAAAGTGGTTTAATTAAAAAAAGAACTACCAGACTCTGCTGTGGTTTTCCCAATTCCTTCATCCTCCGCTGCCAGCTGGCTTGGGCACGCGGCTGCCTACGTGGCTAGGGGGACCGCCATTTTCTGAAGAGTATGCACAGAAGTTGAACGTTTCATGAAGAGAACCCATTGCTTTGTTTCGTTTCTAATGGGAAGCTCTGGTTCCAAAGGACAGCATGGCACAGAAACTGATTCTTTGAAGAGAATCTAGAGTCTAGAGTCTAGACTAAGCTGCTGAACCCCAGGTGCCCCATCCTTGAGCCTGGAAATGAACAAGAATCATAAACTCACCATTAGAGAAGAGGCTGAGCAAAGGCTGAGTGCTTTGGCTCAGGAGCCTAAGCTGTTGCACCAATGGCATACATGAATGTGCTTACATATATTCATGGATGTGCTTACACACATGGAAGTGCTTACACACCTGAATGTACTTACATACATGGATGTGCTTACATTCATTCATGGATGTACTTACATACATGGATGTGCTTACATACATGGATATGCTTACATACATGGATGTGCTTACACACATGGATGTGCTTACACACATGGATATGCTTACACACATGGATGTGCTTACACACATGGATGTACTTACATACATGGATGTGCTTACACACATGGATATGCTTACATACATGGATGTGCTTACATTCATGGATGTACTTACACACATGGATGTGCTTACACACATGGATGTACTTACACACATGGAAGTGCTTACACACCTGAATGTACTTACATACATGGATGTGCTTACATTCATTCATGGATGTACTTACACACATGGATGTACTTACACACATGGATGTGCTTACACACATGGATGTGCTTACACACATGGATGTGCTTACATTTATTCATGGATGTGCTTACACACATGGATATGCTTACATACATGGATGTGCTTACATACATGGATGTGCTTACATACATGGATTGCTTACACACATGGATGTGCTTACACACATGGATGTGCCTACACACATGGATGTGCTTACACACATGGATGTGCTTACACACATAGATGTGCTTACACACATGGATGTGCTTACCTGAGTCTCCCAGACAGATTGTTTCTATCAGGAAACAAGACAGTTTTGTGGACACCAATCACCATGCTTACACCCAGTGAGACCCTGCCACTTGCCAGGGCTGTACCAGCTCTCCTGCTTTCTCTCCAATAGAGCTTCATCAGATGAAGTTAGGCATTATTGTCCTCCTTTTATAAATGGGGAAATGGAAGGTCTCAGAAGCTGCATCATGTTCTGGCAGAGCCAGACTTAAGACCTCCTTTTCTTTAGAGCCTCACCAAGTGATGACAGAATATTGTTAGACATGAAGCCTCAAAAAACCCAACTTTGGGAAATATGTATGTTGGATGATGAGTATGTGACCTCGATGATAATCAAACATTCTCCACTTTTTATTATTGAGACCTAAGGAGACACGTTCTTACCTTTGGAAGCCTGTATTTGTCCCTGAGGTGGACTCGTAGGCATGCCCTCTCTGCCTTTTTCTGAGTGAACGCAGCATCCCTCTCCATCCTAAGCAAGGTAAAGAACAAGGAAACAGTCATCGGGATAGAGGACCCCACACATTCCACGGTGCTCCAGGAGCAGGACACACTTGATTGCCACTGACCACTGACATTTGGGAAAATGTACTTTCCCCTCCACGTCCCCAACATCTGCATCCCTTTTACTATCATTATGGCCCTCCAGGACTCTGGACCACTGAGTCCTCAGGCAGCTGGGTCCAGTTATGCCTTTGTGATGTAAACAGAGAGCATCAGAAGGAGGACTGTAGACGGACTATGTGGTCCTGGACCCTGAGCCTCAGCATCACCCGTGGGGAACCTTTTAAATGGAAGGTTATATTTCCAATAGGCCTCTCCACAAGCTCTTAAAAAAGCAAAAGCCAAGCTGCCTCATTCCAGGACGTGGATATTCTTTGCCTACGGTGTTTGGAGGTAGGATGGTTAAGTTGCTTCCATTCATTGTCAGTGCTGCCAGGCCCCAGTGAAAATGTTTAGACAGTGTCCCCTTGTCAGAAGCACTGTCTGTGAATGAGTCAGTGTCTGCTTTCATCATGCCGGCCAGACTGGGGGCCTGCTCTGGGGATGACCTACTTTAGTGGTTCTCACTGCGTGAGTCTGGACCCTTTGGAGGTCGTGTATCAGATATCATACATACTTACATTACAATTCATAACTAGCAAAATTACAGTCAGGAAGTAGCAACAAAAACAAATGTTGGTTGGGAGGTTGCAACCACACGAGGAACTGTATTAAAGAGTCACAGCGTTAGGAAGGTTGAGAGTCATTGACCTAATTGGATCCATGGTCAGGCCAACTTGAAATGGACTCCATGGGTCGTGCAAAAGTGTAAAGCATTGGGGAATTTGTGCAAAGCTCACAAGAATTGCCTCCTTTCCTGGTTGCCCACAGAAATGCATGGTTGATACTGCATGTATCCAAAGGCACTGTCCAATGTCTACATAGGGATGACCAACTGAATAAATGAAGTTTCTTTGGGAAGCCAGGACTGAGACTGAGAAAGGCTGAAGTGTAACAAGTGAACTTGAAGGCCATTGGCTGGCACTTTCCACTGGGGCTGAGAAGACTCACAGTAGGCCGTAGAAGGCTCTTGAGGAGTGAGGGCTGCTGCCAAGAAGGCAGGAAAGTAGCCCTCTAAAGACAGAATAGCAAGAGTTCAAAAGAGTGCTCATGGCCACCCAGTAGACGTGTGGGTCTTCTGCACACCCACGGGAGACCTGCTATGTTCTTGTTTTGGTCTCTGTGGGGCATTGCATGAACATAAACATTTTAAGTGACAGTTGGCTCCTCTTTTTTTTTTTTTTTTTTTTTTTTACTTCAAGCTGGGAAGTAACCCTAACCAACAAGAAAATCTGACTTTTGAAGGCAGGATACAGGTGAAACAAGCAATCAGATTAAATGGCTGACCAACAGGTACCTTGGGCTCAAGTGTTCTTGACTCAGTTCCACCTCCAGAACATTCTAGAATAGGCCTGAGATAACTTTGTATTCAACCTTTGAATTTTTAGAGAAAGAAATAGGAGGAGGTGTTTCATTCAATACCTTGTGATATGGGTAGGAAGCAAATCCTTTCTGCTCAGCATTTCATTAAGAAAGCTTCCAAACATACAGGAAAGTGAAAGCACTTCAGACTGAAAGGCACATTTTAATTACCTGGCTTCTGCAGTTCACATCTCATGTTTTAACACACACACCTATCCTCTGTCTGTTCATCTTACTCTTTGATATACTTAAAGCCGCAAAACACATTACCACTTCCCACACAAGAACACTTCAGCGTGCCTATTACTGGCCCGTCTTACACATTTATTTATATTTCCTCCGATTTTCTTTTGAAGAAAACAAAAACTGCATGCAATTCAATTCCCAAGCCTCGAATACCCACACCTATGGCACCCAAAGCCCTTTAATAAAAGAAACTGAAAAAACGACCTCTTCAGGATTTTAGTTTTTTTTTTTTTTTCCAATCAAGGTCAGTTATTCGTGTACTTGTTGCTGTTACGTTGTGCTAAGTGCTAAGCTGTGCTAAGCATGGTGGGTAGAGTCACACAGTGTTGTTCATCTCCATCTGTATAGTAGCATCCGGAGGCAGGGATGCTGCAGGGTTCTGCTTCAGCAGGACCAACTTTCATGGGGTTAGAGGTAGAGTCAAAGAAGGGCATCCCCAGAAGCCGAGAGCCATCAGCCCAGGCACTGGAGGTGTGCGCCGGGAATGCGCCCTTTGCTCTGCAGGCAGAGGAGGCTGGGTACTTACTTCTCTTCAATCATCTGCTTCTGGTATTCCTCATATTCCTCTCTTGTCATCCCTTTAGCAGCTGCGGGGTCCGAGGTGTCTCCTTCTTCTTTCTTTTCCTCAGACCCACCTCCAAACCCTAAATTCTTTACCTGGTTACTTATCATATTTTTCACAAAAAAAGCCATTGTCTCAGCCTCAGGGAACTGAAACCCAGTCAAAGATTGACCAAAAAACAAATAAACAAACAAAACCCTCCCCCCAAAAAAACCCAACCAAGCCAAAGCAAAACCTTCAAATATTTTTAACCACAGCCACACATTTGGGAGCGGAGGATTTGCGCAGCCTCCTCTGTCCAAGGGCACAGCGGTAGGGGAGAGTGCTTTTGCTAGTCGTAAGCTGGATTAGAGGGTGAACTCTTAGTATTGAGGCAGATGGTTCTGATTACTAAAACCCCCGGTCGGATGCAACCTTCTGCCTTATGATTAATACACTCAGCTAATTTCATAGTGCAGAAGCCCCACTCATGTCTGCCCTGTTCTCCTCAGCCTTCTAAACTGTATCTTGCTTTTGGCCAGCGCTGGAGGCTGAGAACAGGGCTGTGGGCATGTCAGGCCAGCACACCACCTCTGAGCAAGGCTTCCATTCCCTGAAGCTCACATTACACACACAACAGGGTGCCCATCGACAGTCCCACTAAAACTACATTAATTGGTGCCAGCTGCTTGTATGGCTGCTGTGGAAACCCCACCCCTCTGCCCTGGACTCCAAGCATCCTGTTGGAAATAGTCCAGTGAGACTCAAACCCCTGAGTGACTTTTGAAGCAAAAGTAATGCTTTTGACCGTATCTCTTCTCACCGGACTCTTTAAGTCTTAGGCAAACATTGCAAAAACTGAATATCAGTTCAGTTTTGTCCCACTGCATGGGGAACGGTGTCTCACAGAGAAATACACGAGCCACGCAAGAGGGTCCTAAGGTGAGCCCTGGTCTTGAGTTTACACAGGAAGATTTGCTTAGTTTCTACTACACGGGAGTGCAGCTCATCTTCCCGAGAAGGGTAAGTTTGGCACTGAGATAGGAACCCTTGGGGAGGGGAGTCCTCTGTATGTACCTGTGCACTCTTTATACACAGTGCACATCCTGGTGATCTGCACTAACACAGCTCTGACAGTGTTTTGTAACAGGATATCCTCTCTGGCTTTTTATCAGGTCAAGGTAAGAACTGAATGTAGCTAAGACTTTAATCCAGTGGTTCCCAACCTGTGGGTTGTAACCCTTTGGGGTGAAGGTCAAATATCAGATGTCCTGCATATCAGATATTTTCTTTAGAATTCATAACAGTAGCAAAATTGTAATTATGAAGTAGCAATGAAAATAATTTTATGGTTGGAGATCACCATAATATGAGGGATTGTATTAAGGGGTTGCAGCATTAGGAAGGTTTAATCTATGATTGAATATTTCTAATTAAAGAGCTGGATGGAGCTGGAATTATTTATAATTCATGTTCAATATTTTCTCAGCAGGAACAAATCTTTTTGAATGTCTTAGTTAGGGTTTACTGCTATGAACAGACACCATGACCAAGGCAACTCTTATAAGAACAACATTTAATTAGTGCTGGCTTATATGTTCAGAAGTCTAGTACTTTATCATTAAGGTGGGAATATGGCAGAGTCCAGGCAGACATGATGCAGAAGAGGCTGAGAGTTCTTCATCTGAAGGCTGCTAGCAGAATATTGACTTCTAGGCAGTTAGGATAAGGTCTTAAAGCCCACACCCACAGTGACACACCTACTGTCACAAGGCCACACCTCCTAACAGTGCTCTAACCTGGGCCAAGTATATACAAACCATCACATTCCATTCCCTGGCCCCCACAGGCTTGTTGAAACACATGAGTCTATGGGGGCCAAACCTGCCCATAGCATAATAAAAAATACATTTAGTCCAACTTCTAAAGCCTGATAATCTATAGCAGTCTCAACAATGTTAAGAGTCCAAAGTTCAAAGTCACCTCTGAGATTTATCCAATCACTTAACTGTAATCCCTAAAGCAAGACAGGAAACCAGCTGGGCAAAGTCCAAACTCTGCATCTCCATGATAATGCCAAAGCAGGTTTCAGGTCTCCAACTTCTCTTTCATGTTTGTTGACTGCAAAAAAACTTCTTTCTCCTGGGCTGGCTCCTCTCTCTGTTAGCAGCTTTCCTCAGAAGATAGCCCACAGCTCTGGCATCTCTAACATCTTGGGGTCTCCCAACTGAAGGCAACTTCAGTGTTACAGATTCTTGTTTCAATTTCTGGCATCCACACTTGATCTTCTGGGCTCCTCTGCAGGGCTGGCATCACTTCTCCAGCTCTGACCTCTGTATCGCTCTAAGCTCAGGTTGATCCACTCCATTGCCACTGCTGTTCTTGGTAATCATCCCATCGTACTGGCATCTCCAATACACTGGAATCTTCTGCTGCAACTTATGCTTCATCAATAGCCTCTCATAGGCTCTCTTCATAGTGCTAAGCCTTAATTCCTTTGCATAGACCCTTCAGTCCTGGGCCATCAGTTGCAACTGAGGCTTCACCTTCACCAGTGACCTTTCATAGCTTCTCACAGTGCCGAGCCTGAGGTGCACTTCATGACCCTTTCATGCCTTCAAAGCCAGTACCACCTGACTGATTCTTACACGTTACCAAGTACAGCTACAGCATGAGGTGTAACTTTGGCTATCTTTGGAACACAGCTTCTTCATGCCCTCAGAAAACACTTTCCAGAAGATTTCACCTCAGTGATGCTGGTCTCCTCTTAACCACTGCTAATTTCTTAGCTCCAGATAGCCAGCATCAATAGTCCCAGTAGTCTCCTTCTCCTCAGGATTATAAAGCCAGAGCCACATGGCAGAAGCTGCTGAATTCTGTTGCTTGCATGCGCTGGAACATGGCCCCCTTGTTCTATTACATTATCACCAGCTTTGTGTTTTCCAACTCCTGTGGTGTAGCTTGGCTGTCCTGGAACTTTCTCCTTAGACTGACTTTGAACTCAGAGATCTGCATGCCTATCTCCTTAGCACTGGGATTAAAAGTATGCTCCACCAAACCTGTATTTAAGTTTTTCTTCACCTAGAACTTGCTCTGTTCTAGGCTGACCTTGAACTCAGAGATCTGCTTGTCTGCCTCCTGGAATTAAAGGCTTATATCATTATTCATGGACCTAAACTTAGGTGTGTAGGATCTTGTCCCATGTCACTACTCCCTTAATTCAATTTAATGTCTTTGAACATAAGACTCAGCTCCATTTCACTTCCCGGTGCCCCTTTAATACTCCAACTATATATTTTTTATTTTTTCTTTCTCACCTTGCTATGCCTATTTAAAATGCTCTTCATGAGACATAACCAGAGAACAAAGTCTATGACAGGCATTTCTGAGACTTCCTTTGTTGATGCAATTGATCTGAGTCTCTTCACCTTAGCCTCTGGAAGATTCTTCAAACAAGGGCAAAAAGTAGCCACATTCTTCACCCAAACACCATAAAAACAGTCTCTAGGCTACATATTGAAATTTTTCTCCACTGAAAAGACTTGGGCCAGGTCCACAAAGTTCAATTCACTCTCAGTAACAAAGTCTTCCATATGCTTACTAGGATAGGCCATTAAGCCCCATTTAAAGCCTTCCACTGTTTTCCAAATGCAAAGTCCCCAAATCCACATTCTTCCAAACAAAAGTATGGTCAGGCCTATCACAGCAATACCCTAGTTTCTGGTACCAACTTCTGTCTTAGAGTTTACTGCTGTGAACAGACACCATGACCAAGACAACTCTTAATTAGGGCTGGCTTACAGGTTCAGAGGTTCAGTCCGTTATCATCAAGGTAGGAGCAGGGCTGAATCTAGGCAGGCATGGTGCAGGAGGAGTTGAGAGTTCTACATCTTCATCTGAAGGCTGCAAGTAGAATACTGACTTTGGGGCAGCTAGGATGAGGTTTTAAAGCCCACACCCATAGTGACACGCCTACTCCAACAGGCCCACACCTCCTAATAGTGCCACTCCCTGGGCCAAGTATATCCAAACTATCACACCGGGCACAGGAGTGAATGGGAATAGATAACCTGGATTTTTGCATAACGTGTTCACTGTCTATTTTAAAGTCTATTTTCCCTATTACTAATCTGTTTTTAAAATGCTGCTCAGATAGCTTTGACATGAAAGACTAAAAATAGCTGTTGTAGAAAGTTCACCCCACAGCTGGAGTGTTCTCTAACTGAGAACAAATATAAACACTCATCTCCACTTTCGTTTTGTCAATAGATGGCTTGAATCTTAACATACTCAGGCATAATCTCTAAATTACTGTTCAAGGTGAGCTATACTCATCTCTTCAAGGGGTCTCACCGAGCCTGTACAACTGTAAATTCTAAGTCTTAACCTTTTGACCCATGAGCCCCTCCTCCCCTATAGTTTAGTGCACAAAACTCCTCTCTTAGAACTAACACTGCACATCCAAAACACCGTTGTCTCCCATAGCAAAGGACAACTGGCTGATGTTTTGTCCTCTGTAAAAAGTGTGATCAGAAAATAAACCTCTGAAAGCTACATGGACAGCCAGCTTGGATCCGAAGGGTCTGAATCGCAGGGTAAGTACTATCTCTCTCTTAGCAAAATAGTGAATCATCAAAATAATAAAGCTTAAAACACATTTTGTTATAGTAGTTAAATTACTTGGTTTATTTTTAAATAGCTAATGCAATTAATAAAGATGGCATCAATTCTAAACTGGCCTGTTAAACATTTTCTCCGTCTGTGGATGTGCACTCACACATGTGCGCATGCGCTCACGCCCATTCATGTAAAATCTCTTAAGTATAGTCAGACCAGTGTGAAAATGGGATGTCCCTTACCAGTGCTTTGCTTTGGGAAATGAATTTCTGACTTTCCCAGCCAACCCTCCCACAAGTGGAATTACATCTCAACTTGCTTCTTGCTTCTGACTGAATCACAGAACTCTTTCTATCTGACACTAGCAGCTATGTTCTGCCGCTTGAAGAATCTTGGTAGAGAATTTCTCCAAGAAGGGGAAAAAAATCCCACAGGATTCTTGAGCTGAGTTAAATAGGTATTGCTGTTCCTGTGCCTCTTTCTGGACTTGAGTTAAGTCCTTACACCTCTCCGTGGCCTGTGAGGCCTCTTCCATAACTTGGGCTGTGCCAGCCTCTGACTTCCTTGACCACTCTCTTTTTGGCCAAGCCTCCTTCCCTCACTTTGACATCTTTGTCATCCCTTCATTCAAGCTCTTCTCCACAGAGTGGCATTCATGTGTGTGGAGAGGTGGCAGTGGGGTGTCTTCTCACCTCCTGCTTTCTTGAAAGAAAAGATTCAGTAGAGAAACACAGTATAAGCTGAAGTTTCTTAAGCACAGCAACATAAATCAAATAATCCAAACAGGAGAGGCTGGAGAGATGGCTCAGCAGATAGGAGTGCTCAGTTGGCAGGCATAAAGATCTGAGATCAAATGCCTAGGGCCCACATAAAAAGGTAGGTGTGGTCAGTGTAGCTGTAATCTCAGCACCATGAGAGTCCAGGACAGGAGGATTGCTAGGATTTGGTGGTCACTAGCCTAGCTCCCGATCCAATGAGACAGTTTCAAAGAAATAAATTGAAGTGTGTTAGTCCAAGTCACTTGATACCCTCTTTTGACCTCTACACATGAACACAAGCACCTGCATATAACACACACACACACACACACACACACACACACAGAGAGGGGGGGAGGGAGAGAGAGAAAAAAAGAGAGAGAGGGAGGGAAAGAGAGAGGGAGAGAGAGAGAGAGGGAGAGAGATAGATAGATGAGAGAGAGAGAGGGAGGGAGGGAGGGAGAGAGAGAGAGAGAGAGAGAGAGAGAGAGAGAGAGAGAGAGAGAGAGAGAGAGAGAGAGAGATACACCAACTAATTAAAATACAGAAAGTAGAGTTGACAATCCCTAAGAGTAGGGTGGCAGCCCAGTGGATTCTGGGTTCTGGATCTTGAGATTTCATGAATATTTGAGGTAAGGTGATTCTCTCTAAAATTAGGGTGAATAAATTTCCCACAAAGTTGGGGCAGGAGGACTGAAAAGCAACAACAGAAATAAACAGTGTAAATGATATTATAATAAACTCAAGATCTCTTGGAGAGGCTGACCTGCACACTAGTGTGAAAATGTGCTACCACCTTAGTTTTTGATATAGTAGGCACAGGCATACCTGCAGCCTCAAGGATGTTTAACTGGAAAGAAGATGTCTGACCGGGGCACAAAGCTCTCAGGTATAGCTGTAGTCTTCTTGGTCACCTCATGGTTAACTTCTTGGAGACTGCTCAGGGTTCCATGGTTGACCTTATAGCTGTTGCCTAGGAGTAGAGTATTTTTCTATGTTCTAAATTGAACTTTGTCCTGAAACATAAGGCCAGGTTTTTAAAAAATACATTTTTAAAACTTATCCTTCAACTCCTCTTTCTCTGGATTCCCTGGGCCTTGAGGGGAGGGATTTGATGGAAAGATCCCGTTTAGGGATGAATGTTCCGAGGACACTCACTTTCTGCATGTAGTCTGGCAATGAGTCTGTATTTGTTCCCATCTGCTGCAGGAGGAATCTTCTCTGATGATGGCTGAGCAAGGCACTGAGCTTGAGTATGAATAGAGATAATGTCATTAGGAATCATTTTATTGCTATACTCTTTTAGTAGAACAGTAGTGTTCGGTCCTTGGGCTATCTAGTCTTGGGTTCTTGGTTTCCCAAACAGTATCTGGTATGTGTTCTATTTTGTGGAGTGGGCCCAATCAAATAGTGATTGGTTACTATGACACACTTTGTGCCACCGTTGGTATTCCTACAAGAATACCTTGTAGGAAGGTCACCATTGCAGATCAAAAGGTTTGTAACCGGGTTGGTGTTAACATTTCTCCTTTGGTAGAGTGCAGAGTATCTTCCTGTGCCAAAGATGTCCCAATCTGGTGAATGCTCTATGTAGGCATCAGTTCAACTTCTTGTTCAATGAGTTGTATAGGTGTTCTCTAAGACAATAGTACCTTGTGATCAGTGTGTAGAGAGCAACCTATAGTCTTGCCAACAACCCAGGTTGTTTGAAAATTCCCATGGGACATCTTTGGCCAACAACTCAATTAGATGTAACCCATTCCCAGTTACATCGGAAGCTTCCTTTTGTGACAAGAGGAGTATCCTCCATTATTTGGTGATTTCATTTAGATCATCTTCTTCTGTGTATATATTCTAGAAAGCTTCTACTGTATTAGCCTTTCATATTATCCCTAAAGTGACCCTTAATTTTAGCTGTCTCTCTCATATTCCCCCCCTCAACCCATTCTTACCTACTCCTCTACATTTGATCCTCCATTCCAGTACCCCACTCCATACATCCATAACTATCTATTCTATTTCCGTTTCCTAGGGAGATCTGCCCACTGTAGTCCTTCACACCTAATCTCTGTAGTTCTATGGATTGTAGCTCAGTTATCACTGACTTAACAGCTAATATCCACCTAGAAGCTAATGTATACAACATTTGTCTTTCTGAGTCTGTGTTATCTCACCCGGGATGAATTTTTTCTAGTTCCATTCATTTTACTGATGATTTTTATAATTTCATTCTTTTTAATGACTGAAAAATATTGCATCATATAAATTTACCATATTTTCTTTATCTGTTCATCTGTTTAGGAACACTTAGGTTGTTTCTAGTTTCTGGCTATGACAAATAGAGTATCAATGAGCATGGCTGAGCTGGGTAGGATAAAGTATCCATTAGGTGTATGCTCAAGAGTGGTGCAGATGGATCTTGAGGTAGATCTGTTGCCAGCTTCCAGAGCAACTGCCGTACAGCTTTCCATAGGGTGAGTGCTCCATTTAATCCATATTCTTGCCAACATGCGCTGTCATTTTTTTAAATGTATTCTGCACGTAGTCTGGCAATGTAGTTTCAGCCATTCTGACCAGTATAAGAAGAAATCTCAAAGTAGTTTTGATTTGCATTTTCCTGATGACTAAGGATGTTAGCTATTTTGTTAAGTGTTTCTCGGGCATATGACTTTTCTCATTTGAGAATTTTGGTTAGATGTATATTCCATTTTTAGCTGAGTTATTTGTCTTCTTTATATCTAGTTTTTTCTTTATATATTTTGGATATTAGCTGTATATTGTACATGTACTTGAAAAAAACTTTTCCCATTTTACACCCTGCCACTTTGTCCAAATGGTGATGTAATTTGCCATGCAGAAAGGTTTCAGTTTTATGAAGTCCCATTTATTAATTGTTCATCTTAGTGCCTGTGCTAATGGTGTTTTGTTCAGAAACTATTTTCTTGAGTCAATGAGTTCAAGGGTGTTCCACACCTCTCTTCTATCAAGTTTGGTATATCTGATTTAACGTTGAGGTCTTTGATCCATTTAAAGTTGAGTTTTGGTTTTTTTGTTTTTTTAACAAGGTAACAAGTATGGATCTATTTGGATTCTTCTATGTGCAGCCAGCCATTTTGACCAGCATCATTTGTTGAAGATAGTGTCCTTTACAGTGTGTGCATGGGTGTGTGGATTTTACCCTGAGGTGATATTTATCCTTAACATTAAGGCATATTTCTTGGATATAGTGCAAGGTTGGATCTTAGTTTTGTAACCATTCTGTTTGTCTTTTTATTGTGGAACTGAGACTATTAATTTTGAGAGTTATGAATGAGCAGTGTTTGTTGATTTCTGTTGTTTTGTTGTGGTGCTTGTGTGTGTTTCCCTTCTTTCGATTTGCTTGTTTGGAATCACTTATTTCTTGTAATTTTTTTTTTTTTTTTTTTTTTTTTTGGAATGTAGCTAACCTCTTTAGGTTAAAATTCACCTTCTAGTAACTTCTGTGGGGCTGGACTTGTAGATAGATATTGCTTAAATTTGGTCTTATCATGGAATGTCTCCTTTTCTAGATCCATTGTGATAAAAAAAATTTGATGGGTATAGTAGACTGCAGTCTCTAATATTTGTGGAACATCTATCCACATTTGGCATTTTAAGTCTTCATTGAGAAGTCAGGCGCTATTCTAATAGGTTTGCCTTTGTATGCTCTTTGGTCTTTTTCCCCCCTTGAGGCTTTTAATCTTCTTTTGTTCTGTACATTTAATGTTTTATTATATGCTGTTGAGAATTTCATTTCTGGTTTTAGTCTGTCTGGTACTCTGTATGCTTCTTGTACTTTGACAGGCAACTCCTTTTCTTACGTTAAGAGAATTTTCTTCTATGATTTTGTTGAAAATAACACTCTGTGACTTGACCTGGGTTTCTTTTCCTATCATCATAGATTTGGTCTTTTCATGGTATTTTCTGAATGTTTTATGCCTGTATTTTTTTTTAAAGACTTAACATTTTCTTTGACTGAGGTATTTACTTCCTTCTATTGTGTCTTCAATGTCTGAGATTTTCTTCTGTCTTGTTTCGTTGGTGAACTTGCCTCTGAGGTTCCTGCTCCAGTTCTTAGATTTCATTTCCAGTATCCCATTTTAATTTTCATTATTGGTTCTATTTCTATGTCCAGATCTTGAATTGCTTTGATTTCCATTCATCCACCATTTGCATTTTCACAAATTTTTTAAAGGGACTTATTTCTTGTCAGGTTCTCTATTATATTCAAATAGTTATTTAAGATCTTTGTTTTATGCTCAAACTATGTTGCAATTATCTGAGCCTCTTATAACAGGGTTACTGTGCTCTAGTTAAGACTTACTGTTCTGTTGTTTCTATGCTTGCATCTAGCAGCCTGTGTTTGGGATGAGTGTGATTCTAGGTGCTGATATCTGGTCTTGTTTTTGTTCCTTAGTTCCTGTTGCTCTCTCGTTCTTCGGGGATTGTGGTAGCTCTATGGTGCCTGTAGGGAGTGCTTCTGGCAGACTGAGTAAAATGTGTTTTATTGGAAGCTGATATTTAGGTATGGGGATGTGCAAGGAGTGACTGATTTGGAGGAGAGAGGAAAGTAAGGTGTTCTATCAGGTTCTGCTTAGTCCCCTAGGAAGAGATAGAGGAAGGAGAGGCTACAAGAGGTAGTCTGCTGGATGTGAGTGACTGGGGGATCTGAAGCTTGCTTACCTGCTCTGCTGGCCTACTTGCTTCTGTGGCAGGCCTAGAGCGAGGTGAAGATCTTCAGTTAGCCTACCTGTTTTCCTGACTGAGTGGTCTCAGGGTTTCCAGGGAATACCTGCTGATTGTTGGGGCTGGGATAAAGTGATGGGAGGAAGTGGGGAGGGGAAGACTGTAGGAGCCCTTGGAGAAGGGGCAGGAAGCAGCAGGTGGGCTGCTATAGAGCTTGGGTGTGAATGGGAGATTGGCTCTGGAGGAGAGAGGTAAAAAATCTGAAGTTAGTGTACCTAGTGCCCAGGCTAAGATGTGAGTTGTTTTGTTTTGAAATCAGGTCTAATCTTGATTTAATGGCTCACCTTTAGAAATACTTACTGATGCGTTGTAATTTTATTCAGCTTGAACAAATTTTTGGCATCAGACCTAAGGTTTTTACTAGAGTAACAATAATCCCATCAATGGGACAGAATTTTAGAAAGAGATCACATCCAAATAGCATAAATCCATTCGGGCCTTTCACAGAGCCTGTGCCTGTAATTGAGGCTCGTTTGCGGGATGCTCTCTTCTTTGAGGAAAGCATGGCTATCAGGTTGTACTGACTCATGTTTCCGTCTTCGCCCTCCACCTCCTCAGTGCTAGATCAGAATAAACTCCCACTACTGGCGACTAGTGAGGTTTTTTGACCAGTAATTAGGTTGCTACTAATTGGAAATGAGTGAACACTCCAGCTACACATACCAACCTGACACCAGCTTTTGATTGTTTATGGATTTTGTATACAGCTGAACCAAGTGTCCCATACATGCTGGACAAGGGTTTTTATCCATGCTCTACATTCCTAGCCTTCAGCATTTGGTAATTAAAGAGTAGAAGCATCAAAAACACAGCTTTAACTAATACGTACTTTTCATTACTGGCAAAGGGAAACATTTATCCACTGCTACTTCTACTCTCCTCTGACCTCCTTAGCTCTCCACGAGTTGAGGCCACAGACAGTGGGCCACCTAGGGGAGGTGTGATGGTCAGTTTTAGTTGAACTTGACAGTACCTAGAATAATAACCTGAGCAGAGTGTCTCAATAAGGGTTGTTTAGTTTAATTTTGTAGGAGACTGTTTTCATTGTGTCCCTGGAGGTGGGAAGGCCCATCCATTGTGGGTGGCACCACTTCCTGACTCTCAAGTGTAGAGCAGATGTGAGCACAAGCAAGCAGTCATATACTCATTTTCTTTGCGCTTGACTGGATGTGACTAGTTGCTTCAAGTCCTTGCCTTGGCTATGAGCTCTAACTGGGAATTACAAGCTGAATGAATAGCTTCCTCTCTTGAAGCTGTTCTGTGAGCAGCTGGAAACAGGACAGCAGGATACACACCACAGGTAAATAAAATACAACCACAAAACAGGGAATCTGGAAAACAGCTACTCAGGCCCCAACATCAAATCGACAGAGGAAAAATCCAATTTACTAAAATATTTCTTTTATTTGAATAAAGTCATTAACATTTCTTGAATTCCAGCTAGCATCAAGTAACAATCAGAAAAGGAAAACAAAAACAAACAAAACCTTGACAAAATGTTATATAATTAAAATTGACAGTGGATAGAAAACCCTTTTAAACTTTAACATCATAAGAGAAATATATTAAAACGGGCAAAATACAGATTTAAAAAGTTATCAGAGCTGATCCCACCCTAAATCTTACAAAGTTCCCTATGACTATTTTGTTCATTGCCTCCCGCCAACCAGCATTTGGGCACTGCAGTCAGAGTTGGTAACCAGTGATGTGTTCTTTACAAAGACTGAGTCTCAGAAGAGCAGCAGGTGAGCAACCCTTATTCAAGTCTTTCCCATTTTCCTCATGTTATCAGCATGCACTGAGATAACCAGTGGTGACTATCAGGAAGGCAATGGCTTCGGCAGCAAGCTTCACGATGAGCACGGTTATGCTTTGCCATGGGCCAAAGATGATTCTGCAGGTTTCAAAGTCATCACTGAAGAGCTGAGAGGTCAGCCAACAACCTGGACTTACTTTGTAGTTGCTAGTGAACTGAGAGTTAGTGAGTGAGCACTGAGACGTACGGAAGAACCAGCACAGATGCTGGTCTCAATGTGCGTGGCTCAGCTCTGAACCACAAACATTTTCTCCCTCTTCCCCATTCTAGTGGTTCTCAACTGTCAGTGTGCTGTGGCTGTGGTGTCTGTGGAACGGACACTCTGAAGCCCCATCCGAGTTGTGAGGTGAATGGACTGGAATGGGGCCTTGGAATCTGTATTCTTAGTAAGCATTCCATGAACTGGATGGTTGGTCCATGGGCAATACTCTGAAAAACACTGATGTGCCTTCAATACATGATAAAACACTGGCTATTGTTTGTGACTTCATGATGAAGTTTTAAATGAAAAAAGCATTTAAATAATTCAACCACAAGCGGTGTGTTAAACAAGCCTGTCGGTAATTACATAATTGAGATTTCTTTTAAAAGTGGCATCATAAATAAAGACTTAAAATTTTAAAATAAGTTTTGTTTTAATCCAAGGCACCTGTAAAATACTTGCTGGTGTGAGAAGTTGAGTTATTCCAATCACACAAGACACTACAGAAATGAAGGGGTTCTGGCAGTGATAATTTTCCAGAGCAGGGTTTTGCTCAGAAGTGAGCTATTTAGATTTAATGATTTATAGAAAAACAAAGACAAATCTACTATGTGAACTACTTCGCTGAGTAACTTTCTAAGCAAGGATCCCTGCTCCTGCAGTCACGTTAGGAGTGACCAGCATACTTCCTCTTAGACTTGAGCCTGAAGATGTACACTGCCCAGATTTGGGATTCCTTTAGCATTCAGGCACATGTGACTGTGGACTTTGTAACACTGGCTTTGGCAGCCTTTATCTCAAGAAGATTTCCCAAGACTCATAGTCTACAATCTGACACTTGTCTGGAAGTTGTTTTTAAATATAAGTGAGTTGGAACATGAGTGTCAGGGCTAGCTCCACAGAGGAGAAAGTAGGGAGCACTCTGTGCTGCAGTGAGTTCTGTGGAGTCACTGTGAGTGCACCGTGACACTTCTAGGATAAATGCCAGCATCAAATGCAGAGAGACTGCACACACGGTGCAGACTGGGTAGTACCAAGTGTAGACTTCTTCATAAAGTCTTACATAGATTTTAGGTTGTCACACCAATCTGCAAATGACATTCGAGAGGAAACTTCCAACAATTTAGTAGCATATATACTAAACAGTGTTGTTCTGGATCCCATAGCAAACGAGACCATTACTTTAATAAGAGGTAAATTGTCTTGAAGCCATCGAAAGTCTAGCCCAGCTGTGAAAAGAAAAGTGAAATCTGCACTTTAAAACGTCACAGATGGTTTCTCAAATACCTACAACTATGTGCCGACAGCAACTCTTTCCAGCCCAGTGTTTCCTGATCAATTCACTAATGTCGTTTCACAACAACCTTATTTCTAGTGTTTAAAGGACACACAGTTAAGTGTCTACTTTACAAATTTGCTTTCAAATATCTCAAAGCTGCTTCCACTACAGCCCCTCTATTTAAGAGTTTGCAAGTCATAAACCTTGGGTTACAGAGATTAAATGTAAACCAGAATGTACTGGTAAGTCTTGTAAATTAAAATAGCCACAGAACACTCAATTGGAGCTAAACTATATGTTCGACAAAATTGGAGAAGTTTCACAAATTAAAAGTATAAAAGTTATTTCTGTAATATCATTGACATTATTGGAACATTTTCAGGACAGTACCTATCACGAATGAATACACTACCAGATAAGTACCCATTAAAAATCATCATCATGGGAATGTTGTCACCAAAATGATGGAGGCAAAAAGTAGCTATTTGTTTTCCACCAAAATTTCCTTTAAGAGTGAAATACACACTGAACACAGGGGAAAGCTTTCAGACAGTCACTGATCCCAGAAAGAGCTATATGGGGCCAAAGGATGGTTAAATCCACTCTTGGATTAGGGAATTCTCACTTCTAAAAATGACTTTGGTTACATGAATAGGGTGCTCTTGTTTAGACCTCAAATTCTGGGAAAAAAGTTCAAGTTTATTTGCATAAATAAAGATCCCCCCAATAACAGGGACACAGAGAGTATCACCCACAACCAGTGGCTGCCCCGACTGTCATTAGGTCTTGACTTGCCATTACTCTGTTCAGTGGCTGTCTCTGCCTACCACAGACTCACTGAAATGTAAAGACATGTAGTACTATGAACAAAATGTGGTATCTTTAACATTTATTTTTACTGAAAAATGAATGTTTTCAAGAGTTATTTTATACAAAATTTAATAACTTAAACTATGAAGCAATTTAAATACTAAATTCCCTCAAAAAGACAACATTTGTACATACATACATGATGTACATATAGGAAAATGAAGGTCAAAAGAATTTTTTGGCAGCTGCTTCTTGCTGAGTCCTAAAAAAGAAAAAGAAACAAAACCCCAAAAACTGAGAGATGCTCTATACACTTAACTTGGGAAAGAAATGGAATTATTAAAACTAGCAACACCCCCGAAGTAGAAAACGATAGAGTGGTAAACACTCTAAACGTGCACACCCAATAGACCAGTTTGCCTTTAGTGAACTGTCTACGACAGTGAAAGCTACATTAAGGTCCTATTTTATTTCACAAAGTATAACATCTAGAACCATGCTGGGTGAAGCACTATTGAGAGACTTACCTGTACATGATATAGCCGATGAACAACACTGTCTGCACCACTACAAATATCACAAAGTGGATTGTGGACAGACACGATGGGAATGGTGGTAGATCTGGGCATTTTGGCTTTTCATTAGATGGCTGTAAGGCAAAGAACCTGTATTATAATTAGTCAATAATGGTCTGGAAAGATGTACATATCAATTTTATACAACTCACAGTCCGTTATATAAGCAAGTATTCTTTTACTCATTCCCCTAAATATTTTCTACCTATTTAACTTCTACTATACCTTAAAAGTTCCTTTTCTTTCAAAGAGCAGCTGACATAAGGCAGTTCCCCCTTGTCACTGTCAAGTCATCAGCATGGTGCCACCGCCTCAACTTCACTACAAATGATGACTTCAGTGCCCTTCAAGGTTCTAGGGACCAGGGTTCCCACAGACTCCCAGTGCCTCAGATGATCCAGTTCACAGTTTCTGTATTGGCATAGTAACAGCCAATAGTAACAGAGCTCATATCCAGTACTGTTCCAGCTCATACAATAAATGACATGGCACTTACCCACAAACCACTTGAACAGAATTTTGTTTCCTGGAACATGCTTTGCAAACCTCACAACACTAAACCTGACTGACTTTGGAAAACTGTCTATCTTGTGAGCTCTGTAAGACAGAATATTTTAAGGTGTTAACTATCAGGGACAAAGATGACTTGAGAGGGTTGTTCTCAATCTAGTTGCATCTATGAGGCATAGTTTTGGGGACATGTCCACCAATACCAAGCTGGCCACTGCAACAAAGAGGGAACATATCTTTAAACAGAACTAAAATATAATGATTTAGATGAAAAATCAGGACCAATCAGAAAACTATTAATCAAGATTTACAAAAGTGATTCAAGTCATGTACATAGCTAAGAAAGACAAGACAGGAAGTTGAAGACTAAGGTGTTTTTCCTTACTAATGACTTTGAGAAAGTCATATTAATGCCATTTATTGCTGATATAAACATAACATATTTCAAGGGGTTGGTATTCTGCTTCTTCTAAGCTTGACTAGGACCAACCGTATGTATGTGTACAAGGCCACTAACTGAGAAAAGCACTTAGCAACAAGATTAAATAAGTTAATCTTACTTAACTCTATCTAATCTCATAAAATCTAACTGATGTGAACCAGTACCAAAACAGCCAGAAAATTTCAGATCAGAATGTTGGGGGAAAATATACCAAAGAAATATACTTTTTAAAAACAGACAAGAATATAGGAGATCGAGTCAGCTAAAATCCCAGCACTAATGGGGACGGGCTAATGGAATCCTGTGCAGGCTGAATGCCTAGTGGGAGAGGGAGATTCATTTCTCCTGGGGTGTGGCCCCTGATGGGCTGTCAACTCTTTGGTGGGTGGCCCTCATGCACATACAGGCAGCACTAGGTGGACCCTGAGGGTTCAGAGGAGCAGCAGGAGGGAAGGGAGTGGGACATGGGACTGATCAAAACACCTTCCACTCAGATCTCCTCCTGCAGCCTTCTTGCCTTTGTCTCACCAACCAAGCTGTCTCTCTCCCGGGAAAGCCACTGACCACTCCCACCAGGGAATGAGAAGGCAATCTTAACTCACCTTCCTGCCCCCCATTCCCAGCACTGTAGCAGATCACTTGCAGAGGCTAGTCTTTCCACTCTTCCTCCATAGACCCTCGGCTTTCCTCCCTCCTGTCCATCCTCTCAGCCCCCAGCTCTTTAAGCCCATCCCTATTCCTATTCATCAACTAGCAACATCTAGAAACAAGTCCACCCAGAACATCCAGTGGCCACACCTGCCAAGGACCCAGAAGCATGCCTTGCCAGGCAATGCACAGCTTCTGTACACTCCTAAGAACCAGAGGGGGCAACAGAAGCCTCGAACCAGAAAACCCACCCGACAAAGACAACACCCAGAATCACAATCATCCCAAGCCCAGATGCCTAGACAGCAGCATAAACACAGTAACAGCCAGGACAATATGACTCCACTAGAGCCTGCAACCCCACTACTGTAGGCGGAGACATTCAAAACTGCTGAAGCACAAGGCAACAAGGACTTCAAAATGGCCGTTAGGAATTTGTGTGCGGTTCTTAAAGAGGGTATGAGTAAATGCACTAGTGAAGTCTCTGAAAACACAAACGAGAATGAAAGGATATGACTGACAAGAACGCGGTTATTGCAAAGACACATGAAAGGTCTTTAATAAAATCAACACCCCTTCATGGTAAAAGTCCAAGTGTCTAGAGATGTAAGAGACATATGTAATCATCCTGAGAGAGAGAAAACCCAAAAGACAAACGTGTGTATCCAGTTCTATGTGCATGTTGCTAGGTCTCTGCTAGGAGGCTGTGATTCATGTGATTACAGAGGTTCTAGAGTAAGGAAGTAAGGGGGAGGGGACAGGGCTGGATCACATTAGGCAGAGGAAACAGACAGTTATAGAAGGGTAAGGGGAGGGACTGGAACAGTAGGATCAGATGGAGAGGGGGAAGGAAAAGAGTTGAGAGGGGAAAAATGAGAGACAGCTAAGACTAAAGGGCACACGAGGAACTGCATAGAAACCCAATGGAGTAGATGCTTCCTAAAATATTCACTAATACAAAGGTGACCTAAATAGGATCACCAAATAACTGGGGAGGTGGAGCCTCAAATGGACATTTCTTGTGACAAATGAAGCATCTTGGAGGAACTACGGGAGGGGAAACAATAATTATATTCACATATTAATTGCCAAACAAGTTTTAAAAATCATGGATTATAGAGGATATTAAAATGAGAATACAAATAGTTTCATCTTCTGGTAATGCAAATACTCACACGTAAAAACACTCACTGCTTGCTTTTGCTTAACAAACAATATTGAGTGCAGACAGACCTCTACCTCCTACCCAGCAAGCGCAGAGCCAAGGCTGTCAGGACTATGAGGTAGTTAGGAGTGAACAGGACACAGGGAACTGAGTTACCATGCTGCGCTGCGCGAGGTTGTCGATATCTCTCTTCACGACGTGCAGGTGCTCCTTGATGTCCATGAAGTGCTGAGTTGACTCATAGACGCCTGCCGAGCCCGGGTGCTGGATGCCACTAACCAGCCGCACAGTTTCACTCATGGAGTTCCTAGAACACAAAACTCCTTTGAAGCCACAAGAGTTTTATTTTTTGTTTCCAGTTGTACGTTTCAAATGGTTACAATTCTCTAAGTTCAACACATCACATTATTAAAAAAACAAAACAGTTTTGATTGTTTACTCACATGACAGAGTGGTTGGCAGGGATTTGATGTTAGATGCCACCACCTGCCACGTCATACCCATAACCATACCATAGCCCAGGAAAAGACCAAATTCGAAATCTGTAGCACAGCTTCTAATACATACTTATCACTTCGGGATCCCGATGAAATAAAAACCTGGGGTGTAAGCACTGTGCTGGGTCCTGTACTCTGCTCACCTGCCATCTTTATGGTTGTTTCTCTTTGTTGGAACAAACCACGACCAGGGACACAGCAGCTTTCTGAGTTCTCTGACAAATCCGAGAATCTGTTGGTTTTAGGGACTCCTGACACAAATGAACTCAGCCCATTTCCCTGTGCTCCATCAGAAGGCCCTCAGGTACAAGCCCAGAACAGAAACAGGAAGCCAACCAATGAAGCAGCACTGCTCACTAAGGTCTGAAAAAATGTGAGTCTCCTAATTACACGCCATCTTCCCACACTGACTTTAGGACATGATCCACTGTGCAGGTGACCCCCATGGGTGTGACTGCAGGACAATAAGAAACTCCAACCACGGGGGAAACACGACACACTTGTTCGTAGAAAGGGATTAAGGTGCTTTAGCTAGTCACAGGTAATCATGTGACTGCCACTGACAACAGGAAATGCCCGAAAGTCATGTGATCAAACTCTAAGTCTCTACCATCTTTCTGACTTTATCTCCTGTTCCTTCATCCGTCTTGGCCCTTTGCATTCCCTGAAAATATTCTTCAACTGTAACCCTATCTGTGCTCAAGTCTTGACAGCAGGAGTCAAGAGCTGACAATGTGGGGAGAGGTATGAAATGCTACAGCAGAGGGTGGAACTGTGTGCTGCTAAAATTTTCCAGGATTTCCAGAGAATATGGAAAAACCCATAGACGAATGTCATTCCCAGGAACGGCAGGTATTTCCTTGCCATGTTTTTCTAAAGTTTAAACTTGGGCTCAATTTTTGATTAATTTGCCATATGTGTAACATGTATTTGCCACTGCCAAATGGGAAGTATGTAGGGGTTGCTACGTATCTGTACATAATGCAGCCCAAAGTCTGAATTTCCCAGTTCCCACCTGAACTTTAGTGGTACCAGTGCCCCTGGGATAGAACAGACCCATGGTCCTTCCAAAAAGACAGTGTTAAGAAATACCCTCGCAAACAAGAAACCAACCACCCCAATAAAACTGCCCAACTGCTGCCTATGCCTTTGCCTGCTTTCTATGAGACAGAAAACGGTCTGAAAACCAGCAACAGACCCCTGGCTTTAACGCCCTAACACTAAACAGATGGGGAGGTGGGAAAAGAATGAAGTAGCAGGTCTAAAAGAGGGTTAATGTGTGTCTGTGTGTGTGTTTTACAGTTCCCCTGGGATGGAAGGCACACCCAGGTCATTTGTTTAGTTGATCATACAGTATGTATGTAAATTTGCTGGTTTTCACAATTCTATTGTTATGTAAAAGTACCACACTAAAAGATGGGTGAAAGACATACAAAATACAGCATTTTAATAGCTTCTGAAGTTTAAAAACGTATGAAAGTAAGGAGCTTGAGATGGCTCAGTGATTAAGAGCACTAGCTGCTTTTCGGGAGGACCAGAGTTTCCTTTCTAGCACCCACATGCCAGCTTACAACAACCACCTCTAACTGCAGTTCCATGGAATCTATACCCTCTTGTGGCCTCTGGGGGTACTGTATGCGCATGATACAGACATACATACTAGTCAAAACCACCCATAAACATAAATAAACCTTTTAAAACATTGTATCAAAATAAAAATACTATGTTATACAACCCAGTAGACTTCTTAACAACAGAAAAAGTTTCTTAAATAACAAGGACAGAAAGAATATAAATCTCCAGTTGTCAGCTGAGTCCTTTCAGCTTCCGATTCTTTTAACTTGGTCCTGTACAGTTGTTCAGTCCTTAAGAGACTCACCTTGACATTCTCCTCAGTCAAGGGTTGTGCTGGACAGGAAGCTAAAGCAATAGCTTATGAAAGCACAATGGCTTGTTCTCTGTTGCAGACACTGGGAATGCTGGCTGTATGTCAGCCACCCTCATAAGAAATATACGATTCAACCATCCAAAGACTGACATCTTCCTATCCCAACCCTCTGGCCGATCTGTCTTAGGGCAGAGATGGGATTAAAAAGAAGGCCTTGAGCAAGCATGCCTGTTTTCCAGTCCCACTACAGCAAACGTCTCTTTGCCCCCAGGATTTCTCATAGAGTTGTGATATGTCACTACACTGTCCATAATTTCCAGAGAGGCACACATGGTTTCAATCACTACAGCAAACCTCTTGGCTAAATCTTTTTTTTTTTCTTTTTTCAGCTTATGATGATTTTTAAAATTTGTATGTTTGTAGTTTGCATGTATTGTCTGTTTAGAACTAACATGACGCTAGGATGTGTGGCTTACCCTCCTGAAGGGCACCTCACACAGGAGAGCAGGCACACGCATTTCATTAGGACAAGGGCACAGAACACTGAATCGTGACTGTTGGGTACTTACTTCACCTCATTCACTTGTCTCAAAATCTCTTGCTGGGTCTTCACGACAGTGTCCAGTTCCTGTTGAGAGACCTGGAGGAAAACAGGAAGAGCAGGCAGCTTAACATCCGCTGGTCACAGGGAGCACAGTGCTGTTCTGACTCTCCTCTGGCTGGAACGCTGACGGCGTACCTGCCCAGGCTGTCCTGGGGTCCCTGCTCCTCTCCTGGAAATCTCCTCTGTCAGGGAAGAGACATATCTCCTCTGTTCATCAAGAATCATATCCAGCTGCCGGTTAAGCTGCTTGATCTCCAGATGAATGCGGTTCTGTCCTTCAAACACTTGTCTCAGCTCCCGATCGCCTATGCTCTCGAAGATGTCATCCGCTAAAAAGTAGTAGCCACAAGTTAATTATAATTCTCTACACATCTGTGACTTTGAAATACTGTAACAGGGCCAAGTGCTTACAAAAACCCAAACAAGAACATGACCAACACGGGGTATAAACTTACCTGAACTTTTTCACTTAAAATAATTTTTTATACACACTATATAATTTTACTAGGAGAACTAATATGAAGTAACAAATTAAAACAGCAATAAGCTATGTGGGGAGGATGCTTTTGGCACCAGAGAACTTTCTGGGATGGAAAAACATACTCTAATGTAGTGATGCTTAAGTGGGTACCCAACAACTGCCAACAACCAAGTGTGCCCTCTACACACCTTCCACGAGTAGCTGCAAGGTATGGGCACAGATTACACCATGTTTATCATACCACTTACTGTGAGAACTGCACTGCAGTGTTCAAATGCTGCACACAGGCTTCGTCAAGCCAGTCTCTGTCATCCGAGTGGATGGGAAACAAACCAGATATAAAACCAGCAGATACTAAGTAGTAACAACATCAATAGATAAAGTCTCAATTTCTTGGGCTTAAACTAGCATTTTAATTTTTTCCACCATTAAAGTCTATGATTCTTAGTAGTGAGGGGAAAAGACGCAGGCACCATTTCATTTTAAGCCTACAATAGTCTTGATAGTCCTAAACAGGACATGTATGTCACTGATCCCAAGGTCCAAGGACATGTAGAGGGGACAGAAAGACGGTAAGAGCAGTAATATGGGAAGGAGTGCCATGAACTACTACCATCCAGACCCAACATAGTCACTGCAACCATGAATACATAAGAGCTGAACAACACTGGGCCTTTCAACATTTCATACTTATTCCTGAGATGCTTGACTCAGTGCTGGGGAAAGGGTGTCATTTTCTTCAATGTATGGCCACTATAGTTGGAAAGAATGGGTTCAGAGGGAGAGGAAGACAACACAGGGTGATGGGGTGATTCAATTCCAGTAACTCCAACATCCATAAAACCATCAGAACCTGTGAATCTGGCACTGCTATCCTCACCACAGTCTACCACGGTGGCTCGTGCTCACCCACACCCATGTCATCTTCATCATTCACACCTCACAAGCCACTCTCAGACCCTGAAGGACCCAAGCTTTACTTTCCCACTGCTCCCATCTGTCACTGAGTGCTGGTCTGAGAGCAGAATGAGGCAGACAGTGCAGACCCAGTGTCATCCAGAGCAACAACCCAGCTACACCTTACCTGGCTGGCCCTGGAGGTCAGGGTGGCCCTTCTGGAATTCCTCCTTCTTCTTGTCCAGTTCTTGCTGAAAGTGCTCAAACTCCTCTTGATACTTTTCCTTTTCTTTTTCTGAAATGTCTTTTTCTGGTGTAGGCTTTTTCAGACAAAAGTAGTTCATAAGGACGGAATTGGTGAGACATCTTGGTGCCTGTCCTTCTCACAATCATTATCCGTCACTAGTTTCAAGATTGTCTCTTACTTAAATTATAGACAGTTCACTCTTTATTTTATTAACACCAAAATCCATAGTAACTACTACCATTTAATGAGCATTTACTATAAGCATCTGTCTCACTCAACACTAATGGCACCAAGAGATGGCTACTAAACAGGCATCAGTTTTGCCAAGGAGAAAATAAGACTAAATGGCAGGAAAATGAAATAAGACCCAGACTGAGGTCAGTCTTCTCAGAGTCTACAACTGGAGTAACACCCCTGAAAACTGAAAACTAACTGTTTGGGAAAAGTGTATACTCACTGGTTCTTTTCCAGGCTCGGTTAGTTGGAAAGTCAGGAAAGAAAGAACATCGTGGTCATCTATAAATTTAAAAACTGTTTTAGGAAGTGCTGTGACCAATTGATTCACAGTTGAGAACTGACTTCACAGGTATTTATATTTATTACTTAAGACAGACTGACATCAGAACTACTGCAGACCTTTCACCCTAGTCAGCACAGCAGAAGTGTTCAGCTAGAGAGAATGCTGTGTCTGAAGCGCTTCCTGTGCTCTCCCAGTCTCCTGCGTCAAGTCCTGTCTCAATCACTCAAAACCCTGCCCACCGATTTCCAAAACCTTTCCTTTGCTATTTACCAGCTCTGGCCTTTCATACTTGCTTTTCTCAACTGGACAACAAGGATACTTCTATTTTCCCTAAACCATTCAAGTCAAATCAGTATCAAGTTGTTCCAGCTAATGGTAGGAACTGAGATTAGACCTCACGGCAGTGATTGCTGTGCCAATCCTGGCTGGCGCCATCCATGGCCAATTATTTCAAGTGTGCAGCATCTTTCTGTGTCTGCCCCTCTTGGGGAGCTCTGGAGAGGCGGCTAGGTAAGCAGAACAGGAAGCACTATAGACTGAGTGACTTCAGGAGAGGCCAAGGGCTCAACAATCAGGATCACGAATCCAGACCTGGACTTTCTGGGGGTGACTGTGACCCTGAGAAACATCCTACATCTGGACTTGGAAAACAGCTGGAAAAAAAATGGCTATACATCTTCCTCCTCTTTGCTTGTGTTGTATAAAACAATCTTTAGTTTGGGAAGTAATTAAAATGGCAATGTGCTCTATGAATACAAAGCAGTACTGGTGTAGAGAAACTTCATTTATCAACATATGTGGAAAATAGTAATTATTTTTATTTAAAGTTTGCCCCCAAATAATACTTCCTTGGGCTTCCAAATTAATTTCTATATGGTATAGCAAATTTCAAGTGTTCTGTAACATTTATGAATTAACTTCTTATATCTTAACTTTAAATATGTCCCTTTCACTACAAAATGCACCTAAATGAATGTATAAAGAGCATGCATCCATGCAGCTCCGACTGTCAAAGCTGATAGAACAAACAACGGAAAGTCATCAAAGACCTTCAAGAGTGAAATGGAATCGTGTCTACATTCCCTAAACATATTACTACCAGTAGATTCATTCACAAGCTTTCAATATGAAAAGATGGCAAGATTTACCTGCAAGACCTCCTGTTGCAGCAGATATCCCAAAATGCCCTTGTGTGGGGATAACCATATTTTCCACTTTGGCACAGAGTTCAAAATCATTTTTATCTGGTGTAAAGCCATTATTGACCATGACCTAGGAAGACATACTAAAGTTGTTATTCTTACAACAGACATTTAAAAGTACATTCTAGTGTTCTGTGATTAGTAATATCCCCCTTGCCTCCTTCTGTCGTGATTCTCTTTGTGTATGGACTCTGTGTGTGTGTACGTGTGTGTGTGTGTGTGTGTGTGTGTGTGTGTGTTTGTGTGTGCATGCGTGCTTGCATGTGTGTGTATGTGTATGCGTGCTTGCATGTGTGTGTGTGTGTCTGGAGCCCTGAAGTCCACACTGGGTATCTTTCTCAGTCACTTTCCACCTTATTTTCTGAGGCAGACTCCCTCATCTGATCCCAGAGCTTAGTGATTCTCTGGACCAGCCAGCCATCTTGCCCTGTCTCAAGTGTTGGGATTCCAGGTAGCCATATTTTCTCAGCTTTTTTTCATAGGTTCTGGAAGTCTGAGCTCTGGCTCTTAAGCCTGCACGGTGAATTCCTTATATGCTGAGCAATCTCCGTTCTCCTCTTGCCAAGTCTTAGGAGCCATAACCACTATGAACAGATCACCCAGCAGAAATACAACTGCTCTAGACTATGCAAGGTTAGCAAAGGTGGCAATGTTGTTCATCTTTCCTCCACCTTTGGCATCTATCACCTCAAGTCAGCAGTAAGTGGAGCCCTGCAGATATCTGGGTTCAAACCACAGTTCTGTCCTAGTTAATTAAATTTCCCACATTCAATTTCTTCATGTTGCAAATGGAGATCTATCTCATAGACGTGTCTGAAAAGCTTCATTTAAAGCACAAAGTACCAGGTACGAAGCTTCCAGGGCCTAAGAGCCTAAATCCTCTTAGCATCTGTCCCCGTCACATTATCGTGAAACTTACTCTGGGGCCAAGTCACTCGTTAGAATTGTAAAAGCTGTCCCTTTACTTCTGGCTGAGAATGCAGACTCTCTTAAATGTTCCTCAGAGGAATGGTTTCTGCTGGCCTTTCCACCCCACTTCAGAAATACTCTCTACACGCTATAGCGAACTAATTGCTTTTGCAAATGTTTGGCTTCTTCAAGGCCCTATCTGTTTTCTGTACCTGGAACACATGCATTTCCTATTTCTGCTTTGAGGTGCATCTCAACTAAGAACCCCTTCCAGACCATCCCAGGGTCATTTCTCAGGGTCCAGGTTCCAAGCTGACAATTCCTGCTGTGCCTTGTCACACAGTATGGTGATGCTACAAGCTATTCAGGAACAATGGTGTTTTAAGCCTCCTCTGACCAATCAGAAACTATCTGGCAAAGATGCACCACAGAAGATCATATATACCAGTTACACTTACTTCTGGTCTCTTAGAGAAGTGGTTCTCAACTTGTGGGTCATGACCCTTTTGGGGGTCAAATGACCCTTTCACAGGGTCACATGTCAGCTATCCTGCATATCAGGTATTCACATTAAGATCCACAATAGTAGCAACATTACCATTTTGAAGTAGCAATGACATAATTTTATGTGTTGGGGTCACCACAACATGAAGAACTGTACTAAAGGGTTGAAACATTAGGAAGGTTAAGAACCACTGTCTTAGGGCAATGCATACAAATGTGTGAAAATCCACATTTAAGTACATTAGCTTCTGTCAAAAATTAAAAACAAAAATGAAAGCGGTATTAGAATATTGCTTATTTGATTACTGTCACTTACAGTCAGTGTTTTCTGGTAATAGGTGATCTTTGCCCGGACAGGATAGGGTTTGTTACGAAAGTCCCTCTGACAACTTGCTAGCGCTTGAGTGGCACCATCACTGTAGATTCAAAAATACCGAGTTACAACGAAGCTCATGGCAGCCCATGAGTCAGAAGACAAAGGCTTTCCTGTCAGAACTCTGGGGAACACTGGAAAGGAAGGCCAACATCACAAGTGCTGAAGGGAGGGGGATACGCTATTCCGTGTGGGACCAGGACAGCACCCAGATCACCCAGGGGGCTTTGCAGCTTTACTTTTTTGTGCTGTTGACACTGAACCTACAGTCTCACGCACTAGGCAAGTGCTCTCCTACTCTGCTATATTCCAAACCCTTCGCAGAGGCTTTAAAGATACGAGTCTATAAACTCCTTCTGTTGTCGCTGAATCTCAGGACTGGCCTAGGCATTTCTATTTAAACCGCCCCACAAGGTTTATAAAAAACTGCCAGCACTGTAGTCTCTGAGGTAGGAAACAGCAGAGCCAGGCGTGGAGAGTGTATTTTTGAAAGATCTCTTTCAATTAACACAGAAAGTGTGGCTTATAGAAAGTACTTCAAAACCTAGTGGCAATATGACAGCTAACGAAAAGGAATAGTCTGATTTTGTCTGAGTGTTGAGATCTGAAGCGATGTACTTCGTGAGGTTTCCAAAAAGAAGCTGAAAAGAGACACAATGCAGAAACCGCACTTACTTTTGGTGGTCATAATTGATTTGTCCATTGTTGCCTATAACTACTACAGCAGGGTTATTTTTCTAGAAATAAAGAAAATATATTTATCTTAATATCTTCCACCAAAAAAACACATCATTCTTTATTTGCAATGAGATCTCATACTGCTAAGATTCTAGGGCTCTTAAATTTTTAAAGTAATATGGCCTGTGCTTTCAAGGGGTTATTAAAAGTTCTTTAAAGTGCTGACAATAAGCTCTGAAAAATCAATAAACAACCAGCTAAAGCGAAGATCATCAATTTTAAAGCTTTCAAGCCACGAGTTAGTACTGTCAGCATGTAAATATGTTTGTTTTTAACTGTTCTTAAAACATCACCAGGAAAGCTGGTCTGATCAAAAAGAAAAAGAGGAGGGAACCCAAGTCTGAGAGCTGGTTGCAGCCAAGCATGTGAGTGCAGCCACAGCTTCCTAAACACCACATCTAAAGACTCATGCTGACGTTCTTACTAAGCTTATGCAGGGTGTGAATCACTAACAGGTTCTCAGGAGCTAGGTCTCCACTATGGCTGTAAACTGCAAAAAGTTATGTTCACAAAGCTTCTAGTAATTAGTCTGTTACCAAGACTAATTACCATACTGAGACATCAGCCAAGTTGTTTTACTAATAAATTTATGGTGTCAAGTAAGCCACCTCCTCATAGCCTAACTGTACTAGAAATATATTAACATGGGAAATGACTAACAGTTTAAACAATAAGTATACCTTTCCATCATTGTCAAAAGAATCAAAAAATATCCCAACACCATTCCACGTATCAGCTGATCCAAACACAGGGCCGTCCAAGCCTTGATTTTCTGTATACCAAATTGCCTGAGAAAAGGTAAGAGGGACAACAGTTAGGAGCCAGTGGCACTTGGCAACCATGCTCGCTGAGTGACAGAAACGATCATACTAAGCCATCAGCTCCAATTCGACCTCTTCCGGTCACTCGGAATGTCACTTCCACTTCCCAGTTCTCGAAGGCTGCTTTTGTTTTGGTCCACACGGAACCTCTCTGGCTCTTTAATGACGGCGCTATTCGAATCTGATCTGCACTTGGAATAGCATCTGTGGTAGGAATCAGAGAAGAAAAGCTCTAAGTTGTAAGTATGCAGAACTCAACAGATTACCTTTGAACGGCTACACACAGCTACAAAGATCAAATTTTACTTTCATATTGTTAAAAATAACTTCATGCTGACGCTATGATTTTAAAATTTTACCTCTGAAAAGAGAAATACATCTGGAAGCCTACACACACACATTAAATGCCAAGGACAGAGATTAAGACTTAACACTTTTGCTTTTATACTGTGGTTTCTGATTTTGTGTTCTTATGGGTTTTGTTTCTGTGTGTATGTCTTTTTCTGGTGCTTTTTATTCTGTGTTTTTAGAAAACTCTTATTTGTTTCTTTTGCCTGTTTGTTTTTTGAAGAGACAGAAGTTTGTTTCCTAAAGAGAGAGAAAGCATAGAGCTGGATACATGAAGAGGTGGGGGGGGGGGATCTGAAAGGAGACAGGGAGGGAAAATGGTAACCAGAATATATTGTACAAATCTCCAATTAAAAAGGTAAACTTTCATTTGATTTTCATAACGTTTTTAATAAAATTACCTCCAAAATCTGTTCAATATTAAAAGTCTACAATGCATTTTACCATTACAAATGTTAGAAGAACCATTAGGACAAGAATCCCTTACTAAGAATCCCATTCAGCTGTGACTTTGATCTAATGTACTCCAAGGGGTTCATCAAATGTTCATGTGTGAAATGAAAGGGCCAGACCTGATAACTTCTTTAAACACTCCAAAACCACATGCAAAATATCCTGCATATAAACATTTTCTCAGGAGTAAAGCCAACTAAATTTTAATTTATTAAGCAGTTCTTTACCTATAGTGGACTTTCAGAGAAAACAAATGAAACTCAAGAGTAGCTGGCTCATGTCCCAATTCAGCCAAGTATGATTGCTGGACCTTAGGCAGGCCATTGAGTTTAACTGTTTCTATAGGAATAACACAGGGGTAATGCTGGTTCAGCTTCAATCTGTCACAGTAAAGTAAGGCACACATTGTTTTTTTGTTTGTTTGGTTTTGGTTTTCCAGTGTATCTAAAAGTTAAATCTATACTATACTATATATTTGAGTGTATACATTATCATATCTGAAGTAACAATGAGCAAGTTTTAGTTTGAAAATGTATTAGGGAATTGGCACTTAGATCAGCAGAAGGGCACTTCTTTCATCACTCACAGGCCCTGTATTTAAATATGAAGACCTCAGAGACAAAAACCAAAACCAACAATACCACTGACTGAAACTGCTGAAGATTATCTGGCAGCGTGGACAAGCAGCGCCGACAGACTTCCGAACAAACTTTTAGTCTGTTAAAAATACCTCAAACAGGGCTGAAGAGATGGCTCAGGGGTTAAGAGCACTGGCTGCTCTTCCAGAGGTCATGAGTTCAATTCCCAGCAACCACACGATGGCTCACAACCATCTGTAATTATATCTGATACCCTCTTCTGATGTGTCAGCAACAGTGTGTTCAAATACATAAAATAAATCTTCAAAACAAAAACACCTCAAACATATGCTCTGCAAAATCTGATAAACTGGGACATAATAAAACAAGCTACGCTTATAAATCCTTTGATCTTCCTACCATTGACTAATTATTAAGGTACCTAAAAGGCCTAAATTTGAACAATTGGATCACACTCTCTCATTTTGACGTCTATGCTAGGAAGGAAACCACTTTATAGGTAGAAAGGAAAGCTGAGATACTTTAGTATCTCACTCATTCAACACTCAGTGGTGGTAGGGAGAGTACCATGGAAAAAGTCTGGGACACAGAACCGGAAAATGTGAGTCCATTGTCCAGAAACCTTCATCTGTCTGTTCCATCTACACAGCAGAGACCGCCTGCCTGCCCACTACAGCTCAGAAAGGATAATGAAGGCGAGAGCTTTGACAATTATGAACAGCTATGGAATCATGTCAGTCTTTGCCCTTATGAACTTAAGGTTATGAGCTGACAGCAAGCACAGAAGGACCTAAGATTTACAAGAGATCTGCGAGATCCTAATTAGTGCTGAATGTATTGGGCTGTGCTTAAACTAAATCCAAAGTTTCTCTGGTTTTTGTTTCAAATGATAAGTTGCGAGAATAACTGAAAAGAGAGAAGAATGAACAAGAGCACTAACAGAGCAGTAAGATTACAGACTGCTGTCCACACCAGTGAGTCTAACCATACACTCCTACTAGGGACATTAGACACAAACCCCTATGCCTATCTTTAGCCCAGACTGAAGTTAAACTCAGCCAAGGATGACCTTGAACGTCTGATCTTCTTGCCTCCACCTTCCAGAGAAATGAGTCCTGGGTTTACAAATGTGAACCATGACTCCTGGTGCAAAGGAACCCAGAACTTGATGCTTGCTGGGCACGCCCCCTACCAACCGAGCTGCAGCTCTAGCCTTTTATTCTGACCTCTTTCACAGTAGTCTAGATTTGTTGCTTTGTGGCTCTATAAAAGAGAGTGAGGATATCAGTAGCTGATTAACATTCAGGATTTGCTGACGTGTGAACGGAAGAGAGATAAGAGCAGACAGGCAATGGGCAGGCACACAAGTGAAGAGCTGCCGACACATTCACCATCATTCCCCAAAGAAAAGAAACAGAAAAGAGAAGGTCTGAAAACCCGTGTTTGGTATCATGTTCAGCGTCTTTGTGTGTTCAGCGAAATGCTACCTTGACAGCACTGTAAGCCCAGAAGGCTTAAATAAAGCAACAGCATAATTACCCTCTGCTTCAACTACATAATGACTCCGTCATTAAGTTCAATGATATTTACACCTGATAAGTTCACATTAATTTGAGGGAAATGGCCCTTCCTGGAAGCGTGCCTTAATCATTACTTTCTAGAAATGAAACATTTTGTTTCAGTCACTAGACAATGACAAATGATACAGAGAAGCATTCTATAAATGAACACTGGTTACACACAAAACTAGAAGGTATTTACTGTTTGCTTTAATGGATGTATCTGACAGCCCCTGAAGAGCTTATGGAACAAGTGCTACTGCTAGTTTTTGGTCAGCAGTGACACATCAGCACTAAAAAGTGGATACCTTTTCATCTCACCAGGGCAGGACTCAGCCATCCATGTCGAACTGAATAAAACTTGAAGCAGAAATTATCTAATTTTTTCCCTAAGTCTTAAAAGAGAGGCTATAAGTCTATTCTTAGCTCAAGTTCATAAACAATCAATACAAAAGATTTATCTCCTGTACTAACTATATAAAGACACTAACATACGTTTACAGTGTAAAGATCAAAGACGACACACTGCCACTGAGAGCCAATTCTATGGTGTAATCCCAAAATTTAAAGAATGACACCCAACGACCTAAAAATCTAACATTCTATGCTCTATTGGAGCATTCGGGAAGTTAGGTACAAACCTGACCATTGCTAACTCCCTAAAACAAACAAACAGAAAAAAGGAGGCTGTAGGGACTGGTCTCAAATTGCTATGGCCACGGTAAGTGTACCCTTGAGACGTGGCATTAGGGTGTAATGTAACATGACACTCAGAAGCTGGTTTCAGTGCAAGGAACTGCAGAAAGTAACAAAACACCTCTGAAACACACAGAAAGTACTGATGAGATTAAAGAAGGGAAGGCTGGAAGTGGGTGGTCAAGCTGTGTGAGAAGACTCGGGGACACTCGGGGAACCTGCCGGCTAGGACCTGGAGTTGGAGCTGCCTGGGGAGTCTTGTCCCAGTGCATGTGGCATGCAGAGCTGGAGCTGACCCTCGGCACTGCAGGGCCTTAGGGAGATAGACCGAAGGGACGGAAGGCAAGGAGGGAACCCGCCCCTTGCCCCAGCCCCGGCTTACTCCCCGCGTGGGCCCAAAAGGGCACGGTCCCATCGCTCTGCACCAGATGCGGCCCCTTAAAGCTGTATTTGTACTCGAAACGGCGGTGTGGCAACTCGGCCTGGGTTCCCGCGGCGCCGGGAGCCGCAGCGTCGCCTCCCATGCCGTCGCTCCCGACGAACTGGCTGAAAGACAGCAGCAGGGCGCAGAAGAACGACCGCGCTCCAGTCTGGGGACCCCGCCGCCTGGACACCGCCATCTTGGATTCTGGGACGCAGAGGCCGGCGGGAGAGGGAGGGGCTCCGGAGCCGCGGATGGCCAACAGGGCGCTCACTGATTGGTGGAGCCGGAGAGACCCGCGGGCCAGGGATGAGCCCCGCCCCTGGCCTCCTTTATTCTGGGGGCCACTAGGACTGTGAGCATCTGTGGGCGGAGCTACAGAGGGTTGGGACAAGACTGGGAGGCGGAGCTGGCCTAGGAGTAGCTTGGGGTCGGGGGCAGGGACGGGGAACAGAGGCGGGGTACAGGGGCGGGGACAGGGTCAAGGACAGAGACTCCACCTGGTAGAGGTGAGGTATTTCCAGGTCTGTAGTGCCTCTGGGGGGAAGGTGATTACCAGTTTTTACTACTACAAAGTTTTTCAAGTCCTAGAGTAGCGGACTACCTTCTGTGACTTAGAAAACCTTGGAAACCCTAAGACTTGGGGAGCCAGCCCATAATAAACTAATGAATAAAGGTATCTACTATTCAGTAGCTGGCTTTTGTTTTGTGAATTTTCCAGAAACGATCAGCCTACTGAGAGCATCTCAAAAGAAGTTTATGTCATCAACTTCACTTCTCAAAAGAGGAATTTTGGAGGCTTTCCAAATACTTGAAACCATGGCACAGTGAACTCGAATAAAACTTGGTAGTTTTGTTGCGCGCTTATATGCTATGGGCAGAGTCAATGAATGAGTTGCATTTTATTTTATTTTTATTATTTTGTGTTTATATGAAGTGTGTGTATGTGTGCGCAGTATGTACAACAATACACATGCAGAGGTCAGAAGACAATTTTATAGGTTCTCTCCTTCCATATTTATATGTAATCTATTTTGGGGGCTACACCCAGGTCCTCAAATTTTCATAACATCTGTATTGTTAGGATATTCACGGTCGTCCAGTTTTGTTTTATGATGATTTTTTTTAAAAAACCTGAAAAACCGCAAAATGATTTGTTTCATTTTACACACAATTCTAGTTTGTCTGGGCTGTCAGCAGCACACTGTCCTTAGGGCTGTATGATTACTTGTATTTTTTTCAACCTCCCAGTTTCTCCTCTCTATACTCCTTGGCCGTTACTAGTAAATCTCTTTCTAGAGCACAAGTCAAGCCGTCACACTGAACATCGCCGCATATAAGGTTTCCTACTCATTAGGCGGAAGTACAGTTCTCATCTACTGGAGAAACATGCTCTTTAATCCCCTCTCAGGCACAACAGCAACAAACATCTACATCTGTGCATCCTTAGATTGTGGGGGTCATCCTTGCTCTGGGATCTTAATCCCACACCCTCTCCCTCTTCAGTTCTCTAGAGTCTAGAAACCATAGCTCAGATTTGCACACTAGCCTTCAACTATTAAGCAAACGGAAAGTTAATAAAAGCTGGCAAACACGGAGTCTCACCAAGCTTTCGATGTCTGCGGTGCTGTTGCCATTGTCATTTTAGAATGAAGGAATGAAGGTGCAATGCAGTCAAATAATTTGCCCAGTGCCACACAGTAAAAACAGCAGTGAGTTTTACGTCCAGGAACTCTGTTATTAAAATCCTCATTATTAAGACTCATTCCATCTGAGGCAATAAATACAAAGAATATTTTAAACATGTTGTTAATGTCTGAGAGACCTAAATTCCAAGTACACGAAATGCCAGTTGGGCTGAAGAGCTAGCTCAGTGGTTTAGAGCATTTGGTGCTTTTGCAGAGAACCAGGGCTTAATTCCCAACCCCCACATGACAACTCACAACCATTGGTAACTTCAGTTCCCAGAGGTCCTATGATCTCCTCTGGCCTCTGTGGAAACCAGGCACATACATCATAGACATACTCAGACAAAATGCTCCTATGTATAAATCTATGATAAACCTAAAAACAAAAAAGAAATGCAAGTCATAATTTATGACTTGCAAGAACAGAAGCGTAAGTGATGTGCTATAAGGCTGATTGTTTTTGTTATTAAATGTCATGTATACAGAAAGTGCCTAGGTCCTAAGAACACTGCCTGATGACTTGCCCACAGCAAATGTACCTTACGTAGTCAGCATTCCGTTTTAGAAGGAAAAGCAAAGGGACACATTTCTGCATTGCACATCGGCAGGAGTAGAGTTGCTGAGACATGAGAGTCACCACTGGTTTTGCCAAGCATTTGTACTTAATTGAAGCTCCTATCTCGTAGAGCATAAGCTTCTGACTTTGTCTTACTCATTTCCATGAGTCATTTGTTTTGGATGTCAAGCTTTGGATATATGCTGCTTCAGATCATTTTCTTAACTCTTGTCCTCTTGTCCAGTAAACATTTACGATTTTAATAAGCTACATGAGTTTAGCATACACACCCTCCTTTGATTAGTGAAGGTTTTCTAAGCTCTATTTTGAAATCTTTCCCTATTCTGAGATCAAAAAGGTATTTTTTTTAGAGTATTACTGTTCTAACCTGCATTTGCTATAATTTGATTTCCCATGACGAAGTACTTTTTTTCTATATGCATATTCAATCGACTCAGCGACATTTATTTTAAAATGTACCTTTTTTTTTCACTGGTCTTCAGTGTGCCTTTGGTTAACTCCAGGTGGCAAGTGTACTTTTGGACTCTGGTTCCACGGTCAGTTTGCTTATCACTGTGCCGATGATTGTATCTTCGGTGCAGACTGTTATACAAGACTGTGGTGTCTCGTCATGTAAGTCTTCACAGCGGAGTACTCAGCAGTACATGAGCTATGGTTGGCACCTGCTTTTCTTTCACTTAAGCTCTTTTTATAAAAAATAAATCTTATACTTGAGTGCTGTATTTACATCCTTCCCCTCTCTAACACTGCCCGTGTTCTTCCCTTAAACCACTAATCTCTTACACACACACACACACACACACACACACACGTATATACATGTATATGCATATGTATGTATATACACATATGTATGTATATACCCTGGTGAGTCCACTAAGTGTTACTCATGTGCATACTTATTTAGGGCTGACTGTTTGGGATTGGATACCTTATCAAACAGTTCAGTGCTGAAGAAGAATGATTCTTCTTCTCCCAGAAGTCATGGTACTTCATCTAGGATTGGGGCCATGTGAGGTTTCCCCCACCTGCTGGGGGTGTCATTATGCAGGTCTGGTTCAGGTAATCTACCTTGTAATCAGCCCGCAGACACCCCAGTCCTCAGGGTCTTACAATCTTTGCAACACCTCTTCCCAGTATTAACTGAGCCTTGGGTGTAATGGTTGCATTGTAGATGTATCTCACTGTTGGGTACCCCACAGTCTGGTTTTATTTGCATTTTGACCATTATGGTGACACATCCATTATAGTCTCCATCTTTGGTGGAAAGCCACCCTTATCTGTGTGCATATGAATAAGTATTTAGAAAAAAATAAGTATTTAGAATCCAGTTAGGAAGTAAACTGTCTTAGGAAACTGTCATAGATATGTGTCTCTTATAGGGCCTATAATCACATGAGCCACACATAGGTTCACACTACTAGGCATAAATTTCCTTTCGTTTGGAGGGAAGCTGGTAGGCTATCTTCAGACCTTCACTGTCCTCCTCCAAATCCAATTCTCCAGTCTCATCCCTAGTTCTGTTGCAGATTATTTACCGTAGCCTCTCCTTCCTTTCTGTCCCCATCTCCCGTGAATTACTTGGATCTTTGCCTACATACTTCCTCACCATATCATCTCTTTGTCTTAGCCTCCAATTCCAACTGGCATTCCCCAGAAACCCACTGATCAAGTTTTCTAGTGAAACAGTTACATTTTTGTTCTCTCCTCCAGATTCAGTCTCCCAATCTCAACCCCAGCTCTGTAGCAGATTACCTCTGGTGGCCCTTTCTCCTTCCCTGTCCCCATTATCAATGGACTAAGCACATTCTGGTGGTACACCCTGCTTTCCTTGTCCTCTGGACCCCCCAACCCTCCACTTCTAGCCCATTCTCATTACTAAGTGTCAACACCCAATACTTAGAAAAACATTCTACCTCAAATCCCAGTGGCCATATCTGGAAGAATTGCAGAATCATTCCCTGCCTGGCAACTCACAGCCACCAACCTCTCCTAAGAAACAAAAGGTAACAAAAACCAAGAAATGGACTACCCACTCAACAAAGACAAGACTAGATATGAGTACTTAAAACTATAGTCATCCCAAACCAGAATGCCTAAATGCCAAGAAATCACCATAAAAACATACTAACAGCAAGGATAATATGGTTTCATTATAGCCCAGCAACCCTACTACAGGAGGCTGTGGGAAGTGCAACATAGTTGAAGCACCAGATAAGGACTTAAAAATCACCTCTATAAATATGTTAGAGTTTCTTAAAGAGGAAATGAACAAATCAATAAAAGAAATCTACAAAATCATAAGTAAACAGTGGAATGAAATGAAGAAAATAGTTCAAGGTATGAAAGTAGAAATGGAATCAATAAAGAAAATCCAACCTAATGTAAAAATCAAAATGAACAATTTAAGAACTAGAACAAAAAACTCAGAGGCAAGCCTTACCAAGAGAATATAAAAGATGGAAGAGAGAATCTCAGGCATTGAAAACAAGGTCAAAGAAATGGATACCTTGGTTAAAGACAACGTTAAATCTAAAAACACTCAGGCACAAAACATTCTGAAGACCTGAGACATCATGAAAAGACCAAGTACAATTAATATGAATAAGGATGGTGAAGAAACCCATGTCAAAGATACAGAAAATATCTTCAACAAATAAAAAAAAAATTCCTTAACCTAAAGAAGAGTGTGGCTATTGAGGTATAAATATCTGGATCACCAAATACACTGGACCAGAAAAGAAATTCCTCTAGCCACATAATAATTAAAACACTAAACATACAGAACAAAGGAAGACTATTAAATGCTGCAAAGGGAAAAGACCAAGTAATTTATAAAGGCAGACCTATTAGAATAACAATTGACTTTTCAGTGAGGACTCTAAAACCCAGTAGAGCCTGGGCTATATACTCTAAGAGACCACAGATAGCAGCCAGACTACTTTACCTAGCAAAACTTTCAATACAATAGATGGAGAAAAGCATTTCATGATAAAAACAAAATTCAAGCATTATCAACTTACAAATTTAGCCAAATGGAAGGTGATAGAAGGAAAACTTCAAACTGAAGAGATTAAACACACACACACACACACACAAATCTCTAAGGAATAAATAATTCCAGACCATCAAATCAAAAGAAGCAGGGAACACCAACACAATTACAACAAAGTAACTAGAAGCTACAAACACTGCTCATTGATAATGCTCCACATCAGTGGTCTCTATTCCCCAATAAAACAAAAGACAGAGTAACAAAATGGATATAAAAATGCGATCCATTCTTCTTCTGTGTCTAAGAAACACATCTCAGCATCAAGGATAGACATTACCTGAGGGTAAAAAGATGGAAAAATATATTTCAAGCAAATAGACCTAAGATGCAAACCAGTGTGCTCATTATAATATCTGACGAAATAGACTTAAAATAAAAACTAATCAGAAGAGATAAGACTTTACATATTCATCAAAGGAAAAAATTGCCAAGGGGTTATTTCAATTCAAATATCTATGTAATAAACACAAAGACACCCAAATTCATAAAAGATACACAACTATAGCTTAAATCACACATTGACCTTTATTTACTGATTGGGGGTGATTTCAATACCTAACCCTCACCAATATGTCATTCCAACAAAAGCTAAAGAGAGAAATGCTGGAGCTAGAGTATGTCATAAACCAAATGGAATGAATATATTTACAAAATATTTTATCCAAATGCAAAAAAATACCATTTTTCAGTAGCTCATAGAACTTTCTCCAACATTTACCACATACTAAGATACAAATAAAATCTCAATAGAATCTAGAAAATTAAACTCATACTCTGCATCATATCTGACAAACATAGATTAAAGTTGAGTATCAATAACAACAGAAAAAAAACAGAAAACGTACAAAAATTCTGAAAAACTGAAAAAAATTCACAAATGAATGAAAATGATTCAAGACAGAAATTAAGAGAGAAATAAAAAACTTTCTAGAATGGAATGAAAATAAAAACACAACATACCCAAACTTAAGACACAATGAAGGTGGTTTTAAGAGGCAAGTTCCTAACCCTAACAGCATATCTGAATGATCTAGAACAAAAGGAAGAAATCACACCCAAAATGAGCAGGTGACCTCACATTTAACATTAGGGCTGAAATTAAAAAAAAAAAACCCAAACCAAAACAAAAAACCAACCCCCCCCCAAAACAAAACTAAGTCAATGCAAGCAAACAAAGAAACAAATAAAACAAAACAAAACCACCACTATCACCACCACCACCAAACCCCCAACACCTCAAGCCAAATCAAACCAAAATCCAACAACAATAACAACAAATAAAGAATAAATAAAACAAAGAGTTGGATATTTGAGAAAATCAACAAGATAGATAAACCCTTGACCAAATGAACTAAAAGGCAGAAAGAGAAGATTCAAATTAATAAATTAGAGACAAAGGGGGCATAGTAACAGACACTAAGGATATCTAGGGAATTATTATCATATACCTGAAAAAAATTTACTCTACCAAATGGAAAGTCTAAAATCCATGGAATGTTTTCTTAATATAAAAAATTTCAAAGTTAAATCAAAATCAGATAAGCAATTTAAACATGCCTGTAATCCCCAGTGAATCAGATGTAGTAATTAAAAGTCCACCAGTCACAACAAGTCTAGGTCCAGATGAATTCAGTGCAGAATTATCTGTACAGAGAACTTCTAATAAGTATCACCTGTCAATAAAACAGACTATGGCTAATGAGCTGAGGTAGAAAATAGGAGGTGGGACATCTGGCATAAAGAGAGGGAATTCTGGAAAATAGTGAGGCGGGAGAGATTTGCCCTGGGAATGAGGAGGAGACAAATGTAAGAAGACAGGATGTCACTAAACTCAGGTTAGAATAGAAGGGCTAACAAATTAGAGTACAAAGTGAAGCTTATGGCCTATGCATTTATTAATAAATAATTAGTCTCAGAGTCATGACGGAAAGAAACTAAGTAGACTGGAGGAAAAGCTTAAAGCTACGGTTCTCCCAGACTTTCAAAGAATTAATACCAATATTTTTCAAACTATTCCACAAAGTAGAAGAAACATAGCTTAATTCTTTTTACTAGGCCATAATTATGCAATACAACACTCACATAAAGACTCAAGGAAGAAACAGAATTACAGACCAATGAACACAGTTTCAAAAATACATAATAAAACGCTTGCAAACTGAATCTGACAACATGTCAGAAAGATCACCCACTACAATCAAGTGTGCTTCAGTGCAAGAATGTTTCATAATATATAAAATGGGATCCACCATATAAACATTCTGAAAGACCAAACCCACATGATTATCTAGTTAGATGCAGAAAAGACCTTTGACAAAATCCAACACTACTTCATGATTAAAGGATTGGAGTGTCTGGGGATACAAGAGCTATAACTCAGCATAATAAAAGTGAGTTGCAGTAAACCACAAATAACATCAACATAAATGGAGGAAAACTTAAAGCATTTCCACTAAAATCAGGAACAAAACAAAGAGTTGTCTGCTCTCTCTGTAACTACTCAGTATAGTAATTATATGGTACAATACTCTGAGCAAGAACAATAGGACAACTGAAGGGGATCATAAAGATGCAAACAGGAAGGGAAGAAGACAAAGAATTGTTATTATAGATTGTGTGATTGCATATATAAGTGACACCCCAAAACTCCACCAGGAAGTTTCTACAGCTGAGAAATACTTTCAACAAAGTAGCAGGGTACAAGCTTAGCTCACAAAAATCAGTAGCCTTCCAATAGACACATGACCAGGAGACTGAGAAAGACATCAAGGAAATAGTATCTTTCACAATAGTCTCAAAAAAAAAATCTTGGTATTATTCTAACCAAGCAAGATAAAGACTTGTGTGATACAAACTTTAAGACACCGAAGAAGAAAAAATTTTAAGGAGATACCAGAAGATGGAAAGGTCTCCCATGCTCATGGATTAGTAGGATTAATATAGTGAAAATAAATAGGCTACCAAAAGCAACCAACAGATTGGGAGCATCTAATAGGAAGGTAGACAAGAGGAGATATGTTGAGGGACAGCTGAAAACTAAGGGCATTTTGTGGATTTGTATGGAAACCTAACAGAGTTGAGGCTTCCTTTATAATACATACACATGTGAAGGGTATTTAAATGAAATAACTAAAAATGGGGGAGGAAGGGAGGTAGATCCAACAGTACATCTCTGTTCAACAAATGAAGTTTACAGAAGGCCCTACTGTTAAAGACAACACCTATATATCCCATTGTATATGAAGAGGCCAAGCTGATGTCTACCTAGAGCCTTCAGTCCTATAAAATAGTATTCATGGTACTACTAGGTACTTTGCATGCCACCAAAGGAGAAAGGTAGATACCAACCCAGCAACAAACCTATTGATCTACAAAAGTGATCTGCCTGAAGGATATGCTGATGTAATAGTGGCAGACAGCTTATTGGAGTAACCAACCAATATTTTACTTAAGGCCCATCCAGTGAGGTAGAACCCATATCTAATGCTGTGTGAGTGACCAAGAACTTGAGAGTAGATAGGCCACGACCTAGAGGAAAACCAGATACTACTGTTCTGCTAAAGGATAGTAACAATAAAATGGCTCCTAATGACATTCTGCTATATTCATAGATTACTGCCTTGCTCAGCCATCTTAGAGAAGCTTCCTCCTACAGAAAATGGGGACAAATATGATATACAGAGCCAGACAATGTGCACAGAGTGAGCGACTTTATAACACTCTGGTCTAAAAGGGATGTCTTCATCAAAATCATCTCCTTAGGGCTCAGAACGAGGTGAAAAAATTATAAGAGCTTGTTGATGGAGGAAATCAAGGTCTTCTACACACAATAGTATCGATGCACATACGAATTCTCAGAGGCTGAGGTAGCATGTACGGGGATGCAGGGGTCTGCACCAGATGGGGTCTTAGAGTCGAAAGAAGAGGTGTACACATGCCCTCATTCTCTAAGCCTGAGGCTATCTCTAACTGATAGCTACCTGAAAAGAAAAAATTAGTTTCCTCTAAGGGAGTCTCAGTGGGGAAACAAAACACTTTTAAGGGTATACCCCATGCCCAGCAGTAGGTCAAACAAAACAAACTCAGTGGCATCTTAGAAAGTTCTTTGCTTCATAATGTTAAATCAGGGAGACTATTATTATTTTTCTCTACCTTAGTGGTTCTTTTTGTATACATTATGGGTTCTAGTTCTTTCTTTCTTTTTTTTTTTTAAATGGGGGATTCATGGGCATGTAAAGGGGTTTCTCTCTGCATCTCTCTGTTTCTTATGCTTTTCTTCTGACTCTTTTGCTTGGTTGGTTGCTTTGTCATATTCTGATTTGTTTTTTATTTATCTTAACTTGTTTTATTATTACTTCTTGAATGTCTGTTTGTGTTTTAATGAGATACCAAAAGGATTTGATCCAGGATGGGAGGGGAGGAAGGGAAGAACTGGGTGGAGTAAGGGGAGGGGAAACCATAATCAGAATATATTGTACTTCAATTAAAAAAAACTATTTTCAATAAAAGAGAAACAGTTTAAAAATAAAAACAAAAGTTAAAAAGAAAAAAAAAACTAGTTCAGAGCTAAACAGAGTTTTCGAAAGAAGAAACTTAACAGGCTAAGAAACAAAGAACCGTTCAACAGCCTTTTCACCAGGGAAATGCAAATCAAACTAAGTTGTGGTTTCATCTTACACCTGCCAGAATGGCTAAGATCAACAACACAAGTGACAGCTCATGCTGACAAGGATGTGGAGCAAGGAGAACACTAGCCTTGCTGGTGGGAGTGCAAGCTTATAAAAGTCACAATGGCAATCAGTGTGGCAGTTCCTCAGGAAGACAGGAATAGGTCTACCTCAGGATCCAGCCATTCTACTCCTGGGCATGCGCTCAAAGGACTCTTCATCTTGCTACAGAGGCACCTACTCGCTTTATTCATAATACCTAGAAATTGGAAACACCCTAGATGCCCATTAACAGATGAAGAAAAAAAAGTAGTTATGTGAATTGTAGCCTGCTTATGAACAGTTAACAGCTAGTATCAACATATAAATGAATACATACCATATTTGTCTTTTGGAGTCTGAGTTACCTCACTCAGGATGATTTTTTTTCTATCTCTACCCATTACCAATAAATTCCATGATTTTTAAAATTTAAAAAAATAGTTTTTTTAGTATTTGGACAATATTCCATTGTGTAAATGTACCACACCGCTTTCTACTCTAATGGACATGAGCTATGGAAGAAAGAAGAAAGAATGTCCTGGTGGTGCCTGTGTGTCCCTGATGGTGCTTCCCAGTGATGGTTTGAATCAGAAATGTTGCCATAGTCTCAGACGTGTGAACACTTGGACCCCCACTCATGGTCCTGTGTGGGGGAGGTTGTGGGAAGGCAATAGCTTGCTGGAGGGATTTGGTTGTATCTGCATCTATTAACTAAAGCAAGACAAGGGAGTCTAACTATGTTTCCTAACTAGGCCAGTTAGAGCTCACTGGTTGCAAGCACTGTGGATACTGGAAGAAGATAATTCCTTTAAACAAATACTTTTAGGAGACTTGGACCTTCATAGTGTGTGCTGAAATAATAAATATATGTGGAAGCTCATTACTACTGAATTCCAGCTGAAACCTCTACAAATTTTCTTCAGTGTGGTAATGAGGCAGTGACCCCCTTAAGAAAGTGCTTGTCTGAGTTCAGATCCTCAGCGTCTACGGAAAGGTCAGGCAGATGCAGGCCTAGAATCCCAGCACTGAGGAAGTGGAGATAGAGAATCGTTGCAGTTTCCCTGACCAGTTGTCTAGCCAAGTAAGAAGCTCCAGCCAATGAAAGACACTTTATAAAAAAAAAAAAAATAAGATGAGGGGCTGGAGAGATGGCTCAGCTGTTATGAGTGGCTAAGAGCAGTTAAGAAGTCTCTAGTTCAAATTCCAGCAACAACATGGTGGCCCACAACCATCTGTAATGAGATCTGATGCTCTTTTCTGGTGTGTCTGAAGACAGCTACAGTGTACTTATATACAATAAATAAATCTTTAAAAAATGGGAGGAAATTAAAAAAAAAAAAGGTGGAGAGTGAGGAAGACACCAAAATTTGACTGATGGCACACACACACACACACACATACATACACATACATACACATACATATACACACACATAAACATACACACATACTCACACATATACACATATACACACACATGCACACACGTACACACATAAATACACACATATATACACAGATATACACACATATACACACACCTCCCTATAGGTGCACAAACACACATGCTCACAGGTTTTTTTTAAAGGCACTTAACACAGTATTTCCTAAGATTATTTAATCAAAAAAAATTTTTTTCCACAACACTTAATAGTATTGCCTGCCTTGAATACAGAAGGTTTGATTCCCAGCACCTTGACTAAGTAGTGAGAAAGAACACTGTCAGAGACAATGTCCCCTTCCCTGGCTAACCACTCCACCACTTACTAAACTGCCCTCTAAAACTCAGTGTGAGGCTGACCTCTATACTGCAGCCAAAGCCGGTTTCCCAGTATTTAACACACATGCTCAAGATGTGAGCAACTGTGACCAGGTGATTTATCTGCCAATGTCTCTGCAGACTATTATTACAGCTCAACAAAATGACGTCTCAGGATGCTCCCGACACACAAGATACATAAATATTTTCAAAGCGATATCTAGCTGAGAAATACAGTTACAACAGCGCAGAACTTGGTGTGGAATGCATCAAGCAGAAATCTGCCTGGTCAAATCACCAGTGATATTTATTTGAATATGATTCAGTTGGGTTTTTAAAATGCCTTTTAGGTGGGTGGGTGACTATGAGATTTCAGGGACTCTGCTAGTCCAGGTTTGAGATCCTAGCAGTGAAAACTACTCACTTTAACTTTTAAGACAGTGTTTTATTCTGCTTCTTTCCAGAAATCTCAATAGCTTCCCTTATGGTTCCGATGGATAAACATCTAAGAACGTTACAGGTACACTCACGATGGTTCTCGTTCTATATTTGCATTCACTGATGTGGAACTTATTTGCAAAGAAGGGAAGTGGTGTCTCATTAGGAATGTTCTAGAAGTATACTCCCTTTCACTGTAAAATCTTCCGGAGGAGACCTTAATGCTCAAACATTTTTGCCTAACACGTTCTCCTATCTTTTTTATTACTTGCCCGCTCATCCTAAATTGGCACATTAATTGCAACTGTGTGAGTGCAGAGGGAAAATGACGGTTACCAGAGGGGTCCGTACTGAAGTGTAAAGCAGTTAGCAAAGACAAATAGAAGCAGGCTCCTGTTGCAGAATGAGTCTACTCAATATTGACATAGGGAATTGTCATGAGATTTAACCACAACCAGAAAAGCAGGCAGAGGTTGTGTGAGTGACAGGGCCTTTATGGGGCACAGTGCTTCCTAGGGGGAGAGTTCATCTTCTTACTCAAAGAGACGCCTTCAGGGATCATGTGACTTGAATTCCCTCTGAATTCAGTGTCATCTTGGCTTGACCAGTTCTGGAAGAACATATTAACCTCCGCCTGCGATTTCCAGAAAACCATTCTAATTTAGCAAGTAATTATGGGTCACATGCAGGACAAAGAGCTGGATAATCTTGGATTACCCACAGGAAGCTTTGTCTCCAAGGCAACCCCCCAACGGTGGGGCTGCTAATGCAAAGGCTAGTGGGCTAATGAACTGGGAAGGATAACTGGCTCTCCTAGCCGTCAGAGCCAAGGAAATGGACACAACAATTATACGGCTATTGAGTAATTCGGTGTTAGAGAATAAATGCCTCCAAAAGCCAGCAGAGGAAAAACATTTAAGGAATGGAGTTAATTATCACTGTGCTGTCCGGCCCGGCTTACATAGGTCCACTTTAGTCCCCAGCGAGCTCAAGCCAGGAAGAGCTTTACACATTTTCCCCAGCGTCTTGTTAAATCTAGTTTATTTTATTTTATTTAGTTTTACTTTTTAGCACACCCTGTGACCCACTCACCCACGACCTGGTTTCCTCAGAGGGATACCTTGTTTCTCACCTGAGAAGAGGTGGCCCAAGGGACTTGGAAGAAGACAGAAGGAGAGAATTGTCCGTCTGAGTCTTCATTAGCCCAAGCTGATCTGACGTTAAAAATTAGGTGCTATGAGACTTTTAGGCTAGGTTGATCAAGGTGGGAGGGAAGAGTTCAGGTGAATGAGCCAAAGGGGTAGTTGAAGAGAAAATATGCAAAGGGAACCCTGAGACATGGAGTACATGGAGTTGAAAACTTCCGCTATGTCCTCAGAGTGCCTACTTCTGGCCCCACCTCTAACAGAGTTAACGCTACATTTATTCAAGGCTTCTCCTCTGCACCCCAACCCCCTCACTCCCCATCTCTATGAGAGCTCATTCACACCCCTTCTCGGAACACTTCTAAACCACACTGCACACCTAACAGTATGTTCTCTTTCTGTGTTCATTTATAATCCATTTTGCCTGGGTTTTGGGTCTTGTGTCTCCTAAGCCAGATGTTTTATGTAGGAAACCTTGTTACCAACAAAGGCATCGCTAGTTTGTCTCCCTAGGCGCCAGGTGTCAAAAGCTTAGCTCCACCTTGGGAGGTGTTGGAAATTTCGGAGGGAGGGGCCTAGTGGGTGGTCTTTTAGTTAATGAGTGCTCGAAGAAGAAAGAGCAGTCTACTCTCTTCCTGCTACAAAAAGACTTATTTGTATTTATGTTTGTACTTGGGTCTGTGCACATGGTTCCCAGTACCTGCTGAGACCCGAAGAAGGCATTCGATTCGCTGGTGCTTGAGTTACAGGCAACTGTGAGACTCCAGACAGAAATGCTAGGAACAGCATCCAGTTCTCTGCCAGAGCAGTAAGCACTGCTAAGCCATCTCTCTAGCCTTTCTCTTCCCGGTTATAGCGTCCTGCGCCACTTATTTCTACCATGATGTGCCTGCCTCTGCAAGCCCAAAGCAAGGGAAACAACCGTTTGCATCCGAAACGCCTTCAACTATGAGAGAAAGTGTGCTTTTTCTTTCGATAAGTGAATTACCTCATGCATTTGTTATGATGACCGAAAGCTGGCTGAGGGAAGAATGAGGACTGCAGGATGACTAGTAGAAAAAGGGAAAAATAACGAACTTGACTCCTAGAGCAAAGCGCAAAGCATTCTGGGAATTCGAAGCCCACTAGGAGTACTGAATGAGAAGCAGAGGTTCGAAGAAAGTCCATGAAGACCTGCAGTCATTGGCCTAAAGGTTAAAAAGTTAAAATGAGGGGGGTGGCCGAATGGCTCAGTAGTGAAAGCAGTTACTGCCAAACCTGAATCTGATTTCTGGGGCTCACGCGATGGAGAGAGAATTGACTTCTGGCCTCCACAGGCACAGCATGGTATCCATGTTCACACACGTGGTAAGTAAACGATTGTAAAATAAAATAAAGGAAAAAATGAGATGCCAGTTTCAGAGTGGAAAATGGAAAAGCCTTTCTTGCTTATTGAAAGCACACACACACACACACACACACACACACACACACACACACAGCACGGGTGGAAGACCTGTGCTACTCAGGGACAGGGTGACGGGAAGCCTTGTGCCTTTGAAAGGCTCTGCTTGTTTGCACAAGGACCGGAACTGGCAGAGAGGAGGGAGACAATCTTGGTCTTTCTCTGAGTGTTTGTAAACAGATTTAAAACACTAGGGCAGAAAGTAAACGTTGGCACACAGACAACAAACGGATCTAGGATCTATCTGATCAGGAGGCTGGGCTCTCCCGCACTGGTTCTTCTGATGACTGTCAAACAGTCCAGGAGCCCCAAGTGCTCCACCTATGTAACTTGTAACTCCTGGATTAAATCTCAGACACTAGTAGCTATACCTACAACACTGGTATTCCTAGAAGGGAACCTGTCACTGTAATTACATCATTCATTCATTCATTCATTCATTCATCCAGCATTCATTGTGCCCTTTATGAACAACTCCTAGTACTGTGCTGAACCTTGGGATGCAGCCATGAATAATGGAGACAAGAACTCTCTATCCTTGGCAGCTAGAGAGACAGATGAGTGGAGAGGAGTGCTGAGGTTGATGAGTGGGCTGCTCCGTTTCCTGTCCATCAGAAAGAGTCATGAGTAGACAGGTCAAGAGAAGGAGTGCACTACAGATGGATTTGATCATTGCTTTACATATCACAGGAGTCTTGAGACTGAAGAGCCAAAGGCTAGGGTGAACCAGTCATTTCTCTGCTTAGGTTTGATAAATCAAGGACAGCCCTGTAGGATAGGATGACAAGGACCTAAACCATTGGAAGCATTCCATGGCCAAACAGCAGGCCCATCTGTCCAGACCTTTCTTGGGGTCTTAGTTGTAGCAACCTTTCCTCCCATTTGGGGACAAAAGACTTCTGATAGGAGTATCTCCAGTTCCCAGGCAAAGGCAGGTGACACATCCTAATCAAGAAACTGGGGAAGAGTGGCCTCTGGGAGCAAGTGTGGGTCTGGAGGACTGATCGCAACTACCTCAGAGGGACGTAAGGTCCAGTCTGATCCAGTGGGCAGTCCTAATAATGCCTGTGCTCTTTTCTAACATATGAGTCAAGGGCTTCAGCAGTTCCTGGGAGCTTTCTTTTAATTCATGAGCTCAGCTCCCATGCAGACTGACTGCATTGGGGTTTATAGCATAAGATTTCCAAAGGACAAGGGGTAGTTATAGTGTTTTCTAATAAGGAAATGGCAGGGATGAAGCTCTCTGGGAGAGAGTTTATCTAACACATACAGGGTCCCAGGTTCGATCCCCAGTATCACACAAAATAAAACCGGTATTTGAAAAGGAAATTAGGGGTGAGAAGAAGGTTCAGTTGGTAACGTGGTGGTGTGAGTTTGGGTCACTAATACCCAAGAAACACTAGGTAGTGTGGTAGTGAGAGTATCTACAACCCCAATGATTGTGATGTGGAGACAGGATCCCTGGGGTTCAGTGGCCAACCAGCCTACCTGAATCGACAGGCTCCAGGTTCAGTGAGAGACCCTGCCTTAGAAATGAGGAGAATAAGTGTATGTGTAAACTCTTCAAACAAGCATATACACATGCATGTACACTGCTGTGCACACATATACTTGCACATAAGAACACACAAATATGACAAATATACTACACGCATATAACACACATACACACACACACACAAACACACCCCCCCCAAATAAATCAGAAAAAAATTGCAAATGTTGGTGAGGACCTGGAGAAATTTGAAGCCTCCTACATTGCTCTCTGTGAGGTTTAGATTCTTTGTCTCCTTCTCAAGCTTTGGTACTGAGCTATTCAGTTCCAGCTCTCCTAGGCCCCTGTCTTCGTATGAATACTACGCCAATTGAACAGTTGTATAATTAAGTTCAATTCCATATCTGGGTAAGTTATTTTATCAAATTAATTTACAAAAAAATCCCCCATTGATAGATGATTAGGTGTCCCAGGTTTTATTATGACTATCATTGAAAATATGGTCACTGAACTGATTGGGGCCACAGGGACTGACCCTTCTGCCATTCTTTCAGCGGCTGCAACCAACTGGTAAATAGCTTCCCTAGCCTTCTGCTGGAGCATCTGCTAATGTGTGGAGATTACCAGCCCCCCTCACCTCCTGCTGCCCCTTGCTCAGGCTGCTCATTAATTCATTAGAAACTGCTTCCCCAGGAGAAGAGGGAGGCTCTGGTATGTGTGACTACAGGGCTTGGGTTTTAGAAGCATCCAACTTGGTGCCACTTGAAATCTTTAGAGCGATGACTGCTCTGACATGGTACAGAGGCCCTGTACCCCAGCATCAGGGATAAGAGTGTCCCAGGTGAAGGTCTTGTGCACAGGGCGCTAGGCTCCATGAGGGCATGCTGGACCAAGTTTTGTTTACCTCCTTGAAATAGATTATCACCTCTATTGTGAATATCCCAGTTTCTGCTGGATGCTAAATGCATTGGTACAGGGGTGACCAAATGAATCAAGCTGGGAAACACATAAATGTTCCTCTTAGGTATACATTTGTCCATGTCAATTAAAAAAAAGGGGACCCTTACACACCACTGATTTGGGGCTGACATGTAGGTCTAAGTGTCAGTACACTGTACAAACATGTGTAGCTACATACACACATATAACTGCCCTCCCCTGGTCTAATCTAATATACTCAGGAACTTCAAAAGTGACTGGCAGACTCTTCAACTTGTGAGTCAGTGCCCTGTGCTAATAAAAAATGGCATCCTGGGGCTGGGGAGATGGTTCAGCTAAGTGCTAAGAACACTTTCTGCTCTTACAGCGGAGGTGGATTTGATTCTCAGGACCATCCTGGTGGTTTATAGTCATGTGTAACTCAAGTTACTGGGGATCCAGTATCCTCTTCTGGCCTCCGAGAGCACCAGGCATGCATGAAGTATACATCAAGGCAAAACACTCATGCACATACAACAAAAATATAACTTAAAAAAATAAAAGGAAAGAAAAACAGCACCAAACTTGCTGACTGAAGAAGATCTAGAATGTGAGGCAGACTTAGCCACTTTCCGTGACCTGGAAGATTGTGTTCCCATCACTTAGTCTGAGGACCTGACAGGTGTGCTCCTGTACTGAGTTTCAAAAGCTCGTGCATGGACAAAGTCTACTCTGAGTACCTCCTCCCTAGTTCAGATCTACAGTTCCCACATTCACTTCATTGTTGTGTTTTGTTCCCAATTAATTTTGCCTATAGGGACTCTCTGTTCTTTAGCCTTTTCTCTTCCTCTTGGTCAGCTGGTCAGCTGTGAATTGCTGGTTTCTAACTGTGGATCTGAGCTCCTCACAGGCATCTACGAACTTCCCAAGGATAAAATTCAATCTGGTGAGCTTTTGCACATAGCATGTGCTCAAATTTCCAGGCTGACCTGTGTCATGTCGGTTTTGCATTTGTCTGACTGACAGACTGGGGCATGGATTTTACATTAAGAAAGGCAGCGTGAAAGGAAAAAGTGACTGAGACATTCAGGCGAGTGTGGAAGGCAAACGACAGGGTCACTAGCCTCATGTGGGTCACTGTATGTCAGGAAATTAACCCTCAAGAAGGGCTTAACTACAAGTGTGAAATACTCCAAGTGTTAACTCCAAGGCATGCTTTGTGAATCCTGTAAACCTATCCACAAAAACCTATAAATTCCCCCAGTGTTCAGGAAACAGACTGAGGGAGGGAGCCTACATAAAGCAGGGACTTCAAGGTTAATCCTTAAACTCGCATGGTGTCTGACTTTCTTTTAACAAAGTATACCAGGCTCAGTGTCCTTTGTGGGAGATGTAAAGTGAATAAGTAAATAAATAAATAAAATGAAAAGACGGTTCTGGAAGCCCACTTAGGTATGAGATAAGGTTTCTCTCTGCTTGCCGCTCCATTGTGATTTCTGTGGTACAGACAAAACAAAACAAACAACAATTAAAGTCACTTTGAATGCAAATATATGTTAAAGTTTTATTTTTCTGCTCAAGTTACACGATTTTTTTTAAAGACTTGGAAAACATAAGAAGAAGGAAAAAAGAAACCCAAAGAGGATCAATAATAAAAATAGCACTCACCAAAATAAACAGATAAATAGATAGATAGATAGATAGATAGATAGATAGATAGATAAGAAAGATCCCCAAATCAGAATAGACCCTACTCAGGGTCATGTAGATAAGCCTGGGTTCTCGTCCCTACCTTGTTAAATCTCATGCTTTCTGGTATGGGGAAAATTTGATGAAGAACCTTTCCCACAGCTGATGGTAAGCCATTTCCAAAGGGCTCAGGGAAAACATTCTTGCTGAGAAGCAAGACACTCAGGGGGCTTGCTGGCTGCCTCCACCCCACCCTAGTTTTGAAAGGGAACCAGGGAGTTGGGGCATGATGGCTCTGTCTGAGGTCAGTCCCAAGATGGGAATTTAAAAGGCAGAAGCCTGGAGACTAACAAGATGCACCCTCTTCTGCCCTGTGAAGATGTTCTGGGAAAGTTTTGCAAATGCCTGGGACTCCCTGCTTCCATCAAACTTCCCCCTGCACGCACGCAAACCCAGTTTTGTTTTTGTTAAGTTACCTTCAGTTTCTCTCTTCTGGTCCCATTAACTCCACTCCATCAGATTCTCCCGCTTTTCTAATGATTAAAGTCGTGGGCTTTTTAAAAAGGCCTCCAATTAGCACCTCATCAGCTCCAATTAGAGCAGACAAAAGCCGTGTAAAGATAACTCAGTGAGAGGGGCGGGCGCAACATCATGTAATCACTTAAGACAGGCATTGAGAATTCCCCTGGCGACCCACACTGGGCCTATTCACCTTTCTTTCTTCCTTTTGGATGCATTTAAGACTGTTTGGCTGGGAAGACAGGCCCCCCAGGAGTCTCATAATTCCTCATTCAGAGGCTACCTGTTTACTTCTCAGAGAGTCCAAGGACCTAAACAATCCCATATTGTATGCCTGCTTCCTTAAATTCCACATCCCTAATAGTGTGTTTTCGGTGGCCCTCAGAACAAGTTAAAGGCCAGCTTTATACTCCCAGAGGGTTCTCCTTGTACTGTCTTCTAATTACAGGAGAGAGTAACAATGTATTTTTTTTTCAATGAGAGTTCTTTGGAGCAGTTAATTTGGTGCCTGTACTAAATGCCCCCAAACATTAATTAGGGTGGAAGAAACCCTAATTCCCTGAGCAGCTTTCCCCTCCATTTAGTTCCCTCGTTTTCACATAGGCCTGGACGAGTCTCCATAATGAAATTACCTCATTAATGCCTTTATTCTTCACAGTAACTCATTCAAAACCGACCATTTAGCTTTAATTGAATGCTGTCAAAAGGAAAAAGGCGCATTCATGGCTTTGATTAGCAAAAAATTTTGCCCCCTGAGGGACGGACAGATTTAAATTATGAAGATGGTGAGTAGTGAGTTATAATTGGGTACAAGCAACACTTCAGGGAAGCTGAAATGCTTTCAAAGCCGGGGCTGGCCAGTCTGCGGACTATTAACTATGTCCAGCGCCTTGTTCTCTGTTTGAATTGATGGCAACTTAACTATCCAAAAGAAAATGGGGTTTACTTTTTGTTTAATACACAGTGGGGTTCTATTTACCCACAGAGCGATCGTTTCTCCATGAGCTCTATCTTTGTTCCCCTAATAATTTATTATTTGTGCTTCCTAACACGGGTTCTGAAGGGCGCCATGCATTCGCTGTTTCCAGGGAGCAGAGGAACAGTGAGTGCACGTATTGAGCAACCACGCTGCTGGCCCAGAGCCTCACTGGGGCAGACACAGGGAGGTGAGCCCTAAGTCAGGAGCAAGTGGACGCTATAGGACCTTGGGAACTCAACCGCCAGAAAGTCTTCTCTTGCTTGATGCAACAGTTCTTGGGAGATGTAGGTGTCCGGCGGCAATGAAAAGGCAGTTTTACGAGCTGCAACTGACTCAGAGCGATGCAGATTCAAGGACTAGCGCAGGTCCGGAGGCTGCTGGAGCAGAGGCTTGGGAGGAAACATTATACTTCCAGTTCTGAAGGCATGGCTGCTTTCTGGGAACATCTGGAAAGGTCAAGGGCACGGATGCTGGCTCAGATTTAATATGTGATTGAAGAAAGCTGAGAGACTCACCAGCAATATCACCCTACTGCCAGTGATATCTACACTATAGCACACGCATCATAAAGCGTCTGAGAGCCAAAATTATATGCCATAGACTGTTCTGGGCCCCAAAATGCCAGTCAATTATAATGCACAAGTAGACAGAGAAGAGAGGGGGTGGGGTGAAGAGGAATGAGGAAGGGAGAGAGTGAAAGAGAGAAGACAGAGGTAGGAAAAAGAAAGGGGGGAGGAAGGGAGAAAAAAGCAGGAGGCATTGAGCTGGGGAAAGAGAGAGAGAGAGAGAGAGAGAGAGAGAGAGAGAGAGAGAGAGAGAGAGAGAGGAAGCAGAAATGTACAAATGCCAAATCAGCTAAGAGAGAGCTCCAATGATGGAGAACCAAAGAGAGAAAAGCAGCCGAAACACTACTGGTTTATTCTAGAGAGGGCAGATGTGCTCAGCAGAGTGGCGTGGAGATGCAGAAGAATGGGGATTGTACGGGTCCCACCTCTGCTTGATCTGGGTTCTTCACTCTTCCCTCAGCCTTTACTTTCTTCATTTGTTCCAAGGAGACAGGAATTTACTCTGTAGCCATCGGGCCCAGAACTCACTCTGTAGGCCAGACTGACCTCAGACACACAGAGAGCTCTGCCTGCCCCTGCGTCCTAAGTGTGGAGGTTAAAAGTGTGTACCACCACACCCAGCTAGAAATTTGCTATTTGAACATTCTTATGTGCAACTCCTCTCTATAAAAATAAGAGTCGATCTGTGTGGGCATCCCCCACAGCAAATGCTAATGGCTCCTACTCTCCATTCGGAGGTAACAGTTGTCTGCCTTTTAACCATCCAGCATAGGTAATTGTCTTTGATGGCCCTGGATAATGAACACAGGTTCTATACAAGTACTTTCAGAATTACTCTACATTGTTGTTATTAGTGGCTTTCTCTCGGGACAGCGTGAATAGTTTGTTTTATACACTAAGTAATAGACTGTTATCAGTTGCTTTTCCCCCAGAGGTCTTCATGTGATCTTTTTGATCACTAATGGATATTTATTAGAAGATAAAACTGTCCAAGCATTCCAGTGTGACTCTTTCCTTCTCTCCCCTGTCTGACTATTCACCAGTGAAATGGTCTACCTATAGGAAGCTTCACTTGGGGCTGATCTACAACACAGAAAAAGCCCTGGATGTCAGTGTTACCTGGTCATGACTAATAAGAAGTTGCTTTAATCTCTCATTGATAAAATAAAGACAGCATGTACCTTCTTAAAAATTATAAGAAAATTAAATGAAGCATTTGATAAAAATGGGGGAGTGGGGTAGAAGTTGGTCAGGTAGGGCAGGGACCCTGAAGCAACAGCTCCAAGATTGTCCATGCTGAGGGCCATGGATAAAGAAGAGACTTCTGCTTCCTTGTTACCTCTTCTAAGTGAGCACCTCTGCCCAGAGGCTGTAGATCAGACTGTGCTTCAGACTGACAGGAAGCACCTGGACACCACATGGTCAGAACTGACCAGCTCAACCTCTCCTGTTCTCACTGTGGTTTTCTGCTCTAAGTCCTTTAAATAGCCCCAGACTAGAAACTCAAGGGTATTCTATTTCCTAGGATTTCCTTTTGCAATACAAGTTTGTTTCTCTCCCTCCCTCCCTCCCTCCCTCCCTCCCTCCCTCCCTCCCCCTCTCTCTCCTTCCCTCTCCCTCTCCCTCTCTCTCTCTCTTTCTCTCTCCTTCCCCCTCCCCCTCCTCTCTTTGTGTCTCACTCTCTTTCTCTCCCTTCATCCATTTTTATCCCCCTTTCCCTCCTCTTCTTCTCTTCCTTTCCTCCTCCTGTTAAATGCCTAATTATCTATAATAAATATTTCTCTAAAGTATTTATAAAATATTGCCCTGCAATGCATCAGCATGTTCTTACCTTGATGCCTAGAACACTGTCTGTGCACAGCACTGGGGGACCTTCTTGAACGTTTGTCACTGTTCATCCTTGGCAGCTTATATATAAATATATATGAGGGACAGGGATATATCTATTTTTACATGCTCTGAGAGCGAGACTTCCCAAGACCGCACATCCTGTGACTGGCAGAGCCGGATTTGAATGTATCTCTGTCTGCAGTGAATTTCCCTTGCAGGGATTTTTTGAGAGAGGAGAAAGGCGGAGGGTGCTTTCTAATGAAGCAAAGACTGTGAAGTTTGTCCCTGGGGAGCACAGTGTGTGGAACAGGCTGTAACCGATGTGGAAGGGCAGCATGAGCTCAGAGAAAAGTCCAAACAGGATTTTCACTGTCTGATCTTAGAAATTATCCTAGTTGCTAAGTAACAAAGAGAGTATTTAGTGGCTTTCTTCTTGCTGTAACAAAATATCTAGCAAAATCCACTTAAAGAAGGAAGGAGGGAAGGTCTTGAGAGTATAGTCAACCACAGTGGTGAAGACAAAGTATCAGGGGTATGAGGTAGCCCATCACAGATGTCAGTAAATTGAGGACTGTTGATGCTAGCTTGTTTCTACTTTCTTCTTCAGCCCAGAACTCTAGTCTTGGAGTGATGCAACTCTCATCTACAGTGGACCGCTCCCTTTCGGTGAAGTTTCTCTGTAAACGACCCTTATAGACACATCCAAGGTTCGTCTCTTAGGGAATTCTAAATCCTGACAAGGGGACAATCACAGTCACTCATCATAGCCAGTTTAAGGAAACCAGTAACTGCCCCAATTTGAGACCCACCCCATAGGAGACAGACAGCCCCTGATGGTCTTATGATATTCTGCTAGGTTTCAGATAGGAGCCTAGCATAACTGTCTTCTGAGAGGCTTTATCCAGCAGTCGGTGGAAACAGATGCAGAGACCCACAGCAAGCCAGAAGCACAGGCTGGACCGAGTGCTCCCAAGATCGGGTGCACATCTCTTGGGGAGATGAATACAGAAGGCTGGAAAGAGGGATTTGAACACTGAGACATGGAGTCTCTTGAATGAGAGAACCAGTGAACACCATCAGACATGAATAAGAAACAAGTTTGGAAGTGTCTAGTGCAGTGGCTGGGATGTAGTAGGTGCATAAGAAATGCCCATTTGCCTGTCTTGTCTCATGCACTGCTCTCAGTTTACTGGGAGCAGGGAGACAAAACATTAGGGCTGGCAGTGTCACAGGATCACACAAAAGATGCTTAAAGTCTTGCTGAGCTTTGGACAGATAGGAAACGCAGGCAGCCTGAGGGGAAAGCAGCATCAAGTGGTATCAGGTAGGTCTGTAAAAGACACACAGAGAAATACCCAGCACTTGTACATAACTTCTTCCAGCTTTAGATTCTTGTGATTTTAAGTGGAATCTGCCTCCAACCTTGTCTATTTGTATCCATAGATTATTTCCTTGAATAGACTATCGGCTCCCAGAGGAACACGAATTTTCTATACATTATTGGTTTTGTTCAGGCCATAATTGCAGTACTTGGAATGTTCCCCTAGACAGTTGTTTTCTTATTTCATGCATGTTCCTATGAGTGCCTATATATTCCTATATGTGCCTTTGCTGATAAGATTTGGAATCTTCAAGTGCAAGTACAACACAGAGGCAGTGTGCATCACATTCTTGCTGATCTGGAATACTGGGCGAATTAGTTTGCCTTTTACTGTTGCTCTGACTTCTGGCCGTTGGTTAGCTGTCTCCGCTAAGATAGGAACCTTCTGTCTTGGATGGAAGTTTATTAAGGCACAGGGTGTGATGAAGGGAGGTGAAGCAGTCCAGCCTGCAGGGGACTCTCCTTAAGACTCAGACAATAACTCAAAGTTTCAAAAGCAGTGGTTCTCCAGCTTCGTAACGCTGCAACCTTTTAGCACAGTTTCTCATGTTGCGGTGACTCCAACCATGAAATTGGTTCATTGTTACTTCATAACTGTAATTTTGCTATTTTTATGAGTTGAATATAAATATCTGATATGTAAGATATGACACGTGATCACCTAGGGGGTCATAACCCACAGGTTAAGAACTACTTTGGAGTTGAAACCAACCAGGTGCATCAGGTCCCCTTTTCTCCTAAGTTTATATAAACAGTAAGAACTGCTGAGTGAGCCTCAGACTGAGCTGTCTGCATGTACAGTTTCCAACTTTCACGAGATGTCACCCATGCTGGGGCAGGCTTTGGTGGTGCAGCTGTCTCTAAGTCATTTCTGCTCCTGTTAAGTAACTTGTTCTAGTTTGCTTTTCTTTTACTGTGATAAAACATTGACCAAAATCAAGTTGCAAGGTTAAGAGTTTATTTCATCTTACTCTTTGCAGTCATTCATCAAGAGAAGCCAGGGCAGAAACTGAAGGCAGGAAGCTGGAAGCAATAAAGGAAGCAGAGACTACAGAGGAATGCTTCTGCTCTGCCCCCTCTGGATGGCTCAGCTACTTTTCTTATACAGCCCAAGCCTATTTGCCTAGGTATGGTAACACCCACAGTGGGCTGGGCCCTCCTATATCAACTAGCATTTAATAAAATGCCCCACAGGTATGCCCATAGGGCAATATGATGGAGGTGGCTCTTCAGTTGAGGTTCCTTCTTTCAAGGTAACTCTACTTGGGTTAAGCTGACAAACCAACCAGCATACAATCCTATAAGTAACCCCCTCAAAACTCATTGGTTTCCCAAGGTGAACATTGGTGGCACCTAAAAGCAAAATGAGGCAGAGATGAAAACATTCTTCACCTCTATAGTCTGAGACTGCTTTACTGGAACAGTGAGGAGCCCAACCTTTCGGAGGGATGAAGGTTTAGTGCATTTAGGGGACATGTATGTGATATATATGTATATGATGTATATATATTATGTATATGTATATGTTGTATATGTACATGATGTATATATGATGTACATGTCGTATATGTACATAATATATATATGATTTATGTGTACATGATGCATATATATGATGTATATGTGCATGATGCATACATACATGATGTATATGTATATATGTATATGTTGATACATGTGTATATGTTGTATATGTATATGATGTATATATATGATGTATACGTACATGATGTGTATGTATATGTTGTATATGAACATGATGTATATATGTGATGTGTATGTATATGTTGTATATGTACACAATATATATGTATATGATGTATATGTATATGCATATGTATGTGTAGCTAACATGAAGTTACAACTATATTTTGTGTCTTAACTGGAAGCAGGGCGGGTGTTTTCCATGCCCAGGTGTACTGTTTCTCTTCCTGTCTACCTGCACTTGGGGCTTCATTCAGCCTTTTCCTTCAGGTAGCATAGAATTCCTGGGAACATTGTCATTCAGTTGGGAACAGAAGTGTGACCCTTAGACTATCTCCTCTTCTTCAAGTCTGACCCCCTCCCCCCCAAAAATTAAGTCACTGTGGAATCTAGATTGTCTTGGGTTTGAGGCAACTAGCTTTCTGCCTAAAAACAGGGTATAGATTCCCTTTGTAAGGTAATGTCCATGAGAAAAATCTTCCTTTATGACAGGACAAAACTACACTGAGATCATGCATCCTATCTGAGATCACACACACACACACACACACACACACACACACACACACACACACGAACAGCAAAGCTGATTAAATAGCCCTTAATTACCCTACATTTCTTAGCCACTGTCCTACAATCCATTAACACCTTGCCAAGTTCCCAACCCTCTTTCCTTTGTTTAGCCTCCTCTTTACGTTCTGTCACCTCTTGTTGAGACTGGTAGATAAGCTGCTCTGAATTCTAGGCATACCCATATTGCAGGCATAGCTTACTCCCACTCTGTTAGTATGTCTTTCATCGACTGAGCAGAGCACCAGTCACAGCGCACAAAGGGCTGAGGAGCAGGCTCTCCCTCACTGACCGTGTGAACTGTGGCTTGGCATCTGATGGTTAAGGCTGCACAAGAAAAGGAAGCAAGAGGAAGCGTTGTGCAGATGCACGCTACCTGATGTTCACAGATGTGGAGTTTCACTCTGGAAAGGAATGCCAGACCATCGAGATGGGGGTGAGGATGTGAAACAGGGGTGAGAGGCGTAGACCACGTCATATCTTCATGTCTGATCTAAACAAAGAAGATAGAAATGGGTTATCATAAAAATACCATATTAATTTTACAAGGGATAATTTCCCAAGGAAGACATGAGATTGTGAGTCTTAAAAACTACCCATCCTTGATTATTCCTGGGTAGTTTTGACATAGATTATTAGATTATTTGTACTCTTAGTGGAGTACAGGTTCATTCTGAAGAGCCTGGGTATAGTTTGTACATATGCTGTGATAACTGTAGTTTATTTCCTTCACCCTTCATTGGGAGGAAATATCAGGCCCGGGCCCCTGTCCTTCCTTGTTGCATATGGTCATCTCTCACAAACTCTACTAATGACCAGGTTATATCGGCATTACATAGTCAAGTAGCCCATTCAGTTTGCTCAAAGGAACGCAGACATAATCAAGCATGTGGCTGAAAGGGCGATTCCCACTGAATAGGGCAAATATTTGGATCCAAGTGTAGGTCAGCAACAACCAATTGAAATATTGATAAAAGCAGCCTGTGGGAACCAACAGCACATAAAGGAGAGAGAAAAAAAGAAAGAAAGAAAAAAGAGGAGGTTTTTCAAGGGCAAGGCAGGGCACAGGACCACAGGGGGTGATTTGTCTGCTGCACAAGGAGGGAGGTGGCTTAGCCAGGGAGGTAGCAAAGCTGGCGGATGGCTGGCCATTGTAGCCACAGAAAGCTCTGTGTTCAAACTGTATTGTGTTGTTCCAAAGTGGGACCCATCATTTATCTTGAGAGTGCCGTGAAACTTTCTAACAGGGACCCTCATGTCTGATCCAACACACATTACTTAAAAAGAGAATTAGGTTCAAGTCTATGTGTGGTTTCTTCATCCTCCCTATCCAGACAGCAGACATCACCAAACTTAGTAGATTTGTAGACTCAAACCATGCCTCAAAACCACGAGTACTAACAGTTTTAGTTAACACCCCCCAACCCCAGGCCTCTGACATCCACTCACCCATGACGATGATGTTTAGCCAGGCCAGACCTCTGTCACACAGAGTAAATGTCTACCACGCTCACAGCCTGTTTATAACCCCTGACTCCACGGGTGAACTCTTCTAAGACACCCACTTGGCATGTGTGCAGCATTAGGCTCCACTGCCTCACCCGGCTACAGCCAGCCATATCCCCTGCTCCTCAAAGGGCCAGGCATTCTGAGCTACCTTATCTTGAATACCCTGTGTCTTGGTTAAGGTTTTACTGCTGTGAACAGACACCATGACCAGAGCAATTCTTATAAGGACAGCATTCAATTGGGGCTGGCTTACAGGTTCAGAGGCTCAGTCCATTATTAAGGTGGGAGCATGGCAGGGCCAAGGCAGGAATAGCACAGGAGGAGCTGAGAGTTCTGCATCTTCATCTGAAGGTTGCTAGGAAAAGACTGACATCCAAGCAGCTAGGATGAGGGTCTTAAAGCCCACAGCCACAGTGACACACTTTCTCCAACAAGACCACACCTTCTAACTACTAAAACACCCATGTGTGCATCTAACATTTAACAATCTAAAAGAACAACTTTGATTTCAGGTGTCATCTCAGGACTGTGCTGTTCGAAACAGGTTTCGTTACCCATGAACACGAAGCATTCCTTAAAATGCAGTTTCCCAGGCTCTCCCTCCCAAACACACTTCCCCTGGGCTTGCCAGGGAAGGGGAAATAATTTGCTTCCCCGAGACTACAGGCAGTTCTGATCCTTGGTAAGGTCGAAGAACCATGCTCAAGGGAGGTGGGGCCGTCCACAGTGTTATTACAACATCATGGAGACCCAGACAGAAGAATGCAAATATAAAAACCAGAAACACCAGAGCAAAGCAAACCCACCGTCTGTCTCCAAGCACTGTGCTTGTTAAATTCAATTCTCCAGTTTGTGCTGATGTTTCTTTCTGAAGTTTCCAGGGGGGAGGCTGCCTAGTCTTGAGGACAGTAGTGTCATTTGGTGTTACTGTTGGAACCACACTCTTTTCTGTCCCTCTTTCATGGGGCTTTCTCTTCCAATTAGGGAAGTCCCAATGCTACTGATGGCAGCAGTGCCTGCCAGGACATTTTCAGCCCCAGTAAAAGGTACAAGTTGATATCACCTGGGTATGAGTTAAGCCTGTCCACTTGACAGCGTTTAGGAAACAGATCTTGGCATGTCGATGAGTGTCTCAAAAGACTTTTAATTGAGGATGGAAGGCCCACCCTAAACCCAAGTGTATGCTGGGCTTCCAGACTGCTGAAAAGGACAAAAGCAGAAGGAAAAACCCCAGTGGGTACCAGTATTCTCAGCTCTGCTGGTGACTCTGGAAACCTCAGGCTGCAGCAGGCACAGAGGAACCTGCTTGCATATGCTACCTGCCTCATAAATATTCATGAACCCTTAGGAAACTCCACAGCCCAGAACCCACTGTACCTATAGAGGCAGCCCCTGACCGTATCTCTGGAGCTTCTTCTTTGCTTTGCTAAATATATAAATTCACATCTGGTGTGAATCTGTGTCTTTTGACTGAACTCTTTCATGTGAGAAGACAAGATCTGAGAGGCCCTGGCAACAGGCTTATCTTAAATAAATAAATAAATAAGAATGACAAGTAGCTGTGATAGCAGGATGTCCCTAGCACCAAGGAGACAGCAGAAACCTGACCAGCTGAGCCAGGCACAATTTCTAGCAGCCTAGACGCGCTTAAAACAAAAGTGTATGTGCATTTATACAGTCTTGTCAAACATAGGTGTCAATCCAAGGAGGCTGTCTATGATTTGATGAGGTTGTAAAACTGTTTCTTAGCAAATGTTTGTTGAACCAAAGCACCTCGCCCTAACCCCACGCTGGCTTCCATCCCAGGAGGCCTCTTTCCCTGCTATTGTTTCACAGCTTTGAACAAGCACCAAGGTTTCTTAAGGTCATTTCGGGAGGGAGAGCAGTTGGTTGAGTGACTGAAAAACGTTATCAAGTCACAGACTTTTAAAAAGTAAGCATTCTCTCTCACCTCGCTACACACTCGGACTCACACCAGCTTCGAGATCCAAGCCTCTCTACTATCTTTGTACAAGATCAGCCCGTCACGGGATTCCTCATTGTTTTACTTCTGTGTGCCGTATTTCATATTTATAAACCATCGACAGCTGTTTACAGTTGTTTTCTATAAACACCAGAAACACTGTAATACAGCAAAAGGGCAGATCGATTAAATACTTTTTTTTTCTTCCAAATATTTATCCTAAACTTGGCCACCTGTGACTTGATCCAGTTGTGTTTTCGTGGCTACGTTTTTATACCACACCTCACCTCAGAGAGCAGGGACAGAAAAGAATTACGTTAGTCGAACTCACTTTTGTAGCCCTGCTCAATGTAGACCTCTGTAGTTACGTTACCTGTGACAAGTTGGGGCCATGTCAGTCTGTCAGCATTGTCTGATTGTGTTGACTGCCCTGCCTCCTTTCCACACCTCCAAGTCAGAGTCTGTGCACATTGAATTTAGCTTCCATCTGCTTCAAGGAAGACCCCCAGCTAACACAGCGAACAACACAGTTGCTAGAAAACAAATCCACTAAGCTCACCTTATCCTGAGGTGAGAATGCACATTCCACACAACCTGTGATACACACAGACTCCTTCTTTGTAGCTAGAACTATTCTCAGAGAGGAGCCAGGAACCTTTCAGTAGATGAATTTTGTTTCTTTGAGATGAGAGTCTGCCTGTGCTGTTCAGGCTGGTCTTGAACTGTTGGGCCCAAATGATCTCACCCCAGTCTCCCAATGGCACTGCTTAGAATTTTTTAGCCAAGTTCAGTGATTCCTCCTCCTCCTCCTCACTGTTGCTGCCATAGCCTAGTGGAAGGTACATGGTGGTCAGGGGATAACTTTTTGGAGCCAGTCCTTTTTCACCTTTATACATGTGTCCTGAGGACTGAACTCAGGCCGTAAGGGTGATGCTGCAGATGCCTTGACCTGCTCAACATCTCTCCATCCCTCCGTTACTTACACGTATCACTGAACCAAGTCAGTAAGCTGGACTCGTGTTTTTCCTAACTTAATTTCTATTAATATAAAACATGACAATCTCATTATAAAAGACTCAAAGTAGAAGGAATAAATAGGAATCTTGCCAATTAAATCATTGTTGTTTTGATGATGGGTGAATTTGTAAGTTAAACCCAAAGTTTTCTGACTGACAGGGCAGAGTGGGCGGAGTCCGCTGTTAAGTCACCAGAACATCTTTATAGCCCATGGAGACCCTGGCTGGTTAATAACCCCACTAAACAGGGCTGGGCTAACTGTCCCGCGGAGCTCTGCCTTGCGCCTGGCTTCCAGACCTTTGTGGCAGCCCGTCCGGATGGGCTGCAGCAGAGGAACCAGGTTTCCTTTTGCGCTTGTGTTTCATAGGCTGATCCTGGTGAATGGCAGTGTTGTTTAGTGTTGCAGTAGCTGAATCGTCACAGGAATCTAGGGCAAGCCACCATCCAGTTGGGTGCCGGGTAGGCAGAGGGTTTGGCACTTGGAGGGGTTTTAGGCAATCACTCAAAGGATCTGATAGAGTTCTGGAAAGCAACGAACAGGGTAGGGTCTCCTTCCCCACCCATGCAGCGAGTTGTCTCCCTCCGCTAGTGGGTTTTCCCATAGGAGCAGTACTTACTGCCTCCTGGTGGTTGTTCAGGAAAAGACAGCCAGAAGGAGCCGGTGAGAGGGCGGGAGGATTTCACAATCACCCTGGAGCATAGAACTCAACTGTTTTACATATAAATGCAACTAAAAATAAACGCCACTTTAACCCACAGTTAGGAATGATGGTTATGTTTACATTCAGTAGGAACATTATTAAGAAATAGCCACCTACACAATGTAGCTTGTGTGATTTGAGTCACCAATAATCAATATTCAGGTTGGTGCCATGAGCTGGCCAGACTACTTCCATCTTCTAGAGTGGTTGTGTGAGCATTTACATACTGAAATGCGTATTAATGTATTGTAATGAATTTTCTCTTGTCTGTTCTTTAGATTAGGATGTTAGAGTAAATGTGGGTGTGGTGAGTCTTGTAATCTGCATACTGTGTTTCAGGATATTATAGGAAAGAGTTACATGATTTTATTACAAAAGTGGGATTTTACAGTGGAGTATTGTGGCTCACGCTGGCGGATCCATGAGTTGAAAAACATGGAAACGGGCTTGCGCTGGAACGTCATGGTTCTGGGCCCTGTTTCTTCACACTGCTGAGGCTTTCCGTGTGTCAGGAGGTGCACATTCCCCGCCTGCACCTGCTTGTTCCCTACGTGAGTGCCGGCGGTGTGCAGAGTAGACGCGTAAGCTGATTGGACCCTGAGAAGTTGGGTGGTTGGATCAAAGTCTGGGGATTGCTGTAGAAGAGGCTCTTTCTGTAAAAAACTTTGTGTCACTGTCTATGCGATCCCCGCCTTGCATTCAACCTACAATACCAGCTTGCCTTTTCCCATCAGATAAAACAACACAGTTGTGTGTTCTGAAAGCTAAAATATCTTCATTAAACCTACGCCATCACCTGCACCATCTTGCACAGACAAAACGTTACCTTGTCAAGGACCTGGCGTCTGAAGAAATGAGGGTGAGTGTGCTCAAGAGCCTGGACTGCACAAATGGTGTCCCTAGGCCCCTCCAGCTGCACTTAGATGACTGCCCTCCACCAGGAAGGCTGCTATCCAAGGCTGACCAACTGGGGCAAACAGGTTTGTCTTGAACCAAAGTAGTTTGGGAACAGCCTCTTGCAGGAGCCGCTGAGGCAGCTCTGCTTGCGACTCACTGGCTCCCCCTGCTGGATCTTCTAAGAAGTTCAAGAGACTCTTGAGAAAATAATAGGCGGCCAATGAATGGAGCTTTTTACCTGCTACTGAGAGGGGTGTGTGTAAGGAAAATATGATCTTTATTTCAGATAAGGAATCTTGGACTCTGGGGTGGCATTTCTTGGCTCAAGCTCATGTCGACATTAAGAGGCACACTTGATTCTGTAACACTTCACGCAATAGGAAAAGCTAGTGTTCAGTACTTTTTATGTTAAGCAACTTCACTTTTAGTCTCAGTGAGGCAAGCCTGTTAAAGCAGGCACTATCCTGTGTTTCAGAAACATGAGGCTTAGAGACCTTGTGGATCTTTTCTGTGGCCCGAAGTTGCTTATTGGTGGGGAGTTCTATCTAGTTCTTAAGCCTGACTGAAGGTAAACACACAGAGAAAAAGCAGTGTAAACAGACCAAAGCTAAGCAGCAAGTCTACATGAAATGCCAACTATTATCTTCAGTAAGCAGATACATGGTACTTTGCTAGCATATCTAGATGAGAAAGTGTGTGTGTGTGTGTGTGTGTGTGTGTGTGTGTGTGTGAGAGAGAGAGAGAGAGAGAGAGAGAGAGAGACTAAGCTTTGCAAATGACCCAAAAGCTCCTGTTTGCAAAACTCCACCATAAATTGTGTTGTTGCAGATAAACTACTGTTGTTGTTGTTTGGTTTTATAAAAGGGGGATTTCATACGTTGAACTCTTTTTGGAATTAAGATAATTTTTACATTCATATTGTTGTTATTTAAAAATGAAAAAAAAAAGAATAAATCATTTGATCCTTTCCCAGGTCTTCCCTCTGCACCCTACCTAGCACAGGCCTCAGAGGTGAGTATCATGCGCCTGCCTTCACTGGTCTGTGTGTACTCGCTTCCTATCTGGAGACTGTGTTCTTGTGTTATGGGATGCCTTAACATTAGGAATAAGAAGGCCTCAAATCGCTTTCCCTACACCCCCTTAACAATATGACGCAGACTTATTTCCCCACCAAAGCAGACAGGCAGGCCTACCTCATTCATTTACAATACTCTACGAAATAAATAAAGCCTACTGACACACTCATTTCCCATCGATGGACATGTAGTTTGTGTTTTCTGTCTGCTACTCTAAGTGCCACCACATTAAATGTCATGTGCTTGCTTCCGCGAACACATGTGCAATTCTCAGGGAGGAAAGGGCACAGAACTTCTAGGTGACAGACAATGCCCAGCACAAGCACTGTGCCCTCCCCAAGTGCAGGACCTGACCGGGTGACTCCACCTTTCCAGTCACCTCTGCCAAGCCCCGTTGCTATGGCTTCTAAAATTTGGTTTGCTTTTGGGTGAGATCACCTCAGTGTTTAATATTACTATGACTCTGGTTCTTAGTAAGTCCGACTATGTCTTTTTGCAGTTATTAGCCATTCTTTTTCCAAATGCCCTCTTGGCTCTTTATTCTATAAATCTGTCTTCTTGCTTACTATTGTAGAGGGATGTGTTAATTGAATTTCCAATGTATGGCAGTATGGGTTTTGCTTAAAAAAAACTTTTATTTAGTGTGTGTGTGTGTGTGTGTGTGTGTGTGTGTGTGTGTTGGAGCTATTTGGGAAGAATTAGTAGTTATGGCCTTATGGAGGAAGTATGTCACTAAGGGTGATCTTTGAGATCTCACGAGGGTTGTACCATTGCTAGTGTGCTTCTTGGTGAATCAGACTCTGAGCTCTCAACCGTGGCTCCAGTGGCGTGCTCCTCACCAAGATGGTGATGGACCTCAATCCCTCCGGAACTGTAAGCCCCTCGAAATGTTTCCTTCTATAAGTTTCCTTGGTCATAGTGTTCTATCACAGCCATTGAGAAGTAGTTAATACAGAGGTTGGTATTAGGGAGTGGCTGCTGTTGTGATAGGCCGGCTATGTGGTTTTTTGAAGGAATGTGAAAGACTTAGTGATTTGGAAAGAAAAGCAGAGCCCAGCGGGCCATCCTAAGGGGAAATGGGAGGGCAGTGGTTAGGGCTTATGTGGGGTGTGCAGGTCACACCTCCAATAACGTCATTCCCTATGAGTCTATGGGGGGCATTTTCATTCAAGCCACAGCAATATTTATGCCTACTCCAGATGGATTAAGACTGAATTAGTGACTCAAGACCAAACTTGGTTTATTTTTTCAAATGGAAACCCTGTACTTTAATAGCATTTGTTATTGCTCTACTATAAATATGACAACATGCTAAAATTATGCATGTCCTAAAATCTACATCTCCATTCCAGTACCCATTCTGTTCTGAGTATTCTCATCACACATACAAGCTATGATAGTTCCGAGGCTTCCTTCATAACGGGTTTGTTTTAGGATTTGGTGGATAAAGCGTTGTTTCCAAAGTCGAAGGGTTAATTTTAAGCAGTTACTCTCTTTGGGAGTTTTACAGTGAGTGAAGAAGCTCCAGGTGAACTTTGGCCAGTCTATCGTCATAGTCAGGACCTGGCTTTTGTCCCCCCGCCCCCCGCCCACCCTCGTGCCCGTCCAGCTGGGAAATGCTCAGATTTTCCCAGAGAAGATGTAGCTTTTCTCTGGTTAGGCTTATTCCCGAATCTCCTGTGCCGTTTGTTGCTGTAGTGCACAGCATCCTTAAAACACGGTTTGCTGGTCATTTATGACTGGACTTGAGTGTCCTGCTTTTTGTCTTGTGCCCCTTAGTTGCAGTCTCTTGTCCTTGTTTTTCTCTTTCTGTTGTGATCCTTTGGGTGAAAACAAAACAAAACCCAACCCAACCCAACCAAACAAAACAAAAAACCCAGGGATCATTGCATGCAGATGTTGTGCAGAGGCTATGTGTTTTGACAGTCCTGACTGTTCTTTCCGATACTGACATCTTTTGCCCTGTTTGTATATATATGTGCATTTGTGTGTTTTGTGAATGCACATGCCACTCTTCTGGTACTTTCTATCCTTTGAGTCGAAGTTTCTTGTTGACTTGGAGATTTACCACATCGCCCAAACAAACTGGTCCCCGAGGTTTCAGAGAGCTGCCCGCTCGTGTGCTATGCAGCTCCTGTGGCCACTACACCTGTTTTTACACATGGGTTCTGGGGATACGAGCTAAGGCCTTCATGTTTACATGACAAGGGCTTTCCTGACTAAAATCACCGACCAGGCATTTGTGTCTTTGAAAACTGTTCAAGTTTCTTGATGGGCCATAGTGTGTCTGTGTTTTATTTGCAACTTAGTCATATTTTGGTTTCTTAAATCTGAAAACCATCATCTGTAAATAATTCAGGAAAATTCTCCGCTGTTCTCCATGGCTTTCTGATATGTCCACTCTAACCTGTAGTCATTGTCCCTTATAGCTCCTTCAAATTTTTATAATTTGCTCCTGTCTTTAATTTGCCTATTTTCTTCAAATGTACCTTCTGGCTATAGCTGGCTTGCTGTGTGAGTCACCTAGCTTATTTAAAAGTGATGATATTTTTCTTTTCATCGCAGTGTTTTAGTGCCTCTTCCTAATATGCCTGGTCTAGCATTTCACAATCAGCTTCACATTTTAAGTGGCTTTTCTTAAATCATCCTACATGTATTTGTTTAGATATTTCTTTTGCGTGTAAAATTTCGTGTTTGTTTTCTCTGCGGCTCTGATTCAGCATTCCGAAGTTTCCATGGTCTTATTCTGGGTTCCTGTGATTTTTATCCAGAGGCTCATGTTTCTTGGAACTATACCTGAGAGACTTTCCCCTGAGGCCTGGGTTGAAAACAAAGTCTGGTTATCTGGAGAGATTTTGTTTCCTGTTGCCAGGTACCTGGAAACGCCATCAGCTGTGGGTCACGGAAAAGGGAATGTTTAGGTCACTGGAACAGTTTGAAGGGGACGAGGGTTGGCACTGCCTGGGGTCCCTTGTGGCTCTTTTCTTTCTCTAGTTCACCCTCTGATAATGTAGTACTTTGGACCTGGACCCAATCTAGTTCCCTCTCCTGTATTGTTTATAGGACTCCAAATTTGGGAGGCTGAAAATTCAATACAAAGGTGTTGATGAGGCTGAGCCCTTCTGAGTCTGTGGTGACAGATCTGAAAATTCCTGGTGTCTCTGGGGTCTCTTGTTATATAACTTCATCTGTCGTGTGTGTGTGTGTGTGTATGTGTGTGTGTGTGTGTGTGTGTGTGTCCTCTAAGCACATTACTCATACTGGGTCAGGACCTATTCTGCGACCTCACTCTGACATCTACAGTGGCACTATTTTCAAACAATGTCACGTTCTTCTGTCCAGGGACTAGACTTTGAATTCATAAGCTCTGTGGGAATGCTGTTCAGACAGCCACATCCCTATTTTGCTGTAGGCATTTGTCTCAATCCACATGTGAACAGTCTATTGAAAGAGAGGATCCCAGTGACAAGGGGCCATAGAGACTTGAGGGTAAACCTGAGTTTGTCATCTTTGTATTCAAATGATCTCTTCTGTGTTCCACAAGTCAGCCATGTACCTAACCTGACATCTGAAAAAGTTTTGTTAATCTATTCAGGCTCACAAAAGGAATGTTTTAAAAATGAATATTTATTCCAAGTTACCTCCGGAACCCCTTTGGTATAAAATGAATGCAAAAGTCCTTCCTAACTTCCTCTTGAGAAAAATAAGAATTTCAAATCACTTGTTTACTGTGACCAACATTTTTGAATAAACCTTCCAAATATTCTTCCATTTGAAATAACTTAAGATATGAGAGAGATAAGAAAACAAAAAAAATCTTTGGTAAGAATTTGATGCTTAGTGAAAGGAAATATTTTTTGGTATTATGAATAACGCTTGAACTGGTGAGATGCTAATATGAATTTGGAGCCATTCATAATAGTTTTCTTTGCTCTTATGCATTTAAAACAAGTTTGATATAAATTCTCCAGTAACTCCATCCAGCATCGACCTGCAAGTCTAGATCAGAAAGATGCTGTATTTATCCAGTGAACCTGGACATGTAGGTCCATTTGCTTACGTTCTCAAGCCATGAATTCTCCAAACATACTCTGATTGCCTCCACCAATATTCTCAACAATTCATTTCTCAGATTCTAGGAAGGAGATTCGCTGAATCATGCCTCTTTTGAAAGTTTAACTTTACTCTTTCTCATCAACCCCTTCTCCAGCTGCACAGTACACTCCAAGCATCTTACACTCCAAGCGTCTTCTCGCTCCTCTTGGTCCTCCCAGATCTACTGCCCATCGTCTGCGGGCCTTCTGGGTTCTCTGCAGGACCTTGATTGCACTCTACAGACATCCTCCCTTTTAACTGGTACTTTTTTTTTCAGTTCCACACGTGGGCCAAATACATTGCCACCCAGTTACACTTGTCCTCTTGTGCCCCTCCTCATACCACGGTCAAAGAGAAGACCAACATCAAAGGAAAGAAACAATCTGTTTGTTATTTGTATTTATAGTTGAATACAGGAGTTTCCAAAATGCAGTTCCTTAGAGCTATACTTGGTTGGTTGTGTGTTTACCTGACATGCAGGGATCCTTGAGTCAGTTCCTAGCACTGCATAAACTGGATGTGGTACACACCTGGAATCTCATCAATCAGGAGGTGGAGAATGGAGGATCAGAAATTCGGTCATCATTGGCTAGGCAGTGAATTCAAGGCCAGCCTTTGACACATCAAAGCCAGTCTCAAAGATAATACACAAAGCAAAGGTGATCCCTGGAATAAAATGTCAAATGTTTCTGTCCCATCTCAGCTGAACCCAGTCTCAGATTCTAGGAACAGAGACAGTGTTAACTGTCACTCCCAAGTGATTCTGATGCACACAGTGTTTGTGTATGTGTGTTTGCACAGTGTGTTTGCTTGCATGTGTGTGCATGTGTGCACTTATGTGTACACATGTGGGTGTGAGCACAAGTGAATGATTGTGAGTGCACACATATCTGTGTGTGTGAGCACACTTCTCCTAGGTTCCCCTAGTGATGTTAATCTTCATTACCTGAGAACTGGCCTGTTGAGAGTTTTACCAGATTAAACAATATTTAATCAGGTTTGAGTACACATTACAAACCCCTCAAAACACCAATAATGTTCACCAATAATGGCTGAACACATGGACATTTCATCTTCTCTCACACAAGGCTAGAGGCAGGGAGCCTCACAGGAGTAATGGCTTCATCGTCCCCAGGAACTCTGCATCCCTTTACTTTCCTGTTGTCTTCAATGGGCAATTCATGACATAGATAACTGCTTACTTTCTCAGTCAGCAAGGAAGAGACAGCTCCAGGAATCAGCTTCCTTTAAGGACACATTTTAGAAATGAAAATATAGCATTCATGCATGTGGCCAAAACCAGTTGCAAGTGAAGCTGAAGAGAATCTGTTTTATATGGCCACATGCTAAAGTCGGAATGTTTTGTTGCAGTGTATGCCTAAGGAAGAGAGTTGGGGAAAATTAGCAGACTCTGCCTCTGTCCAACTTCATGGACCATCAGTGATTATATACATAATTTCTCTTCCGACCAGTCATGCAACTTTGAAAAGCTTCTATAAACATATTCATTTTTAAGCTTGTACCAATCAAGAAGGATATTACAATGTTTCTAGTTTGTTAAGATGGTGTAACAAAATTCTATGAAATGGGATGCTTATAAGCAGCTGGAACTTATTTCTCAAGTTCTAGAGGTTGGATATTGAAGATGAAGCCATAGGCAGGTTCAATGTTTGGTAAGGAGTCACTCCCTAGTACATGGATGGCTGTCTCACGTAGAGGCTAACTTTCTGGGGGTGTGTTATTTAGGGTTTATATTGTTGTGAAGAGACACCATGACCATAGCAACTCTTATAAAGGAACACACTTAATTGGGGCTGGTTTACAGCTTCAGAGGTTTAGTCTATACTCATCATGGTGGGAAACATGGTGGTATGCCGACAGACATGGGGCTGGAGAAGGTGAGAGTTTTACATTGGGATCCACAGGCAGCAGAAGGAAACTGAGACACACTGGTCAGTTGTGAGCTTATAAGACCTCAAAGCTTTCCAAGTGACACACTTCTTTTAACAAGGCCACACCTACTTCAATAAGGCCACACCTCCTAATGGTGCCACTCCATATGGACTAAGCTTCCATACACTTGAGTCTAGGGGGGGCATTTCTATTCCAACTACCTAATGGGATTCCTTTTAAAAGAGCACCAATCTCACATATGAGGACCTTGTCCTCACAATCACATCTCAAAGGACTTACTTCAAATTCCAACTTCTTGGGAGTTAGGATTTCAATTCATTATCACACGACTATTATCAATCCACAAACAATATTGTTTGATCTATACTTATATTGACTTCATTTACCCAGTAAGAACAAATATATCATACAACAGGCATTAAACTTTTACTTTTTAATGGATGAGAGAGCAAGGTCTCGCTATGTTGCTCAGGCTGGCTTTGAACTTGTGAGACTCTTATCCCAACTTCCTGTTAGGATTAGTACACTCTACTTCCTGTTGGGATTAGTACACTCAACTCATGCATCATGCTTTTGCAAATAACTATTGATAGAGGAAGAGGGGCCAGAAAGACTGTAAGATCCAGAGGACTGTGGAGTTTGCTGTGAGATTGTGTCTCCTAGTAACACCAAAAGCTACAGCCATAAAGTCTCACCCACATGACTGCCTGCATGTGAGCCAAACAAGAGGGATGTGAATGATCATGTCACAGTGATGGGGAAAAGCTCAGGAGGCCTCACCCCTACACAAAGGACTATAGGTGACTGGATAAAGCTGTTGGGAGGAGAGGGAAGAACATACCCTTTGGCTGTCAGTACCAAACTGTCAGCTCTGAAAACATACACACATGCAACATTATTTGAACTCAACAGGTTACATTTAGAGGTATCTATGTACACACAAACACACACATGGATGCAGTAACAATTGATTTTTTTTAAAAGAGGTCATGAATTTGAAGGAGAGTGGGAAGGAGCATCTGGGATGGATTGAAAGGGGGAAAGGAAGGAAGAGGTATCATTAAAATACCACCTCAAAAATAAACAAGATAGGAAAAATTTAAAAACACTAAGTGTTTCAATGGTCCAGGTGTGGGTACTCAGGCCTGGAATCCCAGCACGAGAGGTGGAGGCAGAAGAAGCAGAAGTTCAAGGCCATCCTCTTCCATGTTGTGAGTTTTAGACTAGCCTGGGCTACATGAGACCACATCTTACCCTCTTCACCCCTGAAAAATGTGTCTTAGTTATATACCATTCTCCCTAAACTCACAGGTCAGAATTTCACAAATCCAAACAAAAAAATAATTTTCTATTCTTTTTCTTTTTCATTCTTCCATCTAACACCCACGTGAGTCACCCCAATCAAAAGCAATCCTGGAAACATTTGGACAAATTCCCCAAGCCAACTTCACAATTTAATTATTACTGAGGCCACAGATTGCAAATTTTTGTGGACAGATCTCTACACATGGGATTTTCCTCTGTTTTGAAGGCAGATGATTCTGGATTTGGCTGGCCATTTGTCACTTGTGCAGGTCTTTGCCAGGTCTGGATCTCCTCTTCAAATTCCCCAAGGTCACATTAGTTGTGACTCATTCCAGCACAGGTCTCTTGTGCTCATCGAGAGCAGTATTTCTGAGGATCAGTGTTAATGGCAACTCGATGCTACATGTCAACAAGATGAAGGAACAGCTTGGGGTGGGGGCAGGTTCAGACCCACAGACATTCATGGGGTTTGTTTGGGTTGGGGTTGGAAAAAAGATGGAATAAAATAACCAGCTCAAACCCAGTGCTGTGTACAGGTAAAGACAGTTAATACCCAGTAACTCTAAAGGGGAACTCAAAAGCACCAATTAAAACATGCCTTTCTAATCGGATCTTTAAAAGTCTCATTGGGGATAAAAACGGAGGTTAAGCTTTTTGAAAGCCCTCCCTCCAGTGTGGGCTGTGGCTCTTTTCAGTTTCTAACTTTCTTGTTACCATTGTTAGCCCAGTCCTGTTTATCTGAAAACCTTGAACCTTGCACTGGACTGAAGCCTCGGCTTGTCTTTGCTCCCAGTTCCAGGCATGCCAGGGCTGTGGGAAGGAAGTAGGGATCTGGTTCTGAGTGTCTTTATCCCTCTGCCTCTACTAGTTAAATTTCAGGGAGGAGTTAGAGGGCCAGTTTTGCAATGGATGCCTCAGAGGAAGGCAGCAGATTCCTGGCATTGGCTTCCACTCTCCTCCTACCTCTATGCCCTTCATACACAGGCAGGTCTCCTTGTACGCAGCTAGACCATCACCTACAGGGGAGAAGAGTCTGCCTGGACCAGGCCTCCAACATCACAGCAGCAGTCATTAATCTCTATGTATAATAATGTCACCTCTTGCTGGCACCCATGCCAAGCACCTTCTCTAACCTTAAAAGGGCAACTAATCAGACATGCAGACAATTCCATCCTCCTCCTGGGAATGCTCATGCCCAACCTTGCTATAGAATCACAGCAGAGACCTGTGTGTTCTGCAGCTTGGCTCCTCTCCAGCAAAGACACCTGGTACCCTGCAATGACAAATGACTTTGGTACCCTTTCTCTTAGTTATGGGGATGGGTAGGGACTGATGAATAGAAACTCATTTGTCATCAAGAGCACTGGGTGCTCTCTGTGGCTGTCTGCATGTCCTTTCTCTTGGTCTTTCCCTCTGCAACCTGTGGTTGGATAGGGAGGCAGAGAGAGAGAGAGAGAGAGAGAGAGAGAGAGAGAGAGAGAGAGAGAGAATTCTAAATAGAAGTTGCTCATTCAGTAGCCCCTCCTTTGAATGTGTCCTTTAGAATGTGGGGCTTCCTGGTGAGTTTTGCTCCCTGCTTTGTGTCTAAAACACATGTCGGCTCTGACATGGAAATTCCATCTCCTGAACAGACCTTGTGGAGTTTGCTAAACCTGCATGTTCATACTTAGTGCAGAAGAGAAAGCAGGAGCAGCAGCCATCAGATTCCATCTGATGATGGGCCGGCCAATGAGGTGCAACTTCAGGTATAGTAACCATGGAGGAAGTCAGTGATGATGTAGGTGCAACCAAGTTGATTATTCCTCCATAGAGCTAAGACAAAGTACCGTTCTAACACAGCACAGAGTCACCCTTGCTGTGACAGTACTGAGGAATGTGGGCTAGCTATTGCCAGGGCCCCGTTTCATATATCTGGAACACCCAGATCAAATCACATCAAAGATTTTCATTCCATATCACAGTGGTATCTACAGACAAAGCTAGCATCCATTTGGCTGGTAGTGTTGGGTCTCAACAGCCAACAACGCTAATAGAATAAAACCTGGAAGAACAATATATCTGCCTGGTGCCTTAGAAGCCTGTTTTGAAGGACTCTCTTTTCAAAATGGTTTCCAGCTGTTGTTTTCTCTCTGAATAATCTGAGCTTAATTCAATTTGTGGCACCTTTTTCTTTTCCAGAAGGCAAAGCGTCTGCAGACAGTTCTTTGCAAAGTTTATGTGTGTGATTAGCTGGTTTTGGCTGAGAATTTTACTGAGCTGTAAATAAATGGTCCTGTCGGTACACTGGAGAAGTATTTCTTTCAAGTGATAGGGTTTTTCTGTTGCGTGGTATGAGGCAGAAGGCAGTGTGTTCTCTGCAGAAGACTCACAGGAAAAGGTCCACGGCAACTTGAAATATGAGTCAGGGAATACGTTGCGTGTTGCTATGTTACTGTCGGGGAGAGGGAGCCAAGGACATGGAAATTCACAACTACAGTTTAAAAGCCAACCAAAGTGGCAAGGTCAGAACCCAGGCTGGGAAGAGAGTCAATAAAGAAGGCAAGGGTCATGTTTGCTATCTTTCCATTCTTTCCTTAGGGTCTCCCTTCCCCTCCTGGCACTGTCTTTCCCTGTGTTGGCTGAAACTTTATTATTATTATTATTTTATAAAATGTTACTTGAGAGGGTGGTGTTTTTTGTTTGTTTTTGTTTTGTTTAGAGAGAGTTTCTCCATGTAGCCATAGCTGTCTTGGAACTCACTCTATGGATCAGGCTGGCTTCAAATCTCCTACCTCTGCCTCCTGAGTGCTGGAGTTAAGGGTGAGTATCATCCTGGCAGGTTGTCTGAGAATTGGCCAGTTTCCAGGAATTCAAGGCCTTGACCCCAACAACCCTACTTCTTTGTAGCTATCAAATTCTGAGGATTTTTCAAGTGCTTTATTAAAATGTAGTGTACTTGGGTTGGAGAGGTATCTCAACAGTTAGAGTGCTTGCTGTTCTTCTAGAGGACCTGAATTCAGTTCCCAGAAGCTATGCCAGGTGGATCTGACACCTTCTCCTGGCCTCTGAGGGCACTACACATACATGGCATATAGGCACCCAGACACATTTGCACATACGTAAACAACTCTTAAAAAGTGCTGTATTTGCACATAACCCCTTTTTATCTCTCCATTACTTTCATAAGCAGCACCGTGCTGCTAATATTGTGTAAAAAACAAAACAAAACAAAAACAAAAACCCTGTACTGCTTAGGTAAGGGTAAGAAAAAAAGTCTAAATACTCAGTACAGGCACAAAGTGTTTTTCTGAACATTTTATATCCTCAGTTGAATCCACAGACATGGGACCAGTCACACCTTTAAAAAAAGTGGCAAAGGGACTGAATTATCAGGACATAATAACCATTTGTGAACTCCCAAATCCTATCATAGTTGCAAATTAATTATTTTGCCCTGCCTGTGTGCAATGTTCGGAGCATACATTCCCGAGAGAGAGATGAGTCTTTGCTACATACAGGTCATTTTGTGAACACATCACATCACTTGGGAGCTTTGCAAGAATGCAAACCTCAGACCCTTCGAGTTAGTTTTCATTTTCATAAAGATCTGCAGGTAATTATGTGTACAGCTAAGTTTGAGGGGTTCTGACTTAGTCAAGTGGTCTTCAAGTTATGGGCTGCCACCAATCAGTAAGTCACAAAAACAGCTCATGGGTGTGTCCCAAATTAAAAACAATTGTGTAGAGAAAACATGAGAATGTAGTCTATACAGTAAGAGTATACACTGGGAAGTGTTTACTTCAACTATACACGTAAGTGTTGGCACTTTGTGTAAACCATGCTTTCTCAGTGGGTCATGCTTGGAAGCATTTGAAAACCACTGAAGTTATGATCTGGCAGGTCACTCCTCAAGGCATTCTGCTCTTTCTCTTGTCATCACATTAACTCACCAGACCACTGTCTGCTGAGTAAGAGCCCCGTGCAGAGAATCAGTGCATGTTTCATGGCCCCCACTGTTTGCATGTAGCTGAATCTGAAATGCATTGGTAATGGCTATTAACAAGGAATTGACATAAAAACTATCTCAAACCATTGCATGCTTTCTTGTAGTAGACTATTTCTTAAATCTACTCTGTTTCCCCCTTTGTGTAGTCCTTATGAAGTCTTGACTTGGGGAATAACTGTATTCATTTTGCTATTTTTTTCTTTGCCACTGAAGACAATCTTAACAGCCCTGCATCTGCATTCCTCAGTTTCTTTATAGCAGAAGGTCAGAAAGGTTGTCAAACCAGTGTATATTGGAGAACTGGGAAGCAAATGACCCTGTGTTGTCTTGTTGACACATTTTCCTTGTGTTATCTTCTGTACCATGGCAGATTCCCAAGTGGGGAAAGAATGTGTGTATATCTCAGTTAGGATTTTACTGCTGTGAATAGACACCATGACCAAGGCAACTCTTATAAGGACAACCTTTAATTGGGGCTGGCTTACAGGCTCAGAGGTTCAGTCTGTTATCATTAAGGCAGGAGAATGGCAGTGTCCAGGCAGGCATGGTGCAGGAGGAGCTGAGTGTTCTACATCATTATCTAAAGTCTGAAGGAAAAGTCTGACTTCTAGGATAAGGGTCTTAAAGCTCATATCCACAGTGACACATCTACTCCAACAAGACCAAACCACCAAATAGAGCCACTCTTTTGGCCTAGCATTTTCAAATCATGACATTGTATGTCTGTGATATTTATACAGAGTCAACAGAGTGAGTTATTAAATATTCTAAAATTCACTTTTTGTTTCAAAATGTTCTTAGCTTTGTGGCAGTAGACAAGGTAATTCTCAGGATATGTGGCATAATAAAGGCACCTACCCTAGAGTTTTGTGAAGAATACATGTTAATTAAATAACTAATTTATTCAATTCTTTCTGTATACTTGGAGTTGTAACATATGCCACCAGGAAAGGAAAGCAAAGTTGATGTGTGTGTGATGTGTGTGTGTGTGTGTGTAAATATCAGTGTATGTACTCATATGTGCTTGTATGTATGTGTTCATCTATGCAAATGGAGGCCAAAGGTCAATAGACAATGTATTCCTCAATCATTTTTACATTTTTTTAAAAGTCAGGTCTCTCACTGAACCACAAGTAAGCCCCAAGAATTTTCTTGTCTCTATCTCCTTGGGCTGGGATTACAGAAGCAAACTGCAGCACCTGGGCTGGGATTACAGAAACAAGATTCAGCACCTGGGCTGGGATTACAGAAGCAAGCTGCAGCACCTGGGCTGGGATTACTGATGCATGCTACAGCACCTGGGCTGGGATTACAGATGCATGCTGCAGCACCTGAAATAGGATTACAGGTGCATGCTGCAGCACCTGGGCTGGGATTACAGAAACAAGCTGCAGCACCTGGGCTGGGATTACAGAAGTAAGTTGCAGCACCTGGGCTGGGATTACCGGTGCATGCTACAGCACCTGGGCTGGGATTACAGATGCATGCTGCAGCACCTGAACTGGGATTACAAGTGCATGCTGCAGCACCTGGGCTGGGATTATAGGTGCATGTGCAGCACCTGGGCTGGGATTACAGGTGCATGCTGAGCACCTGGGCTGGGATTACAGATGCATGCTGCAGCACCTGGGCTGGGATTACAAGTGCATGCTGCAGCACCTGGGCTGGGATTATAGGTGCATGTGCAGCACCTGGGCTGGGATTACAGGTGCATGCTGAGCACCTGGGCTGGGATTACAGGTGCATGCTACAGCACCTGGGCTGGGATTACAGATGCATGCTGCAGCACCTGGGCTGGGATTACAAGTGCATGCTGCAGCACCTGGGCTGGGATTACAGGTGCATGTGCAGCACCTGGGCTGGGATTACAGATGCATGCTGCAGCACCTGGGCTGGGATTACAGATGCATGCTGCAGCACCTGGGCTGGGATTACAGATGCATGCTGCAGCACCTGGGCTGGGATTACAAGTGCATGCTGCAGCACCTGGGCTGGGATTACAGATGCATGCTGCAGCACCTGGGCTGGGATTACAAGTGCATGCTGCAGCACCTGGGCTGGGATTACAAGTGCATGCTGCAGCACCTGGGCTGGGATTACAGATGCATGCTGCAGCACCTGGGCTGGGATTACAAGTGCATGCTGCAGCACCTGGGCTGGGATTACAGGTGCATGTGCAGCACCTGGCTTTTCATATGGGTTCTAGGGATCTGAACTTGAGTTTTTCTGCTTGCTTGGCAAACATTTTACCAAGTAAGCCATCTCCTCGGCCATCCCAGGGCCCCTTATAATCTAGGAAGGAGGAAGATAGATAGATACTTAATTCTCAGAAAGGCCAACAATCAACAAGGAAGCAGGAATGTCTGCTTCTGACTATAAATGTAGTGTCATCAGCCACCATGCTGCCTTCAGCCATGATTTCTCACCATGACAAAGTGTCCCGCAAACCCTAAGGAGAAAAAACTACCTTAAATTTCTTGCTTCAGATATTATGGCATACAGTGAGAAAAGTAACAGATGCAGAGTATTTGGTTGTAAAAGGACGGCTTCCTTTACAGCAGTGCCAGGACAAAACACAGGAGAACCACATAAGAAAAATAACTTTGTTATTAAGCAGATACAGTCATACAAATCACTTCATAGCATTAAACCCACGACTGTTGGAATATCAGTTTGACTCTTATAAGATCTGATATAAATAATGGACAGAGATAATGAAGTATATAACCAGTTACTGAGAAATAAAAAAGACTCAAGAACCACTCAGGGAACAAGCTCTGGGAATCAGATAAAACATGCTGAGCTCCCTGAGGGATATATTGTCCATATGTCCTTTTCCTTGGTTTCTCTACTAGGGTAACATTTGTAGAAAGAGTATATAAAGCACACCATTTCAGTTTTAACAATTATGGCCCCCTTTTAAAAAGTCCAAATAGAAAATTATTTGTGACATGTTGTGAAACATACATAATTACTGTGTCAGGAAATGACCAATATATTTCCGTGAATAGAAGTCTCTATTTCATTAATTTTTTTGGCTCAGATTCCAATAGCTTTCCCTTTTAGGACAGTCGTCTGGAAGATAAGCTTGAAGGAGGCTCCTGAGACTGTCTCTGGGAAGAGGAGGAAAATGATGCTCAAAATAAGATAGTGAGTTGCTTCCTGAGACCTCAAGGTAAAGTTTGATGCTTGGTCACGAGGAAGCTCTGTGCCAACGTTCCTGATAGTGAAACTTCCAAGGCCAAGGATGTTCGGACAGGTGGCTCTACCAGGTGGCTCTGCACCTAGGCTTTGATGGGTCCAATGCTTCTTCCTTTTCCTCTAAGATCATTGGGCACTTATTATTTTTCTGTTGGACAATGGACTGACTCCTCACAGCAATATGACGTTAGTTAATTCTGTAGCAAGTGTTGGAAAGTAACATAGGAAACAAGAAAAGGCAGCATCCTCTTTGTACCCAGCTCCTTTAAAAAAGATTGTATTTGTAATCATGTGTATGTGTATCTATGTGCTGTGTGCACAGGAGTGTAGGCACTATAGAGCCAGAGAGGGCATCAGATCACCTGGACATGGGGTAATAGGAGTTTGTGAGCTGCCTGATGCAGGAGTTGGAAACTAAACCCCGCCCCTCTGGAAGAGCAGCAAGCATTCTTAACGTCTGAGCCATCTCTTCAGTCCTCTACTAATTATTATTATTTATTATCATCTTATTATTATCATCATCATTTTGAGATATGTGCTCAGATAGCCCAGGCTGGCCTCACACTTATTATGTAGCTGAGGTTGACCTTGAACTCCCGATCTGCCTATCTTTGCTTCTCAGGTGCTGGGATCCTCCACCGCACCTGGCTCCTAACACGTACCTGGCACAGGGAAGCTGATTATTTTTCCTGTGGAACTGGAAAATTCTGTTTTTCCTGAACTAAAACGCAAGCTTTCTTTATATTATTTTCAGTAATTTTTTTATTCTCATTGCTTTATAAAACCAGAGGCAATTCACAGCCAACTCTTAACTTGTGGAAATATTAGAAAAGCAGTACATTTCCACTAGAGGGCTGAAGGGCAAATAAAACCCTAAAATGTATTCCCCATGAGATATGAAACGACTTGGTAAATCTGTTCTCAACCGTCCTTCCTCCCAAAGGTCTTCCTATGGTATTCTGAGCAGAAGTTTGTTTAGACAGGAAAGCTTTGATTTTTCTATCCACAACTAAAAGTTATGTGAGCAACGATGCCTTATCAGTAAACATCCATAATTTGGACAAGTAGATGACATGCTTTGATCTTGTTAGTTAGTAGTTTAAGTTTTGAAAGTCTGAGGGTAATGATCATCTAAATTGACATGGCATATTGAGCATCTTGAGGTTACAAAATACAGGCTATTATGTTTTCCTGGAGATAATAATCTAGACAGACTCATGAATCCCAGATATTGTGACTTTCACTTTGTCCTTTTAGTATATGATCCTGGCCTCCAGCCAAGCATGGAGTGTGCTTTCATTTTACCAGCATTTGGCAATAAAGATTATACTTCTACATACATTTCACTGTTTAAAAAAAAAAGGTAAGACATAAAACATAGTTATGAAATCCCTCTTAAAAAAAGATGGGCACAATCATTGCTCACAGAGCCTGTGCATAGGTTTGAGAATTCATCCGTCCATAGCCTATGAAGAATGGGTTCTATAGGCAGGCACTGAACAGATTCCAGGTGGCACTTGGCTGTGATGGCGTCCATCTCTCCAGGAAGCCATGGTTGGCAAGGCCATCCATCTGTGGTGATGCTCAGGTTCTGGAGATACTGATGGGAATAGAGGGAGCAAGCAAGTAGTGCAAGTGTGTGCTTGCCTTCGTCAGGAACTGCTGGTGGACAGCCAGCAGGGATTTCTGTGGGAGTGTGTGGGAATCCTGCCTTTCTACAGGATAGGAAGATAGGCAGGCAAGCAGGGAGAGAGGGAGGGAGGGAGTGGAGGGAGGGAACCATGGAAGGAAAAAAGTAAGTAAGTAAGTGGGTAGGAAGAAAGGGAGGGAGTGGAGGAAGGGAACTAAGGAAGGAAAAAAGAAGGAAGAGAGTAAGAGAGGGGTGGACGGAGGGAGGGAAGGATGGAAGCAAGCAAGCAGGCAAGAGAATTGAAGGGAGAGGTGGAGAGAGAGAAAGGCAGGGAAGCAAGGATAGGGATGAAGGAAGGGAAGAAGAGAAGGAGCAAAGGAAGAGGAGAGGAAAAGAGAAAAGAGAGGGAAGGGAACCAAGAGGGAGGGATGAGAGGGTAGAGAGCTGGGGGAGGGGAAGTGAGAGACCACTAGGCTCCGGCTGGCCCTGTAGACAGAGCCCCTTCTCAGTGCTCAGAAAGAAGAGTGGATGGTGTACGATCATGCAGACCAATAGCAGTCACAGAGGGGTGGGAAGAAGATGGAGACTTATAGGGAAAAGAAAAATGCAAATGCAAGACAGCTAATGGAGACCCTGGTGTGGGCGATCATGTGAGCAAGATCAAAGAGCAAGTGCACATCCAAGGAGAGAGTGTTCACTAAGGAACCCAGTAGCCAATCCCTGAAACAAAAACCCAGAGACACCAAGGAGGAGCCTGCTGGCCTCTTGCTCCTTTCTGGGAACATGATTCCCTAGGGAACTAGAAGGACTTCAAGGAAGGACTCAGGGAGACATTGGGAAATGTCTCTGAGATATTTCTTCCTGGACCCAAACAACAAAAGTCAAGGAGACCTAGAACAACAGGGATTTAAACCAAATGGTGTGTGTGTTGGGGTGGGGAAAGGTGGATAATAGAAAAGTATTCCAAGTTAGCAAAACTCCTCTTCCTTCTCTGTCTCCGAGAACTCTCAGCTGTATGCTATTCCAAGTGTGCTGGTAAGCGTGGCTGGCCCAGGATAAGGATTAATCGGCCTCTGAAGGTCTAGTTTTAGTGAATCACCTCTCAATGTCCCCCGACCGGTAACTTCCCCCCAGCCTTGATTCAGCCTGGATCAGGGCCTGCTGGGCAGGTTTGGCTCCCTTGTCAGTGCCGGGGCATCTTACATTTATTCTTCAAAGTCAGCAATATTATTTCACAGGTCTTCAGCATATCCGGAGCAGGACAACTCTTTTGACTGAATAGTCTTCAATTGTCCTGGCCCCCGGAAGCTCTCTGTTCTAGGAATGTGCAGGGTGTTTCATCACTCTAAGGCCCCTAGAAAGCATGACCCAGCCCTACCAACAAAGAAACTCCCTTCTCCCTGTAGGATTTGTACAAATCAATGACTGTCATATCTGAATTTTAAATTGTGGCAACCTATGTGACAGGAAGTAGAAGGCTAATTCTCCATCTCCCTGAACACATTACGTCCAATTTCTTGTTTCTGTCACCAAATTTAAAACAAACACACAAACCACGCTGGAAAATAGGATGCAAAAATTGAAATCTGTGACATTGATAAGGAAATTCATTTTCTACCAAGGTCATTCTACGTGGTTGCTCCTTCCACACCCCTCCCCTGAAAACTAAAAAGCCTTACTCTTGACAGTAGAGATGGAATAGTCAAGTATTTGAACATACTTTTCTTTTTAGCAGGAGCCTTACACTTCTAAGAACCCATGCTGCTGCCATTTCCCCCTCGTTTGCACTCTGCCAAAGTTTAAGATTCTGTGGGAGGGATTAACTCAGAAATCCAAAAGTTCTTGAAAAACTAGGATGTCAAAGAAAGCCCTGATGTTAACCACCCATTGGCTCTTCAAGAACAGCAGGTTAACACATCATCACCTCCTCCTGTTGCTAGTGTGAAGCACAGGAAACTTGGAAAGCAGTATTTGGAAACCAAGTTAAGGGAAGGCCAAAGGGATGCTTCTCTTCTGGTGTTGTGAGGATATGGGATGTGCTATGGATAAAAGCTTCTCGGAGCCTCGGAGTCCCTTGCTTCTGTTCTTCTGGAATAGTCATCCCCAGACCCAAAGTCCAGTGTCTCTGGGTAGCTGGAGAATTCCTGAGGTAGGGGAAAGTCCTCTGCAGAAGAATGAGTGCGATGTCCAAACACCTTCTCCTGCAGTTCTGCGATGTCATTTCGGATGTCAGCCAAGACAAGCAGCAGGAAGTCGAAAGAACCAGGGGGTCCCTGTGCACATGGGAGGAATCAAAGCTGGGAAGTTACTCATCAGAGCAGCAGCAGTCAGCCTAGTTCTGCCACCCAGGAATCCCGATGCTTGCAAGTGACAACCTTCTAAGCAACTCTGTAACCTAAGTAGACTCAAAGACTGTGTGAGCAGCCTGGGACCCACCCCTAAAATCTGATGCCTGTGATACAGTCATTTCTCCTTTCTCAAGGGGAGCTTCCAAAGAAACCCAGAAGTCAGAGCAGTGGTTAGGAGGTTTGAGGTCCTGCTGGGTTTGAGCCAACCTCTCCCATGCTGTGTGACCATGGCAACTTTCCTAATTTCTATGTGTTTAAGCTTTTCTCATGTGTAAAATACAGACTCAACACCACAGGTTTCCAATGGGCTCATAGGTAGACATTTAAGTTGGATGCAAAGGGCTCAGAAAGAACTAATAGTTCTAATGTTTTCTGTTCTTCTTTAAAACATGAAATTGTTAATATGTCTGTAAGATAAGCAACTGAATGAAACAGAGAGTGTGTTGTGCCTTAGCATCTAGAAAGATCCAACTTACACCTCCCAAATTCTGTTATTAGACATTCTCTATCATGCACAATATTCGGTAATATTAAATATAAACTTAATATTCATGTAGTGCTGTGGAGCACGGTTTGAAGGAAAAAAACCAAAAGCATTTACGTAAGCATGTTCTGAGTCCATGAGCATTTTAAAGGTAAAATCATTACCAGCATCCAGATGGATGCCATTCGGCAGCTTCCACCATAGAAGCTGTGAGAGATGCCATGACACACCGACATGGGGCATTCTGATGTCATCTGACCCTCACCATGCACATACAGGGGTATGGCAAATCATAGCCCATGGTGTAGACAAGGAACCAATGTCAACAGACGCTAGGTAAAAGCCTGAAGTTAGGAAGCTAGTAGGAGCCAGAGGTGGGGTCCTTCCTCAGAATGCATACCTGCTTCTCTAGAAATAGCAGACTTGTTCGAATTTTCTCCTATTTCTGCTCATTTTAAATCTCCCAGATAGTGTAAATAGATACAGTCTCGGAGAGCCTGTTTTTTTTTGCTCTTTTATTGGAGCCAGTGGTCATCTGACAATATGTTCCAGTGTGTGTGTGTGTGTGTGTGTGTGTGTGTGTGCATCTGTGTGTGTGTCTGTGTGCAGGTGTGTGTAGGGGCCATTAGCCAGCCTTGGTTGACATTCTTTAGGTATTGTCCACTACTTTTTTCTTTTTTAAAGATCTATTGTTACTATCCTGGAAAATGCTGACACCACCCCCAGGGAGCCACCGATTTCTGTTGGGATCACAGCGCACTCAGCCAGCTCGGACTTTTTCACATGGACTCTAGGGACTGAACTCGGGTCCCCTTGCCTGCAGGCTATGCACTATCTGGGCTAAGCCTTCTCCTCGGGCCTTCTTTCAAACATCTTACGATGCACTTGGAAATGGATTCCTCAAATAGTGGACTTCAGAGGAGAGATTTCACATAAAGAGTACTCAAGAGAAAAGAGAACGCAATAGCAGAAAACAAATTTATAAATCCAAACAAGCTACAAGTTTCCTCCTAACCACAGAGCTGACTGCTTGAGAGAGCACAGGAGAGCGGGCTTCTGCCACCAAGATCCACAGATATATTCTTAAACCATGTTTAAAATCATATATTATTATTATTATTATTATTATTATTATTATTATTATTATTATTATTGGTTTGGGGACAGGATAGTCCTCCTATAAAGGTCAGAGTACAATTTGTGGGAGTCAATTCTCTCCTTCCATTATTTGGAATTTGAATTCAGGTCAACAGCCATGGTGACAAGTGCCTTTACCCACTGAGCCATCACACCAACCCCACTCTACCATTTTATGAGTGCCATGCCTCTGAGAACCACACCCACTGGCCAAGCAGGACAGACCATGCAACTTACCGGAGACCCTGGGGGCCCAGGTGCACCTCTCTCCCCCTAAAACCAAAGGGGGAAGGGTTAGCATTCTGGAGCATGCGGATAAAGCACTACACAATCACACTCCTTCAGGAAATATGCATTTTGCATAGGAAATAAGCTCTGGGGTCAAAGTTGGGCTCCGGGGACCTTTTATTGGAAATGGCAAGATTGGGTGTCAAGTGGCTCAGCTGCTGGGTCCTCACAAGGCTATATATTTTCAAACCAGATCTGATCAGGACTCTTGTTTTTCTAGACAATGTGGGAAACACCAAGCTCTCAAAGTAAGCTACAGTGGCTGTTCTATGAGACAAGCAGCGGTCAGCTTTGAACAGGGAAGCCACCACCTGTGCAGAATGGAATATGTCGTTCTCCACTTAAACAAGTGAGGCCATTCTAAAAACCATAGACTAGTGAGAAACACCAGTGTGATCACCACTACCCAAAGGCTTGAGCCACAACACCCAGCTCAGAATTCCTCACCCCCCATCGTGTGACATGTACTCCGACAATTTAGGGTTCTCAAGCATTATAGATTATGAGGTTGGCCAGGTTTGCCACTGTCAATCTGTGTATCGGTGTTTCAACTTTGCTACATGCAACACGGGGGATAAAAATATGATTTACTGAGCTTCATCGGGTGCCACAGTGGTTAGAGACAGACCTGCAGCTGTTAAGGACAGTTTATAAGACTCACCTTAGAGCCATGCCTTCCTGGTGCTCCTGGTGGACCCTAGAAGACAAAAACATGTGATGATTTAACTGAAAACAAAAAAGGGGGAAAGGAACATACTTGCTCCCAATGTTACATGGATCTCAGAGAAGATACTGACCACAGGGCCCCTCCGGCCTTGCTTAATATGAGACAGGTCAGGGGATGGTCCCATAGGTCCCATTGAGCCCCGTGGGCCTGGCTGTCCAGGAGGGCCTGGCATACCGGGGAATCCAGGGCTCCCCTTGGGTCCTGGTGAGCCTGTAATCAAAAACATCTTATTAGCACTCACCCAATACTACAGACTTTAGGAGTCACTGTAGACTGGTCTCTTAACTCTGTTCTTTGCCTTGTGGCATTTATATTAATGTAACCATGGAAATTTAAACTCAACACAACTAAAAGTGACGTCATCTTTCTCTTTCTATTGGAGCCTCAGTCACCCACCTGCTCAAGGGAGAATCCTTCTACAGCAGATCTCTACTTCCACAACCAGCCTACTTGGTCAGTGATCTACATGCTTTAACCCCTTAGGCATGTCCTGCTCTGTGTCTCTCTACTCCTGGATCACAGGAGTGTATGATGATTAAGAGTTCAAAGTTTGGGGTCTGGGGAGACTGCTCAGTGGATAAACCACTTTCTGCATAATAATGAAGGCCCACATTCAGATGCATAGAATCCATGTAAAAGTTTGGTGTGGTGGTGCATGTCTATAAACTGAGTCCCAGAGGGTGAGTAGGATAGGAAGATCTGAAAGGCTTGCTGGTCAGCCAGTCTATCTAAAATGTGAAATGTAGGCAGTGATACAGAAAGACACCAAGATGTTGACCTTCGTTCTTCATGTTCACACTACTAATATAATAACAGCATAGGAAAATTTCAGACTCTTGAAGACAAAACAAAGAACCAAAGGCCTTAGGCTTTTCATATTTGGAGAAGTCATTTCCAGCTCACAGAATAATTAAGGCAAAGTTGAAGGCTGTTGATGTTTCATTCAAATGTGTCTCATGTCCCAACTCTCAACACCTATTCCAAGTACATATTGAAAGAGTTTATTTGGGAAGGGACAGATCACTGCTGTAACTATTGTATGTCTGATAGCAGAAAGACAAGCTAGAGGTGAGATGTCATCTGCTGTCACCTAATCAGTAAACATCAGGGTCACTGTATGTCAAGTGCCTTTAAAATGTAGGACTTTCCTATGCAAATGGAAGACCCTGTTATACCATTGGAGGCCAGGGAGCTAAAGTCATTCCCCCAGCCCAGTGCACTCTCCTGTACGACTGCTTCAGTATGAAACTCACGATGGGCTCTGGGTGGGACTTCTGTTTATAAGTGAGAGGACCTCATGAGCTCTCTAGCCACTCTAATACATTTTGCAGGAAAGTAACCCAAGTCTAGAAATAAACTACAAATTCTTCATGCTTTTCAAAAGCCCATCTTCAATCATGCTGTACTCTCAAGGACCCTGGACAGCTCAAACCATGTTAGAAAACCAGAGGGCAGAACTGGAAGGCGAAGTAGTTAGTCATTTACTAAGGAAACCAATAGCCAAGGGATTCCCCTCTTCTGTAGCTGTCTTTGTTCTAGTGATACATACACTGCCTGGAGATACCAACAAAGGCATCCACTTATAGAAGGGCTGGGGCCACTGTGATAGGAATCAATTTGTAAGGAGAGAGCTCCTACTTCCTTTTAATAAAAAGATTTACTTATTTATTTACTTTTTGTATATATGTATGTATGTATGTATGTATGTATGCATGCATGCATGTATTTAATGTATATTGTAGCTGTCCTCAGACAGATCAGAAGAGGGCATCAGATACTATTACAGATGGTTGTGAACCACCATGTGGTTGCTGGGAATCAAACTCAGGACCCCTGGAAGAGCAGTCAGCAATCTTAACCACTGAACCATCTCTCTCACCCAAGAGCACCTACCTTCTTAGACAAAGTAAGAAGATGCTGGTGTGACACAGCTGCCTGAGAAAATTCTGTCATGATACAGAAACTATTCAGACCATAGGATGAAAAAGGAAGATCAACTAAAGTCCTGGGTTGGTTCTATGTAGACTGAGCCCCAGGCAAGTAATGGAGACCCGGGGATTAAGACATAAGTAGACTGAAAGCACCTGACCCGTTGGAAAGAACTCTGAGCCTTGCTTTCTACTGATATTTGACAAAAAGCTTGGCCATGCCCTCCCGTTCTGATACGTTACTGATCTTCCTTGTCCAATTCAATCCCCCAAAGCCCTCCTCTGACTGCAAGCTTCATGCTTTCTTCCTACAACCTCCATAAAGAGAAGGTCCTGTGCTCAGACCTGGAGGGAGGTTCTTACCTTTCTTGATTTTGTTTGGTTTTTGAGACAGGGTCTTACTCTTCAGCCCAGGCTGTCCTCACATCCACAGCAATTTTCTGCCTCAGCCTCCTCAGTGCTAGCATTATGGGCGTATGTCTGGGTTGCTTATCCTGTGTGTAGTCATTGTATAGGTCACCTCTTTCCAGATAGAGCACCAGAGGTTGGAACCAGCACCATGCTGAGTTGATAACCAGAAATAAGACAGCCATGGTCTAGAGTAACACACTAACTCAAATGTCATTTTAGCCATTGGAGTGACTCTACTGATGTATGAGTGGAGAGTTTCACAATAAAGTGCAAAACATCTCAGAACTTGAAGGAGTAAGTTGGCACTATATCTTTCCTGGTGAAAGGGCAGGGCATTTGATATCTTCTAATTAAGTAATGATGAATCTCCAAACTGTATGCTGATAGAAAAACAAAGCCAGCTGTACAGAGCATAGGCCAAGACAATCCTTTGGTATACAGCCCTAGAATGGGAAAGCCTTGGTAAAGGAAAGCCTTTGGTGAATACCTAGGACTTGTGTGGGGAGAACACACCAGTGGCACGTGTCTCACAGGAACGTCCTGCATGGTGGGAACTTCTTGTGTTACAAGGTTAATGTGGAGCATAAGTTCCAAGGAGTCTCTGCTTGTCAAAACTCCAACTCAACCGTGGGATGGTCTACCTCATTCTATGGTCTACACCTCAACAAATCCCATCTATGATATATCAGGAGGAAGAGGAGAGTTGAAAATGTATTAAGCAACGAGAGAAGGTAGAGATAGAGCTGAGGGAAGTGATGGGGCTGGCTGAGACTCAAGAACTGAATGACTTTATGATTCTGTTATTCTACATTAAAGTGTTCCTAGGGTGAACTTAATTAACAGTCTTCACGGTGCTTTTCACTGGTTTTGAGATAGGATCTCACTATGTAGCCCAGGCTAGCCTGTGACTCATGATCCTTCTTCTACCGACTGGCTGAGTACTGGGATTCAAGGTGTGTAGTGCCATGCTCAGCTTTTATAATGATCATTAGGAGTCTTTTCTGATCCCAGAAATTTTATCCCTTCTTCCTAAGCTGCAGGATCCGACTCCCCATGGCTTCTCCTTGTACAACCATGTTGCCCTGCAGATCCAGTTTCACCTGTGAGCACTAGAGAACACTGTCCAGCTTCTCTGAGTATGAACTTTCATTTATCCGGTCTCCATTCTAGCTAGTGGATAGTGCAGAAACGACACCAAGCTTCCCAGGCTTTTCTTTGTACTCACCAGGTGGGCCCTGTCCCCCAGGCAGGCCAGGAGGTCCTGGAAGGTAGGTGTTTGAGGCCAGCACCTTGTCACCGTTGACATACTTGCCCAGTTCGGCGGCATTGTTGGGGAGCAGAGCAATCTATAAGGACAAGGCAGACTTGGGTCAGAAAGCCATGGTGGCCCCATGGGGAAGTCTATGTCAGAGTCATCTGCTCATGATTTTGTTCTTAACTGTAGCTAGTCAGAGTGCAAAGGGGCCAGGGTGATGCAGTCTAGCCAGAGCAAGCCTCTTGCATGAGGAGCCCAGGGAGTCAGAAGTTGAAACCAGATGAACTCAGGGTTGTAGGAACATCTATAGAACAGTTACCATGACCGATCAAGCATGCTAGCTTTGTACTTCTAATGTTTCAAGTACTGATGTTATAAATCAAATGCATATTCGTTATACGTGCTGCTGGTGTCTGGTAAACAGCTACGACTTGAAAATGAATGTAGGGAACAGGGGTCAATGATGGAGGAGCTAAAGTAAATCTACTCTCTTGGACTACACTGAATCCTGGTCCACTTTTACCATTCACCACTAGTTGAGACACTGAGATGGGACGCTGGTGTGAGGCCTCTGGCTTTGGGGTAGAGGAACACTGACATCTCAGCCTTGTAAGGCCTGGATTTCATCCATAAAAGAGATGGGAACATTAACCTAAGATGTCTGCTGTACAGGAAAATGGACACCTGGGCCCAATGTCCAGCCACTGTCACTGCCCAATGGGGAAGGTTTTGCCTGCGTGGGACAAAGCAGTACCTTCAGGTTAAGTCTTCTTACCTTTCTAGTTTTCACCTCCATGTCTATAAAATGTGGTGCGTGTCACTAGATGATCACATCATCATATTCAAAATTCTGTAATCTGGCTTGGGGTGGGGGAATCTACCATGGTTGGGCTTTAACACTATTTCTGTTGCCCCTTCCTCTTGGCTAGCTCTAGTGTGCATGTCATATTCATGTTATAAGATGCGCCAGTGAATACAACCTTGGTGTTCAAGCTGCATGTAGATCCCACACTCCTATGGCAAGTTGGAAGGGAAGGTAGTGGCCAGCCATGTTCTTGCAGAAATATCAGGAAATTGGTTTGTGGAGTGTGAGTGTTTTGGGGTAAAGACTATAGAAATATGAGTAGGGCCTGTACTTCTCCTGATTGTCAATCAGTAGGCTTCCAGTCACCATTATCTCAGATGAGATGTGCTTTGTATTAAAGCAATGACCCCAGAGAGCTGTTGGCATGAGCTCGCTGGAATCTGACTATGGAATGCTCACTGTTAGTTTCCAGCACATGCTTGGTAGATACAGAGCTTGTCCAGCTAGCAGGTACTGCTATAAATCGCTTATGAGCAGCAATTAGACACCATGGAAACTATATTTAGCAGGTTCTATCTCCTTTCACGAAGGCCACTTCTCCCAAGTTCATCATGAATGTGAACTATATTCACTGTCATAATCCTCTTAGTCTTCCCTCATCCTCCTCTCATTCCTTCCTCCAGTCACCTTCTGTGTTCATGCCATGCACATGCTCGCACACACGCAGGCACATGCGCGCGCGCGCGCACACACACACACACACACACACACACACACGCAGGTACATGCATGCACACACGCAGGCACGCACAAATACCTTTATGTATCAGAGACACAATCTAAAATCTGCAAACTGGAGACGACATTTGTACTAGTGATTTTTTTGTCAGTTTGACCAGCTCTGGCCACTTGGAAATGGGATCAGTTGAGAAAATGCCCTAAGTAAAGTGACTTGTAGGCAAACATTGTGGGATATTTTCTTGATTAGTAAGTGATGTAGGAGGGCCCAGCACACTATTGGCAATACTACCCCTGGACAGGAGGTCCTGAGTTGTGTAAGAAAGCAGGCCGGTCCAACCATGGTGAATAAGTCGTGAAGCAGTGTTTCCCTGTAGACCAGTTCAGTTTCTGCCTCAAGGTTTCTACCTGTGCTTCCCTTCATGTTGGACTTTTGACTTACATATAAACCAAATAAGCCACTTTTGCTCAAGTTCCTTTTGGTCATGGTCTTTATTGACAGAAACCTTCCTAAGATAACATGCACTTTTTTTTCTTGGTTCGAGTCTAGCTAATTCCACTAAACATATTGATATCTAGTTGTATCTATCTTTCTGGAAATTACATAATTATTCATTGTGGTTAAATAAAATTCCATGATATGTACATGCATATTTTTGAAAAATCTTATGACATGTATTTGTGTGTGTGTGTGTGTGTGTGTGTGTGTGTGTGTGTGTGTGTTATAGCTGGGGAGGCCAGGTCAGAACCGGAGCATGTGCTTGGTAAGAGAGTGAACAAGTGGCCCTACTCAATGTGTGCTCACAGTGGGTCTGCTCAGACCCCTGAATTTGCAAACTTGCCTATTTCTTTACTCGATTCAATCACCATAAAGTCACACTGTCGAGTTGGCTTCTCTTGTAAGATGTAATTTTATTTGAGGCGGGACTTTATTTCACACTGTTTGCATTTCCTCATTGTTCGGGCTACTCTAGGGCACAGAGGGTGCTCAGTAAACATTTGCAATATTATCTCAACTGGGTTAACTGCAGGTTGCTGGTTTAAGAGGCTCTAGATCCCCTGCTCCCTGTACATTGGCCTTTGCAGGCCGAGCACACTTGTGGGCCAAGAGCTGCTGAGGAAGGTTACTGAGGGGCTCTGCCTCTCTCTTTGGGGTCTTTCTCCCCTGGCCCTCTGTAGCTGTCTTACTCCTAGCAGAACCTTTAGCCATGAGAGTAAATTTCAAAAGAGAAACTAACAGGCTGTGTGGCTCTTAGTTTTTCTTGGTGCTTAACTGGAAGTTGAATGGATGGTACTCTATGTCCCTGAGATCCCTTCCCTTTCTCACCTAATCACTTAAAAAAGATGAAGCAGGAGGAGCACTGAGGTCTGAGCGGATGATAGAAGCCCCCAAACAGGAAGTTTCATGGGACCAATGCAGCTTAGAAAACGACTAAAGCAGGCACAGGTAGTGAACGCTCAGGCCAGCACACAGAACTCCCAGCCACCCTTAGGGTCCTGTGCCAGTCTCCTTTCTTCCTCCAGAAGTAGCCACTGTCCTGACTTATACACTATTTCCTGCAGTAAACAAACAACCCACCACCCAGCACTCCTTATCTAAACACTGTGGTTTACATAAACCTTTCTAGTTAAAAATTAACAGGTCTTGTAGATTCCTTATATTCTCTATGCTGCTGTTTTACGGGGTTTTCCTTTTCAAGCAATTCTTTGAAGAGCCCAGGGATTTGATCTGGAGCACCTTCAGTGGCTAGATTTTTTTTAAAACTTTATTTTAAAAAACAAAGATAAAAGAAAAAAATTTAAACATTTTTGCATAAATGTATACAAATACAATTGTGTCAGTGCTTGGCTTTTTTTTCCTTCTTTTTTTTAAGGTTTGATACTCTGCATTAAGGTCTTACTAGTTACAATGAGCAAAAAGTACATGTAAAACAGGATGTAACCCGGAATTAGTCAACGTTTTCTTGGTGTGAGTGGCTAGATTTTTACCTACTGTGTATTCATGGTGTAGTTCAACATGTGTGCATACAAGTCCAGTGAGAGACCCTGACTCATACTGGGAGGTTGGCTGCTCTCCGGTACGCCACCCCTCATACCTATTACTTGGATAGTGTTTATATGAGCAAATAAATGCCCCATGTTTTTATGAAAAGAACAGATTGTATCAGCAGTCGCAAGTGAATGGTAAAAGCAAATGATGATCTACCCCAGGGTTCAGGAGAAGGCCTGGACTTGAAGTCTGACGTCTGTACCATGCACTTCATCCCTGAGAACATTAGCACATTTCTTACAAGGCCATGGTAACAGTTACGTGGGAATTTGTATATAGAACTGCTTTGCATACAACAGGAAGCTATACATCCCAGAAGGTACCTTTTCAAAGAGTATTAGCCATCAGCTGGGTATGGCGACCCATACCGGTGACCACAGCACTTGGGGGGGGGGAGTAGAGGTTAGATCAGAAGTTCAAAGCCATCCTCTACTACACTGATAGTTGAAGACCAGCTTGGGTTACTAATGAGACCTGTCTCAAAGAAGAGAAGAGGAAGAATAGGAGAGAGGGAGGGAATAGAAGAAGAGGAAAGAAAAGGTTAAAAAAAAATAAGAAGCAGGAATAGGAAGAAAGTTTGGTGGACAAAGTGCTTGCCTTAAGCTTGATCCTCCATACCCATGTAAATGCAGGAAGCACGCGTCTATAGCCCTGCACTGGGGTGATGGAGGATGTAGTGTGTTGGCCTAATGCTGCTTGTATTCTGATGCTAGCTTTGGGCCCCTAAGACTGGTTGCTACCGAGTCAAGAGAGAATCTGTGGCAACTGCAAATACACACTGAGCGAGCCTGCCCCCAAGTTATGTCTGATTGGTAAATAAAGATGCCAACAGCTAATAGTTGGGCAGAAGAGACATAGGTGGGTTTAGGTTTCAAAGGCTTGAGGTAGAGGGAAAGTTACCATAGGGTAGGAGGAGGAAGGAGAAACCACCACAGGTTAGGAGTAAAGAAAAAGTGGCCCCGTGGGCTGGAGTTAAAGAGCAGACCAGATGGAACATAGTAATAACGTGGGGTTATCCATGAGAAAGATTCTAACAGCATGAAGGCTAGGTTCCTGCCCAGCTCGTGGGCTGCCTGACAATTATTAAAAATAGAAAGGCTGTGTGCGTGTTTCATCTGGGAACTCAATAACCAAAAGTGGGGTAGAAACCCTGAGCTAGGTTTTAAATAATTTCTACAGCAGGAGACAGGCAGATCTCAGGGACATTCCAGTCAGTCAGTTTAGTCGAAATGGTTAGTTCCAGGATCAGTGAGAAGTCCTGTCTCCAGGTATATGTTGGAGAATGATCGAGGGAGCCAATTAATATTGACTTCTGGTCTTCATGCAGGTACATAGGCGGGCAAGCAACCCTCCACGCACACACAGACACATATGTGACCCCTCCCCTTACACACACATGTTATCACTTCCCACACTTCCCCCATGGATGGCAGCATTCATGGGGACGGCGAGGCATAAGGCAGAGCAATTATTCTTGCTGAACCCAAGCACAGGAGATCTAGTGAAGGACCAAGACAAGCTCATTATCCCAACGGAGCATCAGCAAATCTCGGAGGGTCACGTGCATCTCAACATCACTTATTCGCCGCCTTCATTCTTCCCAGCAAGCACTGACAACAGAGTATCTCGAGGCGATTAACAGAAGGCCAGATTCAGCAACTGAGTTTGCCTGAACCACTTGCAACACTGAGTGCCTTAAAATCACTCCATCTGGAAAGGATTTATGGAGGATCATAGGTTACTTCCAGAGGAGAAAAGTGAGGGGCGGTGGCTTTGTGTCTTGGGACCATAATCAACTGCCTCTCCCCCTCCCCCGAGCCTGATGCTCTAGCCCGATGAAAGGTAAGCTTAATGCTGCCACAAACCTTCCTAGTTTCTGCTAAAAATGCTAACATCAATTCAAATGTCACCTGGGGCTAGCTGTATGGGAAATATTTCTTCCTTTTTCTTTGTTTATATTGGCACACAGACAAGGCTCTCTGCCTGTCTACTACATGACAAGCTATTTATGATTAGGTTCGTGTTTTACTCATGATTATGTAAATATATGATATATGGGTATGCGCCTCTGTTTAAGTCGATCATGACCTCCCCAGCCTGCGCATCAGAGGTTGGAAATATCACTTCCCTTCTCAGCCTGTTATTTTAAGGGACTAGCTGGCACCCGGGATTCTCATTATGGTGGCGGCCAGTTTTCAGGCTGTGGTAAGGAGACAGCATCTCATGTTTACCCTTTTGCCCTTTAGAATAACTGACTGCCAAAGTTAAACAGATTATACACACCCTCCCCTTTGATCTCCCGAGAGCCTCGAGTGGAAACGATTAAACAAACAAAGCGGTGAGTTTATGTTTGGGCAGCTAAAGAACCATTTCAGAGTGGCCAACGCGCCGTCAAGTGCGCTGACCTCAGGTGTAATAAACAACCAGCCCAGAACTGTCACCCAAGGATTCAGGCCACTAGATCCATCATGAGGCCCCTCCACACAGCTGGATGACATTACCAGCACCCTGGTCCCCATCTCATCAGGTGGAGTCTTTAAGAAAGGGAGTTGGTCCTTATGCCTGGTGACAAGAGGCACTCAGAGGACTGTCTTCCCAGAGGCATATTCTTTCCCAGGCCATAAAGTTTACACGAGAAAATAAAGGCCCCACACAATGATGTCAGCTTGTAGAAGCTTTAAGAGAGAAAGTTCTCAGTGAATAAAACAGATTAAACGTCATTGCAAAGGTCTGCGCAGGACTGCAAATCTATACCTTCTATAAGAGGTCATGGCAATATTCCTTCTACCTTTTCAATACCTTTGCATGTACCCATTCCCAGGCCTGCTATATTATAGTAACCCCCTCCCTAGCTCTTTGCTCTATGTTCTGTTGCTGTTTAGGAGTTTGACTCTGGAGTTGGGGAACATCCAGAATCCAGATCTTCTTGACGTCAACCACAATAAATGCTCAATCTATTGGCTCATCCACCCTCCTACCCCCAACGTGGGCTCTACCTCACCCCTTGCAGAGATCAGTGTACCTTCTGCTTCAGCTGCAGCACCGTCTGCTTCATCTGGGAGAACTCTTTGCATGTGGCACAGCAGGTCCCAGCTTTCACCTCGTTCTCGGACTTCTCCTCATGCCCTGGGGAAGGGAGATAGGCTCAGCTTCAGCTGGGAGGTTTTCAGGGCAGATGCCTGGAGAGATGGCACCAGGAGGGCAGCCCCTGGGCAGGGGGTACAGAAAGGCTGGGCATAGAAGGTACAAGGGGTAGGTGTTGACAGATTTATGGTTCTCAGGTTCTCATGTTGACCCTGTCAGATGACCCAGGGTCAGGAGAGAGGGGAAGAGACACAGAGAGAGGCCCTCCTACTCTTTGGAGCCAGCTGTTCTCTGACATCCTGAACGTGTGAAAACACGTGTTAGGGTCCTTTTATTAGCATCTGCCACGTGTGGAAATGTGTGCATTTGTTAATGCATCCTAGAACGGTGCCTCTAGAACTCTGACGTGATTGTTCTCGGGGGGGGGGGGGCAACGTTCACGTGCAACACAAATTCTCACACCCGAGCAGCGGCTTGCACACTGCCCCGCCTCCAACTCTGATGGCGCAGCATTCAAGGGGTAGACCATAGCCTAGCTGAGTGGGCCCAACACGTTGAGTCTGAAGACAGGACTTTTCGGGAGAGAAGACTGATTGAAGATGGTGCCATGAGTTCTCATCCCCTTGGATGCATCGCTCAACCGGGAGAGACGGGTACCATTCCTCGGTCCCAGCATATCAGCCGGGAGAGACGGGTACCATTCCTCGGTCCCAGCATCTCAGCCGGGAGAGACGGGTACCATTCCTCGGTCCCAGCATCTCAGCCGGGAGAGACGGGTACCATTCCTCGGTCCCAGCATCTCAGCCGGGAGAGACGGGTACCATTCCTCGGTCCCAGCATCTCAGCCGGGAGAGACGGGTACCATTCCTCGGTCCCAGCATCTCAGCCGGGAGAGACGGGTACCATTCCTCGGTCCCAGCATCTCAGCCGGGAGAGACGGGTACCATTCCTCGGTCCCAGCATCTCAGCCGGGAGAGACGGGTACCATTCCTCGGTCCCAGCATCTCAGCCGGGAGAGACGGGTACCATTCCTCGGTCCCAGCATCTCAGCCGGGAGAGACGGGTACCATTCCTCGGTCCCAGCATCTCAGCCGGGAGAGAGGGGTACCATTCCTCGGTCCCAGCATCTACAAACCCACCAGACCAAGAGCTGAGCTGTCTGCTCCTGTAGGTGGTCTCCGTTCTCTACAGTGAGTGTATCTGATGGCTAGGGATTCACCTCTTCACTGAGACGGACACAACTCCATCGTCTGCATGGAGCCGTTCGTCTCTCTGAGCCACTCATCCACTGCCAATCCTAGTTTTGTTCCTTGTTGCCGGGATGAAATCCCCTGACCAAAAGCAACATGGGGGATAAAGGGCTTATGTTTGCTCCCGATTCCAGGTCGTAGCCTGTCACGGTAACCCAGGTGGCAGGAAACCATACCCAGTGGAGAGCAGAGAGAGCGAGTACATGATTTTACACTCAGCTCACGTTCTCCTCTTTCACACAGTCCAGGCCCCAAACCTGGGGAATGATGCTCCCCACTTTCAGGCTGGATCTTCAGTTAACAGTCAACATAATGAATATACTCCCCTATATGCCTATAGACCAATTCAACTGGGGTCATTCCTCGTTGAAATTCTTCTCAGATGATTCAGTGTCAACTTGACTGCACCAACCACTACACCACCCTTCCATTCACCCGTCTTCCGTAGGGTCACCCACTGTGTGACATAGTTATTGTGAACAGGCGATCAATGGCCATTTCTGCTTCATTGATTTACATCTGACTCGGATGTAAGGCCGAGCCACCAGTTGAGGGCACACACACAGGAGTGAGAAGCTCATCTCTAGCCCTAGATTTCCCATTCTCAAATGAATTTTCCAAGTGTTGGTGTGGCAACTGATTTATTAGAATGACAGGATAAATCTGCTTGTCACTTGGCTCTGGACTGACGTTATATAGACCATGGAAACTTAGAACTAATACAACTGTAGCCTTCTTTTACAGATAAGTGCTGTGTGCAGACCACACAATTCAAAGGGCCACCCAACTGGCCCTTTGGGGTGCAGGGTAGGCAGGAAGGGAGGCTGTTATTGGAGTTTCTGTTAAGAACATCCAGATGTGGTCAGGCAGGCCCAGGGAAGTCACTCTATTAAACTTACTGTATATCCAAATATGCCGTGTTCAATTTTGCTGACTTCCCAGATTTTTAAAGACGCAGTACTACTAAGCAGCCACAAGGGGGCATGGAGCTCTAATTTTTATGAGAGTTGGGTTAAACATTCAGAGTGTTAGAGATGGAATGAATGGCTTAGATACTATGGTAACATTATCAAATAAACGGAGGGAAAACCCGAGAGTGTGCCCCACACGGAAAGCACCACAAGCGAGCAAAGCATCTCGGTTTAGGAAATTGACCGCGCTGCTTCGTGAACTCAGTCCTGATACATCACAACCATCCAGGGGTCTTTGAAAGCTTCTTTGGAATCTCTCTCCACCCATCCTCCTGCGGATGGCAGCAAGGGACAGTGTCAGTGTGTTTTAACACTGCCCATGTTAAGAACTTGCTAATCTATGTATTACCAGAGCTTGAGAGTTATTTGAAACACCTGGTGGTTTCTGAGTCTTTGAACTGGGTTGATTGACACTTGGGGTCACGGTAACTTTATCAGAAAATAAACACCAGTTGGAAAATAAAGACTCGTAAGCTAATTATGATGGAGACAACATTTCCTCCACTGCCTCCTTGCTGCGGGACACAGACTCCCTTGTGTCTCGACTGGCTCCATCTCTGGGTTTTCAAAGATAAAAAAAAAATCAGAGTGGCCAAACACTGCTATGACCACGTCAGACGGCTTGTGTCAGGCACACAAGACGTAATCTTTCAAATCGGTGGAGGCTGTCCTGGGGCCATACCCCTTCTGTGCTAGCCTTCCACATTATTGTTACTGCTGCTGCTGTTATTATTAATATGACTACCACTATTTTTTCAGGTTTTACACTTACTACGCTTTCTGTGCATGATGTGCATGCATGAGAATGTACATGTGTGCCAAGGCATGCGTGTGGAGGTCAGACAACTCTGTGCAGTTATTTCTTTCCTTCTACCTTTCCATGGGTTCTGGAATCAATCTCCAGCCATCAAGCTTCTCTGATGAGCAGCTCACTGGCCCTGGACTTCCATTTTAAATTTGTCTGACTTAACGTTATAGACATTGTACAGTGAAAAGCTTAAGAAATATCTCTCCCTAAAGAACTTCCCTCAAACTCAAAACATATACCAGTCAGGGAGAAGTGACTTCTAGGTCATATGTTTATACTCAATAATCATTATCTTCATTTAAAAAAAAAGGGGCGATGAAATACTGGGCTGACTAATTTGCTCAAAGCAGATGGAAATGCTTAGCTGCCTCATGTCTGGAGGGCTTCATTTGCAGAGAGCACATCTTTCTATGGAGTTGCTTGTTCGAATGTGAAATTGCTCACCCTTGAGATACAATAAGAAATGGACCCTACACAGAAGGTGTTAGAGCTGGGTGTGTTTTTATGTCTGAGAACTTGCATAGAGAGAGGACAGGAAAACAAAAACAAAAACAACAAAAAAGCAGGCAGGACTTGCATTGCTATGCAGATCCCAGAAAATCTGGAAGTTTCCCAAGGGTAAAGGGGCCCTGGAGCTGGAGATCAATAGTGTCAGAAGACACTTAGGAAAACGGGCCCAGAGATCAATCTCAAACCACAGTCAGTGAGCACTGACCCAGCCCCGGCCATTTGCTCTAACTTTCCAGGCAATGAACTTCCTGTGGCATCATGGCTGTCAGACAGGAGATTCCAGGGCCCTTCCCTTCCTTTGTTCTCTCTGTCCCTAGAGTCATCAGAGGCAGGGGACAAAGTGTCTTGAGACAATGGTGGCTCTGTGGGCAGGCAGTTGGATTAGGTTAGGGACCTTCTGGGTGCACAGTGAACATGTCCTTTCTCATATCTATCTGTATGAATGATATTTTTCAATTTCTACTGGGACACTGAACACAGCAATAACGATGCTTCTTTGTAAATTATAAAACCAAATCAAATCCCTCTGCACATAGCTGCCGAGTTCAGTGGAGACTGTCAAATGAAAAATTAAGAGTAAGTATTGTCAAGTAATTTTGTAGGGATCACACTTCTGGAGAGTGTGAAGGACCTGGTAGTGGCGTTTTGTTAGTGTGCTTTATCTGTTCCAAACCCACGGAGTTGCTTTATATGGACAGTGGTGAAGGAAGAGACAGAGGGAAACAAGAGAAAATCTACAACTCACCGCAGGTTCTTTAAGCTTTTGTCTCAGTAAGGCTTGGTGGCAAAACCACCAGATGGCTTGTAGGAGCGAAAGACAGGGACATTTCCTGTTTGTGCCACCGTCAGAGGAACCAAGTATCTCAGAATACGAAGTAAGGAAAGAGGTCTGCCCTGTCTACACCTGCTCCAAGCCAGGCCCTCACACCCCAGCCACTCTATCTGTTGCTAACACCTTTGTCTGAGAATGCCCAGATGTCTTATCAAGTTTAGCCCAGAGCTCAGGTTTTTGACATAGGTAGTTTCTAATCTGTGCTTTTCAGGACATGACTACCTATGATATATTTTAAAAAATTACTTTGGGGCTGGAGAGATGGCTCATTGATTAAGAGCACCAGTCACTATTCCAGAGGAGTCAGATGGCTACAATATCCAAACCTCAGCTCATAACCATCTGTAACTGTAGTTCCAGGGGATAGAACACCTTATCCTGGCCTCCTCAGACATTGCACACGTGTGGTATACAAACATACAAGTAGGGCAAACACCCCACACATATAATAAACCATAAACTAAAATTATAAATATCCCTTTTACAAATTATTAGTTTGCATGTATGTGTGGCTACGTGACATGAATATACCAGTGTGGATATCTGGTGAATTCCTCTTGTGTTCTCCAGCTTGTTTTATTTAAAAAAGCTCAAAATATGTGTGTGTGTATGTGTGTGTGTGTGTGTGTGCATGCGCATATGTGTGTGATGGGGTATATGTATGTGTACTGTGCACATGCAGGTGCTGAGGGGGCCAGAAGAGAGCACCATTCCTAGAATTAGAATCACAGGTCATTCTAAGAGTCTCAGCATAGATGCTGGAACCTAAGCCCAGCTCTTAGTACTAAGCTAACTCTCCAGCCCCTCCACCTCAGTTTTTGAGATAAGGTCTCAAATGAACTTCCAGCTTGAGCTTGTTATTTTGCTTAGACTGCTTGGTTTGACGAGCCCCAGGACCTGCCTATCTCCAGTCCCTTAGCTCTGGGGTTCGAGATATGTGCTATTGCACCTCCTCTTTTCTGTGGGAGCTGAGGATCTGAACCCAGATTCTAACACTGGCACAGCACACACTTCACCCACCAGGCCATCTTTCCAGCCCTGTTAGGTTTTTGAGGCCGCTTAAGCAATTATGTGAGATCCTAGGGTCCTAATTAGCTTTAACTGGCAGTCAGTTAGCTTGACACAGCCTAGATTCAACTGAGACAAAAGCCTGGATTGCAGAATTGCCCAGATCCCATTGGTTTGTTGGTATGTTTGTGGGGGGATAGTATGGATTGTTAGCTGATGCCGAAGGGCCTAGCCCACTGTGGGTTATCTCTAGACAAAGTTGTCCTGGGCTATACATCATAGCTTACTAGGTGTGAACCTGTGAGAGCCAGAGAGTAAGACAACCATTTTCTGCTTGGACTTGAGGCCTGCCCCACATGATGAAAGCTTTGTCATCATCATCTTCCTGACACTTGCCGCATGCAAGGGATGGAGATTTCTGGAGACCAGAGAACAAACGAACTTAGAACATCAAATCCAGCAGAGGCCTCTGAAACTTTCATCTGGTCTTACTGCCTCTGTCCTGTCCTTGGAGACGGTTCCACCCTACGACCCAGGCACTTCTTGTGGGAAGGGCCAGCTCTCTGTTATGGGTATCTGAACCCTAACCAGTATGGATTTCTGGCCTGATACTCAGAAACACGTGTTTGCTGTTCTGATGGTTTTGCTCTGCTTTTGGCCTCTCCAGACTCCATCCTGCCTTTTTTTTTTTTTTTTTTTTTTAAGAGACCAATCACTATGATGACTTAGGCAACCAACAGAAAAGCCATTTCTACAAAGCAAAAATGATTGCCTGTAGGACGATTCCCCCAGTTCCACATCTTCATGGATTGCTAAAAAGAGGCACCCAGTGTCAATGAACACCTTCATTTCAATAAAGGACAACTAAGAGATACCCCACACCTCACACCTCCCTGAGATACCCCACACCTCCCTGACTCTCTCCCATCCTCTTTGTTCTTGGGCCAAAAGTGGAGAGATTTTTTTTTTTTTAATTTTGAGTAAAAAAAAATGGTCTCTAAGTTATTTTCTCAATTAAACATTGTTCCTCAAAGATTGCTCTCCCTTGATCTAGCGTGCCCTCTTGATGGGTAGGCTCCACATGATTCAGAGATGCCGAAGGGGTCCCCATATTTAGTTCCTCTAGCCCATGCACAGGATCCCTAAATGCCCTGTTTTGAACTGGCTCCAAGGAGCTATTTTGCATTTACGTTTTGCACATGGTGGCTTCTCCATGACTCAACCAAGCTGCCCTTCAGAATCTGCCTTTGTAGTTGTTCCTGATGAGGCAGCTGGTCTCCAGCTGTGTGCTGCCTCCTGGTCCTTTTTGAAGCTGAGGCTCCATCTTGTGAATGTCCAGATGTTTCTGGTTTTCTCATCTCCCTGCACATCTTCCTAATGTGATTTGCCCCAGGAGCCTCCTCCCTTCCCAGGAATGGCTCAGCCCTTCTCTCTCTCTCTCTCTCTCTCTCTCTCTCTCTCTCTCTCTCTCTCTGTCTCTCTGTCTCTCTGTCTCTCTCTGTCTGTCTGTCTCTCTCTCTGTCTCTGTCTGTCTCTGTGTGTGTGTGTGTGTGTGTGTGCAGATATGCACACACACATATACATGCTCACAATGGTCACAGAACTCAACTTCTGGTCCTCTAAATGGCTTAGGCCTTCTCTGTAAAGAACTTGTCTGGCCAAGATTGGTATCAAAGATGATTTTGCCACAAAATTCATTCCAGATGAAAGGTGATTAGCACTGGTCTCCAAAGGCTACAATTCTAAAGTTTAATGACTAGCTCGGCACTTGGCGGAGGTATCACAGTTACTTTGCAAGTGAATGTTATAAGCATTTGCCCACCAATCTGGGAATTCTTTCTCTCCTCTCTCTTTCTTCCTCATTTGCTTTATTCTTTCTTCTTCAGACTCACAGAACTAACCCCACATACAGGCTGATCCTAGGCTCTAGTGACCACCTTGGATGACTCTGGCTGCTGTGTTGATGCCCAGCAGCCTCACCGTACCATGCCGAAGCCCCAGCTGGTGGAAATTTTGTAGTTGACTTGAACTGATCCAAAATGAGTTATTTGACAGAGCATATGCGAAATGCAAGTATAAAATTAGGAATTTAAATAAATGTCCTCTCTCAAATTGGTGTGAAAATGTACAAGCTCTCTCATTTTCTGTTTATCTGCTCATGAACCAATCAACTAGTTCACAGATGGGCACATGATATAGACTGAGTTTTTACTTGTGCTGAAATAGACTAAGACCATATGTGTAAATTATACAAATACATATTTCAGCACATTTTATTTGAGGGAACATAGTACATTTGGCTTCTTCTCTATTCATTTTAGATTCTTGGAAACACACAGCCAAGTGCTACTGATTTCTCAACTTTCTTCCAGCATATGCCACCCCTCCCCCTTCAGCATATGCCACCCCTCCCCCTTCAGTACATGCCATCCCTCCCCCTTCAGTACATGCCACCCCTCCCCCTTCAGCATATGCCACCCCTCCCCCTTCAGTACATGCCACCCCTCCCCCTTCAGTACATGCCATCCCTCCCCTTCAGCATATGCCACCCCTCCCCCTTCAGTAATGCCACCCCTCCCCCTTCAGTACATGCCATCCCTCCCCTTCAGCATATGCCACCCCTCCCCCTTCAGTACATGCCATCCCTCCCCCTTCAGCATATGCCACCCCTCCCCCTTCAGTACATGCCATCCCTCCCCCTTCAGTACATGCCATCCCTCCCCCTTCAGTACATGCCACCCCTCCCCCTTCAGTACATGCCACCCCTCCCCCTTCAGCACATGCCACCCCTCCCCCTTCAGCACATGCCACCCCTCCCCCTTCAGCACATGCCACCCCTCCCCCTTCAGCACATGCCACCCCTCCCCCTTCAGCACATGCCACCCCTCCCCCTTCAGCACATGCCACCCCTCCCCCTTCAGTACATGCCACCCCTCCCCCTTCAGTACATGCCACCCCTCCCCCTTCAGTACATGCCACCCCTCCCCCTTCAGTACATGCCAGCTTACAAAAGCTGACCTGGACTCTGTTCCCATTAACTCTCTGTAGAATGTGTTTGGTCTTTGGCTTGCACCTAGGTCCCCCTTGTAAGTGCCCCATCATGCACAGAGTCCCCAAAAGAGTGTTGGGTTCCCAAGTACCTATAATTTACATATTGTGTATAATATATACTATATACAAATGCATAAAATTAAACAAATAATACATATGCAACATTAAAATAGAATTTACCATATATAGTATAATTATATAATAAGGATTATAGACTAAACCTAAATGTATTTTATATATAACAATATGTATATTATATATAATATGGGCATATCACAATATATATGAAGTATCATTATACATGTAAACATATAATATGCATTGTACACATAAGCTACATTTATAGAATATAAATTATAGAAATATATTAGACATCATTTTATCTATATAAATAATTTCTAAGCTGGCAGTCTATATAATATCTAACAGAAGCATGCACACAGAGGAATTATGCTTTTCCTGCTCACCAGTGTCATTGGGGTATTTGTCTCCCCTCGTGCAGGTCCTCCCATCGTCCTCAAGGATGTAGCCTTCCCGACACTCACAGTGGTAGCTGCCCATGGTGTTGATGCAGATATGTGCACAAAGAGAGGTGTTGCTGGTGGCACATTCATTGATATCTGGTTTGAACCAAATGCATAGAACAATTTCAACACAGCATGCAACATTACCCTGGTCCCTCTATTGGTACGAAGAAGAGACACTTCTAGACCTGGACCAGAGAAGTGTAGATAAAGACCAGTGCTGGGAATGTGGGACATACATGAACACCTCCCTTTGGACCATCCATGTGCCTGTCATAGACCTAGAGTGGCGGAGCTCCTGTCTGTCATGTGGCTTGGTGCCTCAGAGACTCACTTACCTGCAGAGTGTGACAATGAGGCCAGCCCTAAGCACTCCCCAGGGCTCTGTGGAAGATGCCCAGCAACATAGCTTACTTCTCACAGGGAGCTTTGTGCTCTGAGGCTTTAGCTCCCCCACTTTGTAATGGGACGTTCCCAACAGCATGGTGGTGGACCCAAAGGTCACTTAGCAATGGTCTCTTCCCAGTTAAGAGACATGACAGTAATTGGAAAAAGCTACTTCCAACAAAAGTAAACAGTCAGATGGACCTCCTGGAGAGAGGTTTCTCCAGACAGCCCCTGCTCTGTACTGACCCTAGCTGACCCCTGGTGAGCTGTGGAAATGAGCCATGAGATTATCAAACAAGAGACCACAATAGGGTCAGCATGGACTTTGTCCCTAGGTTCCCTGTGGTATGGGGTGGAAACAAAAACGTTTCTCACCACAGAAGAAAGGGAAAGCTGCCTTCCACTCGCTGACCACTGGATGAAGATACCTGGTTGCCGTGGATAAGAACAATGACCCAACCTCAGACTCCACACGTGTGGGAGGCAGAGCCCAGCCCTGAACTTCAGGCAGTTGGCAGCTTCCCAAATGCTCCCTGGGCAAGCTGCCAAAGGCCTTGCTCTGACAAGAGCTGAGGGTGCCAAGGAGAGTGTGGCATTGTAAGTGTTACCCTGGCCCCACACACTGCCATCAGGAGGCTGGCCGTCTCGGCTGAAGCCTACATGGACATGTCCCTGGAACTACCTATCCTTTTGATCTGTGATTTTATGTTTCTGATTTATTTTATTTTGGTATCAAGGTCTTTCTATGTAAACTTGGTTGTCCTAGAACTCAGTATGTAGACCAGGCTGGCCTTGAACTCAGAGAGATCTGCCTGCCTCTGTCACCCTAGTGTTGGATTGATTCTTGGCTTCTGATCTTTCATTTTCTGTCTTACACCATTGTAGTTTATGAGGGACATTGTCCCTTCTCTCTAGCTCTTATCTCTCCTCTGTCCCTCCAGCTGTAGCTCCCAAAGACATTCTTGTACATAATTTGTTTTGATTAACACGATGAAAGGAAGCTATTGGGTGATCCACAGGCTACAACCAAACAACACTCCATCCCACAAGTACAAGGACTTCAGGGGAGGAATCACACACTAGAGCGACTCCTCTGAACTGGTCGCAGCAAATCCAACAACAGAACATACCGGAACCCGGCATGTTTCTGGGAGCCGGAAATGCATTTCTTACGCACCCAGGCAATATGGCTTCTCCCGCTTTTGGTGCCTCTCGCGGTCGTATCGGTACCCTGGGTAGCACGTGCACAGCACACGGCCAAAGTTATCCGTGCATTGCTGCTCACAGGGAGCCTGGGCACAAATGTCATAGTCTGGAAGAGAAGAGCGGATTCGCGTCAGTCTCAGCCTGAGGTGGGTAAACCAGCCGTAGCCTGGAACAGACTTTGAGAGCGGTCCTTTGGTGCAGGTTAAAATGTAAGTACGACCGGCTACTTTTAGAGGGCTATCGACGCTTTCAACGTTACCGGGAGTGCCACGTTGGATGATTAAATGCACGGCATCTCTATGACTAACAGTGAACATTACTAGAATTTTCTTCCCTAAGGCACCTCCTCACCCTCCCATTTTCATCGCTACCCAGAGTGTGGCCAGGTGCCGCGGCATCCCTGTGCCATAGCATCCATGAGACCTGTTTTGTCCTTTCCTCCAAATGTTACAGAGCGTGAACTCGTTCCAGCAGAATGTAAGGACAGGCCAGAGATGGTGACAGTTGAGTGCTATGCTGTGAGAGGAAGTGCTTAGAGTCAGGCAGGCTCTGAGGAGTAGCGTGGATACTTTGGAGCTGCGGACACTTTTCAGAGCCTGTTTCCGCAAGTGAGTATAACAGGGGTACTCAGAGGGTTGGTCCTACACTCTGGCTATAAATGTCTTACCAGCCTACAGCCCATGCAAATTAGAGTGGGTCCTCTATTACCCAAGGAATTAGGGCATGTGCTTCTCTGGGAACAGATGAACTGGTGTTTAATGCCTCTCTTGAAGGGCCTTTGGCTCTCAGTCAGTAGCTCAGGCTCAGCATTTGCTTCCAGCCAAGATTCAACATCTCATTAATCACCTCTGCTCTCCTCACGTGCTGACAGATACAGTCTCCGTGGATACAGAAAGAGCCTGGCTCTTCTCTTCTCTGCTCTGGTATATATGAAGCCAAACAGGTGGGCTTGTCATCTCTTGACACAGGCAGGGTTAGTGTGACATGTTAGTCTCATGATGCCCTGAAGTTGCCCTTTCTAAGTATTCCTTCCCACAGGTCTAGGTCTGTTCTGCCTGCATAGATGATGACCAGCTTGCAAACTGTTTGGTTCTGTAGAATCTTCTCAATGAAATTCTAGGTTCCTTTGGCTTGAGAGCAAGGTCTCAGGATGGCTGGTGAGCAACCCTTTCCAACCAGTGGTTCCCGTCACTGGGCAGAAACCCCAGAGAGGAGGAAAGACAAGAGTGCCTGCCTAAAGAACCTGTGCCAGCCGTGGTACCCAGCAAGGCTTGCTGTGAGAAGCAACTGTGCCAGTGTCCGCTTCTATTCCTGCTTCCAGGGGTGTTCCTTCTACCTCCTTCTCACATTCACCCCTGCATCTGCAGTGGACGGTTTATATCAACTCTTTCCCGTAAGTACTCCCTGTTGAGTTCCAGTCATGCAGGAGGTGTGTTTAGCATGTTGATCATCTCCTTGAACTCCTCAAACAACACACTTCCCAGTCTCTCCATACTGTCAGCAATTTCTTTGGAGTTTTAGGTGAATGATATGTTAGTGTTTGTAAAACACCGAGTATCTGAAAGCTGTTCTCTGCTGAGCTTAGCTATAAATTCTGACTGTTTATCTTTTGGGGACCCTGTTTTACTTTTCCAGAATTAAGATAGCTCCAGATAACCCTGTTTGGAGGTTTTCCAAAATTAAGACAATCTTATGTTTTGGGGTTGCTATTGGTTTCGAACCTGCCTCACCTTCTTTTCCGTGGGCTATGTTTTATTTTGGGTCAATGGACATTTTTATTTCAAGACCCATGGGTCATGTTCTCTGAGTTCAGAACAACAATCCTGACTGTCTGTTGCCCCAGAGGTCTGGGATCCATCCAGCAATATTGTCTTAGTCATGACTACAACTGATGTCGTGTAACACCACGTAATACTTCCAAATGTTTGCCTGAGAATAAGTCACCAGATCTCAAATAAACAGAGATCCAGGTTTGGTGTTTGAATTGGCAGTGCTTGAGCATGACTCGAATGCCCCTGTTCTAGGTATTGAATTCTTGCTGTCACTAGACTGTGTTTTTGAAGCCTGTGCTTCACCTTCTCAGAACTATCTCGGGGTCCCTCTGCCTACTCATGTGAGGTCAGTGTTCTGTCTGACACAGAACAAGATCTTGGAGGGCAACCTCTTTAACTTTTAGCTAATTCATTTCTTTCTGTTTCTGTGTTTGTATGTACATGTCTGTGGAGGTCAACGGTCAATGTTGGGTATCTTTCTTGGGAATGTTCTCCCTCGCTTGTTGAAAGAGGGTCTCTCACTGAAATTGGAGGCGCCCGACATCTGGGAGACTTGCTGGCTAGTGAGTCCTGGGATTCCACTTACCTCTGCCCTTGAAAATTCTGGAGTTATCCATGAAAATTCAGACAGTATCACCTGGCATTTTGATGTGAGCACTGGGGATCTGAACACAGCTTCTCAATGCTTGTACCCTAAGTACTTTATCAATGGAGTGACCCCAAAGCCCCTTCTACTTTGGCTACTTTGGGGGGGATTAGAAAAAGGTTTATTTTGTCTTATAGTTTCATGTCACTGTCCATCATTGAGAGAAGTCAGGGTAGGAACTCAAGCAGGGAAGGGACTAGGAGACAGAGCTGATGATGCAGTGGCCGTGAGTACTGCTTACTTGCTTGTTCTGGCTTCTGTAGTGATCTTGACTGTCTTGTTTGGTATGAAGCCAGTTGTCCTTAGCTTTTCCTGGTGCTGGTTAAGTCTTCATTCTCCCCATCTTGCTAAGTTTTCCCACCCCCAAGTCTGTTCTCTAGCTTCCAACATTCTGTTGCTGATATATCTGCTCTTCCGTTCCTTTTAATCTTGTGGATTTATGCCTTTTCCACTTTGTAGGTTTCTGAGGGGAGCACTCCTTTGTTTTCCACACCATTTTCACCCACTTTCAGCCACACAGTTCCTATCTTTCCATTTTATCTACTTTCTATCGTCTCAGCTTGTTCTAATTCAGACCCAGAGTCTTTGCTGTAAACAGCATATTAACCAAGAGTCTTTACCTTTAAATCTACTTACTGTACATAACACTGCCAGGCCATCCTCATAAAGGCTGAGAGCTCTGTGCAGTTCATTCCTGATCAACTAATCTAGCCTTTTTATGTAGGTAAGGGATTCCTAATTTGAAAACTTGATTCTGAGTGGCATGTTTTTGGATTTTGGAGCCTTTCAGATTTTTCAGATTAGGGATGCTCAAAAAGCAAGGTCTGGGCAAATACTCCCCAGTCCCAAAACTCTGACGTAAGAAGTATGTCTGGTCCTGAGCATTTCAGATGAGGGATTCTCAGCCTACACTAATCAGGACTAAGCCATTGTACAGTCTTGCATTTGGGGTCTGGCATTAGAGCCCTTGAGACTTGCAAACGCCAGCATCATTTGTGAGTTTTTGTTTGGCTGGTTTTGTTTCTTTTCAAGATGGGGGTTACTCTGTGTAGCCCTGGATGTCCTGGAACTCATTTGTAGATCAGGATGGCCTTGAATCCATGGAGATCTGCCTGCTTCTGCCTCCTGAGTACTGGGATTAAAGGTGTGTGAAACCATTGCTTAGACACGATTACTTCCATTTCTTCGTCCTGTGTTCATAACTCTTACCGTTACACAAGTTTTCACCTCCAATTAAATCCAGCCAGGTCTTCAAAATTACCTCAGTGCCACACAGCTGATATACTAAACGGCTTTCTAGTGACATTGCTAATGCCACATCTTTCTTGGCCCTCATCATAGCCTAGTCTGTCTCACCAATACCCATAATGCTCTTCTCTGACAGTCAGACATTCTGTCACCTTCCCTCACATGCCTAATTTAAACACCCGAAGAGTGTTCTGATGGCCTTTGTTGTTTTAAGATAGGGTCTTGTTATGTAGCCCAGGCTAGCCTTAGCTTGGGGTCATTCTTTTCCATCCCAGCTTCTCCAGTGCTGGGATTATAAGCATAAAGTCACTTTCCCCAGCTTGATCCTGAGGCTTTGTAGTTTCCATTTCTTCTCTTTTAAAATACTGATAACAAAACTATACATCCTCACATCACAGCGATCTCACAGTGACACTAAATGCTATTCGAGGGACAGTGTCTGACTGGGGAAAATTATCCCTACTTTTCTGGTTTCTTGCTTTCAGTTCTTACTACTGCTTAGCTACCTGTCAGAGATGATGTCCCCTGGAATAAACAGTGTGATTCCCTTTCCAGCTGACGCTCAGTTCATAACTGCTTAGCTGGAATGAATCTGCCCAACCATTCTGCTATTCCTCTTAGATAATGTGTCAGCAAGCATTTTTTGGGGGGAAGGGGTAGACTTTGGGTTTACAGCCTTACATTCAGCCACCTAGCCTTATGGTTGACATGTAAAGAGGCCACAGGCAGTGCTTACGAGAATGGCTAGATCTGGGCTTCAACAGAACTCCATTTCCAGAGTAAGGTGGCCAGAATAACCCACTGCAGGTGTGCTATAGCTCACTCTCCTGGACTTAAAGTATTAGATGGGAAACATCTTTATTTCCATCAGCAGCAGGTTTGCTTAGAAATTCTAATCTCTTTTTGCTATCTGTGGGGTGGTTAATTTGGAAGTCAGTCGGGCGCGGCCAGAGTACCCAAATATTGGCTTTGGTGAAAGTCCTTCAAGAGGGAGTATGTATTGTAAGTCAGGGGCCAGTATGCAGTTCCCAGTGAGCTGGTAGTGTTCACCCTTCATTACAGGAGAGGAAGCCTTCCTAAAGTGTATGAAGCTGGCCTGCACCAAGAATATAATCTACTTTATTCAAATTTGACTGACTTAAAGGTTGATCTCATCCTAGGAATACACAGAAAGAGAACAGTCACACTAACACAGTCTGCCCGTCTACCCAACTCGAGCGTTCTCTCTGTGAAAGTGCTGGTGTTTCTGTGGCTTTATGCTCTGTCAGCTTAGCTATCTCAGCTCCAAATGGAGCATGCTCCATCTAGGAAAAAGAAGAGAGATTCCACCAATTTCCTGCTGGGGCACTGGCTTCCTCATGCCTGTGTCCCAGTCAAGGAAAGAAGTCAGTGTATCCACAGACAACAGATTCCAAACACGGAGTGGAAATTGCTCTGCAGTTCTGCATAAGCTAAGTAAATGGGTGTGGACCATAAGGGCCCTTGGTTATCTCCTAGTGTTGTCAATACTATGACCAGAGTCTAAAGCCAACAGAAAACTATGTTGATTCAGGTAGGACTGATATTTTAGAATCTTTAGGAATGAGGATTGGGAGCACCTTGTCCATGTAATAAGAACTGTGATTGGGGAGGTGAGGCATTAATTAGGCTAAAAGTAATAGGAATGAATGAAAGGTGAGGGAAGTATGACTATGTGGCTAATAATGAAACTGAGGTTTACGGTTTCCCTGGCTATTCATTTCTTCTCTCACGAATATCCTTAAATATCTGTGTGCTTCTATCTTCATTCCCTTCCATATTGTGGCTCATAAGATGGATTAACTTCACATCATCACATTTAAGTGCTACTCATTTTGACACCACATTGTTTATATTCTAGAATAGCAAGGAGAAATTTTAGCATCGCTTTGTAGCCTCCTCAGGGACATGTTTAGGCTGTTTTTGCACGGTATCATTGTGTTAGGTGTCATGGCCTTGTTACTTGAAAATCAGATATCCAAATACCCAGCCAAATATTTATTCCAGGATGTTTCTGTGTGGACTGTTTTGCTTTTGAGATAGGGTCTTACACTGTAGCTTAGGAATTCACTCTGAAGCCCAGGTGCCTTGAGGCAACCCTTCTGCCCATGACCTCCATGTCCAGCTCAATTTCTGTGTATTTTTAGGATGAGGTTTAACATATAAACTTAGTCAGCTTTGAATAAATCAGATTATACTCCATGGTGAAGGTCAGCCTTGCTCAGTGGTTGGAAGGCAGGGCAATCTTATTGAAGAGGGATGCTGCTAATAATTTGGTTTTGGGTTTGAACTATAACGTAAACCAGGTGACTCACTTGACATTTAGACACCTCCACATGCTCATGAGTCAGTCTTACTTAATTACAATCGATTTCTTTGTCTGTCTGTCTGTTGGTCTGTCTGTCTGTCTGTCTCCCCCCCCCCCCCCGTCTGTGTGTGTCTGTACACACATACCACTGATTAGCTCTGTGTCTAATCTGAAGTCCTGTCTGTGTACTTTGCATTCCTTATCAGTTCTCCTCCCATTTTTGGGTCGTGTTCTCTCTTTGTTGTCTTGGTGGTCTTGGAACCCAGTCTATAGCCCAGGTTTGCCTGGAACTTTTTAAAATAGGAGATTCAATTTCATTTGTGTAGCTGTATATGTGTCTGTATGGGGAATGTGCATAGGAATTCAGGTGCCCACCAGGGCCAAAAAGGGACATTAGATCCCCTGCAGCTGGAGTGACTGGTGGTTATGAGCTGTCTGATGTGGTTGTTTGCAAAAAAATTCCAGTCCCCTGAAAAAGCCGTCCACACATTTTAATGGCTGACCCACCCCTCCAGCCCCTGACCTGTAACCTCTTGATCTTCCTGCTGTTGTCACCCTAGTGTGGGGACAACAGGCTGTGCCATCAGCCTTGGTTCTTTCTTTTTATTCTTGAGTGATAAGAACCTCTTTACAGATGACATCATCAGGAAAGAAAACAAAGAATCACCACTTTATTCCTGTACATTGAAATCAATAAAGGTTAAATGCTATTCTGATGGAAAGCAATAGAACAGGGAGTTACAACAGGGTCAGACCTACTTTCCCTGGCAATCTGCTTGCTGTTCTTGTTGTTCCCAATCATAGGTGCTGTTGTCTTTAAGGTGGGGGAGGCTAGATTTTAGCCAAGGCATTTGAAACTTCAGTGCCTACCATTTAAAGAAATGCCAAATAACAGTATCCATATGTTTTTAATTAGGTCGAACATAATCTTTATTTACGATCTTAGCTTGACAGGCCTAAACCTAATTTCCTTTGCTATTTGCCAAGCTGCAACTTAAATGACACAGCTGGTGACCGAGAAGAGCTGAGGTCTGATGGGACTCTTCTGACTTACGTGGCTTTCCCTCCCACCTGGCTTTTACCCACAGAATCAATTGGGACAGGGCTTCTCCGCTCAGAGAGACCTAAGACATGAGAAGTCACGTGTGGATCTAACCCCTAACAGCTTCTGCCTGGGTATGTCTATGGTTTAGCAAATTCTTCCATCCTTCTGTAAAAGGCAGAAGTAGACAGAGTCAATTAATTCAAGATGCTGGAGACATTTTGCTCAATGAGATAACACAACAGAATTAGCTTTTCTGGGTTTCCAGGCTCCTAGAGCAGTGGGTCTCAACCCGTGGGTCACAACCCTTCTGGGGGTTGAACAACTCTTATCAGACATTTACATTGTAGTTCATAACAGTAGCAGAATTGCAGTTATGAAGTGGCTAATGAAAACAATTTTATGGTTGGGGGAGGGTCACTACAACTTGAGGAACTGTATTAAAGGGTGGCAGCATTAGGAAGGTTGAGAACCACTGCTCTAAAAGAGACACAGCTTCTAGGGAGACAGTGAAGAAGCTATTTTATATTACCCTATTCCCTGTCCCCACCCCAGCACAAGAACATGAACCCCCAGCTCTTCAAACAGTCTTTCATGTCAATATCTTTTCTGGAATATTTTGCAGTACTCCTGTCCTACCTACGCCCTGGGAAGCTATGTTTGATTGATACCCTGGCTCAAGTCTCGCTATCCTGAGCTTGCCTCTGTCCACTGATGCTCTGTGTTGGATCTGCCGTGAATGTCTCCACAGTAATGTCTTTGTGATACTTACTGACATTTGTAATAATAGCATCAGTACCCACCAATCATCAAGTACTTTATAATAATCAGCCCCTAGTTTAAGTCTTTTAAATATGGCAGGCAAAATTCTCAAATGCTTGTATGACTTGATAGCAAAACCTGACTGTAAATGCAAGACTTAGAAAGTAATTTGCCTGAGCTCTATTCCGTAGCACACAAAAATGTAATTAAAACCTGCTCATGGTGTTCAATGTGATTCACCTGCTGTCCCTTTACTCTGATGCATGTGGACAGAGGATCACTCCGTGCCTTCAACCTTTCTAACTTTAAGGCTGAGCTGTGTATTTGGTTGGCATTATCAGAAATCATCCAAAGGGGTTGAAGTTTCATGCATGAGAGCGGGTAGAGCGTTCAGGAAGAGGAGCATATTACAACTAGACATGTAATGCCAGAGACGAGTTTACAGCTTGTGAAGCATGGATACAAAATCTAAGCATGCCAGTGACTTACACAGAACACATCACAAAGAATCTAATAACCATAGAGGAGAATTATGATAGCATCCATAACTAGGTGCACATAATATACATATAGCTAACACATCCCATATGGACACAAACTTTGTGGGCTTCAGTAATTAGTTATAAAAAGGGAAGATAAAAACAAACAAAACAAAAAAAAAACCAAAAAAAGGGGAGATGAAATCATATATTAAATTACATACCTTCTGGAATACACTGTCCAAGAACAAATTTATATCCCTTGCAGCATTTTTTCCTAAGAGACAAACAAAAAAAGCATCTTAGACCTGACGTTAGATTGTAAATAAAGTTATTTATAGTTAGCGATATTGTATAAAATAATGTATTCAAAAAAGATAGAGGTGGAGTATTTTTAATATAATCTGAGGTTAAAAAGAAAATTATTAAAATCAGATGGCCATATCTTCCAAATACCAAGACCTACCACATAATATATAAAACCCTCTGGGTCCTACAAAGTAGATTAATTGCCTCTGGAGGACAATACAGTTTTAGTGTATAAAGGAAGGACCACAGACAAGATTAGATGAATCCTGAACTACCACCTACCATGACCACTTTTCTACTTCACATCTAATCTAGTAAGCTGTCTGCTCAAGGAAAGCATGTACATTCTAAATGAGTACAAGACACAAAGCTACTAACAGATGCTTGTACAAATGTGACCTCCCCTCCCCCAAAGAGACCATCAGAGACTCAACTCCCAGATGTCAGAACAGTCAGACTTCAAAGTAGTTTCTTCTTTACGGTTCAAAGGCATAAAGGAAAATATACTTGTAATTAATTAAACAAATTTTAGCAAAGAAACAGAAACTACAATGATTGTAAATTCTAAGGCTAGCCAGATGGCTCAGTGGGTTACAGTATTTGGCACACAAGCCTGATGATCTGAGTTCAATTCCTGAATCCCACTGTAGAAGGAGAGAGCTGGCTCCTGGACATTGGCTTTTGACCTCTACATGTGTGATATGTTATGTGCCCCCTTTCCCCTCTCTAAAAATAGTAGTAATGTTATTTACTACTACTATAAAATTGAAATTATAAAACTATAAAACTTCTCTAAATATTAAAATAAAACTGTAGTAAAAATACTCAATGGTCAGTTTATGTCACTGCCTTGGTGATACAGCTTTGAGATACCAAAGATAGATTGGAGATAGAAAAAAAAACACAAAAACCCACAAATGTTATCAGCAGTGGGAGAAGCCTCCTGCCCTTCAACACTGATTCTTTCCCTTGAAAGCTGTTTAAATGGGGCCAATGGCACATGTCCTGGTGGGCTCGGAATTTTTTGAGTAGCTCACTGACCTATTTTTCATTTGAATATAATCCCCAAAGATTGGGAGAGACTGGTCCCCAACTGGACATCTCTCCTCACCAAATGAAGCTCTTGGTTAAAGAAGTCCCGTGGGAACCCGTGAACAAGCCAGGCTATTGGTTACTCTCCACAAACTGACAGCAAGACCCTGTTACCGAAGGTAACGCCTACACAACTCATTCAACACAGACAAGTACTGGTGCCTTCTGAGAACTGCCTCCACTGACAAATGTTCATGGTGCCAAAAGGTTCTCTGCATGCCACCAGAGGAGAAAGGTTACCATTAACACAGCTACAAAACCATTGCTCTACGCCAGTGACCTGCCAACAATAAATGTTGCTAAAAAATAATGTCAAAAATCTTGTGTTTTGATTTTAGGCCCACTCCATGAGATGGCATAGATATTTATTGTGACTTGTGTGGCCAAGAACCTGAAACTACACAGGCCAGGAACATATGGGGAAAACCAAGCACTACTGCTCTGCTAAATGAAGCAATAAATGACTCCTAGCAACATTCTGCTACACTCCTAGATCTGTGATTTTGCTCAGCTTTCTCAGAGAAGCCTCTTCCGGAAGCAGATGAAAACAGATACAGAACCTACAATTAGAAAATCATAATATCTAGAGAAGGAGAGTCTTTGAAACATTCAATTCTAAATGGGGTGTCTCCAATCAAATCCTTCCCCTCAGGGTTCAAGGAACCCCGGGAAAGGGGACATGGGAAGAGTGTAAGAGCCAGAGGGAATAGGGGACACCAACGAGTCAAGGCTTTCTAGACCCAGCAGGGCTGTGTGCACATAAGAACTCACAGAGACCATGGCAGGGCGCACAGGGCCTCCCTGGGTCTGAGCCGCATGGGGCTCGAGAGCTGAAGAGGACTAGACACATGACCACGCCCCAAACTCATAAAGCTATGTCCGATTTGTAGGGACTTGCAAATGAAACATTAGTTTTCTCTGGGGAAACAGACTCTTAAGGGTAGACTCCATGCTCAGCAGTCGATGGCTGACAGAAAACAAACTCCACAGAGGTTCTTTGCCTTATTATGTTGTCGGAGATTTATTTTATTATTATTTTTATCAGATAATCTCTATATTTATATTTCAAATGTTATCCCCTTTGTTCCCCTCCAATCCCCCCTTTGCCTACCCTTGCTTCCATGAAGATGCTTCAACTCCCACCCACCCTCTCCCACCTCAGCGGTCAGGGATATTTTTTAACCTTACAGCTCATTTGCATGTATATTATAGCTTCCGGTTCGGGTTTTTTGTGGGACTCTTTAGTGGCAAACCTGTGTGTCTTTACATCTACATGTATTTCTTGTGCTTTTTCTTTGGTTCTTTTTTTTTTGTGTGTGTAGTTGTTTTGTCTTATTCTGATTTGTTTTTGATTTATCATATTTTAATTTATTATGATTATTTTAGATGCTTGCATGTTCTCTAAGGAGAGACAGAAGGGCATAGATCTGGATGGAAGGAGTGGGAAGAGAGGAAATCATAACCAGAATATTTTGTTCGAAAAAAATTTATTTTCTATAGAAGAAAAATAAAGACTTTTTTTTTTACAGTCTATAATATTGGCCAATTCAACTCACATGACTTGTCTGCCAAGTGATTTACTGTTTGGAGGAGATACTTTATTAATCTCTTCTAAAAATATAAGAATGTTACAAGGTGCCTATTCTGTAAATCTTTGTAAAACTTATTAAAAGTCACAGAAAATCATATTTGTAAGAGACTCTGAAGTTGGGTTGGGTGCGGTGCCTCATTTTATCTCCTGTAACATCTCTCCTAGGGAAGCCAGCTCTGGGGGCAACCTCACTTCAGAAGCACACAGGCAAACTGTCCTTGTGAAAACAAATGCTGGGCTAGAGGATACAAGCCCCTCTTCCAGAGGACCTGGGTTTGATTCCCACATCCACATAGCAACTCAAAACCAGCTCTCTCTCCAGTTTCAGGGGATCCAATGCCCTTTTCTGGCCTCCAAAGGCACCAAGCATGTACATGGTGCACATCGAAGGATGCAGGCAACACACACACACACACACACACACACACACACACACACACACACACACGAAAAATGGTGTCAGGTTTTCTTGAAACAGACTTATGAACTTGACCCCTTCTTCAGCATCTTTTTATAGAAGGAAACCATCTACTCACTAAGGGAATCAGTATCTTCTCCCGTTGAGTAGCATTGTATGTGGCACCTCTTGCCAGATCCAGGCAGAGAGAGCTTGGCACTAGGAGTAGGCAGTTCTTTTTTCCATGGTGAGGTCATGTGACTATGCTCCTTGTTTTGTGGATGGGACCTTGAGAAGGGTTGAACACCAACCCTAATATGATACTAATAAATAGACCCTCTCCCCAGTCTAAGCAGTTCCATTAATGTTAACAGAGTACCCCAAGGTTCAAGCAGTAGAAGACCATTGACTCAGAAGTGCTTGAAGACCACTGACTCAAGTGGTAACCCTTGCCATGCTGTAGTAGAGGTTATATGAGAGGGGTATACATTGCTTGTCTTTCATTAAGGGAAGTGGGGCTGTATATAAACAGCCAATGGTCACTGATCTAGAAGTGTTCCAGTGACAGTTTACAGTATCAGTATGGATGACACAATTAGGCATCATTTTCCAACATCTCCAACTAAAATTTCTCACTCCAAGGGAAGCCCATGTGGAACACATTAGCATTAGGTGATGACCAGAGAGTCCAACCTTGATATTTCTATGGAACCGAAACCCAGCCAATTTTTCCACAGTTTAGAAAACAGTCTAAGCCACCTGCAGCCAAGAGGAACACCGTCTTTATAGCACAATTCATCACAACTTTACAGTTATGACCTGCTGAGATACTTGTAGCTGTTCTTTAGAATGCCCTAAGAGGAAAAGCAGAGTTCTGGATCACTCTGTGATCCACGAGAAAAGTTGGGTGGAAAAACATATGTTTTTGATACTTAAATCTAACATCATCCAAGTATGAGTTTTTTCCTACTTCTGTGTAAGTGTTACATCTTAGGTACCGCTCCTAATGCACCCGAAGACACATGACAGATCTCATAATACACGTTATCACCCTCACTCTCTCTTCATTCAAGACATTACTCTTGGGTACTGTCTCCAGTTTGATCATTTGAAAGGTTTCAGACTGTGCAGTTTTTTCCTGGTTCCATCATTTCTATTAAGGGAAATTTGGGGGATGGGTGTAGTTTTGTATGCCATGTGTGTGTGTATACACATGCATGTGTCTTCCTTGTTGCTCTCCATGATATTTAAATAAAATGTACTTTATAGTAGATAGGGTCTTACTGAACTTGGAGCTCACAGCCTGGGTCAGACAGGCTGGCCAACAATCTCCAGACATCTTTACATCTCTGCCCTGCAGTGCTGGAGGAAGGGATGTACACCGGAAGTGCATAGCTTTTCCTTGGATGACTTTTTACAAGATGAAATGACAGCCAAAGTGATTTGGTATGTTTCAGAAGACTCGAGAGAAGTTCTGAGTTTCTAGCTGGGTGCATACCACTTAAATACCAGCTTAACTAACAACTAATGTGCACTTTGGGTTTTTATTCATTGCATCATTGAGCCCAGCTCTTGGTGCCAGTGAAGAGGTACTCAGATGTGTCACCACCTTCCTACTTTCCCCAGAATTTATTGGGACACATGATTATATAGCATATTAAAATACTCACCGATCATAGATTGACATTTAAAAATAAGTGAAGGATTCTCAAGCATAGGAAAATAAACACCAGCTACATACATCACACCATGCCAAAGATTTCATACAACATAATTTATATGTAAAAATTGAAGATAGCCCAAGTGAAATCTTGTCATGCAAGCCAGGCACTTGTTAGAACTCCAAACACTGCTGTGCAGTTTTTATCTTTAAGAAAAACAAACTATGTTGAAGACTACTCTCGGGGACTCTGGAGAGGCAGCCCTTCTTAATCCACATCATGTGTTATAGCTGGGCTTCCAAATGAGGATGCTTTCCTCATTTCTTGGCAAGGGGAAGTGGTGATTAGATTGTTGTTACATAGCAAGAGCAACATCTGCTAATCAAGAAGGCCTAAGGATGATTCCCCTGGGTGTCCATGGGAGTTAGCACACGAATAAAATTGTGAATAAAAACTATACAGCCAGAAACATAGCCCTGCCGTCAGGTGTGTGTGTGTGTGTGTGTGTGTGCATGCTCACTTTTAGAAGGAAAACATGAAATTACAAGATGAAGATAAGTTCACCAGGCTATTTCTGGTCATTATATTAGCCTAGAACTTTTATAAAAATCTATACAAACAGAAGACTAGAAAGGACCTTCAAGGGTCAAATAAGGTAGGAGACCAATATTTACACCCTTACTGTAATTTCTCCAAGATCTGCTTGGGGTTTCTCTTACATAACTGCTCACTCACATTCCAGACACACAGCTTTTCTGTTTAATGGGGGGACTGTGTTTTTGATAGCATTTGACAGTTCTTAGCATCTTAGCTCTTAGTCTTAGTCTCCACTAATGCAGGACAAGCTGGGGATCTGGAGAATTCGACTTCACCATTCTGGCTCTGTTGTTTAATGAGCTAAGGCTGTGACTTCAGGTCTGCCTCCTACACTTGCTGGACTTCAGCTTCCCACTGAACAAACATGGATACATGTTATTGGCCTCAAGGGACCACTGTAGAGATCATGGGCAACATCACGGATGTGCCCAGCACGGGCCGTTCATGCTGCAGCTTTACCATTTCAACAACAAGCAGCAAAAGCAATGTCTCCCTGTTGCTCTCACCTTGAAACTCATCTTTCTTTAACCACCACCACCACCACCACCACCACCACCACCACCACCTCTTCCTCCTCTTCCTTCTCTTTTTTATTGGCAATAGATTTTCTTTCATACAAGATATTCTAGTTGTGGTTTTCCCTCCCCATCTCCTCTTGGGTCCATTCCACTTTCCCATCCACCCAAAAGCACACCCTTTATTTCTCTCTCTCTCACTAGAACACAAATGGGCAACTAAGATAATGCTAATGGTGACAAAAAGACAGTAAAAACAAAAACAAAGCTGAATACTGCAAAAACAAGCAGAAAAAAAAATCAAGAGTCAACAGAAAAAAAGCCCAGGAAACATACTCTCACACACATAGGAAAGCCATAAAAATAAAATCCGAAACCATAGTGTGTAAGCAAAAGATCTGTAAGGACAAAAAGTCTTCAAAAATGTCACTGAGTTCATTTTGTGTTGGGTATTTACTCCTGGGCATTGGCTCTGCCCTTAAATGTGGTTTGTATACCCAGTGAGAGTTCACTAGAGACAACTAACTTTGCCTTTGCAAGTGGTTATCGGTCAGAGATAGCTTTTGAGTTAGGGACTGGGGCTTGTGTCTACTTTCCTTCTCAGGGCTGGGACCTTGTCTGACTTAGATGTGTGCAAGCCCTGTGCATGCTCCAGTCTCTGTGAGTTCTTATGTGCACCAGTCCTGTTGTGTCTGGAAGGCCTTATTTCCCTGGTGACTTTTATCTGTACTGGTGCTTACAATCTTTCTACCTTCTCTTCCACAGAATTTCCTAAGCCTCTGGGAGGGATTTGATGGATATGTCCCAGTTAAGACTGAGTGTTCCCCTTCCTCACTCTCTGGACATTGTTCAATTGTAGGTCTCTGCATTTGCCTTCATCTACTATGGAAGGACATGTTTCTGATGATGGCTGAGCAAGACATGAGTACAGCAAAATGTCATTAGGAGACATTCTATTGCTGTGTTCTGATAGCAGGACAGTAGTATTTGGTTTTCCCTTAGGTCCCTGGTCTATATACCCCCAGATTATTGCCTACAGAAGCAGCATTGGATATGTGCCCCATGTCATAGAGTGGGGGGGGTCTTAACTCAAATCAGATAGTGGTTGGTCACTATACAATTAGAGCACTAGTGTATCATGCAGGCAGGCCACTGCTGTAGATCGCAGGGTGTGCACTTGTTTACCTTTCCCCTGTGGTAGCATGAAGAGGACCTTCCCACAGCCTAAACACTAGTCTGAAAAGTGAAGGTTTTAGGTAGATGGCAGCTCAACTTCTCTGTGTTCAATGAACTATGTAGTTATTGTCTTCTTGCTTTTAGAAATAGGGACTTTCATTCAGTTCATGGAGAGCAACACACACACACACACACACACACACACACACACACACACACACACACCAACCACATACCACACACATTAGGTTTTTATACAACCCCTCAAATGGACCACTGTTTTAGCTGTTCTTCTCCATTCCTCATCTGCATCTCCTCCTTTATACCTTCCCTATTTTTCCCCATTTGATCATCTCAATACAAACCCTTCCTCCCATCCATAATTATCTATTTTATTTACCTTTCCTAGAGAGACCCTTTACCTTCATTCCCTCACTCTACTCCTAACCTCTGGTTATACAAATTGTGATTTTCTTATCAGTTACTTAACAGTTAACATCCACATATAAGCAAATACATCATAATTGTCTTTCTGTGTGTGCGTGTGTATGTGTGTGTGCATGTGTGTGTGTGTGTGTGTGTGTGTGTGTGTGTGTGTGTGTGTTTCCATATGGAACTGAAAAGTGCCCTTTCAAGTTCTGTGAAGAAGTGTGTTGGAATTTTGATGGAAATTGCATTGGATATGTTTGGTTTTGGTAGGATCACCATTTTTACTATACCAATCTTACTCATCTATGAGCATGGGTATCTTCCCATCTTCTGATAGCTTCTTCAATTTCCTATTCAAGATCTTAAAGATTTTCCCATACGTGCCTTTCACTTGCTCGGTTACAGTTACTCCATGGTACTTTATTATTTATTTATTTTGAATCTATTCGGAAAGGTGTTGTTTCCATGACTTCCCATTCTATTTATCATTTTCTTATAGTAAGCTACTGCTTTTTCAGTCTTAATTTTGTAGCCTGCTTCTTTGCTAAAATTGTATATCATCTGTAGATGCTTTTTAGTGAAGTTTTCAGGGTCATTTATAAATACAATCATATCATCTGTACATAAGAATACTTTGACTTATTCCATTCCTATTAGTATCCGCTGATCTCCTTCAGTTGTTTTAGAACTTCATGTACTATATTGAATTGGCACAGAGAGAGGACACATCCTTCACTTGTTCCTGATTTTAGTGGGATTGCTTAGAGTTTCTCTTCATTTAAATTGATGTTGGCCCTGAGCTTGCTGTAAACTGCCTTTATCATGTTGATGTATGCTCCTTGTAACCCTAGTCTCTCCAATTTTTATCCTGAAGGAGTGTTGGATTTTATCAAAGGCCCTTTCTTAGTCTAATGAGATGATTGTGCAGTTTTGCCTTTCAGTGTGTTTATATGTATGACTTATAGATTTACATATGTTGAATGATCCCTCCACATTTCTGAGATGAAGGCTATTTGATTATGGTAGATGATCTTTTGATGTGTTCTTGGATTTAGTTTCCAATTATTTATTAAGTTTTTTTTCATCTATGTTATTAAGAAAATTTTTCTGTAGTCTTCTTTTTTGTTGGGTCTTTATGTGGTTAGGGTATCAGGGTAATTGTAGTCTCATAAAAAGAATTGGCAATGTTCCTTCTTTTTCTGCTTTGTGGAATAATTTAAGAGTTATTGACATTAATTCCTTTTTGAAAATCTGGGAGAACTCTAAGGTGAATGCTGGTAATGGGCATTTTTAGGGGAGTGATAGGCCCTTCTGTTTTAGTAGAGGGTATAAATTCCTTACCTGATCTTGATCTTGTAGGTGGTACATAACAAAAAATTTCCCTACTGCTTTTAGCTTTTTCAGTTTGGTAGAGTACAGGATAACAGAATTTTAAAACACATCCTTGTGAGACTCTGGAGACTCTGGATTTCCTCGATGACTGTTGTTATGTTTGCATCTCTAATTTTGTAAACGTGGATGTTCTCTCTCTCTTTCTTGTGCTCTCTCTCTCTCTCTCTCTCTCTCTCTCTCTCTCTCTGTGTGTGTGTGTGTGTGTGTGTCTGTGTGTCTGTGTGTCTGTGAGTGTGTGCATGTATGTTTTAATGGGGGAATGTAGATAATTGGTGTTTAGAGTTATCAATGAGCAAGGTTTGTTGATTCTTATTGTGTTGTTCTGGTGTGAGCCATCCTCCCCGCTACTCCTGATTTGCTGGTTTGGTATTATTTATTCCTTGTATTTTCTTGGTGTGGTTAACCTCTTACTGAAGTTTTCCTTCTAGTGACATTTGTAGAGTAGGGTTTGTAGACAGACACTTCTTACATTTGGGTTTATTATAAAAATTCTTCTCTGTTGTTATGATTTTGTTTTGTTTTGCCATGTTTATCAGTAGAAACTGGCATCTGTGGTCTCTTAGAGCTTGAAGAACATGTCTCAGCACTTCTGACCATTAGTCTCTATTGAAAACCAGATATTACTCTAGTAGATCTACCTTTATATGTTATTTTGTCTTTTTCCCATCTAGATTTTAATATTATTTTTTTATGCTGTATTTTTAGTGTTTGGATTGTTACGTGTCATGGGAATCATGGGAATTTCTTTTCTGGTCCAGTCTATTTGGTATTCTATGTGCTGCTTGTACGTTGGTATCATCTACTTCTTTAGGTTAAAGAGATATTATTTGATTTTTAAAAAAATATTTTATGTGCCTTTCACCTGGGTTTCTTCTTTCTCTATTCTGATTATTTTTATATTTGTTCTTTCACATCTTGAATTATATTCAACACTTCATTCTGCTGTGCTTTCTTGTATTTCATTAATGTATTTCTTCACATCCCTTTAATGTCCTCAACAAATGCATGGTAGCCATTTTGAAGTCCTTGTCTTGTGCTTCTGCTATATTACGTTTCTCAAGCCCTGCTGTACATTGGATCATTGGGTTCTTGTAGTGTTATATTGTCCTAGATGCTATTATGTGTGTGTTATGTGTGTTTTTGTGATGTCTAGACATGTTCATTTGGGATAATTGTAGTTCTTGGGTCTCCTCTGTTGGGTGGGAATTCCATTTCTTGATCTCTGTTACCCTCTCTAGATCCTAGGAGAGTGTGGTTGGTTTGGGTTTCCTGTTAAGTGATTCTTTGAGTCCCCATCCTTGATGGTCCCAGGTAGAAGGTGTCTTTAGGTATTGGATGTTTACAGATAGGAATGGGGATGGGGTAGAAATGGTCAGTGCTGAGGATCTACAGGAAGAAGGAAAGCTAGGTCTGCCACGAGGTTTTATAGAGTCTTCAGGTAGTGACGTTAGAAGATAGGCCCCTGCTGGTGTATATAGTGTAGGGGAATGAAATTAGGTAATTGGAGATGGAAGAAAGAAATGACCACTTCTGGGAATATACCCCAGAGATGCTCCAACATACAATAAGGGCACATGCATCACAATGTTCATAGCACCACTATTTATAATAGTCAGAAGTTAGAAAGGACCCAGATGTCCTTCAGTAGATGAATAGATACAAAAAATGTGGTATATTTACACAATGGAGTACTACTCAGCTATTAGAAATAATGACTTTATGAAATTCCTAAGAAAATGGATGTATCTAGAGAATATCATCTTGAGTGAGGTAACCCAGTCACAAAAGAACAGACATAATATGCAGTCACTGATAATTGAATTCTAACCCCAGAAAGCTCTGAACACCTCAGAAACAACTGACAGTTATATGAAGCTCCAGAAAAACAAAGGCCAAAAAAAAAAAAAAAAAAAAAAAAAAAAAAAAAAAAAAAAAAAAGAAAGCCTCAGTCCTTCTTAGGAAAAAAATAAATGTATAGCACCCTCTCAGAGTGTGGTACACCTGGACCTCAAACCATTAATAATCCAAGAGCTAAGAATATAGCCTTGTGACAATTTTTTGTATTCAAAGATCATTATGCTTAATCTATACTCACCAAGAAAACTGTTTCCATGTTACGTTCTGTCCTACATGTACTTTATGCTTATGGTAACTAGTGGGATTTCAATGCATGCTATCAAACCTCTAAAAGAATTAAGTACTGACAAAAATATATTCATATAGTGTTATGCCAAAATACCTTTAAAAATTTGTATATGTATCCTTCTTTTTTAAAAATAAAGTTGTAATAGAGAAAAAAAAGACAGGAATGAAAGAGAAGATTGCCTACTGGATTCCCAGGGCCATGTTTCCAGTGGCTTCCCAGGTAAGAGCATCTATTGCCTGACGCAAAGGGATGGGGTAAAGGACAAACATTTGGGACTGCCCTTAGGTTCTGAGCATTCCCCAGGGAATGGAAACCGAAAGGGAAGACAGGCACATTCTGATGAACTGCTATGGGACCAGAGACGAGACAGAAAGGAGAGTAAAGTCACCTACTTGATTCCCAGGCTGGCATGGCCAGCAGGCTCCCAGGTAATGAATATTTTTGGTTACTGGTGCTGACCTTTCTCCCACTTCTAAAAGGCATACTTCTTCATCCAAAAACCAAAATGGAATGGGAGAAAGGAAGGAATTTCTGATTTAATTCAGGGAGCAAAGTACAAATTTTATTCACTCCCTCTGTCACAAATTCACCCCCAAATAATAATGAAAAACAAACTTGAAAATCTGTATCTCAAGGACTTAGGGGACCACTTTCCCTTGAAATCATGGGATGGATGGATCGAATTGATGAGAGGATAGGGGATAAAGGGAAATTACCTTCAAATGTGGTTACAGCAGAGAAACAACCTCACTTCTACCACAGTTTACAAGGCTCTCATCAGCTGTTGAAAACTGAGGCCAGGAAGCAGGTAAGGTCATTTGACAGTCCTCTGAGAAAGTTTTATTCTTTTTCTCTCCCAAGCTCCAGGAAGTCCACAGAATACCCTTTTCCCACCGCTGTGAGAAATGTATTCATTTTGGAAAATCATATTCAGAAATTCCAGACTCTGGGACAGTAAACAGAGAGCCTGGTGGAAGCTCCCATCTGTAGGTGACACTACTGTCTAGGCCCAGGGAACCCAAGTGTTAAAGAATTCCTTTGGTCTACAAGTTCCTTTCCAGGGAAATGGCCACAGAGGAATGGCTTCAAAACTCAACAGAGATAGGACATCTTCACAGTTTCTCAGTCCTAAATGAGGACAGATGAGCCCTAAGCCAAAACAAACCAAAACAAGCAAACAAACAAAACTAAACAAAAACCTGAAATACAACAAAACCAAAACACAAGAGTTTGCATAACTTATGTTCCCTGTGCCAACCAGGCTGTAGTTAGCCTGAGAAGCAAACGTGTAAACAACCTCTTGCCAGGGAATGCAAAGATGAGGGTCCCTTTGGGGCTCATTCTTAAGGGCTCAGTGTTTTAAAGAGAGTTTGAATTTCCCTGTAAAGTTCCTTGAAGTGAGGACTGTTTTCTTTCTCCCTTTTAACCTTTTCCTTCTGTTGAAATCTTTACTGTGTTTTGCTTAGCTTCGTGCAAGCTACCACAATTCCTTTCACACCAAAGCCCTGAGAACAGAAGCAAATAAAATGATTCACTTCCCATCTGGGCATACTTGGCTCTGCCTTTTTAACAGGACTTAACCAGAGAGTGCTGCTCCCAAGCCAAAGCCATAGTCTAGTGTTTCGTGCTGCAATTGTTAAACACAAACCCAGAACGAAACCAAGAAATGCCCACAACCTACTTAACTACTCATCTACATTTTCAGCTTGTTATTACCAAGTCTTGACAACAAATATACAAGAATCATAATGAACCTGCTGCTGTGTGCATAACTACTCGAGCTTTAGACCAAATGAGGACAATGCTGCAGTGGTTCCTAAAAAAATTGAGCAGAGTTACTATGTGTCCTAAGGACCCCTGTTAAGAGAAGAGAAAGTACTGGCCCAAATAGACACTGCACACCAGTGCTCACAGCAGCGTCAACTTCAATGTCTCAAAGATGGGAACCTGAGTGCGAACTGATAGGGAGATAAACAAGACATTCCCCCTTCCCGTGTGTGTGTTTGTGTGTGTGTGTACATTCATGTGTGTGTGAGTACATGTGGTGTGTGTGGGCGGGGGGAGAAGACAGAGATGAGGGATTTGAGAATCAGTCTTAAAGATACCCCAACATATGGAACATAGATAAAACTTGAAGGGATTATGCTAAGTGAAAGGGAAAACAGAGCTTTGATAGATTCAACTCAATTAATGAGCTCATAGCCATCAAGTCTACTGTTCTTTCTATGTGGCCCTTCCTACAGTCACAGAAACCCAAGTTTCTACTGGGTTTGTAAGTTCTCACATGGAAGCCTTGTTTCCCAGCCTCTCTTCCTACTTGGGGTGATGTTGTGACTTACACTTGGCTAACAGGATGCTGGAGGTTGTAGGAAATTTTGCTTTTCAAGTAACATCCTTAAATGGCAAGGCATACATTCTCTCTCTTCCCTTCTCAGCTTTCCCCAAGGTGGGTGAGGGGTGTCTGATTGTGGAGGTAGAATGAGAAGTCAGCATCAGCTCTGAGTGCTAATCTTGCCAACTTAACAGGACTTAGAACCACCTCTGAGCCAAGCCTCTGAGCCTGTGTGTGACCACATTTCCATGAAAGTCTAACTAAATGAGATTGCCTCTGAATGTAGCTGGCACAGGTTGTGGACAGAAAAGGGGAAAAAGGTGTGTAAATCTCTCATTCCTGGCTCTAGACATGTGACCAGCTCCTAACCACAGATTCCGTACCAGGATGTACTGTACCCTCAGATTTGATCTTGTCAGATACCTTGTTACAGCAATGAGAGAATTAACTAATACATCAAGTGACAGGAAAATCAATACCCAAGGAAGCTGAGTCTAAGACACTTGGATCATCAAGAGAGCCAAGGACACCTGACAGTGTTGTGCAAGAGATGAAAAAAAAAATCCATCTTGTTCAAGCTATTATTTTTGGTCTTGGTTACTGGAACATAACACACATCCAAAGCTGAAGTGACAGAACAAATTGGATCCATGCTAGAAAGGCTACTGAGGTACAAGGTTAGTGAGCAGAAAGGTGTCCAAAGGACATGTAGCCTTTATTTTACTCCAAAAACAAATTGCACAGGGCCTTTGAACATTATGAACTGCCTATCCTTGAAATGCCAATGTCTGGAGCCTTCCTTGTGAATTATTCAAAGCTGAGGATGCTCTGCCCTGATGGGGCTATGATCTTTCCTTTCCTCACAGAACAGGTTAAGTTCTCTTGACAACTAGGTCTTTTAAAAAATATTTCACAATGAAAGTGGGACATTTCCATCTTAGATCTTAGTACAAGAATGTGCAGATACAATTTGATAATTCAAGTTGCTGCCCACAAGCTGGTCATTTGGGAACCAAATGAGGAAGTCTAAAGGTGCCGTCTCCCATGAAAAGACAGAGGAACAGATTAGACACCTTCTTTTGTAGGCTAGATAATTGTGACATGCCATTTCCTATTTCGCATACACATATAATCCTAAAGAAAATAAAGCATACCTGATATTAAGTCATATCTAAGTCATTGGAAGGAGAACTTCATCCCAAAGCTAGACTTACCCATTTAAATCACTTTCACATGGAAGCAGACATCTATTAAAAGTCTGAACTTTATAAACAACAATTTAATATCAGAGTCAAAAATTGAAGAGTAGGTACTGGAAAGATGGCTCAGCAGTTAAGAGTACTGGCTGTTCTTCCAGATAACCTAGGCTCAATTTCTAGAACCAACATGCCTGTTCACAAAGGTCTATAGATTCCAGTTCAAGGAGATCTGAGGATCTGATGCCCTCTTCTGTCCTCCTCAGGTCCTGTTTGACATGGTGTGTACACAGTCTCTCTCTCTCTCTCTCTCTCTCTCTCACACACACACACACACACACACACACACACACACATCTAAACATACATACACATAAAAAATAAAACTTTTAAATTTCTTTTTAAAAATTGAAGAGTATTAAAAACCCCAAAGAATTCAATTTAACCTAATTAACCCACACATAAAATCTTCTTATAAGTTAAGCTATGGATTTTTCATAGACTATTTAATTCTCATAGTCCTTCCTTGAGAAAACAGAGGCTTATAGCACCTATTAGTAGCTGAGCTGGGACAAGAAGGAAGGCTGCTGGAAACCAAGGACCACCCCTGCCATGAGCTAGTGGTGCAGGAGACAAAGATGATAATTATTGGGAACTGGTCCTCAGTGACAATCAATGGCAGAAATGCATATGTGTGACTAGGGACAACAGCAGACAGAAACAAAACATCCTGCATTCAGTACACAGGGAAGATCATTCACTCAATTACAGAGGCCAGATGAACACAGGCATGTTGCCATTGTGGCCACCTCAGAATGGCATGCCAGGATCATGGGGGAGAGGCACTGGTGGCTGAGGCCTCCTTTGAGGAGTTATATATGGTAGGCAGGGTAACTTGCTGATGCTGACTACCAGCTTCACTACTAACTTGCATGAGCCCAGTAGTTTCTCAGCTGGGAATCGAAGCTCACTTCCAAGCAATGGTTCCCTTTACCCCTTATTAAGTAATTAATGGAGTAATCCAGTAATAATATAGAAATCATGAAAGCCACAGCTCATTGCTAGAGGTTAACTAAAATAATCATAGACAGGAGCATTTAAAATGAAACCAAAATATCCAGAGGTGAAGTCTAGAGGTGTAGAAGGCAAAAAAAAAAAAAAAAAAAAAAAAAGGATTGTGATCACTAAAAAATGAAGCTGGGCTCTGAAAAATTTATAGGTACCCAAGACTTCATAACATGCTAGAATAAAGAAGGAAGCTAGAGAGGTTAGACCTGAGGATAGGCACCTGTACTCGCAGCCACTTGGGAAGATGATGTAAAAGGTCAACCTGGGAAAGTCTATCTCAAGATGCAAAACAGGCTTGGTGCATAGCTCACTGGTAGAGTCCCTATGTAGCTTTTGGTCATGGTGTTTAATCACAGAAAAGGAAAGCAAATAATTTGAAGTAGTACCTTTATAGAGAATGCTTTGTTATGTGGTTTACATATGTCCTCTACTACTTACTGGTATGAACCCTAAGATGGCAGAGATAGAATCCCAGCTGCTGCAAGCACTTACCCAAGTGTCTGAATGATCACAGTTGCTCTGTCTGTTTTTACTGAACTGAAGTTGGCTAGAATTCTTTCTTCTGGAAAGAACCTTAGATACTATTTATAAAAAGAGACTTTACGGCTCTCTCTCCTCTTCCCTTTCGATCCCTCTCAACCCCATTTTATCTCTTCTTGTCTCCTGTGGGCTCTCAGTTTTCCTCCCTCCCTCCCTGTCTGTATTACAGAGAATAAAAGGAATTATGGACTGGCAGAAGTAAAGGACTGACTCAAAATTGCCTGGCACAAGGTAGAACCTCAGCAGTGAGCCTTGTAGGAAATAATGACGAATGGATTTGCTTCTACCATCTTCTGACCCACGGGGATCAGAGCATTCCACTTTATCTGGAGTGAATACCATCTACTTTGCTGCTTCTGATGAGGAACTGGAGCTGACACAGTTCAGGCAAGCTGTCCATAACTTGCAGTGATGCAGCTGGACCCAGAATTTAGGGCTGTTTGGCAACTAGGCTACTTGAAGCTACAAAGCCACCCAGGACATTTAATATCTATTCTTAGGAGTCCTGACTGAATCAAGTCTATGAATAAGTAAAAAGCATGATGATGATGATGATGATGATGATGATGATGATGATGATGACAATGATGTGTGTATGTGTGTGTGTTATATGTTAAGATTATAGGTAACATTTAAGACTATCTTGGCTAATAGTCAGCTATGAATTGAGGAGGGACTCATAGAGCCCTAACCTCTTACTATTAGTAAAACTCACAGCAGGTAACAGATTCTCAGAGGTGGGAAGTCATAATAGCCAGTTGTGTATAAAACCTTGAGCCTACCACCTCCATTGGACAACTCGAAACTCATAGCCAAACACACAAGTTAAATGCCATGAGGCAGTATTCAAAAAGTCATGAATATTAAAAGATATAGGGAAGAAGTAGGACTGGCCTCAGTGGCAGGAAGAAAAGAGAAGGTGTGGGAGGTTATTAACATGGATTATACACAGGTATTATATACAAAGAAAAAAAATTTATTACAAGGAAAACTAAATGAATCCCTTCACACGTGCATTTGTGTGCCTTCACACACACATACACATATATACTCACACACACACACAAATACACACATAGTCACAAATACACATTCAGAGAGAGAGAGAGAGAGAGAGAGAGAGAGAAGGAGAAGGAGAGGGAGGGAGGGAGGGAGGGAGGGAGGGAGAGAGAGAGAGAGAGAGACAGAGAGAGAGAGAGAGACAGAGAGAGACAGAGACAGAGAGAGAGAGATTAAGCAGTACAACAAATAGCTGAATGTTGACCTTTGGCAAGCTGTGATAGCTACCTCAGAAAAATTCATAGTAATGAGATAAAAACAGAGTCTGTACCACTGACATGATACAGACTTATCAACACAAACATTAAATCAGTGGTCCTCAACCTTCCTGATGCTGTAATGCTTTAATGCAGTTCCCTATGACCCTCAACCATAAATTTTCTCATTGCTACTCCATAACTGTAATTTTGGTACTGTTATGAGTGGAAATGTAAATATCTGTGTTTCTCTGTGGTCTTAAGGCAACTGATGTGAAAGGGTCATTTGGCCTCTCTCAAAGAGGTTGTGACCTACAAGTTGAGAACCATTGCTTTAAAAAAAAAAATCAGAACATTCCCAAGATGCCAAAACAAACTCTATCCAACAATTTCCAACAGATAGGGCCTACTGACCCCTTTGTTATGTACACAGAATTTCTGGAAATAGAGCTGAGCTTGGGCAGTGGAAAAGGGGTCCTGAATGAGCAGAATGAGCTAACATCTCAAACAAAGGGGTAGACGAGAAAAGAAACCTGGAGCAGGTAAGACTGCCAGGAGAGAGACTGGAGCAAGCAAGCTTAAGACTGCCTGGCTTCTGACCACTCTCCTGCCATCCTAACCCAAACTCCCTTCATCCTTGTAGTTCATGTCCGTCCGTGTTACTTGCCACCAAAATTCTGCTCTTTTCCAGTTATCTCAGTAACATAGAAAACAACATCTGGTTTGAAGAGGCTTTTGAGTTGGAGATTCATTCCAGGTAGGCTCCTATGAGTTATCAAAAATTAATTACTCTTTGAGTATGGACAAAAATCACTCAGAGTTCAAATAGAAGCCTTTCTGGTCATAGAAATTTCAGTTCTACGAAGAACAGTTGAGTGTCCGGATGTTTTATAGCGTTAGTAAATTCTTTACTGGTGGCCCTGAGGAAGCCTTAGAGCCCAGGTCTAAACGAGATCCCATCTGTACCAAGCAGAGCCAACCAAGCAAGGAAAGGGTCCAAAACACGTGTTTTAGAAATGTGTGATTGCTCTAAGTCATGAGGAAGCTTTTCATCCTTGGCAACTTCCAAGTGGCTCATTGGCAGTGCCTTGTTACAATCCGTCTTCTCTTTGATTTTTTCCGTAGTTGTCTCTAGCCAAAGAAACCCTCCCATGGGCTCCAAAGTACTGAGCACTAACACTGGTAAATAACATGTTTGCTTCACAGAGTTGGCCATTAACCATCTTGCCTCCCCCAGATATTTCAGATGTTTTTCCATCTGGTCTTCTAGGGTATTCTATGGCCAACTGACCCCTAAACTTGGTAAGAACAGTTTCTTCCCCAACCTAAGTATGGCATTTAAGACAAAAAGCAAAGAGGGCCACATAATTACACATTCAAAGGCATGTGTAATCTTGGATAAGAACCATGGTGGGCTCAAGATTGTTCACTCATGAATTCCAATCACCACCAGCAAGTCCACTGATGGAAGTACTCATTGCTAAATTCTAAGAAAGAGCCAAACAACAGTCAGTTAGGAGAAGCAGACACTAGAAGAGCCAAAATTTTCTATTATCAGCTCTTGGGTTGGCTTTCAACTGAGAGGTATAACTCATGTATAGAACCCCAGACACTATGATAAAATGAAGAGTCCCAACTATGACGGCTCTCAGCAGAGTAGGTAGCACTGCCATCACTGTCTCAAATACTGTGGTGGAGTGATGTTTTGTGGGAAGGGTAGAAAGGGGTACTATCTGGTGTGTGATTAATGACACCAGGCAAACCCTCTCCTCTTTCAGATGAATGGTGGTTCACTGTGCCTGAGATGCCACATTAACACTGGGAAGATCTTGAGATTACTCCAGGGCTGGAAGTATATTTATGATCAGCAGTATGAGTTTAGGTACAGACAACAAAAGCCTCCATTATGCATATCAGATCTTTACATTACAATTCATAACGGTAGCAAAATCACAGTTATGAAGTAGCAATGGAATAGTTTTTTTATATTGGGGGATGTCACCACAACATGGAGAACTGTAGAGAACCACTATGTTAGAGACTTTAACTTTGGGCCAAGATCTTCTGACAAGCATGGAATAGTCTATCAGAGAGAGAGAGAGAGAGAGAGAGAGAGAGAGAGAGAGAGAGAGAGAGAGAGAGAGAGAGAGAGAGAGAGAGAAAGAGAGACAGAGAGAAAGAGAGACAGACAGAGAAACACAGACAGAGAGAGAGACAGAGAGGGACAGAGAGAGAAAGCCATGAACCATTCAGCTCTACAGGACAGGGCTCAGCCACCCCTTCCATGCTTACCCCAGGCAGAGACTAAAGGTTGTGAACAGACAACTCACAGGGGATGTTGCAACATTGTTTTGAGGACCATCTAGGCCACACACAGTCCCAAGGATGACTTAACAATGCTGGTCAGAATCTGATCCTGTTTTTAAATTGTGTTGATAGCTCACATCTTAAGCATCTCATAGGAGAATGTCATCCTGCGAAGCCTTGAAGACCTATGACATGATGATTTCTCCTTTTGTGACTCTTATCTGAGTGATCACCATGAGCAAATGCCACACTGATTTTCTGTATTTCCACAGTCACAGCAGTGGAGACAGTCATTAGTCAAACATCAGGCTGGAAGCTGGGCATGACATTTCACTTTGGTTTGGCACTGTGCACAGACACATTGACTTTAGTCAGGTGCCATCTCTCAGGTGTCTAGAAGCCTTCAGCAGGTGCAGGCCGTGGAATGATGGCTTCTTTCATGTACCAAATGGTCACTGGTGCTCTTTAAGTATCCATCAGCCTTCTTTATGAAACAGCTTTGCCCAAGACTGGGTCAGTTGGAAAAGCCTCCCTCTGGAAGGCATGTGGTGAAGGAAACAGTACCCGAAATGGGAAACATTTATTTGCTTTCCCCATGCATCTCTCCTTGGACTTGACAGAGGAAAGTCAAGAAGGAGAAGGGAAATCCAAGCTTTGCGTCTTCCTTCCCTTCTCCCAAAGATAGTGGCCCTCCTTTGGTCAGATCCTGCAGCCTGGCATCAGCAAAAACTCTGAAAGTGTGTGGAAAACTTCTGTTGGCAGTTGCATATGGGGCTAAGTCACAAGGCAAGAGGCTATCATCTCTCAACATCCTCAGGATCGCAGAGAAGGTAAGGTGTGCAGCTATCTCTATTGTATGGGACAAGACATTTATCAGGCGGCTTCTGAATCTTGCCTGAGATTCACTGGTGAGGAGGATTAGACCAGGTCTCAGTGGCCCAGGTGTAAGGTGTGGATGAACTTTGAATGAAAAGAAATACAAATGTGGAAACCTCCATGCCTTCACCTGCCAGGCCTACTTGGTGGAAAAGTACCAAGGAGGCTTGACTGGAACATCTGGCTGATGGGGCTTCTGGGGACTGTGTGCTGGCTGGGGCTCTACCCCTCTCTCACCTAGGATGGTTTCTTCCCTTCTATGCCTATGGTTTTAAAGGTGGAACAAAGGTCCCATGGTTACTATACTGACACAAGAAAGTAAAACAGGCCAGGTTGCCCTTCTTTAAACGTAAGCTGGGACTGTGGGGAAGCTAACAGAGGAAGTATGTTTAAGGCTAAGAACTGGATCTGCTGTTCAGATGAGGTGAGTTGGTCAAGAAGAGGTACAATCACACCTTTGCCTGCTCAGGTGCGGGGGACACAGAGTTTTCCTATTATTCAAGTTTTGGTTCTACGGCCTCTTCCTGGTAGCCTTCCATAAATTCCTGCCCCCACAAAGGGGTTTCTATCTTCTCAGAACTTCCTCATTCTCACAATCTGTGCCAGTCTGAGGTATTTAAGTGAAGAGGGCAAAGATGAGGGTTTTCAGTCTTGGCTACATGTGGAAACCAACTAGAGGAAAGCTCAGAAATAAGCCTTTTAATTTTTTTTCTTGTTTTTAAAATTTTCAGTTAAGAATAACTATACCAAGGTGTAGATTTATGTTAAGTCGATACATGATTGGACAGTGGAGAGGTAGGAGAAAAGGTAGGGAAAAGGAAGAGGAACAGAGATTGGTGGGCAGGGGGAATCACGATGGAGCTGGAGAAAGTAGACCTGGATCCAGGTGGCCGTAATTAGCATTAGGTAGAATTGAATATTTTTAAGGGATTTTTATAGGTCTTTTATCTCTTATAGAAGGGCAGTTTGTATCCTTGTCTATTGAATGTAATCTTATCCTGTAGAGGGTTTGTGGATTGAGAATACATAAACCTGCATGAAAAGCTATCGGGCCTTACAGTCATGTTTGTGTTGGGCACTGGGGTAAAGAAACTTGTCTGGGCAGAAGCACCAGGGTGGGCGGAGTGACGGCCTGGGAAGGGAATCTTGTGGGGAGTATATCTTATGGACTGAGTGACAGAGTCCGTGCGTTCTGCTCCTTACTAGAGAGTAGCATTTGTGGAGTGAGGCTTCGGGGGCCGGTAAAGAGATAAGCCTTTCTAAATTTAATATTTACTGGAACACCAAGGTTCAATCGTGGAATAATTAAGTCACAATCTCTGGGATGGAGCCAGGCACCACTGTTTCTTAAACCACCCAACACTGAGCAAGGGTGTAATGTCATGGACTCTGGACCTTGTATAGTGCTGTCTGCAGCCCCACCCTGACCCCCACCCATACTCTACCTTAGTATCTTACACTCTTGGCAACTCCCTGTGGGATCTGGGAACATGGTTTACTTTTCTATAAGGTAAATGTCTGACCAGTCTAACCCTGTGACTTGGGCAGCAAACAACTTGAAGGCAACCATTGCCTTTTCTGCAATTAACATCTCAAGAAAACAACAGGCTGTGTCCCTTCTTATCTCCTGCTTCCAATTAAGAAGGCTTCAGCCAGATAGATTCCTTTGTGTGACTCGAGAGGCCCCAAACGGCACACTTTCAGTTGTTTATCTAAACAAAGGTGAGCCAGAGGACAGCTGGCAGCTGCCCATACATGCCCAGTATACTTGAACCAAAGTTGCAGCCTTGGGATTTTCGAGCTTACATGACTTGGCATTGTGGATTTAATTTCCTCGAGGGGAGGTGGGGGGAAGGTCCATGAAGGACAAAGCCATAAATTCCATTTCTGAAAGGGAAGGCTTGCCAGAGAAGAGCTATGCAAACACCATGCTGGTCCATTGGCGGCAAATCTGTTGCTAGGATGCTGAAATCAAATAGTCTTAACTCTCTGGCAGGAAGGAAGAGCTGCTGAAGCTATTCCAGTTTTAAGCTGTCTCTCCCATCAGAGCACACATAACATTCCATATCCCTTGTGAACTACAAAGTCCCTTACGAAGCAACAGAGACCTCTAAACGGATCGGCAAAGGTAACAAGGGGAGAGGCTATCTCACACAGACAGGCTCCAGGCATCCTCAGACTTAAGCTCTGCCCTGCTGTCCCTTTCTGTAGCAAAGAGTTTATGATTATTCTATTGAGGGACCAGCTTGTGGTGAGGCAGTGATACCACTCGGCTATGGGCAAAGAAGGTAGGAGTGGCATGAGAGATCTGATCTGCCCAGATGTAAATTGAGTTCCTACACACATACCATCAAGTGTCATTGGCAGTAAGGGCACTGGAAATAAAACCTGGAAGTCAGGGTACCTGGGTAGCAGGTGCCAGACAGTGCTGTTCTTCACTGAGTATATGCTATGAATGTTTACACTCTGTCAGGACACCAAGCCATAGGATAGTATTGTGTGAGGGCATTAGATTTGGAAGCTGAAGGTTGTAGAGGGTGAGCACCTTGGCCAGCTTATGTAACAAAGCAGGTGACTGGGTTGGAATTTGTGCCCAGGCATGCCTGACTCCAAAGCTCAGGTTCCTAATTATTCTATAACACAAACCCTTAATGCAGGAACTGACATCTGAACATGTCTGCGTTCCACCATCTCTACTCACACACAAACACACACACACACACACACACACACACACACACACACACACACACACACACCGCAATTTAATCTCTTGGCGCCCACTGTCTGAATGACACATTTGAATCTCTTACAAAGCACAAGGAGCCTTACTCACTCTTTCAGGCTTTTTTTTTAAATCACCCAACCATCATTGATCCAGTCACAGCCACTGGACTAATAAATAGATTACTATTGGTGGAAGGGCCTCATCTATGCACCTTGCTGTCTACCCACCGGCCCAAGCCATAGATACCCTCTGAAAACACCCTCTCTTCTTCCTTCATATGCTATTTGTTGACACAGTCATTGTCCTATGTGGACCCTGAGCTTTTAGAAGGCAAGAGTCCCATCTGGTTCATCTCTGCAATTTCCTCAGGATCTGGCTGAAGTGCTAAACATGTCTTAGACAGAATCCCAAGGGTGGAGAAAAGTTATTCAGATCATTGAGTTTTTGACAACTAAATAGATATGCATAGGGCTTCAGTGTAATCAAACTAAGCAATTCTATGCTAGAGTTCCTAGATTTTTTATGAATTTCTGGAATAACTCCAAGATACTAGATTTAAATAATTGAATTCTAGCTATATGCATGTTTTCTTGCTTTTGTAATCCAGTTTTATTCCACTGAAAGGTATTTTTCCTTAGCAGAATTCAACCATTATTGGTAGCAATATTGGACATGAATATCTACCCTTTTCTTTCTTAGCCTGGAAATAGTTCTCTTAATTAAGGATTTTATTAACAATTACTATTTTCACTTATTTAAAGATTGGAAGCTTAGATTACATTGGCTAGCAAATTAAACTTGCCATGCCTTAGAAGTAGTGTCCTCAGGCAAACTCCAGAACAGATTAATTCTCTCAAATGACACTGCTCTGGAGCCTAAACTCTCCTGCCTACCCCACAGGGAATAGGATCTTGCTAACTCTGCCTATGATCCAGGATTCGTCTTCAGTCTCTCTCCCTCACAGATATCTTTCCTTGCTCTCTAAGCCATAGAGGCTGCAGCCTTCTTCTTCGTAACCTCCTATAGTCCTTGTTTTCTGCGCCACTCTGGCTGCGTGAAGGCCACACAGCAAATCACAGTGAAAAAGTTACTGTTATGGAAGTAAAATCCACAACTTCCTCCTTGCCATGGCAGGAATGCATCCTGAAACACCAGGAAGCAGACTCACTTCCCGGTCACTTCCTCATTGCAGAATGAGAAGGCGATGCTGTCTGGGTAAGATGGCCCCTCTGTGTTCTACCAGCTCCCAATGTGTATGAAAAAAAATGTCAGAATATCTTGGTAATGCCTGGAAGCTTTCCAGTGAGATGGAAGGAGAAGTGGAAACCTATAGAACTTTATGCCACATCCAAGCTATTAACAGCTGAAAACAATGGTCTGGCTGCTAGGCTCCTCTTCTTTTTCCAAGGGGCCCACACGATGACTTATTCAAACTAAACCTGAAACCCAGAGATAACTCAGAAGGATAAGAGAGGCCATGGCTTGGCCTGATGCCATAGGTTGTACCAGTCATACTATTAAACGTTTATGCTAAACTTGAGTTATCATAACTATGTATAGACATAGACCTGCAGGCACAGAAAAACCTATTTAATCATCCCTTTCAACCATGACCAAGCAGTGTGAACATAGACATCCTGCTTTAGATTAGCCACTGTCCACCTCTCCATGGATATAAAAAAATAGACACACAAATCTGATTTGGCAAGAGTAAAGGAGACTTGGAAACTTGGAGAACCGAGGCTTTTTTTTTTTTTTAATTTTTTACTAAGTTACCCAATTTCATATCTTCTAAACTAATTAATAAAGGAATGTTAAGATGGAAACAAAAGAGTCATTCAGAATAAAAGATAAATACTAGTAGAAATTTGGGCTGCAAAGGTCTAGGCAGCAGAACATTAGATTTAAGGCTAAAAATCCTGGATACTGGGCCAAAAAAGAGAGATGGACTTGTTCTCATGAAGACTGATATGGGAGTTAAGACATTATTAAAAAGCACGTTTAGTAGTGTGAAGCCTAATTCAGAATGGAGGGCAAATAGGATTAGGATAATTCAAGAAGATACCATTTGCACAGAAATTAAACTACAGGTGCTCTGGCGAGGGTAGTGGTCTAAAGAAACAGTGAGGTCAAAGGGCACGAATCCTTGTAGTCAAACACAGCAGAGACATTAAGACTGAGTAGCATTCCTCCAAAATTCCATGTTTACTGAGGACTCTAAGAATATAATCTTGTTGGGAAGTAACGTCTATGAAGATGTAAATAAAGACTGAGGTGAGATCACTCCAGATCTAGTTAACCACGTTTTAATGAGACACTAAAAGTATGCAAAGACATGTAACTATGGAGGCATGGAGTGGAACGAGTTACCTACATGTCAAAAACAAAAACCCAAAACCCCACAGTACCCACCAAAGACTATTGCATCTATCAGTATCAGGTGAAGAGAGGTGTATGAGAGTCCCTTCCTCAAGGCTTCCAGAAGGATCTCAGAATTCTGGTATTCTAGACATTGATTGACCTGCTCCATTTCTGACATCCATGGACATTGCTTATGGCAGCTCAAGGAGACTAGGATAGCACCCCACTTCCTTAAGTATGTAGCAGTCCTTCCAGATGGCTAGGGAGCTCTACTGACATACACATATTGAGGCAGGTTCCCATGAGAGAAACTAGGAGATTAAAGGTCAACTCTGAGGCGATAAAACTGGAAACCGTCAACCTACATCTTTGCTTTCGGTCAAGTGAGCACAAGCCAGTGCCTTGCTCCCATGTCGGGTCCACTTTTCCTCAACCCCTTTTCAGTTGATGTTTCCTTGACTCAGGCTTCCCTCTGGCTCTGTTCTTTTGTGTGCACAGGCAGCCTTCACTGTGGCATTTACTGGAACTGCTGATTCCCGTACCCGCATCCTTAGTCTGACCTCCTAATCCAGTCCAAGTCCAGTTTCCAATGACCCCAGAAAATCATCACCAAGGGATCTCAGAAACTGTTCAAGTCAAAACATCTGAAAAGGAGCCATCCGCGTTTTTCCAAAACCAACATCTTCAGAGTTGCTTGTCTTGTTTCTCTAAACTGTCTTGGCTTAAATCCTGATTCACTCACTGTCTCTGAATGTCAGGGCCTGTCAGAATCCATATGCTGGCTTCTGAGGCTCTTTATATTCCAAACCCACTGGACTTTCCAACCCATTTCCCCATGTGTGCTGATGCAGACCTACTGTGAGCAGGCTCCTTTACTGTCCTCTCCTCACACTACAGTATTCCAGATCCACTTACCATCCAATGACAACCATTACCCAAACTTCAGATACCAGGGTCTACCACAAATCCAACTAACCTGAGCACATTCTTAACATTGTGTGTACAGCCAGAATTTCCCTAATGACTACAACTGATTACCAACCTCACCAAACACTTAGGCCTTTCTTTATGCCCTACTTTCTAAGATTAATCTTCAGGTAAAGTATTACAGTGATTAGTGTTGCTATGGGAACAAAGAAAAATCCCAGCACTTCGGCAACAGCTTGGGTACTGAAGTCAGACAGACCTGCTTAGGTTCCCAGACCTACTGAGGGGACATAGACATACTAGGCTTAAGATGCTTCACAGAAGGATTGTTTACACATAGACCATTTACTATCTGTAGAAATAGTGATAAGACGTTTCTAGACAAAATATTCCCCAGGACCACATCCCTCCCAGTGACCTAATTCTTCCAGAAACACTGAAGTCAAATTTAAATTGCTTTGGCCCAGATGTCAGCAGCTGCCTGATGGGTGACACCGCATGGTCTTCTTTGTCATTTTCTTTGTCTACTTCAGGTCGGGGAACAAGCAGAAAAAAAAAAGTTCCATAGCACAGGTTTTGCTGTTGCTGTGCTGCTAATGAATTAACCTAGACTCCCTGTTTCTGTAGTTCACAAATTATCACAAATTGTCCCATGTCCTCTATTACAGACTGTCAACAATAGGTAGGGGCTGTCTCCTTAATTCCATATTTGTTAGCACGGTCGGCTGCCTCTTGCAGATGGCCTAACCATTAAAATCAAAAGCCAGTCTGAAGGATATCTCTGTGAATATGCAAACAGGGATGAAAATCAAATGCTTATATGTAGTGGCTGTGATGGACAGTCAGCTAAGTCATTTAGGCTTTTAGAGGTGCCGCCCACCTATCAATCGCTGTAATTAACATATGAAGTAAGGCCCTAGCAATTCTCTCTATTCAGAGATGGGAGATCAATTCTAATGAAATACTAACCTTTCTATTTTGAATGTAATGGATACCAGGAGGCAAAATAAAAAGGCAAAACAATGAAGAATTTTTTTTTCTTAACCAGAAATCTTCATGAGCACATATTGAAACAATGAGCGTTTGGACCCGTTTTGAATCTAGCACATTTCTGAAGCTCACGGCAGCACACTGCATGGTAGAGAGCCTTTGCCATTCAGTGGAAACGTGCCATTTCATATGGGAAGGAATTAAAAACAGGTAGATTCTTCTCGATGAACAGTATGTTTAGACAGGATTAGTTCACTGACTAAATGCCATTTCTTCTGGGCAAGAAAGAGAGAAATTATTAAGGTGAACCAGCACATTTTTAAATGGATGGGGTAAGGGTGGCTTCAGGGGAAACTGGGAGAGGGAAAGATTGCAGCTCTTGGATAGGATGCTAGGCTGTCAGAGACAGGAAGCAAGTCGAAAAGCCAGGGGCATCTATGCTCCAGGGTGATGCAGGGAGAGCCAATATTGAAATATGAGCCCGCGTCAATGTAGACCCTAAATGCTGCTGACATTGAGAAGTCCAGCATGGCAAGCATCCTCTTCTTTAACCTTGAAGGACAAATGCACACTGGAATCTGTTCACTGCTGCTGCTGTCTGGATGCTGGAGAAAGCTGGGCTGTCTGCCATGTGTGTCCTGAGGAAAGGTTCTCTGTGGTAACAGTTATGGGAGTTTCACTATGCTGTTTCCATTGTGGAGGATACTGTGATGTTTCACTAGACGGAAGCCCACAGTTAACGCTGAAATGAGCCACTAGCCTGGGTAATAAGGTTTGTTTTTTCTTTCTTTCTTTCTTTCTTTCTTTCTTTCTTTCTTTCTTTCTTTCTTTCTTTCTTTTTTTAGTTGCCAATCCTAGTTGAGTTTCACTGAAGATCTGAAGTTATTCCTTTTGTCTTAATCAGGTGGGTTATGACATCACAGGAAGTATGCATACACATACAGAGATGCACAGCAGGTTGATTAAGAGGCTCTTTTGTTTTGTGACAGTGCCTCACTACTGAGATCCTAGTTGGTCTGGTGCTTACTCTGTAGATAGGGCTGACCTCCCACTCACAGAGATCTGCCTGCTCCTTCCTTCTTTCCCCCTTGCTGAGATGAAAGGCAAGAGAGTCTTGAAATGCTTGCACATGTAGAACCTGACTCCATGGGCACCCAGTGCGGGCCTGAGACTCCTCCTAAGAGAGCTTCTGAAGACCTTAATACTGTTTCCTCTCTGTGAGCAATGTTTGGCTGCCAAGTGCCAGAAGAGCGCTTTACTGTGTCTTCAGACTTCCGTCCTGGCAACTGAGACATTGGTGACAGTGTTGATGTTGCTAAGTTCACGGCTTGTGCAGGTGGGGGCCATGCAGGCTGTATACGAACTGCTACTGGCTGACTGCAATTTCACTGATACCGAAATGCAAGACTGCTTGTCTGAGAAGCCCTGACAGCTAAGAATGGAGATAAACACCCTCTTCTACTTCTAGGGCACTTGACCCTTTCCTCAAGGTGCAGTTCCCCTTCCTGGGTGCCTCATAGTTTGGAAGCCCTTCCTCATTTATGAGAGGACCCAGCTTTGAAGGGATCCACCCATGGCAGGGTTAGAGCAATGGAACCGATTAGGAGTTCTGAAGTAAGAGACTGATCCTACCGTCAGCTGTGGAAAACAGAGCCAAGCACCGGTGGCTGACTGTATGACTGGGTTAGGCATTTGGGGACACCTATAGGTTAATTAACACAGGAAGAGAAGAAAGGCAGAGTGGAGCAGACGCAGACAGAAGCCACAGGAAGCAGGTGTTTTAAGAGACACAAGAAAATGATCTTAGCTCCTGATTCTTGTCTTCATGAGGCTCATGTGTTTACGTTCTCATGTGTACATTTTCTGTCTTTAGGTTTAATGATTGCTTTTTAGTCTTCCAGTGAGCTCCCATTTTCACTCAAGGGAAGAGTACTGGGATTATATTTGTAGAAACAAGAGACACAGGAGAGGAACTGAAGACCCCTCAGAGGGACAGATCTCAGTGGCATCCTGGGCATGTTCACAGGATCCTGGCAGGACTGGCACAAGTAAGTAAGAATTGTGAGCCCCTCTGGTGCCCTCAAGAGGAAACTTTCCAGAACCCTGTTCAAGTAAGTGGTGTACTCTTTTAGTTTAAGTTGGTCTATTGAGGAAGGAAATGCCTGGGTGGAATGGATGGGGGGATAGGAGCGTTAGAATGGAGAAGGAAGGGACATCCAGGAACTGAGACTTTTCTTGCTTGCCTGTCCAGGAACACTCCAGCCATCTTATTCCTTCTTAGTGATTTTATTCTAAGGCTGCCCAGGCCTAATGTGAGAATGTCATCAGGGAACTTGACATTGCAGCCAGATGTGCAGTTTGAGTGATGGTCACTTCTGTTGAGCAGACTGGGAGCTTTCAGTAGTAGAGAAAGCCCACAAGCCGGGAGTAACAGGAAACCTAGCTTCTGGTTGCTCTTTAAATTGACAAAGGCCGTGCTTAAAGAATGAAAATAAAGGTAGGGACTCGACAATATTTACCTTGAAGTATGTGCCTTGTCTGCAGCAGATCTGGGAAACCCATGTTACAGAGGGAGCTGGGAAAAAGGTCCAGTAGGTGAAAGCTTACATCACAAACATGACATTCTAAGTTGGATTTTCAAAACCCAGGTAAAATCGAGTCTCAGAGCTGGAGATTGGACTTGAGTTTGGCTGCTTCTATAAATCCAGTATTCTTGTCAAGTCATACCATTTCCCAGGAAGCAGAGAGAAGGAAGGCACAGTGTTATGTTCAGCACTTCAAAGCTGACCGCTAAGGGGTTAGGAGCCTTGCTAGGCTGTGCCTTGGAAGCCACGGCTAGTTGATAAAGGTAGCAAATTTTCAAGATGACTAGCTTCTTCCTTACCCTCCTGACTTGTGCCAGAAGCCTGGCAGCTTAAAACAAAGGACCCGTGGGCTTTTGCTTCCAGCCAGTAGGCCCCTGCTGATGAACTGGCCCAACAGTTCAAGGCCAGCACAGGACAAGTTAAACAACAACAGCTGAAGGGCAATCGACACCCTACCCTTCTTCAAACTGACCAACCCAGCTGGGCTCCTTAGTCAACATGGGGCCTTCCAGGTGAGAAGACCAGTGTGGTCACCTCTCTGCCTTGATCTGTCACTTAAGCTTTCTTGCTGTTTGGTCGTCTGCATAGCCAATACCACCACCTCACGGCTCACGTGGCTTAAAAAGCCACAGCTGACATTTGCAGTTAGCTCAAGCTCTGAGGTTGGAGCCCTGTGTGTGTCGGGGTGGCCACTGTCCAGTTCTTCCCTTTTCTGTGGAATGAAGATGCCCAGTAGGGATTCAAACATACTTTTCTCTTCTGCATCAAAAAGAAATACCGAATGTATTTTTAAGGGCTACAATTCTGAGAGGCAACCACCGGTTTTAAAAAGCCCACCATGACAAAGAATGCCTTTTTGGTTTTGATCCCTAAGACCAGAAATGACTTTCAGCAGATAGAGTTTAAGTTGTATTGGCTGGCTGGCTGCATGTGCTGCCTAGGTTTATGTCAACTTGACACAAGCTAGAGTCTTCACAGAAGGAGCCTAAACTGAGAAGATGCCCTTATACAATCAGGCTGTAGGCAAGTCTGTATGTCAGCATTTCTCAAGTCTAATGCTGCAACACTTTAATACAGTTAATGGCTCATGTTGTGGTACCCTCTAGCCATGAAATTATTTTTATTGCTAGCTCATTACTGTAATTTTCTACAGTTATAAAACATAACCTAAATATCTGATATTCAGGATTTCTGATATGTGTGACCTCTATAAAAGGATTAATCAACTCACAAAAGGGTCGAGACCCACAGGTTAAGAAATACTGCTGTAGGGCATTTTCTTAATTAGTGACCAGTGGGGGAGGGGCCAGCCCATTGTGGGTAGTGCCACTCACAGGCTGGTGGTCCTGGGTCTTATGAGAAAGCAGTCTGAGCAAGCTATAAGAATTAATTCAATCATGAATACTCCTCCCTGGTCTCCACATCAGCTGCTGCTTCCAGGTTCCTGCCCTGTTTGAGTTCCCTTCCTGACTTCATTCAAGGGTGAAGAGTATTTTACTCAGAGTTCTGTAGAAGAACAAAACAAATAGACTAAATCTATATAAAGGAAGAGAGATTATTAGAGTGTTTTACAGGCTATATGCTGTCCTTTATTTAGGCTGTCACCAGAAAGTGTGGTCCAAATAAAGGTGTATCTTCCCACCTCAAAAGTCTTTCCATACAAAATGACTTAATTAGGAAAAAAATTATCCCTCACAGATATACCAAGCGGCTGCTTGGGTTTTAGTTAATTCTAGATGTAGTCAAGTTGACACCAAGAATAGCCTTCACAAACAGTGATGGGGCTGGGGAAGTGTAAGCCAAACAAAACTTGCCCTCCTCAATTATTGGGTCACGGTGTTTCAGCACAGCAACAGGAAGCCTAATTCAGGCCCTGCTCTGGCTTCAGTAACCAGCAACAAACATCTGCCATTACAGATTTTCGGACGCTAGCTCAGTCAGTGTCCAAAATTGCCACAACTGAGGCCAGGCTCAGACACACATAGTTCTATTCTTCTGTTGGCAAAGCTAAGAGGCAGAACATTCTCATGTATTCTTTATGTTTTAAATTAATGTCTGTTTAGCTGTCTCCAAAGTTGACAAATGGTCCTGTTAAGACACAAGCAAAAAAAAAAAAAAAAAAAAAACAAAAATTAAAAACAAAAACAAAACAAAAACAAAAACAAAAAACCTGTAAGCCCTAGAGATGCAAGAGGGAGAGTGAAACCCAAGAGAGAAAGAAGATGCCTGTCATAATCCACTCTTGTCTAAAATGAGCCCCACACTGGTGTTAACACTGAACACAGGATACAAGAAAGGCAGGGGCTGCTACTCCTACGAACTGCCCAGACCTGTAATCCACACATCAGTCCTACCAAGTGTGCACACACTGGCTTTTTCTCTCTGTTGGCTATTAAGATGTTCTCGTGTCCATGTTTTCTCAGAGATCCTCTGTTTCAGTTTTTGGTCCCACCAATTCATACCACCTCGTTCGGTTGTTCATTTGGGTAGTTGGCACAGGAAGCCCTTCAGATGTGATAAGAGAGCAGAGGGTCAAGGTGACTTTCATCAGATGAAGAGACAGAAACAAACCCTACACAAAAAAATAAGACGGTCCTGGGCTGTCCCTCCCCTGGCTTGGATGAAATCATCCTGGAAGGGAAATGAGATTACAGAGGAGCCGGCATCAACCTCCCTGGCTACTGGAGCTGTCTCTGCCAAGTTCAGCTTTGATGTGGGAAAGTTCCTCAGGCTCCTTAGCTGCAGGAGCGGAGACCAGGAACACCTACTTGATAGGTTCCAAGGGGAGACTAAAGGGGTTAAAAAAAAAGCAAAACTTATGCTCTGTGCTGGCCACATTTTAATGTTTAAAGCATTTTCACTTTCTTCTAATTAGCTTTGCCAAATACAACGCCCTTATTCATAGAAGCTGCATGAAAAGGGGACAAAGATACAGATTTTCTTCTACAAGAAGACTTTAGTCTTCCCTTTGCCACTAGGAATGTAAATATCTCCAACTCTTCATTAAGGTATGCAGATAAAAAAAAAAAAAAACAAGAATGGGGGCAGGAGCCGTCAATGTTTGTTGTTGCAAAGGTGCCTCCCTTGGTGCTTAGGGATAGATGATAGTCCTTAACTTTCCACTGAAGGGGCAAAGTGATCTGGGCAGAGAGGAGGGGTGTCAGCGCATTTTATCTGGCTCACCCTTCTGTTCTGACTCACCATTGGGGTCTGTTTCTCTTCCTGAGAAATAATTTGGCTCACAACTGTGACCATCCTAGCTAGCTAGTCAAACTTCTACTTAACTGATATTCACAGTCTGGCTGGTTGCTCATACTCAAGACTCTTTGGTGGTCAGTCCCCACAGCTGGGTAGGTAAGTAGGCCAGGCAGATGGATCCTTAGTGAGGGTCTGACTTGGTAACCTACATTACTATATTTGAATAGTATCATACATGTCAAAGCGCAGTGCTCTAATGCTTCCTCATTAGAAGGTACTATATACCCTTCCTTTTTTTTGCTTTTGTTACCCCATTTTATTTGATATTCTCTGTATTTACACTTCAAATGTTATCCCCTTTCCCCCCATCCAACTCTCCTCTTTCTCCCATTTCCTCCACAAAGGTGCTCCCTCTCCCAATCACCCTCTCCCACCTCAGCACCTTGGCATTCCCCTACACTGGGAAAATAAGCCTTCATTGGACCAAAGGCCTCTCCTCCCATTGATGCCAGAGAATGCTATTCTCTGCTGCATATGCACCTGGAGCCATGGGTCTCTCCATGTGTGCTCATTGGTGGTGTATTAGTCTCTGGGAGCTGTGGAGGGTTTGGTTGGTTGATAATGTTTTTCTTCCCATGGGGTTGCAGACCCTTTCAGTTCCTTTAGTCCTTTCTCTAACTAACTCCTTCATTGGGGTCTCTGTGTTCAGTCGGATGGTTAGCTACAAGCATCCCTTCTTTCAAACCAATTCTACCCTCAGGCTTAGGTCATTTCCACATAAATAAAATGCGCGTTAAGCTTTCTCTCAAACACCCCTAGCCCTCCCCTTCAGATATACATTCGACATTTAGATACTTCAGTCTAGTGCAGATTCTATACATTAATTTGTGGCGAGGTTACCTCCTTAAAAGCCACCATGAAAGGAAAATATGATAAGTCAAAAATACATGTATTTAATATGTCTAAAACCCATGGAACACCAAGATGCAGGTGATCAGAGGATGCCCATGAAGCCTCTGACTGATCAACACCCATCTTGCACAAATTAGCCTAGTTTATAATGTAGTTCTGAGTCTCTGCGTTTTATTGAATGCTAGACTGAAACAAAAAGCCAGAAAGGATTGTGTGGGTACCTTTCTGTATAGCCAGAAAGATGACAACCTTAAAGTGGCGCCATCGTCAGCAGAGGCAGCCTGAGTATGAGTGAGAAGCTCTCTGGGTGTCAGGCATCTCTGCTGCGCTTCCTGCAGGAGCCAGAGACAGCTCGATTGGCTGCAACACACAACTTAATACAGCCATTGTTTGAAGGAAAAACAAAATCCAATAGTTCTCATTTGATAATGGATTCATTTACTCATCATGGGAAAGAGGAGACAATGATAACGTAGACAGGCTCTTTTAATCAGCTCCAACCTTCCCAAAAAAGCTGAGCTGTGGTGACAGTGACCTATCACCACATAGCAGCAGACAGGATTTATAGCCAAGGAGATGGATGACTCTTAGTTTTAAGGATTCAGTAGTCGAAAGGGCTTAGAGTTTGTCAGTAACTCAACAAAACTTGATAGTTAATTTTGTCTGTTTTCCCCAGTCGTCAGCCCCATAACTAATACACACTCTGTTCTAGGCATTGTGGGAGGTACAGGCTGATATCTATGTCTCTCCCTAGAGTTTATGGTACAGGAGGGGAGGATGATTCTAAGTCTTACACCCTATAGTAAAAGAACGTGTGTAGAAGGAACTTTGGCCAAATGTTAGTGTCCAGAGTAGATGAGACTAAGACAAACCTCCTCATGCCACTAAAGTTGAAATATAAACACGTACAACTTTCTAGACAGCAATTTATGAGAACTTGGATCCAGGGAATTCTGACACCTAGGAATTTATTCCAACAAAATGATCATGAAGATTATTTTAAATTATCACTGAAAAACATTAAAGGAAATAAATAATATCCAACTATTCCGCATCATTAAAGCAGGAACTATGAGTCATATAATGAAGAGCTGTGTGATTTGAAAAGGGAGCAATGGGATAGTGTAGAATTAGCACAAGATAAACTGGAAGGCGGGGGGGGGGCGCGGGGGGAACAACACAAAGAAATCACTTTATACTCTATTTGAGATCTAGAAAACCTTATAATCTTATAATGATATAATGCTAATATCATCTTTGTAGAATAACACTGATAATTTTCTTTTTCTTTTAGTTGTGGGTAAATAATAATTTAAAAAATTTCACTTTAAAAAAGCACACAATAGCTTTAATTGATAAGAGAAAAAGAACAGTTCTTTAAAAATGAGGAGTTTTTGTGTAGGTTGTTTATTTATTTGTTTATTTATTTATTTGCTTATTTATTGTTTACTGTGGCTGATATGTCAAAGAAACAAGAATACAGAAGACAGTCTAATGGGTGAACACTGAACCTTTAATGTACAAGCACTCTAAGAAAATTTAGAATCAGGGGATGAAGAAAATATAGTAAACTAGGTTTCCTGGGTCCTGCCCCAAGGATTCATGACTGACTTCTCACGTGTGGGTGGATTCATGCATGCCAGCTCAAGGTTGTTATACCCTAGGATTGAGTCTGCCCTCTGGGAAGACAGCTCTGAAGCTATCACCATGTTTTGGAAGACAAGGCTCTAACTAGTGACACCTCAGCCATGTGCTGTGATCCTGTGATCAGGATGATGGTTGACTCTAGACCAGATGAATAAAAAGAAGCATTTTCTCCAAACCCAAAGCAGTGTGGTACTGATGGAACCAGGGAATGGATGCTGCAGAGAAAGCATTATTCCGTAAGTTGCCATGTCTGAAGAAAGCGGTAAGTTTAATTGAATAAAATGTTTTGCTATTCTCACATTCATTTAGTAATTACTTACTCACAGCAAGAACATCATCCCCTTCCTTGAAGTTAAGATTTCTCTTTTAGCTCACAGCTTACTCACAGGAGGGATATATTTGTACATATATGCACCTCTATATACAGGATGCTAGAATTCTTAAGAATTATTTTTATGTAATTTGATATTTTATTATTATGTTATTATAAAGGTAATATGTGGGGCCAGCAAGATGTTTCAGTGGCTAAAAGCACTTGGCCTACAGCCTGATGATGTGAATTCAATCTTTGTAACCAACATGATAGAAGAGAACCAACTTCTGAAAGTTATTCTTTGGCCTGTATACACACACACACACACACACACACACACACCATATACCACACACATACATTCTACACACATATACACACACACCATACCACACACACACACACACACACACACCAAAAATACATACACAATCACATATGTTACACCACACACACCAAACACACACACACATACCCATGATACACATTCTATATGCCACACATACCACATACACACCACATACACATCAATCACACAATCACGTACACATCACACATACATTATATACCACATATTACAACCTCCCCACCACACATTCCCCACACAAACGCCACACATCACTCACACATATCACACAATCATACATCACATATACACATATACCACACATACATACACACAACACACACACACATACACACACTCCCCATATGCCCCACATGCACAAACATATGCACACACATGTGCACACATGACAAATAAAGATAATTTTAAAGCGTTAGGTCTTATGCTTGTGTCCGTAGGACTCTTCAGTCCCTTTCCGTAGCTGGCTTTCCCTGCTTGTTTGTGCCTTCTGTGCATCTGCGCTGCGTCTGAGGAAACACAATGCTTACAAGTTTCAGGTTCCAAGTCTGCAGCAAACCAAAGCTTTCTTTTTATACTGCAGCGCAAGCGTCTTCCCCAGGAAGATGAGGTGAAGCAGTGACGTTCAAACTCAGTTCCAGGGAGCTCCCGTCTGTGAGCTTCTGCACCCCCATCTCGCACCATGGTGCCCAGGCCCCATGTCTTGGTCTCCTGCCCAATCTAAACACCTTCCCATAGCTTAGTCATAGTCTTTCCACTGGTTCTACAGCCGCACCGTCAGCCTTCTTGCTTGGGAGGGGAGTTTACACTGCGTGCTGCTCGGTCATTTGTGCTCCAGCTGAACTCACCACTGTTCTGCAGTGCTCTCCCACGCTGGTACCGTAGAGCCGTGATAACGCGGCTTAAAGAAAACAAACGAGCGCCCGCTTCTGTTCGCCCGCCACACAAGGCTGCTCCTTGAGTTTCTCTGCATATCATATAAACTCTGATGTATCACTTTTGAACTGGGCTACATCAGACACAGTATAGCATTTTTCAGCAGAAAAATATCCTAGTAAAATATAATTGCTTACTGACTTGTTTTTGACTAAATTTTAAGATTTGTGAGATAGAAAAACGAAATAACCGAATGTTTCACTTTATGTTCTGCACCACACATTTCTAGGATACGTCTAAACGTACACAGGTTAAAGGCAAGAAATGTTATCACCGTATTTGTCCACACAGCATACGATGACATACTGTTCATGCTCAGTGGGGTTGACTGACAGGCTCACTATTTGAGAATGAAGACTTCCCTATGGTACCTTGTTTTCTTTTTTTAAAACTTTGAAAAAAAATGAAAATACCTTTGCCTTGAAAGATAACTAAATTTAATCTCATGCCTAGCAGTAAACATTAAACAAACTTAATGGCATTTTGTTTAGTTTTGCTGCTGTTTTGTTTTTTTCTCATAGTTCTTTGGACATTTTTTTCCTCATATATTTTTATAATAATAATTTTATTATTATAATAATTTTATATAATTATAAGATTATGATAATAACTATTATTAATATAGTGTTCTGCCTGCATGTATGCCTGCAGGACAGAAGGCACCAGATCCCATTACAGATGGCTGCTGGAATTGAACTCAGGACCTCTGTTATACATGTCTCCAAACACACTTACAGGTCTTTTGCTGGCTATTATGGTTTCGAATCTTGGATTATTTGGGGGGGGGGGTAGAGGGGTTCAGGGTGTGCGAGCATGTGTCTCGGTGTCTTTGTGTTCCCTGTGTTCTTTCTTCGGCTCTTGTTTTCCTGTCCTGCTTGTTGGCTTGTTTTACCTTATTCTGGTTTGTTTTTATTTTATCTTATTTTATTCTCATTGTTTTTTTCTTTTCAGGTGCCTGTTTGTATCCCAGTTAGAGATGAGAAAGAAAGGATGTGTATTTGGGAATGTGGGGAGCATCTGGGAAGGGATTGGAGAGGGAAAATTCATAGTTGGAATATATTGTAAAAAGCCCTATTTCAATTAAAAATAGAAAACTCAATGTAAACATTTACAATTCAATCTAAAAATTGTTCTTTTACTAGGTTAAAGACTTTCCTCAGGATTTCCATAATTTCCTCTGGACTTTGAAAAAGAAAATACAAATGAGAACCTGTAGAGTATATCAAATGGTCTTCTACAGAAATGACAAACAGAGACTAATTAGAAGAGAGGACAGTGATGTAAGGAAAGGAAGTAGAAATACACAAAGTTTGCTATTGACTATTTACTGACAGCTACAATGCTATAAAAGGTAATGTGCTTAAAAATTAAAATAGGTAAGATTTCAGAAATTACAGGAAGATATAAGTGATATCTATAACAGTAAATGAAGCTAATGTCAAATATCTTGCTTTAAATACACATTTTATTTTCTCACTATTTGAGATCATGTGATACAACTGTATAGTTTTCTGGACCTAATTTCACAGGATAATATTTTCATTCAGCTTTTATTGTAATTTATGATCGCTGCCTCCCAAAAATCTCATTTTCCATATTTAGATGAAATTTTATTGCGTTCCATGCTATATCAACAAAGCCTAACCTAACCTTTCATCTTGCTTTAAATTTTATCTTGAGTTAATTATTTAATCTGGGTTGTGAGGTATTTCTGAGGCCTTTCAGCAGTGTGGGGGAGTCCAACCCCTAGGCAGGCAGTTGGTGCTGTATGCCAATATAAAACTAACTTTTCAATGCGAGCAAGCTACCCTGCAATTAGTGGATTTTGCTGAGTATATCCAGGGGAAATGGCTTTTATAGGAAATATTTTGTTTTTTTTCTGAAGCCATGCTCTAAGTTTTGCAGGAAGCATTCCATTGGCAGAATTTCTTAACAGATATGAACTATAAAATTTTGGCACCAACAGAAGTGAGTTCTGGTGATAAGTGAATTTTGTAAAGCTTGGCATATCTGCTTTAACAATGAGTAAAGGGGAATTTTTAAGTTAGAGCATCATTTTGAGCATTTGCTAAGTGACATCTTGCAATGAAGATTTTGGCCAACCACTGGGGATTTCATACACAGAGAGACAATGCTCTGTAATCCTATGTGTTGGCTGATTGACAAACTAGACAAAGTTGACTACAATTCAGAATACATGAATTGATGCTTTTTTCTAGACTCCCCCCACACCAGAATTATACACACCTTCCTTCTAGAATTTTGAGATGAAGAGAACTTGGGTGATCCCTTAAATGAGCACATAGCTCTGAAACACGTTCATCCAAAGCCTGAAGATCCTGCAGATGCCAAACACTAACTAAGCTAACGCCATTGGGTCTTTCTCTTACTGTTGACTCTGAAATACCTTCCAAAGGCGCATGTCTTGAATTCATAGTCCCCCAGCTGGTATTGTTTTGGGGACTGTAACACCATTCAGAAGTGGTGCCTAGCTTGTAGAGACAGGGTGCTGGGGCCACCCTTTCAAGGATGTATCTTCTCCTTTTTCTGCCCACAGGCTTGTGATGCCTGGTGCAGCTGTTCCCACACTGTCCTATAGCCAGGCCTTCACTGCCACGAAATGTCTATGAAATTGAGAGCCAAAATAAATTTTCTCCCTTCAAATTGTTTTTATCAGGTTTTAGTCAGAGCAATATAAAACTAACTCACACACACTGAATGTGATCTTCAATAGAGTTTTATTTATTTTCAATAGTCAAAGGGACTATAAAGCTATGTCTTGGAACCATAGTCACTGAAGACTGAACTTGTCCAGTTGCTTAATCCATCTGTCCTCAGCCCTGGGCCAGAGGCACAGATTTTACAGCCCTGAATGGGAATCGTTAACTTTCATTGCCAATTATCTTCTGTGCTACATTTGCATTCAAGTATTGCCCAACAAAGAGCAGAGATGACTATTTTTAAGCATGCAAGAATTTTTATAAAGTTCAAGATTAAGAGCCAAATTCTGAAAAGCATTACACACATGAAAATCCCCTAATTCTGATATTGAGATGTATCAGAACTGTGAGTTTGGATCGGAATCAGGATTTCAACACAGTTGCATTTTCAGTACAGATTTCTCTGGTTCTTGGTTGCAATGACAATCTAGAAATGTAGTCATGAATTATGTGGACTGAAGAAAGCACTGGATCAAATATATTACTGTCTTTTTTTGTTTTTTTCCTTGAGAAAACATTGCCCGAACCACAAGGAGCTCAGGAGGGAATTCCAAGAGGATCTGGGAGTCTCCAATGCTTCCTCTACAAAGGCCGTGCCTGCTGTGTTCTTTCTCTCTATCCAGTCAGCCAACCGTCACCCTCCCCTGTGGCAGCCACCCTCTAGGCTCAGGTGAAACGCCCACAGTTTCTAATGGAATCTGATAGGCTTGCTGGCCTTTTCTCACAAGCCAAGCCATCTTGCCAGTGGATCTGTTTTCATTTGGGTTTTTTGTTGTTAATGTTTTGAATGTGGAGAAAATGCTACAGGCAATCTGTGTGCTTTACGGAATAAAAACTTTTTGAGAAATCCCACTTCCAAGCCGTGAACCCATCAGACTCAGTCAACTTTGTCAAGAAAAAGTTTTAAGGTCATAGTTTTTCTAAAAAGAAACTATTGTACTATAATATACAAAATTGAAAGTCTTAGGTATGAGTCAATGGTACCAATTGCATAATCCTGTTTCTCATAAATGCTAATTATGTAAAATACACATATACATATCTCAGTGTTTCTCACCCTATGGGTGGCAACTCCTTTGGGTGTCAGACAATGCTATCACAGAGGTCATCTGAAACCACTGGAAAACACAGATATTTACAATTCACAGCAGTAGCAAAATTACAGTTATGAAGCAGAAGCAAAAAAAAAAAATTATGGTTAAGGGCCACCACAACATGAGAAACTGTATTAAAGGGTTACAGCATCAGGAAGGTTAAGAACTATTATATATAATAACAAATAATAAAATTTTTAAAAATTGGCATTTCTTTCTGATGGGAGTTGCAACAGAATCTTGCTTGACAGCCCAGGCTGGCCTGGTATTTATGGCAGCCCAGGTGACTCTTCAACTCCTGACCTTCTTGCCTTCCCCCATAAATGCTGATATAGACAGACACTGCTGCTGGGTTAAAATTGTATTATTTATACTACTTCAGTCCTGGCTTTAATTTAGAATAATAAATATTCATTGTTGTTAAATATCTCGTGAACACATGACATTTATTGGTCACATTCTATTCTATCAGAGAGGTTAACCATGGTCCAGCTTCCTTTCTCCACAGTGCATTATTTATATATACAAACTTTGATGATCACACATAAAATCCTTTAATTGGTATTACTGACATGATTGCCAAATTGCTTTTCAGTTTTGGCAATGAGCACTCCAATCAGCATAACACAAGCAGCCATCCTCCATGACTTGCATTAGCACTGAGTAAAGACCTTGTAAACTCTCCAGTTAAAAAAGTGTGTGTTAAGATGCTGGTGTGGGAATAGTCATTGGGATATGACACACTCCTAGCTTAGCTAGAGCTCAGTGGTAGGCATCTGAGCCCTGATAAAATTATCTTTAGACTGATATCTGTGTTCAAAACCTGAGTTTCTTACTGTTTGATCTTAAGTAAGCCACCCCACCTTTCCGCATCTCTCTTTCTTCAACTGTACATACCTACCTTAAGGCATATGAGGTTTAAGTTAGGTGATGCCTATAAGATGTTTAAGACTGTGCCTGATGTATAATATATGCCTACCAATCATCTAATTATCTATTAATATAGTTATAGACCATAGAGAACTGAAATAAAATAAGCTTATAACTTAGACTTGATGTTCAAGTGTTTTCACATATATTTATTTTATTTTCCCAAAGATACTCATAATGAATGATAATAATGTTAAATTCTTGTTTAAAAAAAACCATGAAGCTAAGGCAGGGATGGGTCTAAGGTGAACAAGGACAGAGTCAAAGTTCTCAGCTGCCCTCCCCACCCACTCACAGCCACATTTTACAGTTGAGTTTTCTGTGTTAGTGACTGAGCACTGTGAGACAGCCCGAGATATTTGTATGTGAAGCATCCTCCCAAGTCTACCACTCCCTCTATGAGCCTATCTTTATTAAGTAGGCTGTTTGAACAACCGATCAGCTGTTGGGTGAGAGATGATAGAAGGAAAGCTTTGGGATTGTGTTTTATGAGTTACAGCGAAGGGAGGTAAAACCAATCTGTTTTGGTCCCCGGCTTGAAAACTGAGTTCTTAGAAAGCAGCCACACCCTTTCTTTCAGCGTGTAGTCAGACTCGTTGCTACATCCAGGAATCAATATGGACTTGTGTTCTTTGTTTTCAGGTGACTATGCTCACTTTAGCTAGCTGTCTATGAAACTCTATTCAGAGTCACCTACAGCACAAATGAGTGCAACCTCTCAAACATCCAGGAAAACATGAACTTTGAACCTGATTGACATCATTAACCCACTCATGGTTATGATTCAGTTTCTGTTATTTCAGTTCCTGAGGGAGGGGACATGATTGATTATATAGCTTTGAATCTGGAATTAGTTATTAAAGTTTGTGAGGGATCCTTCTGCTTTAAACCTGTCTTAGTCGACACCATGACATTGACAACTCTTACAAAGGAAAAAATTTAACTGGGTCTGGCTTACAGGTTCAGAGGTTTAGTCCATTATCATCATGGTAGGAAGCACAGTGACACACAGGTAGACTATGCTGAAGAGGTAGGTGAGAAGTCTGCATTTGGATCCATAAAGCAGCAGTAGGACAGAAACACTGAGCCTGGCTCGAGCATTTGAAACCCCAAGGCCTGCCTCCAGTGACATACTTCCTCCAACAAGACCACAACTACTCCAGCAAGGCCACACCTCTTAATCCTTGTCAAGTAGAGCCACTGCCTAATGACCAAGCATCTAAATACATGAGCCTATGGGGGCTATTTCTATTCAAACCACTATAAAGCCGAAGAAAAGAATAATCAAGGCTTCTGTAAACTTGTAATGCAAACTCCAAGGACCGTGGCTGTAGTCCTATTATAAACAGATGGAACGATTGGGCAGAGATTAGAAGTTACAGATGGGTGGTCATAGGCATCTCTTTCATCTTCCCTCCCTAGACACTCTTTTCTTTTCTTGTATATCAGGTTTATACATTGGTATCTGGGTTCCTCCTTTCCTCTGCGCTCCTCCAAGTGATGATGGGATGTGCTTAGAGCCTAGCAGATTTAATATAAAATTCCACCGTAGAACTAGATAGACCCTTAAAGCAGGCATACCTCTCCTTTAAGAAGTAGGTCCCTCTGAAATTATTTGAAGCTAGAAGTTAAATAACACATTACTTATTAGTGTAGAATTGTGGAAAATTAAGGTCAAATAAGATATTCCACATAATGTTTTGGGGTTGTACTTCAACAGAATGGGCCATTAGAACATTCAGAAGCTAATTATACTTAGTTCAAATTAACTTTTCTAAAACTTGAAATAGGAAAGCTTAATTACTTATGGCAAACATTTGCCAACTCTAAGTAGAAGGGTAGGAACAAAAATTACTTTTTAAAACTTGTCTGATAAAATAATTTTCAAGAAATTATAAACAAGCAGACTTAACAATCTATATTTTATAAGATGGTGGTATTAAAATTCTGGTGGTAAGTTATTCCATCACATGGAGATTTGGGGCAAAACTATGATCTCAGCGAGGTATACACTTTCTTCAGGCGACAGTAGCTCCAGTATGTAAGATCCACTTGTAGGTATCAAAACAATATTTTCTGGTGCAAACCCACAATTTTGAATCCAGAGTACTGACCAGAAAATTTGGATTCTAAGAAACTCTGAAGAGAAGGTGCTGGCCCATCCCAAGCTTTTCCCTCTAAGATTTTCTGTGTTTCCAGCCCCATTAGCAGGGATGATGTTCAGGAGGTTAGAGGAGAAAGCATCACAAGGAAGAAGAGAGAAGAAGGAGGAGGAGGAGGCAGAGGAGGAGGAAGCAGAACAGGAGGAGGAGGAGAAGCAAGAGAAAGCGAGAGGGGAGGGGGTGGTGACAACATCTTCAAAATCATTCAAAATTATGGCTTATGGGTTCTTGACTGGCTAGAAAAAAGCAGAAAGGATGACAAGATTTGAACTAACTTTAAAAGTACGACAAGACATCTATAAGCCCTTTCATGATGGGGTTGCTATGGTATCCTTGGATCAACTCTATATGAGCCACATTACTGTTTCATTGATATTTTTACATGTTTTTTTTTCTCTTGGGCCTTACTCTAAACTTGTGGAGTAGACCATCCAATCCGTAACACTACAGGACAGCCCACTGTATATTAGAAATGGAACACTTTCATTCTTTAAGCCAATTGCAGGTGTTCTTAAGCCTTTATGGACTGACTCATTTTGAGAAAAGCAATACTACTTAAATACATCTGTATAGATATGAGGCAATGATCGATGTGGCGTCTGTGCTTCTCCAGAGAATATAATTAAAACTATAGTTTACTGTATACAATGGAGGGACAAGAGTGAAGACACAAAAACAAAGACAGACATAGAGAATGAATTTCCTTCCTGTTGCCTTCCATTGTTCTAATAGAACTTCCTTTTCAAAAGTCATCAGCAAACCATGTTGTTCACTGTTGCTGAGGACAACTTCCCAGAGAACTTCCACATTCTCTTACTGTGTGGTATTTCAATTATTTTTAAATGCAAATAAATTTGTTCTCTTGTGTACAATGTTTCAATAGAAAGCTTCACAACAAGGAACAAATTCTTTCATTCTTACAGCATCTGCTGAGTGCTGGCCCTGAACTGAGGCATTCAAAATTATTAAAATATCAAATTCTCCAGCTGGGAAACCATGGAGAGGACCCTTTTAAATACATCTGAGTACTCCGTGTCCTTCCAGCATAATGTGGAATGACAGGGCAAGCTGAACGATCTGATATCTTCCAAATCAACTTGCTGGCCATGCAATTCCTCAGCAAAAAGAATGCCAAACGTTAAAAAAGAGAAATGACCCAGACACTGGAAGTCTTGTCTCATCCCTGCCCTAGCCTGCATGAAAGACAAGAAGAGACACTTTCAAGATAAAAATAAAAACCACACGATTTTCTATCATGTGACTTTCTTTCTTTCTTTCTTTCTTTCTTTCTTTCTTTCTTTTTTTTTCTTTCTTTCTTTCTTTCTTTCTTTCTTTCTTTCTTTCTTTCTTTCTTTCTTTCCTTTTCCTGTCTTCTGTCCAAGAATCTAATCGGCTATAGATTCAGGGTTCTTATGAGGAAGAATAAAAAGAAAAAATGGATATGAAAAAGGGAAAAAACATAAATATTTGTTCTTGGGAACAAAAAGAAACAATACAATCCCTACTACAAGTTTATAGGACTTTGTGCCTAGGATAGACTATCTTCAACTGAATATTTATTAGGGCTGAGGCTATTCAAGAGTAACAGGAAGCAAACCCTTCAAGTCAGCTTACAGTCAGAGCACATTAGCAGCCCAGACTCTCAGAGTTGAAGCCTTTCTTCGGTTTTTGATTTTTGGTTTTGTTTTTTGTTTTGTTTGTTTTTTTTTTTTTTTTTTTTTTTGGATTTTTTTGTTTGTTTTAAGATTTTTCTCTTTATTTTTTGCTTACTTGGGGGCCACGTTCACTTTTTTGTTATTCTTTTCATTAAAAAATTTATTGGATATTCTCTGTATTTACATTTCAAATGTTATCCCCTTTCCCCCTTCCCATTCCTCCCCCTCCTCCACTTGCTTCCATGAAGGTTCTCCCTCTCCCAACCACCCTCTCCTCCTCAGTGCCTTGGCATTTCCCTACACTGGGGAAAGGCACCTTCACTGGACCAAAGGCCTCTTCTTCCGTTGATGTCAGACAATGCTATCCTCTGCTACATATGCAACTGGAGCCATGGGCCCTACATGTGTGCTCATTGGTTGGGGTTTTAGTCCCTGAGCGTTCTGGAGGGTTTGGTTGGTTGATAATGTTTTTCCCATGGTGTTACAGACCCTTTCAACTCCTTCAGTCCTTTTTCTAGCTCTTTCATTGGTGTCCCTGTGTTCAGTCTGATGGTTAGCTGCAAGCTTCCTCAGCTGCATCTGTATGACTCTGGCAGAGCCTCTGAAAAGGCTTCCCTATCTGGCTCCTGCCAGTAAGTATTTCTTGGAATCAGAAATCGTGCTTGTCAAATTGACAATTAAAATGAAACATCACACCAGGTCTTTCTGTCCTTTTTCTCTGAGGACAGGCATCTCTCACTGAGTACCTCTTGGTGTCCTGGAACTCACTTTGTAGACTAGGCTAGCCTTGAACTCACAAAGTTCCACCTGCCTCTGTCTTCTAAATGCTGAGATTAAAGATACGTGCTACTATGCCTGGCTTTTGCTACGGTTTTTAACATTTGAGAAAAGTCAACACTTGGAAGGTACTTAAGAGGACACCTCAGGTGGAAAAGTATCACTTCTCACTCTGGTCCCCAAATTAGCACATGTCTTAAACACTTAAGTGTGGCTTAAAGACCTTTAGACACATTCTTTTTCAAAAGCCACACTACTCCTAGATTCAGCAGACTTTGTGTAAATTCACAAATGATCATTCACAATGTCCTTCTTGTAAGTTTCTCTCTCTCTCTCTCTCTCTCTCTCTCTCTCTCTCTGTGTGTGTGTGTGTGTGTGTGTGTGCCAATCACAAACAGGAGGAAGTTGTATACATCTGGTTTCACAGTTCATGTCCTACTGACCGTGGGAAGCCACTTAGGATTTGGAATGCAGAGACTGAAATTAAACTCTCCTTCTGGAATAACAATTGTATAAAATGAAATTACTTGGGGGACTATCTAGGCTTTATTCATTTTTCTCATATACCACCAGTGACACGCTGGATGACAACATCTGCCTGGTAGATGGCTGGCAGTTCTCCAGTAGCCACAGACTGGAGAGCACTGTGGTGGGGGTGGAGAGTCAGGAGCCAGGCTGACATGGACATGAAAGGGGAAGTGTTGCATTGGATTATTTCCTTTTCATAATATTTTGAAACCGTGATCCCAAGTCCCCCCCTTTCCCCTTCCCCGAGCTATTCTTGGCTTCTATTCCATTGTCTTTAATATATGATCAAACATAGCTGCTACATATAAAACAGAAAGTAGATTGTGACCAGGAATTGCATTTTATTATGAACACGGTAAGTTCTAAAGAACTTGAGTGTTGGAATTTTCTTAGGTTAAGATCAAGTGCTCATGATTCTGGAATTACTCAAAAATAACAGAAGAACCACTTCAGTTCTGTAACTGCATTTGCCTTTTGAAATAATAATGCAGAAATGGAATGTACACCAAGGTAAATGTTCTTGATTAGCTGAATTTTTCCCGCACAAAAATGAAGATCATGCAGAGTAATCTTAGTTACTTTTAGTGTAAATTTTATATTCACACATGCATATAGTCCTCTGCTAACATCGACTATGCATAATTTCTCCCACATCTAAGGAATTCAGAGTGAAAATAGTAAAAAGTTTGGATTGAACTTTATTATATTTAAAGTGTTTTTGCTGTAGAAGAAACCGACATACATCAACGTGTATTGGATATGATGCTCATAACATCCAACAATATCAGCACAACAACTGTTTATCAAGACCTGTGTGAAGATTATGTATGTTATAGGCCCACATATCACAACCTCTCCCCTTGCTAGATTTTGCACATCCTATACCAGGGTTTCTCCATGTGAATCTGCCTGATCTAACCCTCCATGCATCCTCCTCAATCTCCTGTATCTAGCATTTGTCTCACATCCAAGTCCTGGCCTTGTCTTGTTACCCATCTTGCAGCTCCTAACCTTCTCACACCTAGATTTGCATAACATGTTCACAGTCTGCACACATCCACTGCATTTCCATGCATATAGAAAAGAAGCACACACTGTAGCCCAAAAAGTTAATATGCAAGGCACCGAGGTTTAGAAGAAATGAAAATTCTTATGTCCTCTATCCTATCCCCCACAGTTAAGCTACATGATGGTTAATTCTTAGCTCATTAATGAGTACCTAAGTCTACAATGCCTAAGAGAACCATGAGAACTGAACCAAGAACTCTAACGCTCGGGATAAACAATTATTCATGCTACTGTTTTACTCTAAGGAAAAAAATGAGATCAACAGTGTAATTAAACCTTACTGTTGAAAAGAAATGAGACTATCAATGTTAATGACACCATGTTGCCTGTATCTGTGTGTGTTAGGAACTGAACCCAAGGCCACTCTCATGATAACCTCATGCTCTTTCCTTATGCGACAAACATGTTAGAGACTTAATGGGACAGTGTTCACTGAGCATGGGGACTTGTTCATGGGTTTTTTTTTTTTTTTTTTTTTGTAATAACTACAAAAAATACAAATTAAAAGCACCCTCAAAGGTGACAAACTGGAAGGGCTGGCATTATCAACTACCAGTAAACGTACAGACAACTGGAACTCCCATACTGTCAGTACAGGTAAAAATCAGCAGGATCGTAAAGAATAATACACAGCGCCTGGCCGCACTAAAAGTGCTCAGTTAGTCCCAGCAGCTCCACTCTTAAGTGGATTGAGGACAAACAAAAGCACTTACCCACAAGGCACTGCAGTAGCACATCTAGGAGCTGAAAGTTTTGAGAGCATCCCAAAAGTTGATCAAGCTATTCTTTACATGACATGTAAACCCAGAAAGATAGCGTGTTGTAATAATCAACACCAGATACAAACATAAGCTGAATAAGGTTAGGACACGTCAGGATGCCTTTTACACCAAAGAGAATAGCAGTTGCAGTCAAGGGATATACATGTTAGTACACTGACTAGAAACACTGAACACTGGGAGAGTGTGTTCAGTTGTTCTGAATAGTAAAGGGTATTGGTTCCAGGACATCCTGTGGCGAGTAACAGTCACAGGACTTGACTCTTTTACATCAAACCCTCTCTCCTGTATTCTGCTCTTCTCTAGACTGCTTATAAGACCTAATACAATGCAAATGTCTTGTAAATGTTTGCTCAACTGTATTTTTGGACCAATATCAAGGAAAATGTCTAAGTTTGGACAGGTGTAATTTTCCCAATATTTCCCAGCCAAATTTAATTGAATCGTAGGGTTAACAAAAAAATCAACATGTGTGCTGACTAGATTTATGTCAACTTGACATGTTAAGGCATTTGGGAAGCAGGAGCTCAGTTGAGAAAACGTCCCCACAGCCTGGCCTATGGGCAACATTGTGATACATTTTCTTCAGTGGTGACTGATGTGGAAGGACCCAACTCATCATGGATGGTGTGACCACGGAGCAAACAGTCCTGCGTGGCCTGAAGAAAGCAGGCCAAGCAAGTCATAAGAGAAAAGCTAGTAAGCAGCATTCGGTACTGGCCTCTGCATCAGACCCTGCCTCCAGTTTCCTGCCCCATTTGAGTTCCTGTCCTGGCTTCCTCGGTAATGGACTCTTTGCATAAATAAACCCTTTCCTCTCCAAGCTGCTTTAGGTCATGGTCTTTATCACAGCAATAGAGACCCTAAATAAGATGCCAGATACTTCACTGAGGGCGACCAGGACTCAGGAAGGCTCAGTCGTATTTGTTACATGGTTTTCAGGCGAATACAAAGCTTTATTATTCTTTGACAATTGCAAAGGTCTGAAATGATTCATATGAAGGATAAGTTTGATTCTAGAACAAAAACAATCTCAAGTTCAGCCCTTCTTAATAGTGGGACTTGGATCAATCAGCCTCTAAGAGCCTTTGTTTTCTCAATTGGCCTGAAGGAGTCTTGAAAACTGAATTTCATGTTGCTTTTCAGATGCCCACACAATAAACTTGGAAACATCCTTTCCTGGGTCTTCTTTCTCTCTTCCATGACATGACCAAGTCTCTCTGGTTAACTACAGACTATAAGGCTGCAGCTCGTGTAGGAAATTGGTCTAACCTTGGGACTACTCAGGGCCATGCAAGAGGGAACTCTATACCCAGACAGAACAAAAAGGTTATCTTGGCTAGGAAAACATCAACTTTCCCAGAAAAAAAAAAATACAATTTGTCTGTGATAACAGAAGAAAAATTGTAAGGATAACGGGCACAAACTGTCATGAAACAAAATTATATTCCATCTTCTTCATTTTTGACACTAACCTCCCTCAAAAAGTAAAATTGTTTAAACTAGCTTATAAACCACAAAAGACATTTTAAAGATGTTTCTTAATGTGGAACTTCTGTATAGATTTGTAGGGACCCCCGTGTTTCATCTAGAGGCCTGAGACTCTCTTCGGGGCTGCAGATTTTTTAAGTCAGTGCATTAGTTACTTTTTTATTGCTGTGATGAAACACCATGACAAAGGCAGCTAACAGAAGGAAGGGCATGTTTGGGGCTTCTGGATCCAGAGGTTTAGCGTCCATGACGATTGGGACAGGGTGGCAATAAGTACCACTTGTGGCACCTGGAGCTGGAAGCTGAGAATTGAGGACACACGTGTCAAGCCACAAAGAGGAAGCAGAGAGAAAATGGAAATGACATGTGGCCACACCCACCCATCCTCTTCCCCAACCCTGTCCTACTCTCTCTAGCAAGGCCACGCCCTCACAATGGCACCAACTGGACACCATGGCAAGACTTCACATTCAAAACACCACAGTTAGATTCATCTTTTTCATATTAGTTCTGATCTATTTCCAAGGACACTGTTGTCCAATCCTTGTTTCTAAGTTCTAAACTCTGGTTCTGGGAATATTTTAATATTATAGTCTTTGGTGACACAAAGCCAGTCAAACTAAGGTGACAGAGTGTGCTGTTATTTTTACCAGTAAGTAAAGGACTCTGTATTCAGTGTGTCCACTCAAAGGGCATGTAGATAGTCTTTCTTCTGTTTTCAATATATTTTCTTATCTGACCCTTTAAACCTGAACACAATGAACTTAATAAAATCTGACTCAGGATACACTTTCTCGCTCTGCTGTGCCCTTGGGCAGGCAGGTCACTCAACTCCACATGCACTGCTTGTTTTAATCTGTAAGTGGAAGTATTAATAGTGTTTACTACTGGGACAGACTCTGAATTACTTCTTAGAAAATTGGAGAGTGTCTAGAATACAGTAACTTCAAAATACATTTCAAATAGATATGCTTATGAATATGCAATACTGTCAAAATAAAGTACCACTTAGCAAAACATTTTGCTTTCCATTAAATATGGCAAGTAGATAACATACCCAAAGATTTATGGCCTCATAAAGTGAGGATGCCAAGAATAATATGAGTACATTTAAATGTAATATAGAAGAGCTGTAAAATGGATGATTTCATTCTCAGAAAGTCCGTAGCAAATTTCAGATGTATTCCAAAGTTCAAAGGACTTCAAGGGAACACTTAAAGTTCAGCTGCCAAAATATACACGCATCATTGTTTTCTCCTAATTTCCATTCTGAATAATCTCTGATAAAGTTTGTATTCATCAGAGAAACTAAATTCCAGTTTTGAACCTAACCACAAACATATTTCTATCTACTATCATGATATAGCCAAGAACAATGAGCCAGTGCCAACAAATGAACACCATAGCCAGTGTCTTCCACGCCAGTTACTTCTGTCTTCTCTGTCCACAAATTACAAGTTCTCTGGCTGTTATACTAAATACCAAATTCCCCAAAGGACAATTTAATGACACTGAAATAGTAGTGTTTACTTATGGTGAATACCAGATAAAGGGCACTACATATGACTCTATACATATTACTGCCCTGTATGAAGGGACCGGAAACAAGTTATATGCTGTGAAAAGCACTAGAAACATTTACAGGTGATTTCCTTATTAGTGACCTGACAGGACTTTAGAGGCCTTTGAATCACAGGTATGTATGATGGCCCCTGACTTCACCTTCTAAATTCATAGCAATATATCTCATGTAACCCTCTCCCCTTGAAGGCAGTGATTTATTTCTGTCTAAGGTGATAGGGTACCACCTCTGCATGGCAGTTATAAAAGCCCATCACCCCCATCTCACGGGCAGACTATCTCTGCTGCTTTGTGGTTTGTACATTTTTGTAGAGTATGCTGCTAGGCTGTAGAAACATGTTTGGCAAACCACTGAGGGTGGCCAGGAGCCAGTGCAAAACTGAAGCCCTTTGTCCAGCATCTCATGAGAAACTAAACCCTGCCAGTAACCACAGGAGCTTGAAAGCTCTTTTTTCCTTGAGTGAACCTTGAAGCAACCTAAACCTTGTGACTGAGCTGACACATACTATGATCCAGGAGGGATTCCGGACAGCAAACAAATGCTTTACCAGGAGAAACTAAATAGAAGCATGTGTGTTGCTTTAAGTGGTCAGGTTGTGAAGTAGTGTGTTACTTAGCAACTGATAACTAACATAGTTTTGACACTTGGGTATGGAGAGATGGTTCAGTGATTAAGGGTGGGTGCTGTTCTTGAAAAGGGCCCAAGTTCAGTCCCCAGTACCCATGTTACAATTTCCTATAGATCCAGCTCCAGGGGACCCTACACACTTTCCCCAGCCTTCACAGGCATATATTCTCATATACACACAAGCATACACATACACATATTTAAGAACAAATTCCACCATCCAGTGATGGAAATCAGAAAGGAAAGTAAACATCACATTGGTTCTCCAGGGCTGGCGAATCTCACCATGCCCACACTTCTCCCAGAACAAGCCACCTCTTTTTATCAGTTTGGAAACTATAAAGAAAATTTCCTGTTCTCCCCAAAATTGCATCATGTGACCACCCTTCAAAGCATACTCACTAAAAGTCATGATGTTTCATATCTAATATAATATTCTTGAGACTATGATTATTAAGTTTAACTTTCTGTAAGTTATGTGCTGGACACAGTTCAAGACTTTCTGCTTTAAAAATAATTTTGTAATAGATGGGTTTGGATTCTTTTCCCAAATTTGGCATGCCTTTGATCTACCCAAGGTGATTCTACTTGTTAATGCTCCTGTCTTATCTTTAGAATCCTCACTGAAACCCTCTGTTGGTGTATCACTTCGAACCCATAAACTTCCTAGTTGTGAGACAATGGGAATGAGAAGTTATTTACACATGGTTAATGTATATACTTGAGAAACTGATGATTTTTTTTTCTCCATCGAAGGGGAAAAAATTTATGTAAGCCATCTGAGGTTGTTTTGAGTTTATTCTGATCTATTAGATCCAATCCAAAGGAGCCAACACCTTGATCTTAACAGCATTAACTAAGTAAATTATAAATACAACCAAAGAAATTAGCACATGCTAGATCTCACAAAATAACTCAGGGTCAGATAAATTTCAGTGAGCACACTGGTTCTGTCCCTGTTCCAGCTGGATTTAGGTCAAAGTCAGCACTGTGGGTGGGCATAGGCAAGGTATTTGCCATTATTCCACTCTGAAGGAATGGAGTAGGTCCTTTTTCAAAGGTTTTAAAACTGATGATGTCACCAACAGAAGCATTTCCACGGATAAACTCAAATCTATCTACACCACAAGATTTTCTTCTTTTCTAATTTTTATGTTTTAAAACATGCAGCCTTCTACCTGTCTCATCCAGAACGGTACCAGGCCCCTTGTTTATGTAGCATCCCACCTCATCACAAGGATGCAGCAGAGACTTTGTGACCTTAAGGATGACATATTTAACATCTGGGATTTACTAGACTGTTTGGCATTCTATGTTCTAAAACAAGACAAAAACCACATTGTAATAAAGATGTTAAGATAGAGTATCTCTTCAGCCACTGCTTTGCAGTACAGTAGGTAAGGCTGTTAGACAAGGATCAAAGACTTTCCTCTTCCCCAAACAAGATAGGTTGTACTTGAAATTTTCAGATTCCTATGCCTTCACAGATAGGAATTCTGGGATACTTATTTGCATTCTCTTAATATCTGACAAGTAGTATTCAATAATTTCTCTTAAAATCTGACCAGTGTGATAGGGTGACTACCATGACCTTACACCATAACCTGTCAGACATGTTTGCCTTTTAGAAGTCCTGTGCCCAGATTTCCCTAGGCACCAAGATGATAGAAAGAGCCTGTTCTGTATTTAAATGTCTAGAGAAAATAAAACCATTATGAAGGTTCTGGCAATTCAAAACCAAAAATAACAGGAAACAAATTTGTAACAATTTGTCTTGGAACTCAGTAATAAAATGGGCAAAAATCCTAAACTAAGTAACTTAAATGGAGCTTCATGATGAGAGAAAATATGGAAATAATCTGTAATTAAAATCAACTTACTAAAGGAAGCACTTGAAAGTATGTGCTTTACTTTCTTAGTGAGGGTCTCCAGGCAGGCAGCAATTTCAGTAAGTACAGCATGGCATTCAGAAGACAGAGATAGTCAACTGGAACTCTGTTGTCTTCAAATATGTGGTTTTCTTCTTTTTAATTATGTGCCCCATATGGGTATACGTACTTATGTACAGGTATTGGTGGAGGTTGGAGGTGTTGGATCCCCATGGAGCTGAAGTTAATAAGTGATTGTGAGCCATCAGATGGGGTTCTTAGAACTGGACTTAGGTTCTCTGCAAGAGCAGGAAGTGCTGTTAACACGGAACCATCTTCAGACCCACCTACTGAACTTTTGGTTCAGGTCCTACTAAGGACAAGATTTAGTCTTGGGTATCCACTCTCAAGGATCATTGGTTACTGGATAATTGGATGTATCCAGGGGAGATCATCAGTGAGCATCCAGGATGCAGGACCACTGCAGGAAGTGGAAATGTTTTCAGAGAACAAAGACAGAATCACATTGGGAGGAAAGTGAGGAGCTGCAGCAGAAGACTAGATTAGACTCCATCCATCTGTTTACTGTGCAATGTCAACTCCAGAGAGTCAAGACACAGAGAACAAGAGCTTTTGCTTCCCTAATAAGCATCTTTCCCATAGCCACAGCTATTCTTAAAGAAACTGTCCTGAGATTGTGCTCAAGCAATGAACTGAACTATATCATATGGGCTGAGGTTGAAAGCTTCCCAGAATTTAAGGGGTATTTGGGCAGTGTGAGATCCAACAAACTTTCCTAACACATTCTAAAAGGCCTCTGGATATGCTGCCCATGAGACATAGAAACTACCTCTTACAAAGAGGCAGAATACTATTTCTGGTTGCAAACCTAAAGCCTTACAGGTGAGGTATGGACTGGATGATGACCCATTGGTAAAATCACAGAAATAGCCTTATTGATCAAATAGCCAACAAGGAGCAGCAAATGGTGCTTCTGCCTGTCTAGGATTAGGAGTCGTTCTTGGTGTTCTGTTGCATTTAGATTATCTGAAAGTACAACTACACAGTTGTCTGAAAGACTTTGTGTAACTGTGGTGGTAAACACGCACGGCCCAGAGATGTACAAATGGCCACCTAAGGAGAGCATGGTGCTCTGCAGTGGCATCCCCCCTTGCTTTCTAATTATCCCTCTTACCCGTGGAATAGTAATCCTTGTTGTCCAAGTGTCCCCACTGAAAAACCCCATGGAACTGAGCCTTCCAATACCCTCCTTGGATATATCCTTTTTCTTGTGGCTTCAGTTGAATCCTTTGTTATTGCTGAATGCTCAAAGCCCATTTAGGAAAAAAGACTGATTGTCCCAAGATTTCACCAAGCCCAGGTCACCTCGAAGTGGTCTACCTGCCCTTAAACATGATTTAAGTGGATTTTGTTGTTGTTGGGATTGGGGGTGGTGGTTTGTTTTTTTAAGGGAAAAAAAACAGCAAACATATCTAAGATTTATTTGGACTCCTTCTTAGAAAGATTCCATTTTGATGTGTTGAATACTAATGGCTTCATATACCACTGGGCTCTGAAATCATGTACAGAGCCAATTAAAACACAAAAAACAGGCCCATGCGCTTGATTGGCAGGAGCCTAGAATTCCACACAAATTACTTCCTGTGGAGTCTGACATGGATGATCTGTGAAGGACACCCAACCAACCCAACTAAAGAATCCAGACCCCCATCAGTTTCACAGTAACATCCAGTGTTCAGGGGAAGACCTTCAAGTGAAAAATGCAACAGCAAACCATATATCTCTTTCTACCCTGAAAAAGACTTGAATTAATGGATAATACTTTAAGATGTAGAAATGGGGAACTTGAAAGATGGCTCAACCGTTAAGAGCATGCACCGCTCTCATGGAGGACCCGAATCCAGTTCCTACCATCTGTATCAAGGCAATTTACAGCCAATGGTAACTCCAGCTGCAGGGAATCTGACACCATCTTCTGGCCACCACAGGTAAATGCATTCACACACCCGTCACACACAGGCACGTGACTTTCCTTAAAAAAGGAAACACTTGGCTGTGTGTTTAAGCTAAGTGACCCCACTCAGAGAAATGCAAAAGTTGTTAAGACGAACGTTAAGGACAAGATTTATAGATCTGAAGGTAGCATGTAATCATCTGACAGCAAGAGCAGATTGTGGTAGGAGTCTCAGTGTGTGTCTACAGATCGTCTTTTCCTTCATTAAAAAAAAAAAAAAATGCAAAGGCTACAGCGCATGTAGCATGAAGGCAGATTTTAGGTAATTTTTTTCAGTTCATAAAAATAACTTAACCCTTTCCTCCCACTTTGTCCAGCCTTTGAAGGGTTGCTGTGTCCAGCCTTTATATGAGGGTAGGTGCCTAGTCTTATCGATACTAGATATGCATGTCTGTTGCTATCCTTGGGAGGCCTGCCCTTTTCTGAAGGGAAGTGGAGAAGTGGTTGCAGGAGGAGTGGAAGTGGGGAGGGATGGGAGGAAGAGAAGGGAGGGAAAACCTGCAGTTGGGAGATAATATATGAAAGAATAAATTTAAGTAATTCAAATAAATAAAAATAAAAAGGGTTGAAATAGGATACAGAATGTTGCACATGAATTCAAATTTATAAAATACATACAGAACAAGGACTACAACAGGCAGCTGATGGCCAAGCCTCACAGGACACTGTCCCTTTTATAAAAAAAAAAAAAAAAAAAAAAACATGAGTTCTGTATTGGATGACTTCTTAACTGAGGAAAACTGGGGTCATGGCATGTCATTGATCCTTCCCATAGCAACATTCACAATACATCTACATGTAGCTGTAAAGATTTATCTTTATTATTTTTATTATGTGCACACACCCACATGTGCATATGTGTGCATTCGTGCATGTGTGTGTGTGTGTGTGTGTGTGTGTGTGTTGAAGTATGCAAATGAAGGAAAGGGTCTTCAAAGACCAAAGTGTCAGATGTGCTAAACAGGTGATTGTGAGCCATCCGACTCAGATGCTGGGGACTGAATGTTGGTCCTCCACAAGAGCTGTAAGTAGATGCTCTTAACCGCTGAGCAGCTATCCACCCATCCCCGTATATTATCTCTACTTTATTAACTCTCCACTATGAAAGGAAAACTATCTGCATATATGGCGTTTTCCTCATACAAATGCTGAGAGCAGTAACATCCTCCAATGTCTCCTCAAACGAACTGAGGCTCACTCTGGCATCCCAGGCATGTCTGGCTCTGACCTGACATCGAGCTCGTTTTGTTTTGTGTTTGTTTGTTTGTCTTAAAGCAGTCCACAGAGTTCATTCATCAGAGACAACCCCTGTACCAGGAGAGAATTTCTGTCATGACGGACATGAGGCAGATCCAGGAGTGACTTGCAGGAATGCATTCTTTATAGAGACTGAGAATAAATTGGTTTCACAAGATGTGGAAAGTAGGAATTGTTGCGTATCAACAACCATTCATCCCTCTACGTCAGGCAGGATGTGGGGGGGGGGGGTTGCTTTTGTTTCTGTTTTCCTTCCAAGTCTGCTTTATGACATTTGAAGTGTCTACATGGCTTTACATTGGCAGGTCTCTGCAGCTTTGCAGGGTGCATTCCATGTTGTGCACAGGCTGACTCTGGATGCTAAGCCCCCTGTCATCTCAAGCGTTCTCATTTCTTTGTGATGAGAACATTAGGCTCCTTTTCGCTGGCTATTGTGATTTATAGCTTGAGATCCTGTTAACTTGTAATCACCCTCCCGTGTAACTGAACACCAGCACTGGAGTCTAACCTTGTACTAGTCAACCTATCTTCGCACACAGCTTCTGGTACCCATCACACTCCTCTGCTGCTTCTAGGGGCTCAGCATCTTGGGTCTGTATCAGATCTTGCAGAATTTGTGTGGGACAGATTTTCTCTCTCTTTATTTTTCTTTCCCCACTCCTTACTGATGTCCCATAAAGAGCATCACAGAACAAAGTAAAAAATTTGAAGTTTTTAAAATCATTTTAAACTATGTGCATGGGGGGGGGGGGGTGCCAGCAGAGGCAAGAGGTATCAGATCACCCTGAAGTGTGACTTATAGGTGCTTGTGAGCTCCCTGACACGAGTCTAGGAACCAAACTCGATCCTCTTCAGGGGCAGTACATACTCTTAACCCCCGAACAACCTCTTCAGCCCTAAAACTTAAAATTTCATAGTCTCTTCACTGAGAAGATGTGAGAATAAAGAGGAAACCTGGATGACCGTGATGAGCTCAGGTAACAGAGGACAATCTGTAAAACAAAAACAAAACCCCAGAATTCTGCCTTCTCTTCACAGACTTAGAATAGTCATTAAGTACCCCCGCTTTTCCATTATTCCTTCCAGAATTATAAGAAAGGCGTCACTGGGTGTGGTATTGCAAGCCTTTAATCCCACTCTTTGGGAGGCAGAGTTAAGCCAATCTCTCTGAGTTTGAGGCCAGTCTGGTTCACATAGTAAGTTCCAAGCTAACCAGGGCTCTGTAGTTAGACCCCAATAAGAAAGAAACAACAGTGCCACATTCAACCTCTCAGAAGCCTCCTTTCTTGCACCTGAGCCCTGAGTCTGCCAGATCCTTCCATTGCAAAGGAATCCTCTCCTAGCGCCAGGTCTAGCCTAAGCTCTGTGTCCAGTGCTCTAGTCTGTTCTGGTCAGTCTGACCCATACTGCCTCTAACTTTCAGGTTTTGATCAGGACATACACCATGTGTGCCAGCCTAGACTTCTGTGTTCCTAGGACTTCATCTGGTCCACTACACATCCACACCCTGTGCTTTCTGGGCTCTGCATTTTCTGAACTTCATGTGCTCTGTCTCAGACTACTGTGTCAAAGAAGAGGCCAATGTGCTCAGGTCTTGTAAAAATACAGACAACATGGAAAATCAAGACAATGTCCCCCCCATTCTCAACCCCAAGCCCAAGGTCTATTCTTCTTATAGAAATGTTCTCTGAGGAGAATTACTTTGGTGAACCTTGACATAGAACTTAAAGGAATCACAAACTCAAAGAATTCAAGGAGTTGAAAACCAACATAAAGAAACAGTCCAAGACAAACACAAATATAAGAACAAATAAAATGAGAAAGATGATGACAGAGGAATTAAAAGATCAATTAGATTAGGAGATAGAGATATTGAAGAGAATGCAAAATGAAATGAAGATAGAATTGAAAATCTCAGTAGCCAACTAGAAAACTCAAGTGAAAATATTATAGGTCAAATGGATTATGAGAAACTAGACCAAACAAGCAAGGAGTGGTTAAAAAAAAAACCCAAAACAACTTAAAAATACACATACATACACACAGAAAGGGAACATACAAAAAATGTATCACTATAAAAACACCAAACATTTGAATTATAGGTATAGATAAGAAAGAAGAACCCAGGGTCAATGGTATAGACCAGTCATCAACAAAATTATAGAAGAAAAATTTTACAAACAAAGGAAACACACACACACACACACATACACACACACACACACACACACACACACACACACACACACACATTATATCATGCAGAACATCAGATAAGACCAGAAAATAAATTGCTCTCAGCATGCCATAGTTAAACACTAAATGCACAGAAGAAATAACATTGAAAATGTCAAGAGAAAAAAAAAAACCATAATTCATACACACAAAAAGGACACCCATCAGAATAACAGTTGATTTCTCAATGGAAACTTTGTAAGTCAGAGGAGCCTCTAGCCAATGCACTACACAATAATACAAGTTATAAAAGTTCACAGCTATTAACCTAAACTACTGTATCTACAAAATCATCTACCTTAGTTCAGGAGAACAGGAAATAAACTTTACATAATGCAAACAGCCTTTAAAGAAATCATATCAAGCGGGCCAATGCTTAATTGAATATAGAAAGCAATACTTTGGGCTGAAGAGAGAAATAGACATAGCCAAGAGACTGTAGACAAAGAAACAAATGAAGCTATATTACAGAAACACAAAGATAAATAAATGACTGCAATCAACAAAACACACAATAATAGTTAAATATCAATGGCCTTAATTGTCCAGCCAAATGACATGAGTTGGTTGCATGGATTAAGAAATAAAATCAATCCATGCATTGTCTATGAGGCTCACCTCAGTTTTAGAGATATGTTCCAGATTAATTTGAAAGAATAGAACAAAGTTTTCCAAAAAAATGGGGACCATGAGACAGGCAGGTACTATTATCCTAATATCTGACAAACCAAACTTTAAACTAACAGAAGGGATAAAAAGGACACTTTTTTTTCTAAGAGAACAATTGATAAAGAAGAATTTACATCCCAAGCATATATGCCTCAAACTCTGGTACAAACAATATTATAAAATCTGCATTACTGAAATGAAAGACCCAGATTAACATCAAACCACTGATAGCAGATGATTTCAGTACAAACACCCAGTTTATCTAAAGGAAAATAAATTGAGGAACATCAAGTTTAAATGGTTTCATACATCGGGTGGACCTAAGAGATATCTATAGAATATCTCATCTAAACATCAAAGAATATATATTACACTCAACAACTCATGAAGGCTTCTCTAAATTAGACCATATTACGTAACATAAAACAAAGCTTTTCAATTTCAGAAAAATTCAAGTAACTCCACATACTCTATTTGACCATAATGCAATAAAACTTAAAATGCACAGCATACAAATATCTAGTAAGGACATATACTCATTGAGATTAAACAACTCACTACTGAATGATAAGTGGGTTGAAGGAAAAATCAAGAAGGAAGTCTTTAAAAATTCCTAGAATTAAATGAAAATTGAAACTACAGCGAAAATCTCTGGGACACATTCAAAGCAGTATAATGAGAGAACATTCTAGTTCAATGTACCTACATCAAAGCATCAGAACAGGCAAACTTTAATGACTTAATGGTTCAACTCAAGAATTTGGAAAACCAAGAACAATCAAGCCCAAATGCAGAAGATGGTAAGAAACAATAAAAGCCAGAGAACAGGTGAGTAGAATAAACACAAAGCATCACTGAATCCAGAGCTGGTTCTGTGAGAGGATTCGATCAACAGACCTTTTGGACCATCTAAGCAAAAGGAAGAAAGGGTCCAAATTAACAGAGTCAGAAACAAACAGGGAAACATTCCAACATCAAAAGGAAACTCAAATTATTAAAAGGGAAAATATAGATTAAAATCCTGTACTTTGTAAGTTAAAATTTTTGAAAGAAATGAATGGATTTCTAGACTTATCCAATCAAAGTGAAATCAAGAGGAGATCAACAAACTAAATAGACACTTAACAAAAGAGGGGATTGAACAATAACAAAGAAGATTAGGTCAGTAATGGAAAATCTTCTGACTGAAAGGTCCAGGCCCATATGGATTCATAGCAGAGTTCTACCAGACTTTCAAATAAGATCTAGAGCTAAACCTTCCTATATTATTCAGAAGAAAAAAAAAAAAAAAAAAAAAAAACAGAGACAGATGAACACTTACAGACTTCTTCTATGAAATCAGTACCACTGAAACATCCAAATAAACACACATACATAAAAATAAGTCTACCAGCCACTTTTCTTGAGGAACTCATATTTAAAACCTGTCAAGAATATGCTCACAAACCAGTAGAGACATACATCAAAATGATTATCTACCATGATCAAGCTGACTGTATCCTGGAGATGTAGGGTTGCCTCACCAACAAGTCAATAAATACAATAAATAACATAAGAGAATGTAAAGACAAAAATCAAATGAACATCTCAATAGCCGCACAAAATGCTTTTGACAAAATTTGACATGCCTTCATGATAAAGATCAAAATTTGACATGCCTTCATGATAAAGATCCTAGAGAGAGCAGAACCAGAGGGAATATAACTCACCATAATAAAGGCATATGACAAACCTGTGACCAACATTGTAAGCAATCCCACTGAAACCAGGAACTAAGTGGGGCTGTTCATTAACTCCATACTTCCCCATCAGTGTGGTCAAAGCTGGAGCAATAACACAAGAGAAGGAAATTAAAAGGGTACAAATAGAAATAGGAGAAGTCAAATTATCCCCTTTTGTAGATGACATGGTTTTATATGTAAACGATCCCAAAAAATTCTACCAGGAAACTTTCAGAAATGAGCAACAATTTTGGTCAAATGACAAGAAACAGAATAAACTTTAGAAACAGAAAAGTGTTTAACGTTTAGTTTAAAACTTTAAACACTAAGAAAGAAATAAAGGAAGAAAGGAAGGAAGGAAAAAAGAAAAGAAGGAAGGAAGAAAGGAAAAAAGAAAGGAAGGAAGAAAAAAGAGAGTAAAAGAAAGTGACCATGTGTTCATGGATTGATAGGAGTAACATTTTGAAAATAGCCATCCTCCAAAAAGGTATTCATAGATTCCGAGAAATCCCAATAAAATTCCGTTTCGTTGATCACAGAATAGAAAAAAAAAAAAACTCAAAATTTGTATGGAACTGCAAAAGACCCTGGATAGCTAAAATAATCCCGAGGAAAAAGAGTAATGCTGAAAGGATTATCATTCCAGATATCAAGATATATTACAAAGTTATATTCATGAAAACAGCACAGTGCTGGGACAGACACAGACCTGCAGACCAGCAGGTTAAAATAGAAGACCCAAATATGAGCGTGCATAACTATAGAACTCTAACATTGGACAAAGTTGCAATAAAACAAAACAAAAACAATAAAATATACACGTGAGAAAAGACATTTTCAACAAGCAGTGATGAAAAGCTGAATGTCTACCTGAAGAAGAACAAACTTAAATCCACTTCTATAGCCCAGAACCAAAAGTAACTTCAAATGGATCAAAGATCTCAATGTGAAACTTTCAACACAGAAACCATAGAAATAAATATAGACACTTCTCTATACAATGATCCCGTTTGCCCAGAACAAAGACCAACACTAGGTGGACCTCACAAAACTAAAATGCTTCAGCAAAGCTAAAGAAACAATCAGTTTAACCAAGAGGATGTCCACAGAATAGGAGAATCTTTGCCAGTATACATCTGACAGAGGTTTGACAGCTAGAATACATACGGAACTAAAAAGAGAAAGAGAGAGTCCAAACAACAAACAAATGGACCACAAATCAGAACAAAGAGTTCTCAAAAGAAGAGTCAAAGATAGTTAAGAAATATCTCATGGCATGTCTACCATCCTTAGCAATTAGGAAAATGCAAATCCAAACAGCTTTGAGATCCCATCTTACTCCTACCAGAATGGCCAAGATCAAGGAAACAACAAGAATTTCTGGAGTGGACGTAGGATAGGGAACTCCCTTCACTGGAATTCAGTGTGGGGAACTCCCAAAATGCTAAAAGTAAATCTATATACAGTACACTCTGAGAATGCTCCGGGGATACTTTTATATGGAGAAATGAAAATTTTTAGCTTACACATATTTTAATTGGATATACATTGTCAAATAAACCTTTTCTTGAATCGTGCTATTTTCCATGTTCCATAAGGTTGTAAATACTAGATATTACCGGCACTCTTGGAAATGTATGGATGGCATGCATGGTTAGTTCCTGTCCTAATGCAAATCTCAGCTTGATCTGTGTTCCTTTAACAAACTTTCATATTTCCAAATTTATCATACCTTCCCATTCCTTCAGCAAACTGTTCACATGTGTGCTAGAACCACAGTGCTGCAGCTTCTAGTGAATCCATCTCAGATTCACACTTCTGTGTTCTCATAGCCTACCTAGGCTCTGGGTGTGGCCTTGGTCACATGGCTTGCTGTGGTCAACTGGAAATCAGGACTCTTCCACAGGCCTAATAGGTACATTGACAGTGGGTTACTTCCTGGAGAAACTTGACTCTTAGAATTTTAAGCTACCGTATAAAGCTCAACCTTTTCTTTAGTAAACTTCCACAGAGACGCAAATGTCTGGATGTTCCAGTTATATTAGCTGAGACCCCAGATAAAGAAGCTATCTTGATTACTGAGACCCTGTGGACCCAATAAAGAGGGAAACCACCCAGCTGAGCTCAGCACCCAAGATTATATAGTAAAGGGGCATAATTGAACTACAAACTGTTCAAACTGAAACAAAAGCTTTGCTCTGTTTTTGTTATTTTTAATTTTTACTATTCTGGTAGTAATTTTAGGAATATTAATCCTTTGTCGATTATACATTCTCTAAATGTTTCCCAAGTCTATTATTTGGATATAAACGTACTAATCTTCCAAGGGGGAACATCTATGAAGTCACATCTGTAGATCTTCCAGGTTTTCTGTCTACAATAAATGTTTTCAAATTACTGTTGAAACTAATGGAGCTTTGAATTTTCCACAGCCTCCTCATTTTATTCCAGCCTCCAGAATTTTTTCTCTTCCCACTCTAAAAAAGACTATGTCCTGAAAGGCTTTAGTCTGTAGTTACCAGGGGGTGTTGCTATGTTCATCTAACTTAAGAACTTCCGCGTTCACATCCATTTGAAGTCAATCTTCCACAATTTGTGGACATTTCTAAGTGCAAGGGGTGGGAGAAATAGTCTAGCAGTTAAGAGCACACACTGCTCTTGCAAGTTCAGTTCCCAGCCCTATGTTAAGTGATTCATAATCACTTGTAACTCCAGCTCTATGGAATCTGATGGCTTTATCTGGTCTGTTTGGGCACCATAATTATTCACATGTGCCTATAGCCACCACCACCACCACCACATATGCACACAACCAGAAAATAAAATGTGTTTAAATATATTACTAGGATATGATCATCTATAGGGTATATAAAAGATTAGTTAATGCATGTTGAAAATATTTAATTGACTTAAAGCATAAGTAAACATAATTCCTGGTCAAGAGTGGTGGCCTGTGATAGCAATTGGAGCATTTTAGGAAGATGGAGCATAAGAATTAGGAATTAAAGGCCAGCCTCCAAACATAGCAAGTTTGAGAGCTGTCTAGGTTACATGATGCTCTATACAACCACAACCACCAACAACAACACCAGTGGCATCACCATCACCACCACCACCACCATCACTACTACTATCACTACCACCACCATCACCACCACCACCATTACAACCAGTATCACCATCACCACCACCCAACCCTTAGCAAAAATACTTACACTGGAAAGTCAGTTATATAAAGCAGTAACTCACAGTTATTCGCCACGGATAGTTGACGTTCCATATGAACAGTGATGTGGCCATAGTCATAACTCAAGATCAGAAAGGGAAGTTAAAACGTGGGAGGGATTGGCATGTGGGTTGAACCCACAAGGTCATGGAATTTGAATGTAAAGCTTGCTACATATGTGAGCCATTAGGGAGAGCTGTAGGCACAGAGTCCTAGAGGAAAGGGTGTGTGTGTGTGTGTGTGTGTGTGTGTGTGTGTGTGTGTGTGTGTGTGATGGCAAGCTGTTATAAAGGTCACAAGGGACCCAGCTGAGAGAGGCATCTAACACCAGATTGAAGCATGTGGTCTTAATTAGCTGGGAGCCTCTGTAGATCTGTTTCAAGGATGAGCCTGGGAGTAACACTGCTTAAGAGAAAAGAAGAAGTAATTATAATGTCCCAATGAGGGGTATGGGGAAGATTTGATGTGGGACCAGCAGGGTTGATGTTGGAGGAAAAAGAGGGAGAAAGAAAGCAGGGAGAGAAAAGAAAGGAGAGAAATTTCCACATGGAACCAAGAGGGCTTGGTAAAGATCTCTGAGCCCTGTGCCATCTGAAACAGCAGATAAACATCTCAGGAACTCCTATCCCTGATAAGAACCTCATCTGGCCCAGCCCATAGCTTACACAGCCCTGCAGGACACAGGGTAGTTTTAAGTCCTGAGACTTGGCATAGAGGTCACTTTGTCTTAGTATGGGTTGTCATCTGCCCTCTTGAAGCACTCTGCCTGTGGTTCTCTTCGTGTATAGTTCCACGAGGAGAAGAAGCGTGGTAAGAAAGGCTGTTCCAGAGGAAACTTTGGGAAGCAGCACCCATGCATAGTGACACTCATAGACAAAAGGCAAATCCCATCACACTTCCCTCTAAGAGGCTCGGCATGGATGGGCCTTCAAAAGCCCAGTCTCTGTCTGTAGAAGGATTGCAGAATCGATCAGATGGTTCCTGATGCTGCACACATACTCTTTTCCTCTCTTGGAGACCCACCCTCCTAGCAATAAGTCCCAGGTGAAATTGTGAGGCCAAAAGGCCAGCCAAGACTACAAGCATACAATAGAGAATGTGGGTGGGTACCTATGTAGATTTGAGAATTTCCCAGAGAGGGACATTTGATACTTTTCTGAGGTTCTGATGGCCAAAGCTTGGTTAAGCTAAGGAATGACTAAGCATTTTATTGTGGTAGTGTGTGGTGTGTATGTGTGTGTGTTTGTGTGTGTTATGTCTCTCGGTGTCCATATATGTAATGTATGTCTGTGTCTGTGTATTGTGGTGTGCTTGCCTTTGTGCATACATTAGTGCGTGTGTGTGTGTGTGTGTGTGTTTCTGTGTGTTTCTGTGCCTATGGATCTCTGTGTGTGATGTATCTTGCGCGTGTGTATATGTGTGTGTGTGTGCATGTTTAAAATCAGTTCTTCCTGTCGTGAATGAACAGTGTCAATTAGCTTACTGGTCAGTCCTTTATAATCTGCACACTTTTTTTTTTGCTGGTGTAAAAATGCTCTAATGGTTGGCAGTGAATCGTCTCTATTCTCAGCTCTAAGACACATGAAGAACAAATACACGAGAAGCTGAGGTAGCGTCTAGACTCCTCTTCCTCTTATGCTCCACCTCATTCTACTTCTTCATTCTACTTTTCCTGGGAAGAGACGGGGTGATTGAGCTGAAATCTCGGTTCTGTTCTCACTTATAGCACAAACACACTTTGTTATTAAAAACCTTATTCACAATCCAGCCAGCCCAATGGCTGTTCTTTTTGTAAGGTGTATTCCAAGGCAAGACAAGGGAATCTTGGTATCTGTCTAAGCATGGACAAGAATAAGAAGCAGCTGTGACCACAAGAAAACCTATGGCTCCATTTTAGTATCCATGATCAGCTTAGTACAACTTAGTACAACTTAGTACAACAGCAGGCTCCTTGGGCCACAGTCAAGTAAGAAATGACATTCTAAGAAGGCAGAGAGGGGCTACAAGTTCTGTGATGTCTGGAAGACACAAAATACAAATTCCATAGTTCCCAGGGCCAGTGGCAGAAAGGGAAAGACTTCTGTGTTGGTGCTCACTGTTGTCCTGTAACTGCATACTGTAGAGATCGCCTATCTCGCTGGCAAGAAAGACTTGCCACAACAGGATCCTTCTACAGGCGTTTATTGCGGGTTTGATTGCAGTGGCAAAAGACCCCGAGCCCAGAAATCAACCCTCCTTATATATGCTTAGGAGAAATGTGTTGCTACCTGATTGGTGCATTCTGTGCGCCCTAATTAGCATACTCGGGACTAGAGAATGAGTCAGCATGAGTCATCAAAACATGCATATTCGCATGCACACTTCAGTTGTTTATCTCAAAACTGGCCAACCTCCCTTCGGGCTGGGCGCCATCTTGTAATGGCGAATTCGGTGGCTTCCCACAGCATACTGTTACTATACCTCTTGGATTACAACCTAGCACCAATAATGATAATCCATGTTAGACAGGAGGCCAATATGACTGGAGAATGTAGGCCTTACACAGATGACAAATGAGAGGCCGTTCTAAATGCAAATTAAGTTGGATTGAAGCTCATGCTATACGAGTGGGCATCAAAAGAGAGCAACTTAAATTAGCATCTGAAGTAAAAGCTGACATATAATTTGAAGTAGCTCATAAAAGCACCAATAATTCACAGATCACACATCTGAGAAGGAGGAAGAGAAGGAGTGTGAGGAGGAAGAAGAGGAGGAGTGTGAGGAGAAGGAAGAAGAGGAATGTGAGGAGGAGAAGGAAAAAGAAATAGAGAAGAGGGTATGTAGAGATTACTTAAACTCTCAGATTGACATGGAACAGTTAATTATATACAAAACAAAACTTATGAAACCACACAGTGAACACCACATAGAGATACCTAATTGCTACAAAGATAAACAAAACTTCTTTTTTTGCACAAAGTTCTTAAAGCCAAATTCATTCGCTTCCAAAGAAACACACTTCCCACTGTGAGACTCTTCATGCCACATGGAAATTGAGACCACCCTGTGCTTTACATGTGATTTTAAAAATTAATCCACACTTACAAATAGCAGCATGTTATTCAAACATGGCAGCATCCTAGACATGAATACTAGAGAAAGCAATCCATCCCCCTGGATGCAGCTTTTAGTTAAACCACTCTTGTTTGTGTTACTTTGCCATCTCCAAAAGTGTTCCAGAAAAATAAATCAAGCTCCAAACTTGAAGGAGCAAATGCTAATGGCCACCCCACTGGAGGATGCAAGACAGTTCCAAAAAGCAAAGTGAATTACAAGCATGTAATATCTGATCTCACTGATTGAGGCTGATTTTTACAAACAAACTCCATCTGGGGAGCCTGGGCTGAAGACGGAACCTGTATTGATCAGGCAATAACCCCCTGAGGAAACATATCCCAAAAAGCTCCTGACACATCCAATTACCATCTGAGTGCCTGTCACAAGGGAGATTCCAAGACAGACCATAGGACACGATATTTAAGACCCTGCCATCAATATTGTTGTCAAGAGAGCTGTGCCCAGCCAAGCAATCAGCTTGCTCCCAAACTTCTTGGCACAAAGTGACTTGAATTATCTACAGCTGCTCCCTACAAAGGGTGATAATAGTCCTAGACTTAATTTCTCTCAAGAACAAGCAAGGCATAAAGAACTCACAAGGTTGGCATCAACAGCCCACCCATTTTGTTGAGTCTGCTACTCATTACCCTCCTAGCTGCCCAGAAAAGCCAGCTGACATTCAGCAGTCTGCCCAGGACAGTTTTGGACATTTGCCTTTGCCCGAAGTCTATCTGCCACACCCCTGCCTGCTGACTTGCTTTGCTGGAGGTCCAACAAATGATGGCATTGTTGGAAGGGGCACTTCCATAAATCCTGGCTGCAATTACCATATCAGTAAGCCCAAGTAAGACTCTGTGAGCTAAGTCTAGCTGTAATGGAGAACAAGAAGCAAATGAATATGGGGTGGTTGTTTTAAGCCATTTCCTGAGACATGATATGGTAGCTGGAGCACACAGCAGAAGCTACAAGCTGTGTGGCCAGTTCACTCCTCTAGATGTCAGGCCAGAACAGCCACACACTCTGGAGCACACAGACTCTTCCTCTAAGCAGGAGCTGGTTAAACTGAACCGGCCCCACTGTTAATCCTCACAAATACAATCTACGAAGACGCAGCCACGCTTATTTATTTTACTTACGGCCTGTGTCTGAGGAGCTAGAGGTCAGAGTTGATTAACTATGACACACCATAAAGCCTTAAAAGGTTAACAAACATTGGTCTTTCCCAGAAGGTTCCTAGGCACTTGTCTAGCCAGCATCATGGCACTTCAGAAAGGGCTTTATACCACATGCGTCGGTAACCACAAATTCTGAAGATAAGCGGAGAAGAATTGGAAGGGAAAAGATTAGCTTCAAACGAAGATGGCTGCCTACTCCTGTCCTTTCTGTAGAGACATAAACTGAGTATCGATAATTGTATAGTATGTCACCCCAAAACTTAGGGGTTTAAAACAACCACTGATTCATTGTTTATCATTCTCCCTCTCAGAGTCAATTCTCTGATTCTTATTCCAGTTTATGATTTGAGGCATCCCATGGATGGTCTGGATCTGGCAGGCGTTAGGATGGCCTCATGCAGGTGGTTGGTCCACAAGTGTTAGCTGACAACCAGGCCTTCCTCTCCCTAGGTTGTTCTCATCATTCAGAAGTCTAACCTCCTACAACATTCCAAGCTGGGGGCCTCTAGGAACTTAGACCCTGGGGCTTGCACAGAATCTCTTCTGCCACATTCTATTTGCTAGGAAAACCTCAAGGGGTTGGGCAACAGATTGCACGTCTTGATGAAAGGCTCCAGAGGGCTGTGGCTTCATGCCCTCCAGGATACTCATGCTTTTGTGCTTGCTGTGATTACAGAATGAAACAACACATGCTGAGTGTTTCATCCGGGGTCAGTTCATGAACTTCCTGGGGCAGGAACGTCTCTCTATGCTTCATCCAGTTTTTGTCAAAATTATGTGTCTTACAAACATTCCTCCTATTAACAGTCATCCTGATTCGTACCCCACTGGAGCCAGTCCAACAACTCCTTAGAATTCAGCTATCCAAAGCATCCACTTGCTTCAGTTAATAATTCAAAAGGATCCTACCCCCTGTCAAAAGTTGGTAAGAATTTCGACCTAACTCTTTACTGGGAAATCTGATTTGGAAAGAGCACTTTACTATGGGAAACTGTTTAAATAAAAGGGAAAAGTTCTTGGTCACATCCATTTATTACAATAAATAGTCCTAGGTGGTAGCCTATAAAGAATGCGCTGGGAGTATTTTCACTTGCCTCTGTCAGAAATGGACTCACACTTTCAATTACTTTGGAAAGAAAAAAAGAAAAGAAAAAAGAAAAAGACCATACATCTATGTCCCTGAAATAGATTCCATTAGACCAAAGCTGTCAAGATGGCCTCCCTCTCATCTACCACACAGTTATACCAAGTCCATTCATTAAAAAGGCATAAGAAAAGAACACCAGGGGATAAAATTAACACGGTGTGTTGGGGTGTCTCTTCTAATCCTCTGTGTCTGCTGTCAGGCGTCTGCTCCTTTGTGCTTCTGAAGATTTCCTGCTACCTGTGCTGCTGTCGACTTATGAACAAGTTGAGTTCACTATTCTTGACCTGCTCCCACCCCCACATCCATCATCAATCAAGAAAATCTGGTAAAGGCATTTTATCAATTGAGGCTCCCTCTTTTAAAGTAACTCTAGCTTGTGTCAAGTTGAAGTAAAACACGTTGGCACAACCAGTCTAACTCACAGGCTGTGTCTGTTCTTACTCAGTCATTCGTTAGAAGGGGAAGAGTGTGCATCTCAGATCAATCAACCCAAAGTCTCATATAAACAGAAACACATAGAGCATCACAGATCCCAGAAACAAAGGGAGCGCTATTGTTTGAATGATAAAGACACTGAGGCTCAGAGAGGTCACTGTAGTAACATTCAACCAGAGTCACAAGCCAAGCCTATGAAACCTAGATGTAGTGGCAGCCCCACCTATAAAATCAACAGACTGATGGGTCCTGTGTGACAGTGGACTTCTAGCTGCCAAGAGATGCTGATACTGCTTCCACATCCCCATCAGAAATTCAAGCCATTAATTCTTTCCATTTCTGTGGGAGGAGGAAGAAGAAGAAAGTCTAAGACAAAATTCATGCCAGGCACAGAACCACTTCTGCTTGAGAAAAGAAATGTGCTATGAAGGCAGATGTGACCTTGTAGATATTTCCCTACTACTGAGACAAAGACAGGTCTCTCTTTGAAGAGAGAGACGCCTGCAGCGTCATGGCCCTGTACTCAACAACACTGGGCAGCTTTCAGAAGTTTCCTCCAGCTCTGGAGCAGCTATCACCACCATTGGTGAATTAGGGCTCTGGCCTCAGAGGGTGAGAATGTGGTATTGGAGCATGGGTGTGAATAGTGCTGGACCTGTTCGTTTCCTCCAGACCCTAAGCCAGGCATTGCCTATTGTCACCTAGCATCTGGAGGAGAGTTTTAGTTACCAGTCAGTGCTCAGAGGAATAGCCTACTTCTGTCAAGGGGCTGGGAAGATGGCTTCCTTGGTAAATTGCTTTCCTTATAAGCCAGAGATTGATCCCCAGAACCCAAGTAAATGAGCTCCGTATGGTGGTATTACACCTCTAATCCCTGTACTTAGGTGGTTTCCTGGCCTACCAGACTAGCTTAATGGATGAGCTTCAAGTTGATGGGAGACCCTGTTCTCAAAATTAAGGTAGTTAGCATTCCTTAGGAAGGATGTTGGAGATTGTCCTCCAGCCCCCACATGCACAACCTGAGCTTATGATAAGGTACTAGGGTGAAAAGTTGGCTTCTTGTTTCTGTGATTTACTGCCTCGTGTTTCTCATTTTGAAACTACACATTAACTCAGTGTTATCACACAACAGCCTGGCTCCCCAACACACACAGACCTTTATTTTGTTTTATCTTATTTTATTTTAACTTAGTTTACTCTAGGAACCAGTGGTCCTTTGAGTTACCAAACTATTTTTAATGCATTGACTGTTCCTCACTGGTCCTAAGATATAGGTAGGCTGGAGGACTTCTAAAAGTTCTAAAGAAGAAGCCACAATGGCTGTGTCATAGGCTGATAGCCATAACCTGGGGTTCTTTTCTCATTCCTCTATAAGAGACATTTTAAAAGAAGGTAATAAGAAAGGAGCTGTGGTCCAGCAGGGATCATCATCTTCCCCTAGGCTGGGTAGGGCAGTCTTGTGGGGGTTACTTCAAGGAAAAGAAAGAAGGTGTCAAAGTTCATAGCTTGGCCCTGCTCACCTTTCCCAGTCACCACTCCAGGGGATTTGATCAGACCCTAGGTGTCCCACTGGCAGCTCCATTGTTTGGAAAGAATAAAGCAGCTTCTTGGTACATGGGAAAAGGCCTTGGATGGGAACTTAGAACACAGGACATCTGGTCTCTGCCAGCTACCACATGGATTTGATTAAGGCAGGCAGTGGCTTCACCATTTGGCAGTGGGAGGGCATGAGTCCCCCTATTCCTCGTCCAGACATTCATCTCATCCCTGACAGCTCAGCCAATAGGCACGTGTGTTCCACACATTCCAGCATAAGCTGAAAATGTGACCCATTCTACTCTAACAAAGGCGGAGTGGGGAACACACCATTTCAGGATTTGGAATTTTTTTAAAAAATGATTCATTTTATTTTTATTTTATGTGTAATAGTGTTTTGCCTGCACACATGTGCATGAGCCAAATGAATGCCTAGTGCCCCTGAAAGTCGGAAGAGGGCGTCAGATACCCTAAACTGGTGTTACTGATGGTTGTGAGCCAGGATGTGAGTGCTGAAAACCAGAGCCAAGTCCTCTTCAAGAGCAGCAAATGCTTTTAACTATTGAGATGTCTGTCCAGCCCCGAAAGTCTGCAACATCTTTCCAGAGGACATTTCAAAACTCCCCCAAAAGAAGAAAGCACCGACTCAAAGAGAAGAGGCAGAAAGTTTAAAGGGTGCAGATGCTTGGTTCTCTCTTGAGGAGAGGCAGAATTGAGTCACAAAAGCTATGAGATTGCCTTGTGACCTTGACCCTGAGCTCTTGTCCCCTTCGGCTGGGTCTGAGAACAGGTGTCACACCCACTCTTGGCTTCAGAAGCCCAGATCCAGAAGTCACAATTCAAGAATCTGTTCTTGGACCAGATTCCTGGGCTTCCCGTTCAGAAACGTTAAGATAGTGGCCCTGAGCAGGCCACGTGGTTTTCTTATAATCGAACTTGAAGCAAAGCTGTTATTTCCAAGCACTCAAGGGTGCAAATATGCCAAAGTTTAAGATACATACTTGTCCTACAGTGTGAAAATGGCAGGTGTCATTTTTGGGTTGTTGTTGTATAAAAGAAAGCCAATCCTGCTCATAACTTGAACATTCTAAAGCAGCGGTTCTTAACCTTCCTAATGCAGAGACCCTTTAATGCAGTTCCTCGTGTTGTGGGGACCCCCAACCCTAAAGTTATTTCCATTGTCACTTTATAACTGTAATTTTGCTACTGTTGTGAATCGTAATATAAATATCTGATATGCAGCTTATCTGATATGTGACTCCTGTGAGAGAGTTGTTTGATCCACAAAGAGGTTGTTGTTACCCACAGGTTGAGAACTGCTGTCCTAGAGAAGCCGCCTAAACCCATTTGTGCTGAGGCAGTAAATCTACTCTTCTAGAGCTTAGGGGAATCGTGGTAAGTACTAAAAAGAAACGTCTTGCTGTCTATAACCTTGTTAATGAAGTATCTTCCTACAGGTCTCAGGGTAATTGTTTTCCCGCTTCTGGTCTGCAGTCTGAAGCAGGGAGTCCAGGTATTCTAGGCTGAGCAAACGTCAGGTCAGCCACATAGATACACAGAACTTTGCCCTGCTTCCTGGTACCCAGTGTCCTGCTTGGTGACATATCTGCCTTGGCTTTACCATGCACTGTTTTGGGAGACACACAAAAGGCATTTTGTCCTCGCACAGTTTCCAGATAGTAGCAGGGCCAAATCTAAACTGTGCCCAAAGTCCCCAGGGTTCATAGGAGCCTGTACTCCATCTTCCAAGACTGATTCAAGTGGGGGGCACTAAGACCAAGCACCGAGTTCGAGGAGGGCTTCAATCAGCAGGGGGAGTGACCTGCAGAACATTTCCTCACAGCATTTTTTCCTGCAGATGATTAATGGGAGCTCCAGGAGGACCTTCCTCAGATGCTCTGCAAGTAGTTACTGAATGTGACCCAGCTGCAGGACACAAAAGGTTATGCAATATTAAAGGCAGCTGGATACAGAATCACAACTGTAGGGCACACGTGGAAAGGCAGAATTTAATTAAGAGGGTGCCTCTCTGTTTAGAAAGCCAGCCACTCTCTGTAGGTTACACTCAGCTCTGAAATGAACAATCGTGTGGAGAACTGCTACAAAATCACAGGAACTTCCCCAACCCACTCTAAGGTAGCTTTCAATAAAGTAGAGGATCTATTCCATACAAGTCAAATTTGGTAGTCAGCTTAATCTTGTAACAAAGACAGTGTTGTTTACATTCCTTATAGGACTGTGCACACTTCCAGATTCTGCTACCTTCGGGCTGTGTCAGCTTAGTTGAGCTCGCGATGCATTTCTCAGAATTCCTGGCCCAAAAAACAATGCACACAACTTGGAAGACATGCAGCAGTAACTTGCTTTGTACATTCCCAAGGTCAACACAGAGCATCAGTCTCGGTCACAGACCACAGCTAGTGCCCCAAGTCCTCCAACTCCTGCTCTGCTTCCCTTTCAACTTCTCTGCACTCTGGACCATCATGAGCATCCCTGAACTCCCTGCAGGTCTTCTGTATGGAGGAGAATTGAATTGTGAGGTGCTAGCTTAGCCTGTGGTCCCAGCTTGTCTGTCTTTCCTGAGAGAGGGTATTTCCCATCTGGACTCAGCACCAAGGATTAAGGCAATACCTTCACAGAGATGTCGGGTCCAAAACCATAACTGCAGAATGCTGCAGGGTTATAACAGACTCATCTGCTACCCTAATTCTTTCTCTGATACACATGTATTTGTCAAGTTTCACAGAGTAATGGAAAGGTTTACTTTTCTGAGCTTTATATTTTACTTTCCCTTTTGTGACTATGTTATTATTACAGCTGACAGAAGGAAGATGTCCTGCCCAACAAGGAGTGTGGCACTCACTGACATGCCTGATGACATGAGGTGGATCCCTCAAACCTTCAAGCTGAAAGGAGAGAAGTGATTTCCACTGGGTGTCCTCTGACCTCCTCCATATGTGTGCTTGAGCCATCCCCTGGGTACTTGTACACACACACACACACACACACACACATACACAGGGGGTGGTGAGATAGAGAGGGAGATGAGAGATAGCCAGACAGACACAATAAGACACACACAGAGAAGAGTTCAGAAACAGACAGATACACAGACTAATACGGAGATGTGCGTTCACATAGAGACATACACACATGCATACACAGAGTAATTTTTTCTTAAAGTCAGAAAATGTCAGCAGGAAAAGCCCTCAGACTCCACTATTGGAGAGCTGAAGACTGCTTTATTGTTTGATTCAAGGGCATTCTCTGTCTCCTTTCTAAGGCACAAGATACCTTCTTAAAACTCTTTCCAACGGACTTGCCAAAGTACATTGGACCAGCTGGTGTACTGAGCCAGTAAACGTCGCGTTACATAGCAGTCCGAGTCTGCCACCTTGACTGCTGACAGTTCTGGGGCTGGAAGTCTGGGTTCCTTGTGTGGTGTTGTACAGCTGAAAATCGGACACCAGGGACAAGACCGGCAGGAGAGCTTTCATAAACTCGTGAACTCTTAGGTTAAATAAAATACATAGACAGAGAAGACAGGTGGAAATTTAAGCTGATACAATTTGTAAACCTGTGTTCTACTTACTGACTACTCTAAACAACATGTAAGAATTAAAGGTATAGTCAAATAATAAAATTCTGCAATAACCCACATTTCTTTTAAGTCCCTTTTGCATATTTGTGTGTTGTGTATGTGTGTGTGTGCATATAGACATGTACACATTCATGTGGAAGAAATACCAATCAAAATCTGTTTTCAGATTATTAACTATAATTCTTAGGGGAGTGACTCAGACGTCACCTGACCCATTGGTAAAGCAAACACCAGGTAAGAATCTGTCTTTTTAGAATATTAACTAAGTTATTTAGGGATGTGGTTCAGATGTTGCCAAGGAGGGGACAGTGTCCAGCATGGGACAAGAAGGCATGTATTAAGAGACAGACAATGGTCTGGGGGGAGGGGAGGCGAAGACTCCATGGCTCAAGAGCAGCTGTTCTCAACCTGTGGGTCGTGACCCCTTTGACAACCCTCTATCTCCAAAAATATTTACATTATGATCCGTAACAGTAGAAAAATTACAGTTATGAAGTGGCAATAAAAATAATTCTTTGGTTGGGGGTCACCACAACATGTATTAAAGGGTCACAGCACTAGGAAGGTCGGGAGCCACTGATCTAAAAACTGGAGACATGGCAACAGTGCAGCGGGTTGAATGCAGAGGCAGGTTTCTGCGCTGCCGCCACAGCCCTTTGAGTTACTCTGCAATAAAACTGATTTCTACCAGTGTCTTCAATAACCACATGAAATCTAACCAGAATCGGCACATGTTCTCCCATGCACGATACTAAATTTGTCATGTGTTAGTCTCTGGCCCTGAGCAGCTATGGCAGGGGCCTTCCCTGAAATTCTTCATTTCCCATTTCAAAGGCTTGCACCTGAGGTAGTGTGTGGAAAGTCTCTACTCTAGGTGGTGGCCTGTCTTTTTTGTTGACCTTTGTCCTGCCTGAGCCTGTAGACAGATTCCCACTTATCTACTTGAGTGGCTGCAGTTAAGGAGGGAAATCACCCATAGATAAACTCCCTCCGTGGATTGCTTCCACCCAAAAGGAAAACAGCCTGGAGTCATGTTCTAGAGGATAGTTATATTCTGTCGTTGTTCGGCAGTTCTAAATATTGGAGTAGGCCAGATGGGTAAGGTGCCCAGATCCTCCAGGCTCAGAATAGACCGAGGACACAAAACAAGACTTTCTCTTGGTCATAGTATAAAACTTCTCCAGCCACCTTGGTAGTGTGTGTGTGTGTGTGTGTGTGTGTGTGTGTGTGTGTGTGCGTGTATGTATGTGTCTGTGTGTTTGTGTGGTGTGGTGTGGTGTGGTGTGTGTGTGTGTGTGTGTGTGTGTGTGTGTGTGTGTATGTGTGTGTTGGGGACAGGGCACAGACTAAAACATTAAAATAAACATCATCAGCTGCTTATGATTTTCTTCAATAACAGTGCTTTGCTACTTGCACATTACTTGGCCATGTGGTCAACAGTCAGAAGCACATATTCAGTAGCAAGGCTCCATGGCAGCGAGAAATTACAAAAGGCCACACAACAGAAAATCCTGCTGCAGAATTTCTCCATCCTGTGAATGAAGAAAATGACATCACTATTTGTTTTGTGTTGTAGGACTCAACAGCCCAGCTTCAAAGGTATCAGAGGTTCTGTAGCAGCTGCTGGGCTGTCTAGAATCTCATCTTGCAGACTTTAACTTCAGTCTCCAAGTCCCTGTGCACTGCCTGTTGGGGCCACGAGATTCTCATACTCCCAAAGACATTAAAAATGACTGGAAATTAGTCCTCGCTAACAAAGAAGTTGACAATGTAGAGGGGAAGTAAAGCACAAGCCATGGTTCTGAAACATTATAGGGGTTGTCATGTTCATAGTCCCAAGGCATTAGTGCCGCCATGTCTACCTGAGAAATAGCACTGGACAGACCATCAGAGGCAGCAAATCTGAACAGTGGGTGTGAGCATGAGAAGAGGAGGAAGGGGTTTCCCATAGGGGTTGAGCATGAACCATGACACAGACCCTGTGGCCACTGTGGGAAACCCAGACCTGCCATGAGCCATTGGCTGAGAATATTCCTCCTTCCCTCTTGGGAAGGTCTCATGGGGCCCAGGCAAGCTGTGCAGGTGGACCTCCCATCCTGCTCACAAGGAAGAGGATGAACTAGATACCTGATGTTGGCACATCCTTAGCCCCTGACTCACAGAGGCTGATTCTCAGGTAGGTTATGAACTCTCTCCATGGAGAGACATCTTCACAAGTTTCTCCTTCACCACCACAGTCTGGGATTATCTGTGTGTCCTTGCAAATTGCATGACAGACCTCCTTCACTGGCTGTCCCCTCTCCAGGGGCCACTTCAATTGGGGTCATCACTCATGATGTTTACATTTATTCTGGAAGATGTACCCCTTATGTAAGTAGCTCCTTACCTAGCCTGCTCCCCTGCCAGCAATCCTGGCCTAAAATTCCATAGAATCTGTTGACTCTGCTATGTCCTAGTGCAAAAATCTTAAGACCTTTGCTGTACCTAGTATGGCAAAGCTCCCCACAGTCTCTTCACTATCTTGGGGTATTCTTAGCTTACTAACATGTTGCTAGAAAGTAGGGATCCACCTATTCCTTTAATTTCCGCAGTTCCTCCTAGAAGATTGTATATATATGGAGGGGTGGATGTCCCATTTAGCAAATAATGAAACAGTAATAAGATAAAGTAAACTAAAACCACACTGGTATTGAACACAAAGTCCACATTCTTGCTTATGCAATGTTATAAACAGTTATATACAATGTTATTCTTGCTAGCAGCTTGGCTCTCTACTTATAAAGCAATCATTGGATCATGGCAGATCCAAAACCTCTTCTTGTCCAGCAAGATGAGTGAAGTGACTTCAATTTGTCTTTAACATCTCTCACTACTCTTTGGTCCTATCACGGAAGTATTCATTTTATTGAGCTCCTAATGTGAGCCTTGCCCTGTGGCCAGTGGGAGACAGAAGGGAGTAAAGTGTGGTCATTTTCAACGGGAAATGAGACTCCAGCTGAGCAGAAAGGCCTTCTTCCCCACTTCACTGAGATGCAGGGTTAAGAGGAACCTGAAGTCCTCCAACAACACTTCCACTGAGCACAATTTGTACTAGGAGAGAGCATCGAGGGTTGCTAGAGCCTGGGCCCACACAAAGGGGAGAGCATTCATCCATCCCGGCCAAGCAGAACTACATGCTGAAACAGGTCACTGGCTCCAAGGGAAAGGGTATATTACTTCAAAGGCCAAGCCATAAACCCAGCACTTAAAGCCACTGGGGGGAGGGGGGTTAGGGGAGCATCTTCTGTATGAACACATGTAAACTGAAAGTTTTTGATCAGGAAAGTCAAAAGGGTGCCTGGCCTCACACTGATGGCGGAAATGATTCTGACTTCTTCGGGGTTCTGTATGCCTTCTCTTTGATTTAAGCAAAATCTCTGTGATCATAGTTAAGGCAGGAAAATCATGTGTAACATGGTCAGAATAGTGACTGCCATAAAAAATTCAAGGGAAGTCATTCCCTGGGGAAGTGCTGAGGGACCAGGACTTCCCAGGTCCTCATGGGGCTGATCATCATATGGGATGCAAGCTCCTCTACACGAGAAAGGACAAAGGTACAACTGGAATCAGAGCACCCCCACCCCCAGTCCACTGGCTCCTGAAGAACTGACAGGCTGAGGCTGCCCACCAATCAGGATGAACACTGAAGCCTCTCTCATTCACATGGTCCCCTAGCCGTGCTTTGGGTCCAGTTCCCACAAAACTGGTCCTTCAGCTAGGGGCCATATTGCTTTAATTTCATGCTCCATCAAAAGAGCAAGATGGCTGCTGAGTTACGGTACCTGAGCCTGAGCCAGGATTTCATGGGCAGTGACAGGCAGCCACCGTAGAAATATGCTTCTGAGCTCAGAGGAGCCTAGACTAATTAATTTCCTTCCAGTTTATAGATCGGCTTATTGATAACATTAGCAAAGTCTGAAGCCTTTAGTTTATGATTACATACCATTACTTTATACCATTACATAACTTTCTCTTACTTTTTACTTTAAAATTGAAGTTGGAAGATCTTTGATGACTGATATTTTTTATATATACAGCCAGATAGCCAGACAGACAGATAGAATCACCAGGTAACAAAGCAAGTGGATTAACAGATGAGAAGCAATAGAAACATGTAAGGTAAGCTTTGCATGACTTCCTAGTATATTCCCTCACTGACTACACATGGGGATGTGGATCTCAAAGTCTGGTCCCAACCCAAGAATGGGCTAGACGTGGGGATCCTTCTGCTCCATCCCAGACCTACTGCATCTGAACCAGGGTGGGGCTCAGCGATGAGGTTGTCAACAAGTTGGCTATAAATGTTGTCTAGACACTGAACACATCTCACTCTTACACTACTGGGGAGGAGTCTAGACTAGTCTAGTCTTTAGTCATGAGAGAAACCCATTAACACCCTACCTCCGTATTTCAAGTTCTAAAACTGACACTAATGTGGGCCTTTGTAGCCGGCAGATGTTCTGGCAGAGATGGGTATCTAGGGAACAAAAAAAAAAAAAAAAAAAAAAAAAAAAATGAAAAGAACTTTACGACTTGGCATCCTCTTGGCATTTGCTGGCATCTTCCTGGTTGCTGAATGTGAAAAGGAACCATGAGGTCCACAACAGCATGTGTGTGCTTTTAAATAGATTTCTGCGTTAAACCAATCGTCCAATCAGCTTGCGCCTGGGCTCAGTGCAGCTGGGAGTATTATTGCAGCTGTCATAAGTTTTAAAGTTTTATGTTTTTTTTTTTTTTCATTCCCTTGTCTTATGAAGCTGGAACCAATTGTTACAGTGAGACTAAATAAAAGGCTCCGGATTTCCTGTTATTACAGATCAATTTTTTTATTTTATTTTTTTTGAGATGCTAGAATAATATATGAAAGTTTTTTTTCTGGTAACATAATTAAATACATGTGCAATATTACAGAACAGTTTTCCTCGTTGATTTGACAATGCTTCTAAATGACACATGTCAAAGAAGATCCTCCCCGCCAGGTTCCCCTCCTTAACGTCCTCATCACCATTCCGCCATATTGCTCAAAAGTGTCTGCTTGGTGAGACTTCAAAATATGTCAGCTGATTGCCATAGCTCGTACTGCCTGTCTAGTATGACCTTATTCACGTTCAAATTTCAGCAGAGAGAGCAGTGTGGGTGGCCTGCAGGTCCTCTGGACAGCTGTCAAGCACAGGTAGCTGAAATCTAAGTTTTCAGGAACATGGGCCATGACTTCTGAAGGCCTGTTTTCATCTAGGATGCCAGGTCTTCAAGATGGTGACAAGTAAACATGTATGTGCCTCTAGGTGGCTAATTTTATGTGTTGACCTGATTAGATTATGGCACCTGGCTTTTTGGATGAACAGCTGGCTACATGCTGCTGGAAAGAGAATTTTGATGATTAACATCTAAGCCCATCAACCATTATCAAAACAGATTAACTTTAATGGTGACAGGTCTCACATAAGACAAGACCTGTTGTTCCACTGCAGGAAGCACTCAGCCTCCAGTCAGAAGCATAGAAAGAATATGTCATTCTTCCCTTCATACACAAGACTTCATTGGCAGCATGGATTTTAGTTTTACCATCTCTGAAATATTATGAGCCAATAATGCAACTTCTCCTCCACACCCCTTCTTCTTTCCTTCTAGATCAATAGCAAGATCAATGGTTTTCAACCTTCCTAATACTCAGATTCTTTAATATAGTTCCTCATGTGGTAACCCCCAACCATACAAGTATTTTTTGTTGCTACTTCATAACAACTGTTTTAAACTTTGAATTTTGCTACAGTTATGAATCATAATGTAAATATCTTTGTTTTCTGATGGTCTTAGGTGACCTTTGTGAAAGAGTCCTTTGATTCCCCCAAAAGGAGTCATAAATAACAGATTAAAACCCACTGCTCTAGATGGACAGTCAACTCCCTACATCTACAGGTTCCAGATTGAGGGGGGTTTCAACAAGCTATAGATAAAAATGTTTAAATTGCATCTGTACTGCATATTTATAGAAGATTTTTCATTTCATTATTTCCTAAATAATACAGTTGGATACTGTTTACATAGCATTTATGAGACATGTCAAAATACTGAAGAACACAATATGACAATTGTTTACACAGAATTTAGAAGACATTTCAAAATATTAATGTGGTCATGCAAATGTTTACATAGTACTAACACTGCAGTGGATGCTACATGGTGCCTAAGGATCATTTAAAGTGTATATGCATGTGTTATATGTACATATTATACCATATTATATAAGAAATTTGAGCTTTATTTTCAGACTTGAATATCAATGGGGATCTGAAAACCAATACCTGCAAGGATATAGAGAGATTACTGCATTCTGGTGGTCCTTATTCACTGAGGAGCCTCAACCAATGTAACCCTAAAATCCTGAGTCAAAGTCTTCACAGCATTCACACTATTCTTTGATTCTGATCATTCCAGATGAAATGATATGGTTCAAATTGCAGAGATTAAAAACAAATCAATGAACTTCTAAGTGTTATTGTAGATAAAGCCCAAGCACTAGTAGAACACACTGCTGTCATCTCAAGAAATCAGAATTGCTGCCATATGCACCAGCATGTACTTAAGGTCTGCTCCATAGGAAGAAACACATGCCTGGTACTATAATCCTAACCAGAGACCCATGGTTGAGTTCACTCCAAGGATGAACCTAGTACCTTTGTTCTGATGAATGCATGTAGTTTCAGCCAGCTTGCTAAAATTGTATCCTTCTATTCATAAATGAGTGTAGCTCTCAGAACTCAACAGATCATTTTCTCTGCCCAGTGGACAGTACAAAAATTCATACCTGACCAAAGTGCAGAGAATACGTGTTAATGAAGTAGTCAGCAATGAACAAGACATCCATATCGCACTCCCATTCCCAGAACAGGAACAGTTTTAGAAGACTAGGCAGAAAGACTATAAGAGACAGAGGCCAGGAAGGACCAGAGCAAACAGTATTTGACAGATTCAACATGGCTGTAAAGCATGCCAGTCAACATGATGCATAGTGTGTTAAGCAGTTCATGAGGCCCTACCTCTAACTGAGAAACTATAAATACTTGATGGTTTCCATGGGAAGGAGAATCAGTTATCTTTAAGAACATGAAGGACATGGCCCCTGATAGTTGGCCACAAACCAGATAGCATGAACTATCTTTTCTCCAGTTTATGTTTTTCACCTCTTTGTCAAGTATCAGTTGTACTTAAGTGAATAAGGAAAAAAAGAGATAGAGATAGAGATAGAGAGGGGGGAGGAGAAGGAGGGGGAGGAGGAGGAGAGAAGGATGGGATGAGAAAGTTTCAATGAAGTTATACCACTCCACCCGCCAAAGCCATAGATTATCTACAAAACCCATATACAGACATTAGAAACATCTTTCCAAGTTGTTGGTCAGAAGCAACTGAGACACTCTGAAAACAATAGACTATTGCTATTGCACTTGGTTGCCTCCCAAAAGTTGAAAGTAAAGTACCAATTGATGAAGACTCCATGCACGTTGGACACAGGACTGAGAAGTTCAAGCTATATCTAATGAGAGGTTTTTCTAAGTTCCAGAAGGTGCTATGCAAGCTGTCAAGAAAGGTCAAGAAATAGTCCTACACAGCTTTGATGTCCATGAATTACAACAATGCCCAGCATGGCAAGATATCCCTAAAGATGCAATAATGGTATTCATATCTAGAAAATAACCAACAGCTATCTAGTTGACCTTGAAGGCATGGGAAGAGAGACCCAGAAGATCAGAAAGTCTTCTGTGAGATTGTCTCCTATAAATCACAAGGCATCTATGTGATTTATAGATACCCATGATACCTCAACCATATGGCTGCCTCAATAAGACCCGACCAGTAACAATACCAAAAAATGTGCAATATGGAAGGAAGAAATTTCAAGGCTCCAAACCCTAGATCAAGCACTAAAGGCAACCAATAGCTGCTGATCAAGGGAGAGTTAGTTTTCTAGAAATGGGTCCCTAGTTTGTTATGCAGTACCAAGTGGTGGTTAGCTCTGAAATTATATACAAGCAACACTAAATAGACTTAGCAGGTTATGTTTATATTTATGCAGTTATATTGCATATAAATGCAACAATAATAAGAAAAAAGAGGCCATGAGTTTGAGAGGGAGTGAGTAAGGGAGACATGGAAGGGATCGGCAGGAGAAGCAATAGAAAGCAGAGAAAGGAAAGATGAGAAAACAATGTAATCATATCATAATTAATTGTTTAATTGCCAAAAGGGCAAGCAAAATTAAAAAATAAATTTTTCACCATTAAAAAAAGAAGGGTGAGAGAGAGGACTTAACACTTAAGATCACTGATTGCTCTTGTAGAGAACCCAAGTCTAGTTCCCAGGCTACACACAGCTGCTTGAAACTCCAACTCCAGGGGCGTCTGACCTGCTTTTAGACTCTGCTGGCACCTGCAATCACACATGCACATCCCACAAAGACATGCATAATCAAATATAAATACATAAACACTTTTTAAAGACCCCGTTGCTGAAGACACCACAAACATTCATTGCATGATACAGACAACTCAAGCTGGAGCTGAACTGGAAGCTTCCTTTCAGCTGGCTAGCCTTCCTAGTTCCAGAGATGCTATTACATTATATTGTATTTTATTATTATCCCTTAGATGTCTGTTTGTTTCCTAAAGAGAGAGAGAGAAATGGGGAAGGGGTGCGGGGAGAGAGTGAGATGGGGAGGGACTGGGAGAAGTAGGGGAGACTGTAAATAGAATAAAGTATATGGAGAAAAATCTATTTTCAGTGAAAGAAAAAACTCTGACTGTGCCATTGTAGACCCAAGTACTTCCCTCACTGTGGCCTAAGAATTTCAGAGAAAGGTTATAGTAAACCAGCTAATGAGTGGCTTCAGCGAAAGGACCAGCATTACATATGAAGATGTCTGACTTGTCATAAACATGTATATGAACAAAGCAAACAAGAACTGCTAAGTTACAAGGAACAGGGGAGTTAGAATCAAAGCCTCTTTCTTCTCATTAGATGTGAGATTGAACTCACTTTGGCTAGGCCCTGCAGAGAGTTGTGAGAGGGGGACAAGCCATGGTTCCCTGGGAAAGCCCTTCCAGTTTCCTCCCTCCTAATGTTCTCCACGCAGCAGGTCCTCAATGCTTCTGGCTTTGTACCAAACGAGTGATGGCTTCTAAAAGCCTGAAGGAGACGGAACATCTATGGGTCTCACCCAGCCCACACCTTCCCTATGATCTGTTTGCTCAGTGTTGAAGCAAGGACGCCAGTGAGTCTGTATAATGGTGTGTGTGTGTGTGTGTGTGTGTGTGTGTGTGTTCCCAAGTACATGTTGGCACATGTGCAGGCATATACATATGGAGGACAGATGAGGAACTTGGAGGTTGCTTAGGATCTATTCACCTTGTAAAGACAGGGTCTTTCATCAGCTAGGCTGGCTAACCTGCAAGCTTCTGAGATCCTCCTGCCTCTACCTCCCCAGCACTGAGATTACCCGTATGTGCTACCACACCCTATTTTTACATAGGGGAATAAACTCAGGTCCTCCTGCCCACACAGCAACCAAGAAACCTCCCCAGCCCCTAGATTTCTTGTCTTTGGCTCCTCCCTGATCTCCATTCTCTCTAAACCCAACACCAGTCATGGATATGCTTTTGTGCTCAGGACCAACAGAGCTACTGGTAGCAAGCTCTAGGGATGCTCACATAAAAAGAATACAAGACTCCAGGTTCTTCTCCGGAGGGTCCTCATGTGAACTCATAACTGAAGAAGCAGAGTCTAGGGGAGGAACTGTCAACTTAGCCATATTCTCTGTGGATCTGGGAGAGGATAGGAAGGGGTTGAAGTCAGGGAAAGTGTGAGTAGTCAGAACACAGGTGGGGCGGGCACACTCTGGCTAAGCAGTGGTTCCAGGTCACCGGACTTGACAGTTCTATGTGGGAGGCAGCCCCATGCCCCCCTCTGTGCATCAGGTCCAGCTGGACTTAGTTTTCTCTCCAATGAGAGTCAAGTCTGTCAGAGCAGTGGGGGGAGTTCAAGATTAATTTTGCAAAAGGAAAGCACAGTGGAGGACATGAGGGACCAACCTACTTGATTGACAGCACGCTCTCTGTGATTCCCAACTCCTCACACTGAGTCATAACAAAGTCCGTCTCAAACCCTCTACATCACATTTGATGAAATATGCTTGCCAGTAGAAAGAAGTGCTAATGCGAATGTGTGGGCTTTGAAGAATCAATTCCATATGTACCTATGACTTAATAAGCAGAGCTGCAACACAAACCTGGGCACAGACGTTGATACACATCCATGTGTATTGATGGAACAGCACATACACCCAATGGTTGTATTACTATATTGAGCTACAAGAAGTACTTTTTTTTATTTCAGTATGTGATTTACTTGGCTGAAGTGACCTGATTCCAAAGGAGCTGGAACAGGGTGAAGAGAAGTTTGTTTTTATTACCGAGGACATGAAGATATTAAAATCACTGTACAGACAGGGCTGCCAGCTTAGAGGCAGGTCAGCTTCAGTTTCCCAGAGTGATGTCAGAGATAAATGTGGTTCTGGTTCATGTTAAACTTCCTGCAGAACATAAGGACCCTATGGCAAAGCCAAGTGTGGTCTTGCACATCTGTGGTTAAAGCACCAAGGAGCTTGAGGCAGGAGGATCATGAGTTTAATGTTAGCTTTAACTACAGGGTAGATAGAGGTCAGCTAGGGCTACATAGGCAGAGTCTACCTAAATTGAAGAGAGGAGGAATCTTTTGATAAACCTCTAAGTGGGCTATCTTTTGGTAAGTTTTGAAACTTTTTGGATTATTTTGGCAATCGCTATAATTGCCCATTGAACTAATAAAGCACTAATTAAGCTTTGTATTTGTTAAAACTAATATACCATAATATATACCATATATATACTATATATAGTATATATGTGTCTTGTATATACATATGTATACATACATATATACATATTATGTATAGTATATAGTAATAGTCTATACTGTATATTAGTTTTAATATAATATATTATGGACATGAAATGAGCAATGTTTTACAGATCCATAATTATACAAATAGGATATAGAACACACATCTGACAATGTACCTACCAAGAGTAGATTATTTTTAACATCACCAGAACCTTGGAATCATAGGGATCTCATACATTAAACTCCAGGAAGCTAGAGCCAGAGGCTCTCACTGAGAGGTTATCCTGTGTTACTTGGGCACTAGGTGCTTTGATAACTCCTCATTCGTTTTGCTCAGAAGGTTGAAAATGATCACCATTCTTCTGGTTCCAACTGAGGACAGCTTTCATTAAACCCTCTGTATAATGTGCTTATCAGCATTCACAGAAATATGTGTATCTCAGAAATCACATCATTCTCAAGGATTTTCATTATCCCTACAATGCTTGCTGTAGCCACTACCCCAGAGGCTACCAGCAGAAGGAAATATATAGGCATTTGTGTTCTTGCCAGTGGGAGTGTTCCACAGCTGGCCCTCAACAGCAGTATTCCCTGTCCCAGGATTTATAATTGTTTTAGCACTACACACTGACCCCCACATTCTCCCATTAAAATAGAATCCAGCATCACTACCACCTTCACCACTGGGGATGCTAAGCCTGCGGAGGAAGGATGCTTCTGGGATCAAGAGGAAGGAGAAGAGCAAGTAGTTCGAGAATCTCCCCAAAGCTCTGTCACGGTCCTTAACTCAAAGGAGACAAGTCACACCTGATTTAAAGGGAACTAATTCCTGTAGGAAGAAGGGATGTCTTTGCTGGGATATCATGCCTCAGCTAGAGTAGGGATCTCACAAGTGTAACTGCCACGTGCTGAGCAAACCCAGCCTGTGAACATTTCTTTATCTTGATGTCTTTCCATTAAACTCTACCTCCCCCGTGGGCAAGCAAAGGGCCAGAGCTCTGCCATTGCCTCTGGCTTGTGTTATTTATTTCCCTTAATTTGGGGCAGCACTTGCCAACATGTCTGAGGAAGAAGTGACAAGTTTTCACAGGGCTCAGCAACAAGAGATGCCAAAGAGGATATATGTTGACAGGAGAAATGTAAACTTACTGGGCGGGCTTTTCATTCCTTATGGAAAAATTTCAAGGCGTTCTCAGCTGTCTTCTACTCTCATGAAAAGAAAGTCCCAAAGAGGCAGCTATGGGGAGCAGGAGTGAGAGCCTTGCTTAACACAGCAGCTAGCAGACTCGCCGTGTAAGCAACACATTCTTCTCAGCCTCTTAGACTTAGAAATATTTCATGGTTGCTCCAGTTTAAGTCACACCAACAGTAAATCCCAAAGGGAGATGTCCTGGTCCCTGGAAATGCATACATTGATAGTATACTCTCATTTCACAACTACTGATTTTTAGGGCTAGACACCTGGTTTGTTAGTGGAAGCTTTTATCCTGTGCTCTGTAGGATGCCGAGCCGAACTGCTACCTTCTGCCCACCAGATGTCAAAACAACCATCCTATGTTGTGGTGCTTAAAAATGTCTCCTAAATGTACCGAAGGTTCAGACCTCCTGCCTTCTGGCTTACCCATCTTGCTTTGCTGTTCATTTCAATATTTTCATTTTGTTTCTGGTGGGAGGGTCACTGAGACAGGGTTTTATGTATCCCAAGCCAGCCTCAAACTCTCTATGCAGCTTCAAACAACCACCAGCCTTCATTTGCCTTGTTTCGACCTAAGATCACAGGTGTGTGCCCCCACACCCAGATAATGGGATTCTAAGAAAGACAGCCAGGGCTTTGTACCCTCTACCAAAAGAGCCACATCCTCAGTATTGTCAGCCCTGTCAGCCCCATGATTTTGGGTTTTCCAGCCTTGTTGCTAACAATACTAAGGTACTACTCCCCCACACTGCCTTATGAACTAACTATAAAGAGAAAATGAGACCTCTGAGGCTGACCAGCCAGCTCCTACCCCTCAGGGTCCAATTCCCCTCCCCTTCCAGTCTTCTCTCTGCCACACAGAATGCTTCTTCTTTAAGAAGTAAATCAAAAGTAGCTTCCCGTGAAATTTTATCCACTGTTTCTCTGCATTAGCTTTCTTTAATCATAACAAATATGTGAGATCTTAAACTCACCAAGAACTAAGAATTCAGCTGACAGTTTTAGAGGTTTTCAGACTATAATCAGCTGGGTCCATTGCTTCAGTTAGGGATCATGCAGAAGGAAAATTTGAACCATTCACTTCAGGACCAGAAAATGAATCGAGAAAATGGAGATGGGACAAGGGATCCGAAACCCCCTTCAAGGCCAATCCCTCAGTGACCCAATGATCTCCCACTAGGCAAACATGTCTTAAAGCTTTTGTTACTTCCCAACAGTTCCAAGTACAGGGCTAAGCTTTTTACAGAGGCTACGTGTAGTTGCATGGTTACATGCCCACACGCATGTGATTGTGTGCATGTGCATGCATGTTGGGGAACATCTCAAATCCAAGATGTAGTGCTGTTCTTTCACTTACCGAGGAAGTTAAACTCCTACAAAGACCATAAAAACAGACCAGGACTAGCCCTCATACAGCCTCTGAGGGTTTTCCATTGTAGGATTCTAAGTCTTAGCCCTCGAGGTTCTTCCCTCCAAGCCATAGGTGTCCCCCCAAGCAGAACAGGCGCCACTTTCTTGGTGACCAGCAGATCTCACCGTCAGTGCTAAATACTTGGTTTAAAAACAAAACTGAACTTCAGTGATGTATTAATACATAATTCACACAAGGCAGGGACAGAGGAAGAGGGCAGTTTCACAGAGAGTCAGCAGCAGCAAGATCAGAGTCCTGGGTGGACCAGCGCTCCTTTACCAGGCACTTCCCTAGATCAGGCTGCCTCAGGGTTTCTCTTCTGCCTGCTCTTGAGGCGAAGTGAAGATTTTACTCCTGTGAATTAGTTATGTATTTTTATAAGGGAAAAAGGCTTAGCTTTTGTTAGCATTTAATCATGTTCTAGGCTAAATTCTAAACCTGGACTTGTCACGTGAGGCTACCCTGTGGATAATTTTACTCAGTTGAGCATTTTAACCTTAACTTAAATGTATGCTTTCAGCTTTGACTATAAGCCCAGGGCTATAGGGTGGGGGTGGGAGTACAGGGCAAAAAAAAAAAAAAAAAAAAAAAAAAAAATACACAAAGAACTTTTCCTAAACTCTTTGGATTTAAAAAAGGGTGATTCCTGATGATGATAGGGGACTTCAAGGCATCTCCATCTGTCTATTTTAATGCTGGCTATTTCTGAGATCTCTTCCATATATCTGACCATAACTCATCTCCTGTGGGGCAGAGGGCAGAACTATCCCAAGTTGAGGCACACAGAAGACTGAGATATGCTCTGCCCTTTGAATTCAATATTTTTCTTGTCCAAACAGCCAATATTCTTTCTTCTAAAATATAAATTCCCTATGATTTATTGGCCCAGGAAATGTTCCTCCCCTAAAAATAAGTCAGAAGCTTTATTCCCCTTGGTACCCTTTGTGGGTCCTGGGCTATTTGATGAAGGCAGAGATCTTCCCACACGGACAAGAGCAAGTCTTTAGTCCCAACTATGCGCCTGGCCGTATTCTCTATGAGATCCTTGAGATTAAAAATCAAGATCTTTGCATGCAGCCAGAGAAATCATTCAAAAGACAAATTTGATCACAGCACCTCCCTGCTATTGCTCCAAAGGGAAAAACTCGATTTTTCCCCTCCTTTGTCTTGACAAATGCACTGTGGTCCTCACTACTCTTGAACATCAACCAAGTCCTGTGATGTCTCCAGCATGGTGCATCCCAGAGCGTACCATGCAGCCTTTCTCCAAGTTGCCCCTGTAACACAGTTGCCCTTATGTAGATTGTCCTGAAGCTGTTTGTACTTTAATGTTAATTTCACTTTCCCAAGAAGGGCTGCCTAGTCAAATGACTCCAACTGAACCTTCTCATTTTAATTAGTAAAATAAAGGAAAGCCAGTAACTGGTTGGGGCAAGGAAGATAGAGAGAACTGAGAGGTTGGAGGAGGTCAGAGGAGGTCAGAGGATGGAGGGTGAAGGTCGTACTGGCAACATGGAGGTTCCCAAGGACCAGATAGACCCAGGTGATATTAATTGGTGTTAAATGGCTATGAACATTAAGGATTTTATAGGTCTAATATCTCATATAGAAGGGCAATTTGTATCTTTGTCTATTTGATGCAATCTTGTAGTGTAGAGGGTTTGTGGATTGAGAGTTGAATATATAAACCTGTATGAAAAGCTGTCCGGCTGTAGAGTTGTATTTATGTGGGATTTTGGAGTAGAGAAACACCACGGATGGTGGTAGAAAACCACCAGGGAAGGGAGTTGCACAGACACATTGGGCCGTGATGATGGCTCAGACCGGGTGCCAGAGGTGTATGTGGCTCCAAACTAAAACCAGACCTGAGGAGTGAGACCTCAGGGCCGGTAGAGATATAAACCAATTTATTATTTTTTGAAATTCTACTGTAACACCCCTACTCCTGTTTCTTATCTCAGCCACATCGCCTATCTGGGAGACTTCCATCTTATACCCCCTCTGCCCCATGTAATGTCCTTACATCATAATAACTTCTCACTTGCTTGTGGGTGATATGTAGTGGCGTTAACACTTGGAAGCTGCCAGCACTGTGCGTGGGCTTTGACATGTCACAAAAGTTCAACGAAACATCCAGAAAAATAAGTGAAGAGTCAAATTCTTTAGAATCTACTAAGATTCTCTTCTAGAAAGTTCAAAGTCTAGATTTTCTAGTGACGGGAAGGTGGGAGATATCACACTTTCCCTTTTTTTAATTTTTTAAAATTATTTTATTGGATATTTTGTGTATTTATATTTCAAATGCCATTCCCTTCCACCTACCCCCCATTCCCCCTTCTCTTCCACTTATTTCCATGAAGGAGCTCCCTCTCCCAATTACTCTCTCCACCTCAGTGCCTTGGAATTTCCCTATTCTGGGAAAATGTGCCTTCACTGAATCAAAGGCCTCTTCTCCCATTGATGCCCGACAATGCTGTCCTCTGCTACAATGCAACTGGAGCCATGGGTCTCTCCATGTGTACTCATTGGTTGGTGTTTTAGTCCCTGGGAGCTCTGGAGGGATTGGTTGATTAATAATGTTGTTCTTTCCATGGGGTTGAAAAAAACCATTTCAGCTTCTTCAGACCTTTCTCTAGCTCTTTCAGTGGGGTCCCCATGTTCAGTCTGATGGTTAGCTGCAAGCATCCTCAGTTGTACCTGTATGACTCTGGCAGAGCCTCTGTGGGGGCATCCATATCTGGCTTCTGCCAATAAGTACTTCTTGGCATCAGCAATAGTGTTTGGGTTTGGTGGTTGCATATGGAGTGGATCCCCTGGTGAGGCAGTCTCTGGGTGATCTTTTCTTCAATTCCTGCTCCTCTATTTGACTTGTATTTCTTCCCCTAAGTGTTTTGTTCTCCCTTCTAAAAAGGACTGAGGCATCCACATTCTGGCCTTCCTTCTTTTTTTCATATTTTTTATTAGACACTCTGTATTTACATTTGAGATCTTATCCCTTCCTTAAGCACCAGTAGAGCAACGTCTTGGGTCTTGTAAACCCATGTGTGGAGAGAGTTACAAATAAATGTTGAAGATGCCTGGCAGCTGGACTCTGTCTCTACTCAGCACCACATCCTCAGTCTTCAGGGCACACAGCTTACAGCACATGCGCAGGACTTTACAGCCTTTAAAACTTGTTCAAAAGAAAATCACTTAGTGGGAGCAGACAGTCTTACCAGCCATGAGGGCACAGACCTCTGAAGCCAGCACTCAGAAAACTTGCACAGGGACTCTGAGTTGCAGGCTAGCTGAGGCTATATAGTGAGACTTGTCCCAAAGAATGAGAAAAAGGAAAAAACTGTCAGATTCTTTTTGGTGGGGGAAGGTTGGACTTTGAGACTATATCACATGGCTTGTATTTGCTATATAGCTGAGGCTAATCTTGAACTCCTGGTTCCCCTTCCTCTGTTTTCCACATGCTGGGATTTTAGGTGTGCCACACCTAGTTGTTGTCTAAGATTTCAAATTGTACATTTGTATTTTAATTAGTACTTGTAGCCTAATTCCCATGATCTCTAAAAATGTAGCAGTGAAAATCTGAGGTGAAAAGAATAAACTTTGTTTACTGGATTATATTTGTTGAAGGGTTGATATAAAAAAAAAAAGGAAATCTCCCCACTCTTGTCTTTCTGGTAATTTCACTTAAGGTTTGAAATATTATTCTGTATCTCAAATGACAAAGAAATCTAAATCCCATGGCCGCTGAAGTGTTCGGTCCAACTTCAATGTTTATTTTAGATAAGAGACTCCTCAGTTCAGTTTGGAGTCCAATTAAGCAACAAACCTTTAACAGCAGTCATAGAATGTCAATAAAAACAGAGGTAGGTGTGTGTGTGTGTGTGTGTGTGTGTGTGTATGTGTGTGTATGGGTGTATGTGTGTATGTGTGTGTATGTGTGTGTGTATGTGTGTGTATGTGTGTGTGTATGTGTGTGTATGTGTGTGTATGGGTGTATGTGTGTATGTGTGTGCATGTGTGTGTATGTGTGTGTGTGTATGTGTGTGTATGTGTGTGTGTATGTGTGTGTGTGTATGTGTGTGTGTATGTGTGTATGTGTGTATGTGTGTGTGTGTGTCTGTGTGTGTATGTTCCTTCATGATATCAATTCTTTCATGTAACTGTTGTGTGGGGAGAGGGAAGGCATTACCAGGATCACACTTGAAACCAAGGAGACAGCCCCACCTCTGGGTTACAGTGAAACATTTCGTGGTTAAAAGCATCTTGATAAAAGCCAGTGGACTTCTTTTTACTCCAGAGACACAGCCAGTCATGCCTCAGGATGCAACTAGAAGCAAGCCTCTCAGTAATGAGCAGACTGACATTAGGTCTAAGTACCTGGATATGCCCAGAGACTCAATATTCTTCACAAATGAATAAGAATGTGCCGGTAGCTGTATGCCCAACACAGAAGAGAACACGGGACCCAGCATGGCTCTCTCCTCCTCCCCCAACTCCTGTATCCCAGGATCCCCTTGGAGTCACAGGAGAGCTAAGGATAGCCGTTGACTTCTAATTCTCCTGCCACCACTTCCTGAGTGCTGAGATTCATGCTCACTCAGTAACTGGGTATCAAATCCAGAGTTGTTCCATGTGATAAGCAAGCTCTCCATCAACCAAGCATCATCCACAGCCTTACATTCTGTTTTTGAACGAGGAAGCCCATACTTTGTACATAAGTTTAGAGCCATCCATTTGGATGTATACATAGAGGGTGTACAGCCCTATACTCTGGACTGAGGCAGCAACAGAAGCGTGTGAGGCGAGTTTGCATGGGAACTTGTAAGCTTAGCAGAAGACCCCACAAGAAACACAAGATAGACCCAGTAAATCAGAGCGGCCACTGGTATACCTGGGTAAAGAGGGTATAATAAGTAATTTTAATGTAAAGTACACTTTTGGGGGGAAGGTTGGGTGGGGACAGTAATAGGAACTGAACCCAGAGTCTCAAACATGCTGTTTGCCAAGCAGGCTACCACCAAATTATACCTCTGCCCCTACGAGCTTTCATTCTTTAAAAAGGTGAAGGAATAGCCGACTTCTGTTAGGAGATATGAATCAGAAGCAAAAAAAATAATGCACATGGAAAGAAATCTATAAGAAAATAAAGACTATTTTATCCCAAATGTGAAACCATAGGAAGAGAAAGCAAGTTAACTGACAATTCTACCAAATACAGACAGAGTTCTTCGGTCTCCATTGCACAGAATCTTTGAGAACCAAGAGGAAATTCTTCCCAAGGCCTTCCGTAGAGAGAGTAACAAAGACTGGTAAGGATGAAACCATGAGAATGGAACCTGATCTGCAGCAGGGGTACCAGTGTGAACTCTCCACAACACAGCAGCAGTGCCACGCCCAGTGACATACAGACTCAGGTCAGGACCATCTTAGGGGCGTTTCTGATCGGAGATTTGTCACACCATTGCAAACAATAAGTGGAACTTGTCAAAGCCATAGATTAAAGAAGAAAAATAACACACACCACCCCTCTCCGGTGCCAGAATGTGCTTGGTAGGAGTCACCGCTGCTGAGTGATACAGTGTTTGAGGAAAGCGAGGCACAGCGTTGCCCTTGTCTGATTTCACTGGATGACAGATGGGCTCCAGGAAGGACCCACCTCAGAGGGACTCGACAGCTTCACACTCACAGGTCTGTGTGGAAGGGGTCTGCAGGCCCTTCAAGTGCTGCCCTCTGCCAAGATGTGACTCCGGGCTTCTTTTAACACTTCTGTTTTGCACTTTTCTAGAAGTCTTGGCTAGTGACATTAGCAAGAAAAAGTAATAAAAGATGTGTAAATTGCCAAAACAAAATACAGTGATCAAATAAGATTATAAGACAAAAATCCAAATGAACGCAAGAACACTAGCATGTAAAGCAAGTTCACTGCGTGTGTGAGATGTAGGTTTGTGTCTTTATAAGACATAGCTACCCAGATGAAGGCTGTCTAGATACTGCTTTGATTACACTAAAATTTTAGGTGGATGGTTAGTGATAAAATGAAGCAAATAGCTCTGCAAAGAAAATAGAGAATTCTGAGATACATTGAAGGTGTGAAAAAGCAAAGCCCCAGAGATGAGCTGGGTACTTAGCGTTGTACACATTAGATTCTCAAATTAATCTGCAGAGTTTATTACAGACTTTATTAATCCATAATAAAAACTGTTGGCATTGAACACACTGATTTTTAAATTTAAATAAAACACTAAAGGGCTAATAAGTACCATATGTTAAATTTCCTCCAATGCTGGGACTCAAACTCAGGATCTTATACAGGGACTAAACTTCATTCGTATTCAGCATGGCAGATATACAGAGAATTTGGATTCACACTGAGTTCATTGTACAGTGTGATCATCATTCTACATAAATACATTATAAACACCACATCAACTAAAATGTAAACATTCCCATTCTATAAAGTTCTCTGTGCTTTGCTGTCCTGAAATCCCTGAGAAGAGAGACTTGAGTAATGGCACTCACCACGTCACAGAACCCACAGGAAAAGCAAGCATGGGTGTCAATTACTAGAACTTGTGACTAGCTAAAACCCTGAGCTTCAAGTTAGTGAGAAACTCTGTCTCAAGGTAAAAAGGCAAAGGGTAATGAAGATTGGTGCATGCACACCCCACAAACATTTATGTGCATAATACACATATACATTTGCACAATGCGCGCACACACACAGACAAGAGAGACTAGGGTGAGGGATTTGTTACATGATGAAATATCTATTCTAACTTCCACCATAGTGATTCTCTTGACTGATTCCTTCATAGTTTATGTGGGCTGTTAGTCCAAGATGCCTTCTGATCACAATAGAACTGTAGATTCAAAAATTAATCTTACATTCCATCACACAGAAAACTAAGATAATTTAATAACTGTTCCCAAATTAACTTTGTTTGTAGGTAAAATACAAACTTTGAAAAATTCCACATAAAACATTTTGCACTTTATCATGTATGGATGTGTATAACTCGTGGGAGTTGGTTCTCTCCTTCCACAATGTGAATCTCGGTGATTAAACTCACTGAACACGGATCATCAGGCCAGAGCAATGGCCTTTACCCACTGACCCATCTCACAAGCCCAAAGTACAGAATTTCAAAAGGCTTCCCACCACAAAAAAGTCACAGCTAATAAATGACAGGCTGTCTACTCAAATTAGATTAGACATTCACTTACACAGGCCTTAAATTTAATACCTTTTCAGTGTTAAAAATTGTTACCATCCCGTAATCGCAACTGCATGCTACTGTTCTCATTTTGACTGATTTAGACGCTCTTACATTAAGCCCACCTTTGGACCAGATTGCATGAAGCAACTCTTCTTTCTTTCTCTGGTTTTCATTTCTGTTCAGCTTCCATAGTTCAGGAGCAATCTGGCTCCTGCTGTAAACTAAACTTCCACAACAATGTGCAACCTGCAAAGCCTGGTGTCTGTTGCTTTCCCCATGTGTCCTTTAGAGAAGCTTCACAACGGAAGGGCATCTAGGATATACCTCATAAATGCATCCCTGGCATACTTAGCCAACCTGGAAGCTGAACACTGCTGTTAATAAACCAGTAACCCTATGGAGTAGCTTTCACAGTGATGCTATGAGGAAAGTTCTGTGATTCTGTGATTTTCAATGCATAATACTTCCTTTTTAATAAAAGATTTATCTATCTATCTATCTATCTATTTATTTATTTTGAGTATGCTGTTGCTTTTCAGATACACCAGAAGAGGGCGTTGGATCCCATGATAGATAGATGTTAGTGAGCCACTAATGTGGTGGCTTGGAATTGAACTCAGGAATTGACTGAAGAGCAGTCAGCCAGTGCTGTTAATGGCTGAGCCACTTTCCCAGCCCCACATGATACTTCCTAATAGATAACTTTTCCTAGAATCCTAGTGAGAGGGATTCTAGAAGGTTTCACTAGAAGAACATCTTAGGAGCTTTTTCATTCCTTGCTAAGCCACGGTGACACCCTTTTCAAGATCTACAAGGCATCCTTGGGAACCCTGGAGAGCAAGAGTGGTGAAGGACTCTGTCCCATGGTCTCTGTCTGTCTTATACCTAGTAGTTGCTTTCTACATTGTCAATTCAGTAAATGGTATGATCTTAGAAAAAGTAATTCATCAGCATGGTCCACATAGTGACAAAAAAGTGCACAAACCAATTTTATAAAAAAAAAAAATGTTCTCAGAAAATCACAAGTTCCACACAATTCTGCTCATTCTGCTGAACTGTCAAGGACCAGAAGGGCCCAGAATTCCATAAATGATGTCATTTATCACAGCAGAACAGTGTCACAATTGTTATTGCTTATAATCATGTGGAATCCTCCAAGCACAGTATGAAACAGAAACCAAACCCCCATACCAATTACTGTGACCCACAAACAACAGGGAGATGGGTACCTCAAGAATATTTTAGTTTAGCATCCAGAATCATATCAAGATAAGCAGAAGTGAGAGGAATGTTATTATTTCTATGGGTGTTTTAAAAGCTTTTGCTCTAACTCAGCACAATTAAAACACAGTTGGCTACACCTCCTAAAGTCAACATCTTGATGTCATTGTCCATCCTTAATGGTGGAAGAGAATTACTTCCACCATCTCAAGTTGTGGGTTGAATGAGAACTGTCCTCCATAGGCTTATGTAATTGCCCACTCGGCAAGTGGTGCTGTTGGTGGAGCTTATAGATCCTCTCTCCCTTAAGTTGCTTCTGTCAGGGTGTTCAGCAAGGGAGAGGGAACCAACACAGTCAAGGATAAAATACAATGTCGCTGCTGTTATGTAGCTCATCATTTTTTACTTAGTAAACTCTTAAAGCAACATAAATCAACCATAGGCACAAGAACTGGAAAAATCAAACTATATATTGAAGATGCTAGAAGGCCTGGAGACAGAGAAACAGCCAGCTAACAAAGATAACAAAGTGGTCCACAGTAGATAGTTCCCCAAAGTGGAATACAACGTAGCAACAGCGAGAACCTAGCAGTGAGCCCAGGCCCCTTGTGAAACTTGTCCAAAAACTGTCTTAAAACACTACCAAAGGGAAAACAAACAGACGAGGACAACTTCCAAGCTATGCTGTGTTCTTGCCTGGCTAGGATGGCAGCATCATAAAGGCGTCACTTCTGATTAGGTTAATTTATAAATTCCAATAAAATTACCAAGTCCAATGAAAACATCAGACTCTGAGGGTTTTATGAAGCTAGGCGTGACACTAAATTTCATATGGAAAAACAAACATACAAGAATAGTTAAGAAAACACTAAAAGGCAGGGGGAACAGCCCTGCCAGAAATGAAAGCATACCACAGTGCCTCTTTAAATTGAAACAGGGTGGTGCAAAGCACACAAGGACAGAAAGCAGCCCAATCAGAGACTCAGGAGGAGACCTGGTTACCTTGGAAACTCACTTTGTGACATGTGCAATCTCAAGTTCAGGGTGCATATGTGTTCTCAACGAGGTATACTAACCATTTGGAAAAAGATAATGGTAGATGTAAATCTTACTCCACGTACAAGAACAAGCTCTGAACAGATCTCAGGTGCAAATGGAAATATTTAAACCAGAAAAGCACTAGAAGAAAACACAGGTGGTTTCTCTGTGCCCTAGGCATTAAAAGAACATGTCTAATATTTCGTTGTTGTTGTGCTGTTTTTTTTTTTTTCTGTGTCTAGCTTAACAGTTCAGGCTCCTCTCAAATTTATGATCCTCCTACCACGGTCTTCTAAGTACTAGGATCAGAGGCATGAGCCACATATCTAGCTTCTAGTACAATTTTTTTATAAAGATTAAGAATTCTGTGTGTATGTGCTATATCTGGATATATAAAATTTTTTAATTGGAGAAAGAAAAAAAAATCTCAAAATATAGTAAATAAAATTTACAAAGAGACCAAATATAACACAAATGGTCCTTAAGTATGCTGAAAGATATCTGAGCTTATTTAGATATAAGCTAAATGTATACTGAAATACCACCAATTATTTCAAAATTGAAAAAAAATAAACAGATAAAAGGTACACTCTTATTAGGACAGGAGAGGACAGGCATATTGTTAGATGATATGAGAAAATAGAGGGAAAACCTTTTTTTCTGCTTCACACCTTGACTTCAGCAATCTCACAGTTAGAAAACCACACTTCAAACAAACTATGTAACCTACACAAGGTTACTCCTCCCAGGATTGTGGAGATTTAGAAAACTCTGGTGGCAAACCTGATATAGAGGAAGTTGGAGGAACCACAGCAGAATGACATCACAGAGCATTCTGTGGCTATGTACAAACAAAGAAAACAGCAAAGATCCTAGCCGCTGGGATGCTCACTGGGTCAAAGGTGCTGCTGTTAGTCCTGATGATCTGAGTTCGATTCCTGGAACTCACATGACAGGAGGAGAGACGTGCCTGTCAGTGAGCACACTTGTGCCTACACACATGCCCATATGCTCCAAAATAAATGAGTACAATTTTTTAAACCATATGTCAGGTTTTACACACTCATAATGCCGTGCTAACTGCAGAAAGCACAGTGCAAGAGATGCCAGAGTCTAACGTGAGTAAGAAAGGCACACAGCTAGATAAGGATTCGTGGATTTCTTTGTTTTTGAAAAATTCATAATCAGCAAAGTAGAAATGGGCAAAGGAACTTGAGTGGGGAGTCACTTCCTGGGTGACCTTTGCCTTCTGGGTGGTATTTGCCCAGTGGAAATATGTTAAGGGTTCACACATTCAAAGACCCCCCCCCCTTGTGTTATGCCATCAGCGGAGTTCAAACACTGAGAAAGCAGTCTCACTGAGAGCAGAGGAAATGAAGCCCTGAAAGACATCTTAAAGGGCATCGTCGATTCGAGAGGATGGGCAAGCTCTAGTGGTCAGAGATGCACACGCACGATTAAATGGCAAAATACAAGGAGGGGCTGCTTAAATGGGTGATGGTTTTGAAAAGGGTGGAAGATTTCTGTTTTAGGATGCTGAGCATATTCTAAAATGTGATGCTTGTGGGACTGGTGAGCTGGTTCTGTGAGTAAAGCCACTTGTCCAAAAGTCTGAAGACCTGAGTGTGATCCCCAATGCCCATGTGGTAGAAAGAGAAAACCCACGTCTGCAACTTGTCCTCAGAATTCCGTAGGGACACCACGGCACATGGCACACACACACACACACACACACACACACACACACACACACTAAATGTTTTTAAGTAAATAAATCACAAACCCCTGCATAGTTTTAACTGCATAGATATGGAAAGACCCTTAGGTTGTTGGCAAAGCTAAATATTTCAATGTGGATGATCATTACAAATATGTCTGACTTTCCTAAGCTGTGCGGCTGTTCTGAGGACTGTTGTAGAACAGCATTCACTTTGGCACAAGACTTTCAGGAACAGGATAGAAAACCTGGCTCTCTGGCCATTTCTCAGTCACTCTGTTGTGTTTAGAGGTAGACACACGTTTAAATATTGAGCTAGCATTTTTCTGCCCCTCACTCCAGCCCTGTAACATGTTCCGTTAGATGTACAGGATCAAAGGACACATTCTAATTTTCAGATTAGCTAAAGAAAAGCATGAATAGGAGGCTTTAAGTACTGCCAACAATAACTTCTGTAATGCATTCCATACCAAGCGTAAATCCTAAACTGTGCGCTCCATGGGCTGTTTCACATTTCCTTGTCCTGGCATCCTTATTCAGTAGCACAGACAGTGAAAGTAGAACCCCGTCTTGTAAAGGAAAATCTAAGACACAGGGAACATAGTTCTTCTACATAAAAAGCCATGAAAGTTTAGGGCATTCCCTAGACACACTTATAAACTTCATAATACTAGGCAAAGGCAATTTTGACTTGAATATCCTTGTATAGGCATGTTAACTTGCGGGAGGGGGAGTAAAATCAAAACTATTCATACTATCAAGCTTCTATTGGTTTGTGTGAACTGTAACCAATTAAGTCTAGGTACACAGGCAGACCACACTTAGGTCCTAAGAAATGTTACAAGCTGAGCCTGGTGGTTCATGCCTATTATCCCAGCACTTGGGAGGCTGTCTGGGTGTTCTAGGTCAGCCTGGGCTACATGGTGAATTACAGGATAGCCTGAACTACAGAATGTGGCCCTGGATGTAGAACAAGAAATGGGAGCTACATCAATGACTACCGGAATGGGTCTGTGTTCTGGCAGAGCCAACCCATCCCAAAGGCAGCATCCTAACTCATTACTGCTCTCACTTTGCCTATTCAGAAGCCAGACCACCTTTATATGAGCACCAGACCAAGGTAACCTTGGGAAAAACACATCTCTCCTTACTCAAGGTCCTGGGAACCCTATAGTGCTAAACATTAGAGCTGCTTCCCCAGGCCTTCCCTGCTACTTTCTTCTAATGTCTACAGATGTGGAAAATGCAGACACGGGCTTGAAATTTTATGCATTAAATGCTAAAAGAAAGGAAAAAGTTAAGATCTAATTACAGAATATAAAAGGCAAGACTAATTAATGATGCTTGTGGGGTCCCCGGGCTGAAATGTCCTCTATAAATGCTTCCTGGTATGGAGTTTCCAATGGAAGAATTAGAGACTTCTGGAGATACCTGGTTGTGATGCTTATAGCACAGGACAAATCTACTGGATGGTACCTAGACACTCATTTAAGACCAAAAATCAAGTTAATGATATGTGGTTTTTCTCCACAATGTAAAAGAGAAACATGAAGGGTATCTTTGGGTCAAACAGGAAGGTTTAGGTTAACTTATGGGCATCAGGCAGATTATCTGTTTGCAAACCACTGGGGCTGAGGGAAAAGTTGGAGCTCAGCTGCACAAACCACATTTCACATCCCTGAGGGCCTTAGCCCAAGTCCCCAAAGCAAAGTGCAGACAGCAATGTGAATTAACTAAAATTGGTGAGGACTTCAGCTATAATCCTGAGGGATTTCCATCTCCTCTCTGTTGCTTACTGTGTGGATGGCAGCAGAAATGGGGCATGGAAGGCTGGCTTCAGTGTGGGATGCCCGTGACAGTAGGTACTACGGAAGGGATTAGTTCTCAAAGCTGGACTGTCAGGAAGTTTAGGAAACAAACCTTCAGTGTTCCTTTCTTGCACAAGCACAGCCAAATTATCTAACTCTGTGTGTGTGTGGGGGGGGTGGTTCTTATAGACCCTGTTGGCCTTTAAATTACCATCCTCCTATTTTAGCTTCCCAAATGCTGGAATTCCATACATCACCTCACCCAGTTCAATGTTGAAGATTTGATTCACAAATGTATGTTGGTTGTTTCTTTGTAACCCACTGCCTCTCACAGCCAATTGGGTGAGACTGAGTTCTTATCCACAGTCATAAAACCTCCATTGTTTTCAGCTAAAAGAAGTCTACACAATCATCTACCTGCTAGTGATCTGGAATTTTTAATTCTATGACAATGAATGTTTTACTAGAGAAAGTACCAGAAGGCCGCAGGAAATGACCAGTCCACGTGGCATAGTTGCTGGCCCTGAACAGAAAAGGGAGTCTTTTTCACAGACTCAAGGTAGAGGGGCAGGTGATTCTTAGACAGAAAATACAAAGGGAGGCCAGTTGAGAACAGACTACAATGGCAAAAGTCATTTTTTTTTTTTTTAGAAATAATTTTGCCAAATGAGTCTTCCCTGTTTGCCATGAGATACTGGAGTAGGGGTACTGGCCATTGTGAAAACACATGCATGTAATTATCTGCATCATTTACAGATGACTCCAGATGAAGCAACATGTATTTCAGAAGCATGCTAAGGCCACAATAGCAGAAAATCGTTCTTGGTTCATCACATATAGCAAGGGGGTGATCTAAGCAGCAAAGGACTTCAGCTTTTCCGCAGTAGCTAGAGTCATGCATCTCATTCACCAACCTGCCTCTCAGGTTCTCCCAACTGATGCTGAGCAGGGTGCTTATCTCTGGGTCATCTGCTGCCCACTAGAACGGAATCAGTGAGAGTCCAGTAAGCCTTTTGTCTATTTCTATCCTGTAGTAAAGGCTTTGTCCAGCCATGTCAAGTTTGAGATTGGAAGATGGTGTGGTTCATTGATTGAAACAAAGCTCATGCCAAGATGGTTTGGTAATGCCTCAAGAAAACCTATTATTTTATATTTATCTAAAATTACCACAGTGCATATAACTGTATTCTTAACACACATAAATACACACATCAAAGAAGCTTCTCTCTACACATGGAGACTATCACAGAAAACCACAACCAGACACAATACAGAGATCAACAGATAAGTAGAGAGCCAAGTCCTAATAGATACATCACAGCTCCCGAATGTATGGCTCAAAAAACACTGCAGAAGAAGGAGCAGAAAATTTGTAGGAGTGTATCTCCCGTGAAAGTCTTATATAAAACAGATGCATAAACTAGCCTGAAACAATGACAAAATATCAACAGGCATGCTAATACAGAAAGGGAATAATCTCATGGATTCTAATTCTTTCTAGACGAACATCTATAAGCAACTAATGATGGCTGAAAGAGGAACGTTAGCCCCTCCCAGGGATGAGGTCATAATTGGTTTCTCAAAACAAAATAGTTGACCTTAAACTATAAACATCCAAACAACAAAAATGGACTTGGAAGATCATATTTGTGTGTGTGTGTGTGTGTGTGTGTGTGTGAGTGTGTGTGTGTGTGTAAATAAAAGATGTTATTAATTTGAGACCTGAAAGGGCTTGGAAGAAATTGGAGGGAATGGGACATGAGAGAAACTAGAAGAAAGGGGAAAGCAATATAATTATATTTTAATTTAAAATACATTCAGTATATGCATATAACCTGCTCGGTCTGTATAGTGTTACTTATATGTGAGTTTTCAAGGCTGCACATTTGGTCCTGGATAACCAGTGGATTTGTTCTTTCCTGGGGGAATACAGTTTCTCCCACTCTCAGCATTCCTTAGATTCCTGTAGTTCTTTGTCTAGGGTTAAGGCCTCTTGGGCTTCTTCGTGACCATGTCAGCATGTCTTTTGTGGTCATTTTCCTTCAGTTCATGTTTGGGCAGTCATGTTGGTGAGACTATGGGTAGAGCTTCTGGCATTCCTAGGAGATACAACCTCACAGCAAACACACTGGTCCTCTGTCTCTTACAGTCCTTTAGCTTCATTGCCCTCAATAATCCCTGAGCCTTAGATACAAAGCTCATTTTGTAGATGTGTCTAGAAATACATATGTACATGCATATATATATATATATATATATATATATATATATATATAAAACCAAACTTAATGAAAAACCAAACCATGAGTTTGAAAAAGATCAAGAAAAGATATAACAGGAAAGGGGATGGAAGAAAGAAGGCAAAGGTCTAATACAATTCTAATCTTGAAAATAAAAGAAATAAAAAACAAAGTCAGAGAAACTTGTAAGAATTGTAATTACACACACACACACACACACACACACACACACACACACACACAAAACCCACCATAAAAAAAAACAAAATCAAGATCTCAGCTGCAACAAAACCACAGATGGGGCACAAACAAAGTTAGAGAAACTTGTAAGAATTATAACTTTAAAGAATAAAAAAAAAATCCCACACAAAACAACAAGAGTTCAGCTGTAACAAAACCACAGACAGGCCTGAGGGGCCCCTCCACTCTCACATGAGCAAATCCTTCATCCCACAGCCCAAGCACACACATACTTTTACAACACCAGCACTACAAGTTGCTAGTTGCTAAGATGGCCATGGGGACGTGCACGACTGCAGACAGACACAGGGACACTAGTGATAACGAAGCAACACTAACTTCTGAAGACATGTTTCCCAAGAAATCCTCAGAAAGGAAAGATGACATATTTCACTCAGCAAGGTGTTCATATGTGTTTAGCTGGCCCTGGTGCCAGGATTTATGGGTCTGGACAGTTGAACTGTCATGAACTCCAATTCTGATTCGTGACTGTTGATGTTTCTACCACTGCCTAGCTGAGTGAACTCAGGCTGGTTAGATCTACCTATAAAGCCCATTGTTTAGATGAGCATTTGTTATGCTAATGGAATCTGGAATCAGAAAAGTAGCAAACTGGAAAGCTTAATGCTGAAGGGGAAGGGGATCTATACCAAAGCCATGCGTGACTGCTTAATGCACTGCTTAAGCCTAAGAGCAAATACAAGAAGTTTTGCTACTCCACAGTTAAAGGCAGAGAAGCTGACTCCAAACACACAAAACAATTTCTCAAGGTCAGGGTACCAAGTCTGGTGTGTCTAAGACGTTTGGGGGTCCGATCCTAATAATCTGGAAGAATGGGATTGATAGCTTGCCTCTGACTTCTCGTTGAGGAACACAATTTGAAGCCTTAGATGGAATGGAAGACAATGAGGTGAAAGGCAACTGGAGAAAGGGAAGAGAGACATTTAGAGCAGTGGAGGGCAGGGACATGGGCAGTTGGGTCGTGGGGCTCCCCAGCATCTAAGCCTCCTCTTCTAGACAATGACTTACTGCTATAGAAAGCTATGTGCTATACTGCTATAAAAATTCATGTTATAAAGTTGCTACAGCTTGATTCACACTGGGCTGGGCATGGCCTGCATCAGCTGCTCTGGACTGAATAATTCACCTGAACTCAGTGCAGATAACAGGCAGGATATAAAGTCCAAGCAGAATCCTGGATAGAAGGCACCTGGGAATGTTGTTTCCAACCACTGGGAAAAGTGAAGGTTAGAAGTCATCCTGTTCTGCTAACCAATCTACAACCTGGTGGTTGAGTTCTCTCTGGAGTCATTCCTCCCACTGTCTATCTGGGCTGCTGAGGTAGCAATGGTCCAACTCTTATAGTCAAGGGCAGGCATGTGATCCAAGCATGAAGATCCGAGTTTCATATTTCCCCGATCTCTGTGACAGGTTGTTAGATGGGCACCTGAACCAAGCCAGGGACTGTACTCAACCCCATGATACTTAGGAATCTATTATTTTCTCTGTATATAAACCTACAAGAATGTGCTGAATGTACCTGTGACTGAAGCCATTTTAGAGACAGAGATGAAGAGTATTCTGAAGATACTAAGTGAGACTTTGAATCCAGCCAGACACATCCACTAACCTGGGTGGCATTAAATGACCACTTTACCCCTCTGTACTTCTCTTGGTTCACCACTCTACCTTCTTTCTACTTCTAGCTATCTGACATCATAGGTAAGCCTTATCCTCCTCCCTTAGCAAGTAGATGCAAGATGGGTCTGGGTGTACAGAGAAAAACTCTGTGTGTGTGTGTCTGTGTGTGTGTGTGTTTGTGTGTTTGTGTGTGTAATACACTCACCATGACCTAGCTAGTTCAACAATGGTTGTTCTCAATGAAAATTCCAAGAACTGGTTAATATTTTAGTCCATGAGGTTGGATGTCTCAGTTGGTCTTAAGTTTCTATGAAGTGGGTTCTAGTACTATCAAAAAAACTCAGCAGCAGCAGGACAGATAAACTTGCTAGAGAGAACAAAGAGCAAGCAGACAAGAAGATTCCATCTTTTCTGTCCTTTTATGAGGACCATCACCAGAAGGTATGGCCCAGATTCAGGCTGAGTCTTCCTATATCGAATGGTCTACCTAAGGAAATCTCTCACAGTGTACAGAAGCTTGGGTTCTAGTTGATTTCAGATGCAGTCAAGTTGACAAGCAAGATCAGCCATCAGCTTTCTTCCCTGTTGCTACAATAAAATACTCTGACCAAAGTAGCTTAAGAGAAAAGCATCACAAGTCTAGATTACAGTCCACCCTCTATGGAGAGCCAAAGCAGCAGGAGAGTGAAATAGCTAGTCATGTGACACCCACAATCCCTGCATGGCTCAAAAGATTTCACCTGCCTTGGGTGACGAGGAAATGGTTGAAAAGATGAACACATGGACACATGAACACACAGACACAGACAATCTGGGATGAGGTAGACTGAGCCCTCTGATGGAGAAGCCACAGGACCTGGGAAGCTCAGTGCATTTATTATATACAGTTGAACAGGGAGGCGGTGCTTTTGCACACAGCTGAATAGGGATACAGGGTTATTACATGTGAATAAACATGGAGGGAAGGCTTGTGGCACACAACTGGACAAGGAGCTAATCTCTATAGCAGCAGGAGTCATCTCTGTAGTCTTCGGGCCTTAAGCACTTGGAGGAAAAGGTATGAGGGACATTTTCTGCACTCATTGTCAACATTCAGACTCAGACTGAGAGGAACGCTTTGCCACCCCTGTGAGACTGAAGCACTGGCTTCCTTGACATGGCTGTGGTTATGTCACATAGTACACACTCACTATGGCCATGTCACAGAGTAGACACTCACTAAAGGCCCCGTGCATTCTGTACAGTCAAAAGCAGACCACCATGCTAATCCATACACGTACCTTCTCACTCTGTCCAGAGCAACACCCATGAAATCATGATGCCTATAATCAGGGTAGGTCTTCCCCTCTAAAGAACCCAGCTCAGAAAATTCCTTACAGGCATGTCCACAGGTCAGCTTCATCTAAGCAACTTCTCTCGGAGATACCCTTGCTAGATGACCGAACAAGTCCACAGTCAAAACTATCACCCCTATGTGAGGAGCCACTTGAAGTTGATGACCTCTGATAGAGAGAGAGTCACTGTTCTGGAGAGATTGCCACTGGCAGGCTCAAACCCACACCCATGCACATCCAGGCAACATTAATTGCACTCACTGGGTTATTTTTTAAGCTACGAGGACATGAACTTAGAAGAGAGATATATCATGGGATGGGGAGGTGGTGGGAGGGATCTGGTTGGTGTGACAAGGACACATTGTACAGAGATATGAAATGCTTGATTAGTAATAAACAAACTAACCCGCAGGAAGTTCACTCGCAGTAATAAACCCCCTTTCTTCCCTTAGGGACTATTCACTTGTGCTGATCTCTGCAGAGAGAACCAAGCACTGTGAGTGGCAACAGGGAAGAGTGTGTAAATACAGTTTCCTTAGGCTGCTACAGCCATCTCCCCTCCTAACGGAGAGAGAGGAAGCTGGTGTTCGTTTAAACACCTTAGCTGTACTTCGGCTCTCTCATAACCGTCTCTCATAGTAAAACTTACATGAAAGAGGCTTGTGTCTAGTCCAGATCATTATAGACTCAGGGCAGACGAGAGCTGCTCCCAGTTTTGTCAAGCCAGGCACTCCAGTTTCAGACTTTGCTCTTTTATAAGAAGCTGCTTCCCTGTCACATACACCTGTCACAACACTTGGTCTCTTTTCCCAGGAGTGCTTTTCACTTTTGCTTTGGCAATCTTCGAATAAGTAGCAAATCCAACAACTGATCAGGCTGCTTGTGTAGAGAAGTGACTCTCTTCACAGATTAGAACCATTTAAAAATCAGTAACATAGCCAGACTGGGTAAAAAGTCTCAGGAGGGGCCCCACCTTTATCCACCAGAGTGCCTGCCATTTGCAAGGGTGACAGATGTGGGTCCCAGCTCATCTCTTTCACTAACACCACTATACAGCTTTTCAGTAGTTTCCGAGGACCAAATAAATTTCCAAACCCTTGGAATCCAGATCTCTTTAGTTTGAGAAGAAAACAAGAATGTACGAGGGAGAGACACTGGTCATGTTTTTTTTTTTTTTCTTGCAACCATTTTTCCTCATTCTATATTTATCAATACCGTGTCAGGAGAGAGCACACAGTGAGCTTCCTGCACCTTCAGGTGGGCCTCTTCCCTCTTTCATTATGGCCCATTAGGACTGAAATAAACAAAGGCCTGCCTTTATATTCTTTCCTGTGGTTCTTTTGTATTCCTGTAACCCGTGTGACGAAAAACAGTCAACACACTGCATAGGTTGCTGTTAAAGCTTAAATATTGCTGCTTCCCTTTCTTGCCCAAAGGTGCATGTGTTGGCAAGCTTGGTCCCCAGGGTCACAGAATTGGGAACAGCAGGACAGGCAAGAGATGGGAGCAGAAGAAAGGCCTGTGGTCACTAGAGGCAGTGCTCTTGGAAGGGTAGACCTATCTCATCAGAATGAGGACCTCAGCCCAGCTTCATTCACACTTCATTAACGGGTTTGTTGCTTGTTAAACCTCTTTCCTGGCTTGAGCTATGGGGAAAAAAGTGATAATACCAACCTCCTGGGGTCAGCATGGGCCTGAAGTAGACAATGCTGAGGCTTCCTTTACATGTCCCTTGGAGGGACAGGGGAATCCTTGTGGTTATTAGCAATTACAACTCATGGAAGACTAACAGGCCAAAACATTTACTTTGAAGTTATACTTGAACAGATTTAGGGGATGTCTATGTGAGAGTTAATGTCAACTTGATTGGATCTAGACGTGCCTAGGAGGCAAATCTGTGGCCACATCTGGGGGGAGGGGGTGTCTAGCTTAGGTAATGGAAGCAGGTCAAGCCCCATCCCAAACAAGGCACCATTCCTTGGGCTGTGGCCCTGGACTAACAAAAAGATATCATAAGTGTTTACAATCATCTTTCTGTGCTTCCTGGTGCAGATAAAACATGACCATGTCTCGCCTCCCACAGGCACACAACCTCCTTCATCACAGACTACATTCGTCTGCTGCAGGCCAAAGGAAAACTTTCCCTCTTAAGCTTTTTGTTAGGTATTTGGTCACAGCATTAAGAAAAGTGACAAGGTCTACCATAGGCAGCAGTTAACCAATCATTCAGAAAATTCCAGAGGGACCACTAGAAGAAAAGAAGCTGTGAAGCCAGCAGCTTCCAATGTCAGGGCACAAAGTTTGGTCCCAGGGGAAGAAATGAGAGAAGCCAAGTGTTGTGATGAATCGTGAATCCATGTGCACTCAGACCTTCGGGTCTTGGCTAAGACATTTTAGCAAATGAAGGTTTTATTATTATTTCTAACACAATCCTTCTAGACTCTGTCCCTGTGAGGAGGCAGAATTTGACCTTTGGAGATAAAGATGGCTCGTCTCTCAGTAAAAACATCTGACTGTAAGAGTCTCTGGCTTCCTCCCTCCAGGGAGACCATCTCCCGGCTTCAAGAAACTTTCTCCTTCCCGCTTCACTTGCAAGGTTTTGCTCATCTTTAGGTAATTACAGAATTAGCCGCTAAATGCTTATGGTGCAGGGACCACTCTTAAATCCGACAGGAACATGGAATAAAACTGGCATTCTCTTCCTTTTACAAAGTTGTTTCTGGTTCTTCTTCCTCCCACCCTAGAAAATGCTTATCTTTTGGAAAGAAACACACTGGTCGTGTTTTAGGAGAAACATGACCCTTCAGCCTTGCGAAATTGTTGGTGACTGAGCCAGTAAGTTACCAGAAGAGAGAGAAAAGCGGTTGAGATGCAGACTTTCTGAAGTATGACCCTGAGCCAGTGGTCTAGCTCATGCTGTTCCACCTCTTGGGTGGGAGGTCTTCAATCTCAATGTGCCTCAGTTTCCACTCTCACAAGGACATGACCACAAATCTGCTGTGAGAGTGACGGAGGAGAAAGCTTGACACTCAATGGATGGGATGTCCTTGTTATTTAAATTGGAAGTGACAAGAAGTACCTTCCATTTCTTGGGTACTTCAAGACACGGCAGATAAGTGGGGAGTCACAATGGAGAAATTGGAGAAATGAATGAGACACCTCTTCCTTTTCACAAGAAGATTCACAGCCAAATAAATTACAGGTAGGGCTCAAGCATCAGCCAGAAGGAGTATGCTTCTCCCTGGTGCAGGAGCTGGCATGGGAAGCCATGCAAAGCGAACCCTTATCCAGAACAGAGTTTGGGCTTCTCCTCTTCCCTCTCTGATCACTGGGCAGATAATAGAAGGCCACATTTTCTACTCCTTCATCATCAGCAGACACACCAGTGAGCAGCTAACAGTGGCCCGTTTCTAGAGAAGGAACAGCTCCCTCATCTACTTTGGTCAAAGAAAAACAAGCTGATCTGGGAGAGTTAATGAAGAAGAAAACTAGAGGGGATGGGAAACGGCTCCCTTGGTAAGATGCTTGCCTTACAAGCATATAGATCCATGTTCAAGCCTTGAAATCCACATTGGGAAAAACATAATAAAAGTCATATCACCCTCCCAGTGATATGGGTGAAACCCCTCCTTACCCTGAAGTTACATGGCGCTCATGCACACTCTGTTTTCCTAATAGCATAATCTTATTTGACTGCTTGCTTCAACCAACTTTCGGAGATCCTGAGGTGCAGAGCACACCTGAATCTCTTGCATGCTCCGTGACAGCCCTCGAATGAAAACTACTACATGTTCTTAAAAACAAAAACAAAAACAAAAACAAAAAAACCCCAAAAAACCAAAAATCTTCCTTGGGATGAAATTTCTCAGCTGTGACAGGGACACTGTGACCCTGTCATGGAAATAAGAAGGTGAAGAAGAAGAAGAAGAAGAAGAAGAAGAAGAAGAAGAAGAAGAAGAAGAAGAAGAAGAAGAAGAAGAAGAAGAAGAAGAAGAAGAAGAAGAAGAAGAAATGTCCACAGAACAAACCACAAAGCGCACACATGAAATATGAAATGCTGACTTCCTGGTGCGCTCCCCCCCCCCACACACACACAGTGTTTGTTTATAAGTTAGAGTCTGTTTTCATTAGCTACATACTTCAGGAGCCAATTATGACATCTCATTACAAACTGTCTTTGGGTGAAATAGTAAACATGACTGTTCCTCAGAGATAGTATCCAAATGTGAGCCCCTGCCTTCTTCTCGGGTCTGAATAACCCGAGTCTCCCCACTGTGTCCCAGTCACATCAACAAACTTTGGAGGGGTTTCAGAGGACTCACCAGGAATAGTTTCTGGTGGTTGTGCCTTAATCCCTGATCTTTGGTTACTCCAGCTATTTTAGACTGGAAAAAAAAAAAAATCAGTTGGCTTTATCTTCAAGCAAGACTGCTTTACGAACCAGAATAGTTAGCCTTACTGTGGCAGTGTGTATGCATTGATCTCATTTTGCATCTGACCAGCTGCCCAAGGAGAGTGTTGATGAATGCCCACATTCCAAGTGCAGATCCGTAAGCACGCACACCGTGTTAATCAAGCTGACAAAAGAAAAGCATGGTGCTTACTCTTGTGGGGAGGGGACTGGCCAAAAAGCAAAAGTTCTGTCCAGCAAATGCATTCTTTCAACTGTAGCATTCTTTTAAATCATAAAAGAATGGGCTCATACCCAGCTCTGGGTGTACCAATCAACATACTAAAGAAAGACACAGAGTCCGTGTGTAGCAGCAAAGCCTTAGACCCTCAAGATTTGATGGCCCGTGAAGAAGGTACAGGCTAGCTTACATTCTCACATGAACAGGCTGGAGACCTGACCACTGCTGGGTTTTTTCCATCATGTGACCACTCTAAATTTTAGAACTGGCCCAGTGACCTACGGTGATTGGCGATGGATGGACTGTATGAATAACTAAGGTGCAGTTACATGGCCCCATAGGTGACCCTATCTGCCTGTTGTGGAATGTCCACATTCTTTTCTCTTACGTTCCCTTCTTGCCCGCAGTGACCTTAGATTTCGCTCAGAGCAGCACACTGGAATTGAGAGCTAATGTGATCAAGTGGTTAGACAGATCCTGGAGTTGACACAATTTCAAGTTCCAGTCATTCACGGTGTGAGATATTCGTCATTGCTTCTGCCCCCAGGCTGTGAGTCAAGTACAAAAATGGGTGTGACAGTGGTAATAACAAAGTGTGCCACTCAGTAGAGTGCATGACACCTGGTGTGTGAAAACTGTTTTTACAAAATTTCTTTCTTAAGATTTCTTTTTTAAGTCTCTTATAGGTGAATAACACAGTATGCCTGATTCCTAAGCCCTACTTCAGACACAATGAGAAATAGGCTATTTTTAAACACCTTATTACATTTTTATCTTATTTTTATGTGGGCATGTATGTGGATGTGCCTGCAACACGGTATACTTTTGAGAGGTCAGAAGACAACTTGAAAGATTTGGTTTTCCTCTTTCACCATTTGGTCCCTTGTGGTTGGTGACAGGCACCTCTAACCATTGGGCCATCTCCCTGACCCAAAAGAGGCCCGTGATATACTTGAGACAGAGCAATGGAATAGTATTCCTGCTAACAGCACCTAAGAAAGAGCTTCTGCTGGTCTTTTCCCCTGCTTCGGAGATATGTTTCAGGGAAGCATGTGAGTATGACCTAATTCAAAATGGCATTTTGGCCATAGAATCTTCCAGAGATTTCAAAATGGCATTTTGGCCATAGAATCTTCTGGAAATTTCTTCATCAAAGCTCAATTTGTCAAGTACTCATCATACTTGAAGATTTCAGAGAAACTTTGAAGAGTGGACTGTACACTTTTCAAGTGGAGTTTTACCATAAGCAAAGTATTTATTGTGCACAGGTAAGAACTTTGCCTAATGCCCAGGGAATCCCAGGCTTCACTGCCTTGGTGGCCAAGAGTAGACACCGTATGTTTCACTACTGTCCAATCATTACTCAACTCCCCTCCCCCATTCCCTTAATGGTGAGCAAAGTCATCATCTGTGTAAATCAGACATTTTGCCACAACCCCGTTCACTTCCCAGGAGTGCTGCGAAGCTCTCTCCAAACATGAGGCCAACATCCAGAATAAAACACACAGAACCGAGTTCCAGCCACCATCCAAAGGACAAGTGGCACTGTCGACTCAGCCAGCTACTGAAGTGAATTTCAAGCTCTAGACTCACCATCCTCTCCCAAACCCCTTGGGATCTACCGGCTGCCAACAGGGAAGTGTCATGTGTTTCCAGTGGGCACAGCTCTGCCATGCCATCAACAACCAAGAAGCCCCCACGCTCTGAGTCAGGTCACTTGGCCTACTAAGTTGCTTTCACTGCCCAGGATCTCCCACATGTACCAGCACAGAGACAAGCAGCAGTGTAGTTACAAGTGTGTGCAGCTGCATGCTTGTTTGCAGAGAACTAGAGTACGGAGCCATTCCCTTGCCTACCTCATGGCCGGCTTTTTCAGGGTGCAAACCGTAGCATCTGAAAATACATCCTTTGTGAACAATCACAGGTCACTTTGATTTGACATTCAACATTTCCCCTGATTCTGTTCAGGCTGGCAAGAATAAGAGTCAGAGAGCTGGAGAAATGGCTCAGTTGTTAAGAGCACATATTTTTGTTATAGAAGACTCGAATTCACTTCTCAGCACCCACTCAGGCAGCACACAAGTGCTAGAACTCCAGCCTAGGAAGGCCATACAGACAAACATACATACACTCAAATAAATAACAATGCAGGGGTACTACCTGGGGCTTAGGAGACTGAGAAAGGAAAGGACTGAGTGCTCTGCACAGGTTCCAATATCCAGGCTGTCCAGAGGTGAGATCTGTCTCGGGACTATAATAGAGGATGATTATGCTACCCACTGCCACCCACAACTCTGGCCTGGCCATTCAGAAACATCCCTAGCTATAGGCTGAGCCAGTCCTTTCTTCCCTAGAAAGTAGAAACTTTCTGGATAGATGACTTTACCAATGACCATGACTAGTACAGGGATTTATTATTGCCAGGCTCTAGGGCAAGGCCTAAAAAAAAAATCTGAGCTTGAGACAGATGAAATCAATTAGTCAGGATCACGGCTAAAATATTACGAAGCCAGGATGTGAATGCCAAGGTGCTCCAAAGCCTGGGCTCAGTGCTGTGCTGTGGGAGCCACACAGAGAATCCTTAAGGTACACCCTTGTGATTTTCTGTCCCTGAAGTTGGTAGAGGAAAGAATGCAAACCACAGCCAGTCACCCAAGAGGTAAGCTCTCACTTTCCTTTTGAGCACTTCCATTAGAGGTCTGGAATCAAGATGCTGGGAGTGAGGGCAGAGATAATTCCTAGTCTGGTTGGAAAACAGAACTCTGGAAGAATTAGAGACTGTGACAAGGGACCATATAATTACATGCTAAATTGCAAGGCATAGACTTTAGAGTCTGAGGAATTCAGACAGGGGATGGAGTTTAAGGAAGCTCCCTAATGATGGCTGGAGGCAGGCGGCGGGGTAGGTGAGGGCAAAGGCCTTCACAATAGGAGAATGACTGAAGCAAATGCAGATGTGTGTGCATGTGCACATGTGTGCACAGGAGCGATGGGGGATGTGTGAGCCAGGTGAAGATGACCAGAGTGCCACAGTGACATCGAGGCATTGCATTCAGCTTCCTACCCTCTGAGTGTTAACCAAGAGTGAGATACAGTTGCCATGGGGCAGTTTTGTAATACCCTTGAGGGTGCTTCTTAGAGGGAGAAATTATTCAAAAGTATTCCATGTATTCATTCAATGTATTCCAGCTAAAATTCACTTTTCTCTTTAAAATTAAAATTCAAATTATGAGCACTCTGGGACAAGCAAATTTTAATGTTTTCACCGACATTTAGAAACGTGAAATATCCCAGACTGAAGAGATGGCTCATTGTATAAAGACATGTGCTGCCAAGCCTTGGGACTTGAGTTCTGGAGCCCACTGAACCCTGAAATTATTCTCTGACCTCCACATGCTAAACTGTGGCACGAACATCGCTGTCCCCCCACCAAAAAATAAAATGTAAAAAACAAAGAACAAAGTTAAAAGGTATTTGTAACACTCCATTCTTTTTAGAGTAGTTAACTGCCTAACAACTTAATGCTATTTTAATTAGAAATATCGACATGATTTATCTTTAATATCTCCCATGTTTCTATACCTGAACTTTTGATATTTTTAAAAATTAAAGTATAAGAGTATTTTCCAATGGAAAAGAGTTTATAATATTTGAATACAAATGCAACAACCAAGAACGGTGTTCTGTTTACCCTTTTAATTTCATCCTAGTTTAAATTTAAAGCACTTCCCACTAAAGAAAGAAGTCTTTCTGAATGATTGAGTGGCCAATCCAAGTTCATTTGGGAGGATCCCTTTCAACTGGCTGTATTTGAACATTTGCCAGCATGTAGGGCAATTTTACTGAGATTCCTGTCAAGGTCCTCAAGTTAATGCATACGAATGTACACTTATAAGTACGTCCCCGCACTAACCTCCTGCTTGCAGCCCACCTCTTAGTCTGAGGAATTTGAATTTCAAGACTGCCACTAACAGCCCTTCATCCTAGAATATGGTTTTCATTTCTGTGGTCCCTAGCCCTTTTCTCTTCCAGGCTTTGCCCCATTGGTCACAGTTCTAAATCTGAACTGAAGACACTGACCTCCCAGATTCTGTTAACTTGCTGCATGACATGGTGACATTAGATACCTCCACACATCTCAGGCTCTTTTAGAATGATGCTGGAGATGTGTCTCAGTGATTAGAGCACTGGCTACTTTTTCAGAGGACCTGGGTTTGATTCTCAGCACCCATAGAATGGTCAATAATCATGTAACTCCAGTCCCAGGTGATCCATGCCCTCTTCTGGCCTCCAGTACTGCACACACATGAGACACAGGCATGCATAGATGCCCACATGCATGCAGAATATTTACACATGTAAAATAAAAAGTTAACATTAGGACATGAAGAAGAACATGTCCAAGTTTCAGCTTACTGAACTCCCTGGCATCTTCCTAACATTCTACATGGTACATTCTATTTTTCAGTGAAAGGTGCATCTAGATGTCTAAGACAGATGCCCTGGAGATGTACACTCCTCTCTTTGTCTCTTACTATATTCAGTTATGAGCATGCCATACCTCTGTCCAATTCTCACACCTCTCTCTCATCCTAGGAGTCCAAACTTACAACATCTTGATTAGAAGACTCTGTGACTGGGCATCCTAGCCAATATTTCTACTGTGTGTCCTCTGTCCTTCCAAGCAAACACACATCTCAGATAGTATCAGTCACTGAGATTTAAATAACAGCTCCCTACAGTCTGCAAAGCATGTTTAGATGACCCCTCTCAAGACTTTACTTCCAGTTCATCCCAAGCCAGAATCCACCCATCCTCTTTGTTTCCTGGCACAATGCTTATTCCTACTTGGGAGTCCACTTTCAATTCCTTTCCCTGACCATTCATCACATTCTACTTTTCGTACCAAGACCATCTCCAGTGCCATCTGCTATGCCCAGCCTCTCCTGGCCAGCTCTCAGAACAAAAGATCACCTCTTTATTTCCCATCCGCACCGTCATTACACCATACTGCAAGTTCCTGTCTTCTAGATTAGTAACGAGCAGGGGTCCAGAAACTGTTTTCTTCTCTCTCTGAACAACACTTAGAAGACACTTACTCAACGTCTCCTTTATTCCATAAAGTCTGTGACGTTTTCCTGATAGAAATCAGCTGTTAAATAAAGTGCCTGCCTCCCAAAGACCCTGTCAATGTCAGAACTCTAGATACTTGAGGGAGCTTTGCTGTGTTCCTTTGCAGCAGGAGTTCTGTACATAAAAGGAAAGATAACTGTAAGATAAAGGCAAGCAAACTTATAGGGATAAAGGGGAATACTTAGCAAGGAGACTTCTACTAAACATAGGCTACAAAAAAAAATCTTGTACACCCTCCATCACCATGCGGGTAGCCATAGAAATATCTACAAGCATCATAGAAGCCTCCACCCATCCAGTTCCAGAGCGCTCCCCAACTCCCACCACTCCCCTAAATCAATGTGGTAAGGACCAGTGGGAAAGAGTAAAGACTCCCTAGAGAGGTGCCGAAGGTGGAAAGCTTTATCCAACAAGCTGGGCTGCTGCGGTGTTCCGAGTGAGAACATTCAGTCCTGGGGGAAGTGAGAGAGAGAGAGAGAGACCAAGAAACGACAACCTGGAGGAAATGTTTGTTTTAAGTGAAAAGTTAGCAAAAAAAAAAAAAAAAAAGAAAAAAAAAAAAGAAAGAAAGAAAAAAGAAAGAAAGAAAGAAAGAAAGAGAGAAAGAAATAAATAAAAAGAGGGAGCCAGAGGAGCGTTTGCAAAATAGAAGACACAGGATTTATGAGACCCTCCCAGCAAATGGTCTGATACAAACTCTGAGGTAAGACAGGTCATGTCATATGGTACTATCTCAACTATGCAGAAAGTTGGATCAACTTCAAGAACAGATAGGAAGAACATGACGCTCAAAATCTGGCCCTTCCCATTCTTCACAGAGAACGTGCCTCCACGTGACGCAAACTGCTCTTCAGGCTGGAGGGAGGCAGTGCCATCCCGGCTACACATATCTTTTGTGAAAGTCCAGGGCTCAAAGCCAAGGCCACCCCTTCAGTCCTGGTTCCAAAGCTCACTCACCTTCCTCTTTCTCCATTCAGCCCCAGAAATCTGGGTACAGAGAAGAGAGTCTTTAAGGAGAGACTGTTTCCTGGATTAAGCATGTGTTACATTCCCCAGAAATTGAGCCCTACTGTAATAGACAAAGAATTTCCCACAATGCCCACTGTGCAGTAAACATTCACCAGAACTTCCTTGTGAGCCTGTACAGGTGAGCACTGGCACCGGCAGACCATGTCCATGCTGGGCAAGTCTGCTGACCACCCCAGGCCTCGGTTTTCCTAGCCATGAAGTGGGAAGGATTCTATTAGTAATCATGTGTGTCTCACAGGGCACTGTGAAGTCCCTGGTTCCCAATCTTGATGGTACAGATTGAGTTTCTCATATTTCACTCTATACCAATTTCATCTGACTTTAGGAGTAGGGCCCAAGTATCAGTTGTCACAAAAAAAAAAAAAAAAAAAAAAAAGCTTCCCAGGGCTGGAGAGATGGCTCAATGGTTAAGAGCATTGGCTGCTCTTCCAGAGGTCCCGAGTTTAATTCCCAACTTCCACATGGCAGATCACAATTGTCTGCAACTGCAATTCCAGGGGACCTGACATCTTTATGCATATAACACAAGCAGGCAAAACACCAATAATGTACATAAAATAAAAATAAATAAATCATTCTTCCAAAAAGAAATCTTCCTGAAGACTAGAATAAGCTGCCTAAGTAGGGAACTGCTGAGCCACAACAACTCCCAACATAACAAAGTTGACTCTAGCAAGCATAAATCATGGCAGGATCACGGCTCACATAAACTGGGGGCGTAGACCTATTTCAAGTTGGCTTAGGTGCAAGAAGCAGAGCGCCTGTATTTCCCTTTGTTACCAGCTGAACATAGAGCATTGATTAGCTCCTTTGATGACAAATGGAAATTGGAAATGCTCACAAATTCTAGCCTGGGATGCTTTGTTCAGCAGACTGCCTTTGAGGATGGTACCCACAGGAACAGGAGCCCAGCCCATGACTAAGCCATTATCTTCAAACTCCCTTCTTAACCTGAAGGTCAGCTTCAGAGAACCAGGACAGGAAATGTGAGCCCCTCAATTGCTCCGAAATGAAGAGGATGCAATTTCCATCGGGGAGCTACTGCTGGCCTTTGTCTGGCCAGGAGCAGGTCACAGGGCAGGAGTCGGGGTGGGGGTGAGTGTGAGTAGTTGCAATAAAAGCAGAAGGCAGAGGCTGCTTCAGGCTACATTTTCTGCCTGTTCTCGGGCTGAAAGCAATACCTGAGCTGCAGCTGCCAATTGATACCTTTGCCTGGAGCTCTTACCTTACACCAACTGTAATTTTCAGGTTTCTCCATCTGGATCCACAGAAACACTCTTCAAGCCAATTAACCTAACACGGAGATTCCCGAGGTCAGACTTGACCTGCTGTGAGCTCGGGAGAACAGAATACAACCCCTGGACACTAGACTCACCATGTAGCTCTTGCACTGTGGAGAATGATCAGACAGGCTGTGAGCTAACTGGGAAATTATGTCACTTCTTAGAAACAAAGATTTGAAAGTGTGAATCTAGACTCCATTTTCTTATCTTTTAAATGTAGTTAAAAATCCAGAAGCCCTAAGGGGTGATCTAATTGTACCTAGTTCAATACTAAAGTCAAATGTTTTATACTGTAGACTACATGTTAATTTTATGGTGGTTTGCCTCCATGATAAAAGTCCTAGAGAGATCAGGGAAACAGGACATACTGGAACATAAGAAAGGCAGTTTGCAGTAAGCCCATAGTCCACACCAACTTAAATAGAGAAAAACTCAAAGCAGTTCTACTAAGATCAGGAACAAAACAAGGCTCCTCACTCTCCCCATACATATTTAATATAATACTTGTAAGTCTGAGCCATAGCAAGGAAACTACTAAAGGAGATGAAGGGGATACAAATTAGAATGGAAGAAGTCAACATATATTTATTTATAGATGATATAATAGTATATTAATAAATATATATTCTAACCAAATATACAGTGTATATTTATTTGTAGATGATATAATAGTATATATCAATGACACTAAAAATTCAACAAGGAAACTCTTGTAGCTGACAAATGCTCTCAGCAAAGTAGCAAGATACAAAATTAACTCACAAAATTAGTTGTCTTCAAATATACAAATGACAAACAGATTGAAAAAGAAATCAGGGAAACAACACTCTTTACAATAGCTTCAAAAGTATATCTTGGGAGTGATTCTAACCAAACAAGTGAAAGGCGTGTATGTTAAAACTTTAAGACCCTGAAGTAGGAAATTGAAGAAGGAATCAGAAGATAAAAGAGAACCAGAAGGTGCCCTGCACACTACGAAAGGAGAAATGTAAATGCCAACCCAACTACAATCGTTTTGATCTACAATGATGTTTTTCTTGCAAAATAGGATAAGGAAATGGTGAAAGAAAGATTGTAGAAGTATCTAACCAACATCTGACTTGACTCCAAGCTCAACATCTGACTTGACTCCAGGCTCACTCCAGGAAGTGGAACTCATACACGACACTGCTCTAGTGCCCCAGAACCTCTAGATAGCCCAGGAACCTAGAGGTAACAACATGCTACTGTTTCACTATAGGAACATAGCAACAGAATGTCCTAACAGCATTCTGCTATGCCCATAGATCATTCTGCTATGCCTTACTCAGCCATCATCAGAGAAGCAGTAGATGTGAAAAAGACCTACAGCTAGACAGTGTGCAGAGAAAGAGAGAGACTGAACTCTCCATCAAACCCCTCATTTTCAGGACTCCGAGAACCCTGTGGAAGAGGGGGCTGAAACAATGTAAGAGCCAGAAGGGATGGAGGACACCAATAAATCAAGGTCTTTAAAGCACACCAGGACCAACTCACAGAAACGGAAGCAGCATGCACAGTCCCTCCAGGTCTGCGTCAGATGGGGTCCTAGAGCTGAAAAGAGAAGTAAACACATGCCCCATCTCTAACCCTGGAGATATCTCCGACTGATAACCACTTGAACATGAAAATATAGTTTTTCCCTCAGAAAGTCTCCCTCGGGAAACAAGCTACTCTTTGAGGGTAGTGGAAGCTCAACAGAAAATGAACTCAAATGTACAGCTTTGGTCTTCCCAGCTCTTATATAATGCCATATGTGGGGGGTTCTTATTCTCTCTCTCTCTCTCTCTCTCTCTCTCTCTCTCTCTCTCTCTCTCTCTCTCTCTCTTTCTCTCTCTCTCTCTCTCTCTCTCTCTCTCTCTCTCTCTCTCTCTCTCTCTCTCTCTCTCTCTCTCTCTCTCTCTCTCTCTCTCTCTCTCTCTGTCCTTGAACTCAGGATCCTCCTGCCTCAGCCTCCTCAGTGCTGAGATCATAGGTGTCCAGACTGAGAAACTTTGCACAATTACAATTACACAGTGTAAGTGCAATTTAATTATGTATGTAATGATGGAGAAAATTAAGAAGGGACATTTGTTATCCTTTGAATAATATGACATACAATTAACTACACAGTGTTCTATTAGGACTCTTAAAATGATCATGACAACAGATCATCTACTAAGGTTTTATACTTTTTTTAAAGCATTTAGAAACTAAACTTTCCCCTTATTGGCCTAAAAAAAAATGTTAACGGAAAGTAGAAAATAACTCCAAGATGGTGGCAGTGTCATGAATTGGATATGCACTTAGAATCTAAAATGCTGCTTCTTCTCAGCTCCTAACTCTGTGCACTACCGTGAAAGCTCTCTTCCCAAATTAAGAGCCAGTTGCTCTAAACTCCATAAAGAACCCTTGACACCTGCCTTCTCAAATAATGAAGTCTCCGACCTCACATTCCTCCTCTGATTTATCCTGTGCCACATACGTGCTTTTGGCCAACACAGTGAAAGAGTGATCCTAATGCTGTAATTTTTTTTATTATTATCTGGTAAGGCTATCTACATACCATAATTCTCATTTGGAGTTTTCTTTCATATTCTCACTGGTCGATGGTGCCAAATGAATATTAGATTTGTTTTTAAAGCCATAGATTTTTTTTAAACCCCCTTTATTTTTCACAAGGGAAGGAGGCCTTAAATCATTCCGGCTGAATTTATCTAACCTCACCTTTGACAGAGTATTTTTTTTCACAGATGCTTCATGGTCTACATCACTCAAGCAAAGAGCACTCCATTCTTTTAATGCACGGACACAGAGATTACAGCAGAAAGCCAGACATCCCTACCTAGTCAGCAGGTCTACAGACCTGTCCCTCATCACCATCAACCTCATCCTGAGAGAGCAGAGGCACAGTGTTCCCTGTGTGGCTCATATGTTTAAACACTGTTCCCAACCAGCGGTGCCATTTGGTGGTTGTTGTTCCTTCAAGAGGTAGAGCTTTCCTGGAGGAAGTGAGTCACCAGGGTAGGCTCTGAGCTTTTATAACCAGCCTACTTCCTGTCTGCTCTCGGCTTGTTGAGTGCCCTCTTCTGCCATCATGACTCCCTGCAGGCCTATATGGCTCTTTAAATTGTGAGTCAAAATCAAGTTTTCTTCCTATTGCTTTCATCAGCTGTGCTGTCAAAAAAAGCAACAAGAAAAGCAATACTGGGAGGGAGAGGAAATGGGAAGGCTGGGTAGAAGGGAAAGGGGGAGGGAAGAGGGGAGAGAAAGTTAGGGGGAGGAGGAGGAGCTGGGAGCACAGCAGAAGTACCTGCTTTTCTATAACCTAAAAGCTAAGGCTTATAGTGCCCTCCTAAATTGCCTACAAGTTTTCCTTTCAGGGAGAGACAGCTGAGAAAAGGCTCAGGTGTCTGCCACCAAGCCTGACAACCAGTCCCTAAGACCTACATGGTGAAATGAAGGGAATGACTGTCCCAGGAGGGGAGTGGCAGCCTGGGATTTCTCCCACCATGTGTGTGTGCAGCATAAGCTTGCTCACACACGTATACAATGTTTTAAAAATGTTTCCCCTTCAGTTCAGACCTTAGCATTTCTTCATTGTCTGGTCTAGAGAATTAGAACAGAACACATTCCTGCCTCACCCACTCTCCACCCTGGGTGTGTAGCCATACCTTACAGCTGTACACAGAAGACACCGTGGTCTCTTAGCACTTTAAAATGGGTTTGTCAACCTACATTCTGTTCCACAGATCCTGATACTGTATGTAACAAGGTATCCCAATTCAGGTGTCTAATGGATACGTTTAGCCAGAGCTATGGGGGGGGGGGGGGGCTCACTGTACTCTTTTCTCCATGGAAGAAGCTACAGGGATAAAGGGGGTGAAACAGGGGTAGGGAGTGACAGGGACCAGAGTAGCCCTGCTCATCCCAGAGGGAATATGAGAGCTGTGAAGCCTGGGCTACTTTTCTCTGAAGAATTTCCCAGGGTACTGGAGCTGTTCAGAGCAGGAGGCTGAGGCCATGGGCTGCAGGAAGTATCACTCACAGGTGGTCCCAACTTCCAAAGAAAACAGCTAAAGCCGCCCCTCCCAACCCCTGCACGTGCAGACCAGGAGGGGCTAATAGAGACCAGGCTGAGAGCTTGCAGGCAGACAGTCTACCTGGATAGATCTGCCTTCCTTGGGTCCAAATTAATTATAGCATCATTAGAGATGTCTCAACCACATGTGACCTGCACTGGGGTCCTCAGAATCACAGATTTTGTCAGCAACATCACTCAGTGATGATGTCTGTAGACAGGTCGGATTTCTGAGCCACTCTACTCTTAGACACAGAGTCAGAAATAACCAGGACCGAGTGATGGCAGGGACAAGCCACCAAGCATTGACCCCAGGCCTCAAACCTGTGTAACCAATCCCCAAAATGATCCTAAAAGAAACGGGGGGGGGGTGTGGTTATTTCCAGTTTACTGAAGGATACAAAGGGAACCAGAACCATCAGTAATCTTCTCAGAGCCATAGACTCCCTGGTGTCACCTATGTGACACATGACAGCATTTGAATCTCAAGTGTTCCCCACAGTCTTGTGTTCTGAAAACTTTGCTCCCATTTGGGGGTACCATTGTGATAGAAAGAGAGCAGTGAGCTGCTGCTGGGGGAATCTCTGGAATTTATACCTGGCCCCTATGTCCTGAAGCACTGTTCCCCTGACTACCATGATGTGAACAGTCTCCTGCACAGGTTCATGCTGCCATTAACTGAGCTACTCTGCAGTGCTTTCCCTGTTGAATGAACTAAAACACAAACTGCCTCCCCCTTGTTTTGTTAGACATTTTTTGTTTGAGTCACACAGTGACTCAGAAGGAACTGACTTGTGTAGTTGTGACTCTGCAGAAGGAAATGGAAGGCCTGTGTCTCAGCATATAGTCACTGTTTTCACTATTTGCTTTCACGTTAGATCCCAACCACCAGAAAATCGTCACCTCGTGTGGGGCCTATTACCCCAGAGGTAAAACCATGGGCTACAGACTGGTGTCACCATTGGCTGGAGTCAAGCTGTGGAATAATTCTCATTCAGGATCAATGTGAATGAGTAAGCAACACGGTTGGGCAGCCTCAAAACTTCAATGCAAAGAAGTTGACCCAAATGTGTCCTGACTCGGAGCTGACTGCCCCAGCATTAGCTCAAAGCCACTTTCTCTCAGTCTCCTTCCACAGTCTGCACCTGCCCACCTTCTTCCCAGGGTCCATCAGATGTTGCCATTCCCATGGGGACCTTCACTGATACATCCTGCCTCTGAGAAAAGCCTTCATTTTCAGAACAGATGCCAGACCGCCCTCTTAAAATCCTGCACAGGTCAAACAGCCACGTTAGGCAGCTGCATGCCCATCAACAGTTCTGCCATCCCTCGGAGCTTAGGATGGATTTATCTCCTGGATTTTTACACCCTATGACATTCTCTTAAATAGTCTCAGTACCTAAAACTTCGATGTATTCAGATATTTTGGGAAAAGTCAAGAAGCCAGATTTAGCGAAGAGGGAAACAGATGAGTATGTATTATTGTTTGGGATGTAAAAAGTGGCATTAATTGGCCATTTAGTATACGATGGCTTTTTGTGTCCTACTGCCATGGCTGAGTTCATATTTCTGTCAGGGCTCACTCTTGGATTCGTGGTAACAAAGATTGTATTCTGGAGGGCCATATGCATATGTGTGCAAGGTCGGTTAGATGCAAATTCCCCTAATCCTTCTCAATTTTTCTAAGAATCTAAAACTGCTCAAAGAAAGTCTATTTTTAAATGGTGGCTCAAGCTAAAAAAAAAAAAAAAAAAAAAAAAAAAAAAAGCAGACTGGCTAACCAATTTGGTTGCTCAACCTAGGGCTTGCTAAAGAGAGGATACAATACAGGATGTTTTCCTGGATGATTGGTCTCTGGACCACATCAGAAGAAACAAAACCTAGATGGGACCACAGACAAAGCAGCACATAATTATGTCCAAACTCTCCTGTCACTTTGGGTTCAAGCTGAGAGACCCTTGCAACAAGGTGGCACCCTGGGAGGAGGCGCCTACACCTCTGTCTTGAAGCAGCAAGACACGGGGGGCACACTTTTGAGTTCATGAGCTGCCAAGTGGAGCATCAGCAGTCTCAGTGTCCAGCTGTTGTGTTTTCAAGAGCACATACACATTCAAAGGAACATCCGATTTTGCAAGCAAAACACATGACCAAAATCAGGGCCAAAAGTCACAAGCAGCTTCTCAGCTCAAGAGGAGGAGGCCAGGGCTGTCAGAGGTGTGTGGTTTGCATTAAATGTGATCTGTTGGTGTTCAGCAAGGCAAACCACAGAGCCACTCGGAGTACACTGTTCCAAGCGATAAGGGGAGGGAAGACTAGACTTAGCAATGGAATTACTTTCCTAGAAAAATGGGGGGGGGGGGGTGTCTGTCCAGATCCCTGCTGAGGTCAACCAAATGCCATTTTAAATGACCCGTGGCTGTCACCTGCTTTGTGAACCCTCTGGTGAGGAAGCATTTTTCCACTTGGGCTGCCCTCTGCCATCCCTGCAAGGCCACCAACTAGACAAGAACAATGCCGTCACTGCCTCTTCACTGGCCAGACAAGGATAGGTCAGTCTAAACTGCTTTGGCCTGTGGTTGAGTGCACTCCAAGCTAAGCCTGCATGAGGACAGTGGAGCTCTGCAGACAGCAAGGGCAGGGGCAGCTCAGGAGTGAAAGGAGGAAACCAGAGGATCCAGGTTAGAAAGATAGACCTCAGGCCTGCAATGAATTTAAGCTATTTTTAAAGTTTTACAGTATCTTTGCGATTGTTGGAACTGCAAACGTCTAGTGAGCACCACTTTCCAAGCTCGCCGTTCTCCAGGGGCTGGGATGACAAAAGACAGAGCCCAGGCTGCCTAGCTTTGAGGTGTTTTAAGTATAACAGGATGGCCCAGATCCAAAGGAGCCTCAGTGTCCTTTTAACACACACACACACACACACACACACACACACACACACACAGTTGGTGCTAGTATGTGAAGCATTTTGGGGGATGGGTACAGAGATAAACACCAAGCGTCCTCCTCACTCTCCACCTTGGTTTTGGAGACAGTCTCTCACTGGTGCACTGAAGCCCACTGGTTAGCTAGCGAGTCCTCCCAACCCTACTCCTGCAATACTGGGATTGCCGGCATATACTCATGCGCATGGCTTTTCAGCATGGGTTCTGAAGAGCTGAACTCAGGTCCCCAGGCTTACACAGTTTGCAACGTTTACCAACTGAGCATCTTTTCTCAGCTCCTGAGAAGAATCCTATTATAGAAAAAAGCAGCAATGAGCCTCCAATAACTCAGAGGCACTGCTAGTGCCTAGCCTGCCAGGTCGACTTGTTCAACACCCGGTCTGAGTCACTCCTGAAACTCATCAGGGTAGTGGTTGCCTGGTTAAAGAAAGAAAGGAAGGGAGGGAGGGAGAAGGGAGGGAGGGAGGAGGGAGGGAGGGAGGGAGGAGGGAGGGGGGAGGGAGGGAGGGAGGGAAGACAGACAGACAGAAAGAAAGAAAGAAAGAAAGAAAGAAAGAAAGAAAGAATGAAAGAAAGAATGAATGAATGAATGAATGAATGAATGAAAAAGCACTCACCTTAAAAAGGAAGATACTGTCATGGATAAATAATAATAGTAGTTGTAAGGTACCCAGTCTCAGGCATTTCATGAGAGCACCAAGGCAGTAATCTTTGACAAGGAAGTTCTGGATGTAACCACAGAGTTTTCCACCCATACCCAAGTTTCCTTAATGTTGACCCTGAGACTGAATTATGTATGACTAAATGCCTAGGCCAAAAGCTGTGGCTGGCTAGCTTGTAACTAAGTTATTCTGTTTTTTCTATCCCAAGTCTGGCCACATAGCTAGTTACCTCTCCTCAGGTTCATTAGATATTGGAGTGAATCTCTTCCTGTGACTGAGTCTATCCTGCGATCTCTCTTCCTGACAGAACTACCACCCACTAGTTCCTGCCTAAGCTAAAAGTTGCCAACAGCTTTTGGTATTGACAGGTGATTCTTCCATGCAGTACACAAAACATTCTCCCTACATCTAGAGACTAAAGTGCTGAGTAGAGAAAAACCTAGATTGGATTCCTAGAACCCACATGGCAGCTCACAACAATCTATACCTCCAGCTCCAGGAGATCCAACACACTCTTGTAGCCTCTGGTGGCCCAAGGTAGGCAAATGGTATATAGGCATACATGCTGTTTCAACACCCATATGCATTAAAGAAATAACAATTCTAAGAAGAGAAGGAGGAGGGAAGTCCAAGCTACACAACGAACCAACAGCCAGAAGACATTTAGTATGCCATTTCTAATTCCCAACAATTCCCTCAAAAGATGGTACATTGATTATGTTTCTGTTGCTGTAATAAAATAACTTAACAAAAGCAAAATAGGGCGAAACAGTCTATTTAGGCTTGCATGGGATACAGGCCATCACAGCGGGGAAGACATGACTGCAACCAGGAAGGCTGGCTGGTCACACAGAATCTGTCCTTAGAAAACAGAGAGTAAACAGGAAGTGGAGCTGAACTATAAAGCCTTAAGGCCCACGTACCATGACCTACTTCCTTCAGTGAGGCTCCACCTCCTAAGGGTTCTACATCCTTCCCAAACAGGGCCACCAGCTGGGGACCAACTACTCAAACATGTGAGTCTATGGAGGACATTTCACATCCAAACTCAGGGCAGATACTCTATGTTAAAGTTAGTGTTGACACTAAAGGGCAGGTTTGGTTTTGCTTTTGGATTTTGGGGGGGGGTGTTTTTTTGGGGGGTGTTTTGATTTGTTTTTTTTTTTTTTTTGGTTTTTGTTGTTGTTTGTTTGTTTTAGTATTAGTTTGAGGAGTCTTACAACAAAGCCACTTCTTCAAGCACCTGTTCTGTCTCCAGCCTTCCTTAAGGGCTACAGAAACACTTGCACCAAAACGGTACTCTCTGTGCATAGTTACATTCGATGGAACTCCTAATTCTCAACGCCAGAAAGCCCAACAAAAGTTAAGGCTTATTTAAGTTATCTAAATTTTTACGAGAGAAAAGAGGAAACAAAAAATTCACCACACTGCAGATATTTATTTTAACTGAGTCGTCTCATTGAAAGCAACAGTTCCCAAGTTTATACAATGCTTTATAGCCCCACCTTTCTATCTTCCCTTGATACAGCCCTGATGAGATCTGTGTCCTCCAGGGGAGGCACATTTACATCCTTACTCTCAAAAGTGGGACCTTATTTAGGAACAGGGAGGTCCCAGATGCGCTCACAGTCAGATGAGATCATGTTGGATTACACTGGGCCCTAATCCAATGACTGGTGTCTGCACAAGAAGGAAATCTGGACACCCAGAAAGGCCACCATGTGAATGTAACAGCAGAGACTAGAGGGAGCCATCTGCAAGTCAACGACAGCCAAGGCATCCTGGCGAACACGCAAAGCTGGGAGAAGCAATGAAGGAACCTTCCCCCGAGCCTGCAGAGGGAGACTGGCCCTTCAGAGGGAGACTGGCCCATCACCATATTTGTCTTCTTAAGTCACCCAGCTGGCAGCCATTTTTAAAAATTAGTTGCCAAATACTTATTATACGTAATAATGGATTTCATGATTATATTTCCATACATGCACACAATGTATTTTGGCCCCTTTCACTCCCTACTATCCACTCTTGTCTTTCTCCTGGATTCCAACTTCTGTCTTTGGGAGTAGCTTCCACTAATAAACAGTATAAAAAGAATCACCTAAGCATAAGCCACTACATTTCATTTGGAAGGAAAATAAGACAGAAGATGTTTCTTCTTTTACTAGTCTCTTAGAATACAATGTGCAAAATGTAGCTTTCTTGGTTTTTATTTCCCCTTCTGTCATCCCTACCCTCAAGACAAGAGGCAATAGAAAAAGCTCTTCACAGCCCTTAAACATTAACACAATATCAAAGAATAATGACCCTTGCCTCATTGGGCCAATAATGTAGTCCATATTCCAGGCCAATAATGTTGCCATGGGCCACACAACCTCTTATATCCCATCATCATCACATGGTCTAGAACTTTGTGGAATAGATACCAGCCATTAAAACACGATGGCCAGAAACACATTTCAAATACTAGCAAAAGGCTACGTCCCCTCACCCCACCATTAGGCCACCTAACCTAGACTGACACACGCCTGCAACCTTCACACAGAGCTACCCATTAAAGTCTGGTCTCCATCATGGCCCTCAGACCCACAGGTCCATGCTCCTACCCATCTCTCTCTTCTGATGCCTACTCCATATTTTAAATATGATGTGGCTTCAAAGGGACTGCTGACCTCCCAAACCTGCTTTCTACGTCACCCAACTTTCTGGACTTCAGAAGTTACCTTCGCCCTGACCTCACCTCTTCACCCAAAATGGGCTGCTCTTATTGTCTCCACCTTCAAAATTCACTCAAAGCCCAGCTGCTTTTTATTTCAACTGCCTGGGGCCCAGGCTTTGGTCTCTCATCTGCATTATTGTAGTAGCTTCCCATGGGATTTCTTGTTCATACTTCTGTCTCATCTTGGATTGTGTCATGGTAACACCCTTCTTGAGAAGACAAACTCAAGGAAGGATTTGCTTTGATGCATGGTCTCAGGGGTTTCTGTCCATGTTACCTAGCTCCACTCTTTCCTGGTCTGTGCTAACTCAGAGCAGCATGAACACAGAGCTGCTCGCTTGGTGGCAGTGAGGAAGCAGAGAAAGTCAGGATGGAGTTAGGGCAATCTTTAGGGCCCAAGAGCATGTCTCATCAACCTACTTCATAATGCTATGCTCAATCTTCTAACATTTCCAGGACTTCCAAGATAATGCTACCAGCAGGACATCAACTCTTTGTCACATGCCTTGTAGGAACACTTTATATTCTATCCGTAACGGGTCACCAAGAGTGGATTCTCCATCAGCAGTCACCAATGTGGCCAGAAATGTGTCTAGGCAATAAATCAAACCCTATCATCTCTTTGTTCATACTCTACCATGGCTACCACATCTCTGGGAGTGGGATGGCTCAATGGTGACCCTCCCAGAGCTCTGCCTGCATCCACCCATAACACTGGGAGGTCCAAGAAAACTCTGTGACCACCTTCAGGCCTTTGCATTAACAGCTGCCTCTTCCAAAAATCTTCCCCCAGATATGTGGGTAAAAAATGATTGACAAGAATTAAGGGAAGGTTTATTCGGGCTCACAGTTTGAGGCAGAATTATGGTCACAGTACACCCAGAGTCAGTAGGCAGACAAGAAAATTAGTATTGCTGTTGCTAGGCCTAATTATTCAGACCAGGACTCCTGTTCATAAGTGAGGCCACCTCTATTTAGAATGGATCTTGATGCATCAGTTAAACCAATCTAGAAATTCCCTCATGGTCATGCCCCTAAGTTAGTCTCCTAGGTGACTCTAGATCCTGCCAAATTGACAATATTAACCATCACATCATGTAGCGCTCTCTCTCTCTCTCTCTCTCTCTCTCTCTCTCTCTCTCTCTCTCTCTCTCTCTCTCTCTGCTTTACTTAGACACCATTGTCCCAAGGAAGCCTCCTCAGACCACACCCACCTTGCTCCTTTCTAATCCTGCTGCATTAATCCCTTAGTTCACCGCCTTCTCACACATAGTACATTCTGATTATTGGTTATGATTATAACCCATAGCCTCTGTCACTGTTAGAGGATAAAGTCCACAGTCCATAGCATCTTTGTCTGGTTTGTTCTTGAACACATTCCCAGGATCTAGAACACTGTTGCACAGAACAGTCTGCAGAGCGTTTGATTAGATGAGGAGGGAGCAGTTAAGGAAACCATATCAGTCCCAAACATTCCTTCCAAAGCGAAGTCACTGTGCTTGCTCACTTGGGTCATGCAGTGTTCTAGGAGTGATCCCAGTGAACCCTGGCTGGGACACAGATCCTGAGGTGACTGTTGGTTCTCAGACATACATGTGCATATGCATGTGTGATGTGCCTGGCTGTTCCGAGCAGCTTTGGGGAATGGGGGGGGGGTGGAGATCCTTTGGACATTTAGAAAAGGCCAGGAGGCTGAGTGGTTCTCTCCCTGCACAGCTGTTAAGACATCTGTAGAACAAAGGAGAATAAAATTTCCAGAAAGGGAGCATACTTCTAACCCTACCATCCCATCGATGGAACACACTCAGCCTGACATGCCAACATCCGTCTGCGTGAGGAAACAGAAGTTTTCCAGGTCCCCAAGGACCTGTAAGCCACCATGTGCAGCAAAGCTGTGACAAGCGACTCTGGCCTCTGCCTCCTGGTTAAGCCGCCTTCACTCCGTAAGATAAAAGGAAAAAGTTGCCAAAAGCTGCTGGCAGAAGAAAAATTTATCATTTGAAAGCCTTTGGGGGAAAATATCAGTTAATTTTTCTTCATAAACAGATCTTTTGTATAAACACATTTGTATTGAGATCATAGCCAAAGCAATTTTTAACATGTGTGATCATCACTTTCTTATTCTGGTGTAGAAGAGACAGCTATTTGCCACAGAAATCCCCCAAGTTAGTGACTCACAACCACAACCGTTTTGTGCTGATACTTATGTGGTTCCAAATGTTATGCTGGGCTTAGCAAGGTGGCTCTTCTGTTTGGTGTGGCATCAGTGGGATTTCAAGGTGCCACTCGGTTTGTGGGTGAGATGGGTTTCCCACAGAGTCTTTACAAAATGGCAGACAGGCAAAGTTCAGCTGGTACAGTTCATCTGAGCCTTCTTCTTGTGCCCTTTCAGCATAATAAAACCATGCTAAACTCACGTGGTGGATCCGGGATCTGGGATCCAAGATCTAAGACAGAGCATCCCAGTGAAGGAGGCTGCGTCATCTCTCTAGACTTTTCCTTGTACTGTTACTTCTTTAATATTCCATCAGCTGACACATTCACAAGCCCACCTTGACTAAGAAGGGAACACAGATCTCCACCTTCCGGTGGCAGAAATTTCAAAGTGCTGAAGCCCATGTTTTGAGCCAGTGCCACCAGTTACTGGACATTCTGTAATATCACCATCGCCTTAGGGGCTCATGGGAATTTGCCCCAGCTCTTCAGCCAACTCTCAGCCTCTTTAAACGGAAGAACTGCAAGGGGTTAAAGCTCGTGGGTGCCAATCAACCTGCAGTTTTTCAGCTTCTCCCACTAGGTGGCGCCACCACATCAAGGAGGTAGAAACCTGGTGTTACTAAAGAGGCTGTCAAGAATCAGAGCTGTGTCTCATGGAAGAGTTGAAGGAGAAATGGAAGGATCTGAAGGGATAGGAACTCCACAGGAAGACTAAAAGAATCAACTAACCTGGAACCTGGGAGCCCTCAGAGACTCAGACACCAACCAAAGAGTATGCACAGGCTGCCCATGGCACATAGGCAGCTGATGAAAGCTCAGTCTCTAGTAGGTCCCCAACTACTGGAGCTGAGGCTGTCCCTATAGCCTGACTGTTGGATCTGATCCCCAACAGGGCTGCCTTGTCTGGCCTCAGTGGGAGAGGATGCACCTAATCTTGAAGAGACTCGATGTGTCATGGGGAAGATCTGGGGGGGAGGGGGAGACTGGGAGGAGGCAGATTTTAAGAAGTAAATAAATAAATAAAAATTTTAAAATAATAGTAATTAGAATGCTTTAAGGATGAATGTTAAAAGGAAAAAAATAAGTTACAGAAAAAAATTAGCAAAACCCTGGAATAGCATTCTTTTGTTTCTTGGTAGCCACTGTGTATTCAACATTATACTTTGTCCTTAAGAGAGAGTTAAGATCAGCCACACATGTCCATAATCTTTACATTGTTTTTATCGAATTTGTTTGCTCAGTGAATGTGTGTATGTGGTGTGTGCATGTATTCCAAAATACTCCCAAGGGGTCAAGCTCAGGTCATCAGACCTAGTGGCAAGCTTTTACCCATGAAGTCATCTCACTGGCCCAGAATCTTTCATGCTTAGTGAAAAGCAATTATACAAACTTCGATATCTAATACGATAGCGTGAATAACTAACTCAGTGCTGGATTTTTGTGTCACAAGCTAAAGGTACAGTAGGGATCCAGCACTATAGGAGTCCCTCCCAGCCACTCACTAAAAATAAATAAATAAAACAAATAAAGTCTCAAATGTCACACAAAAGATCAGAGATTAACAACTGAACGTTCTCTGGAGATGCAGTTGGGGAGTGTGACTGGACAGGCTTACACGGCAGAGGGTATGGAGAAAGCCAAGGGGTGGATCATAAGACTAAGTCGGACATTCACTCCTGAGATCATGGTGGTTCTGGATAGTTTTATGTCAACTTGACACAGCTAATGTCATCGGGGGGAGATGGCCTCAAGTGAGAAAATACATCCATAAATTGGAGCTATAGACAAGTCTGTGGGGCATTTTTATTAATGATTGATTTGAGGGAGCTCTCACTGCTATGGGTGGGGCCACGTCTAGGTTCTATAAGAAAGAAGGCTGAGCAAGCTAAGAGAAGCAAGCCAGTAAGCAGCATCCCTCCATGGCCTCTGCATCAGCTCCTGCCCCCAGGTTCCTGCCCTGCCTGAGTTCCTGTCCTGACTTCCTTCAGTGCTGGACTGTGGATGTGGAAGCATGAGCCAAATAAACCCTTTCCTTTCCAACCTGCTTTTGTCAGAGTGCTTGATCATAGCAATAGTAATTCTAAGAAAATTGTTTTTGAAATTGGCCTGACCTATACTGTCCTTAAATGATGTCATGGATAAGGGAGGGGGTCTTCCCTAGGCTCCTCCCTGTGACCCAGACTTTAAGACATCACAGGTAGAAGGCCTTCTAAAATTCAGCCCATGGGAAATGACCAACAGTGGATCTGAGCAGCAGTCTGAGGACAGGGAAGCACTGTGCAAGGCCTTGTTTTAGGAGTCTAACGATTGTATTAAGAATGACCGAAACTGCCTCACTGCTAAGCTTATGACCAATCAGTTCTCACTGAAGCCACAGCTCAACCCTCCCCACCCCTTGATACCTGTCACTCCCTAGGTCTAGTTTCCCCTCCAAGACTCACTGCTCAGAGGACAGTAGACCATGTCTTCAAAGTTACATTAACAATTCTCTCCAGTTCAAACTCGGGCAGATTCTCTGGTTTTATTCTTTACTGCTGGGAGCATTCGTTTCTCCTCCTCCTCTTGAGCTTGAGCTCCTGTTCCTGCTGAGAATAGAACAGAACATACCCCTCCTCCTGCCCCATCTGCACACACCATTAAGTTGTGTTTCCAAGCTCTGTTAGGCCCATGAAGATTTAGTGAGAGATACTCAGCCAGCCACAGCCCTGGAGGAAAAACAATGACAACCCTGTCCAAATAGTCCAGAGGTTGAGTATCCAGAAAGAAGAATGGTCAAGCTATCCAAAGACAGGCCACATCTTCCTGTATTAAACATATACTGTCTTGTGTTGCTTAGATCATAAAAGTGTGCACTAAATTTAATAATGCATATTAAACTCATATAATATCAACACTGCACTTGACCTGGCACCCAAACAAAACAGATAAATTTTATCATTGCAAACACTCAAACACAAGTTTTACATTGGCTTACCCTAGGAAAGCACTAATGGAGTTGTAGATGAATTTCTACATTCAGGCAGGCATGGAGTCCACGGGCTTCTCCCTATACCCATAGTGAGTCCCTCAACCCTCCTCAGAAAGGCTTCTTTTTGCTCATCGTGGTTAATACAGACTCGTAACTGGACAATATGCAGAAAGAAAGAAATCATGCTGGCTCAGGATATCCATATCATACTCACTCCCCACTAAGGCTCAGGGATTTTAATGGCAGAGGGGGCAGACAAGCCAGAGGGAGTGAGCACCTACAGTGGAATCCTACGTACTAGATATGATGGTGCCGATGTCCATGTGAACTCACAACAGCTGTGCCTTCAAGTGCGAGACCCATGTAAGACCAAGGCAGGCCACACTCTTAAGGAAAGTATGGGTTAGGAAAACCTGCCAGCAACAAGCAGAACCATCTGGAAAACTTCAACTCCAAGTAGAGGAAAGTCTTCCCCACCGTAAGTCTGTATAACCCCAGGCCTACTTCCTTACAGCTTCCCGGTTTGCACGTGTCCCCGGCGAACAATCTGGGATCAGTTAAACTACACAGCTACCGGCTAGGAGTCCTGAGTTCGGGGTGCTCTGGAGGTAAACCAGTCTTTCACCAATGAAGCATTGGTCCTCTGTTTCCTCCGTCAGGTCAGCTGTGAAGGGGACCACTAGTGTCCAGTGAACACGGGGGCTCCCGAGACAATGACCAGAGCCCTAAAGCCTTTCCTTCCAGATGGCTGGTTTCAAGTCCATCCCAGCCCCTGCTCAGACACTGGGGACCTCTGGCCATTGCAAACCAAGCACCAGGCTCTGGTCATTCCACCGGCCTCAGGATGGGGGCATCCAAGCAGAAGGAATGTGCTGAGTTGCTTGGATCTAATAATAAAAAGAGTGACTACAGCAAAAAAAGCGGATGTTAGAGTCTTCGCAAGAGCCCTGGAAACTGTTTCCCAGGCTTCTCCTCTTTAATCTCTATTGATGTTTGCCTTCATTTCTGCCTAAAAATATCCACCAAATAGGTTCAGTTCAGCGCAGCAGAAATGCATGGACATGCTTGCCTTTAATCCCAGCATTCGAGAAACACAGACAGGCAAATCTGAGTCTAGGGCCAGTCTAGTTTCCAACGTGAGTTTCAGGCCTGCTGGGTCTACATACTGAGACCCTGTCTCAAAAAAAAAAAAAAAAAAAAAAAAAAAAAAAAACGAAATAAAATAAATGTGCAGCAAAGTGAAGTTTGTTAAGAGTAACTCTGACATAGAATTAGTTCATATTAACAACTATAATGAATGACGTGAGTCCATATATAACTGTAACTGAAACAAAAGACCAGTGGACACCTGACTGTAATTAGATAGGAGCTGGAAGTTCTGGTGTGCATCAGCTTGTTAGGGTAATCACAGTAAACAAGTATTTGGTGGCATATATTTAGTCTGATTCAATAATATATAAATATATACATGAACTAAAATATTATATGATACACCACACCCTACTTTTTAATATATATATTTATGGGGTAGGGGTGGCGTACATGTGTCTGGTACATGCACGTGTTGAGGGCTATTCATGTCCAGGCACACATGTGCAGAACAGATGAGGACATCAAGTTTCCTGCTGTGACACCCTCTGACTTATTCTCTTGACATGCAATCTCTCACTGAATGAAAAGATCCCTGTCTCAGTCAGGTTGGCCTCTGACTCTGGCTCCCAGTGCTGGGTTTTTACATAGGTGTCGGGGATTTGAACTCAAGTCCCTATGCAGCAAGCACTCTTCTCTCCTGAGCCAATTCTCTCACCCCCTTTTATATTTTAACATTCCAGCTATGATTAATTTTCACCTGCAGCTGAGGCTACAGTTTTGCATATTCAAGGCGCTGGATTCAGTCTCCAGCACCATGAAAAAGAATTGTAAGACCATGCACACCCCACGTGATCTCACAGAAACAGTCACATAAAGGACAAAGACTAGAAGAATACAGGGTTACCACCGCACTGAAGCGGCTATGCTTGGGTTACTGTTATGCATAACGCCCTGCACTTTCCAAGATTTTTTTTGAGACAGGGTTTCTCGGTGTAGCCCTGGCTGTCCTGAACCTCATGCTGTAGACCAGGCTGGCCTCGAACTCACAGACATCCACCTGCTACTGCTTCGCAACACCACTGCCCTGTCCAAGGTTTTTTTTTTTTTTTTTTTTTTTTTTTTTTTTTTTAATACAATGAGCATATTGCATTGTGGACAGAATTTGCAGTTTTCCTACATTTTCTAGAAAGCAGTGAACAGACCTGTTCTTCCCAGAAATAAACTCCAATTCCTTAAAACGAGAGATTTTCAACTAAACGTTTGTGAGAAAGGACAGAAGTGTCCACATGATTTGCCCTAAGGTTCATTTGTTTTTGTTTTTGTTTTTCTACCAATATACGTTGGGTTCTAAGTGGATAACGTTTTCAGTGGTTTATGTACAAACTCAGTGGTTTGGATGCAAAATTACTTTCTAAAGTCTCCCCACACTGTGCAGTTGTTTGTGAGATGTGCATCAGGCAGAGTCTCTGTGCTGTTCTCAAAGGCCACACAGCAGCCTCACTTTAACATCTACTGTTGTCTTCACTTGCTGACTATGAATGCACTACATTGTGTAACCAAGAAGAGCAGACGGAGCGTAGATAAAGAGGAGTCACAGTGAGGAGGGTGTGTGGACAATGGGAAACCTAGATTTCCCTGTGTCTGCTCTTACTGCACAACTCAGAAAGCCTGACTGAGGACAACTCACTTAGCAGCCCAAGTTAGAAGCTACTCAAATAACTGTGACATACTCTGAACCATCCAGTCATGCACACACACACATGGGGGGGGGAGGGAGGGAGGGAGAAAGGGAGGGAGGGAGAGAGAGAGAGAGAGAGAGAGAGAGAGAGAGAGAGAGAGAGAGAGAGAGAGAGCTCTGTATATACTGTGACTGGGCCTCACAGAACCTTGTAGAAGACAATCTGAGCTCAGATCCTGTTTGGCTGATAGTTCTGTAAGTCCAGGTATGATGGTTAATTCTGATTATCAATATGATTGGATTAAAAACACCTAGAGTAGAGCAAGCAAAGTGGCCCAGCAGGTAAGGGTATTTAGAACTTATGTACCAGTAAAAATCCACTCCACAAAGTTGACTTTTGCCTTCCACACATGCACACATGCATCCCTCACATACACACCAGTAATAAACAAAATCCATGTTTTAATAAAGAAATGGCTACAGCATCACTGAAGAAAATCTTTGGCATACTTAAGGAAGCCTTTCTAGGAGCACTGAATAAGGGGCTAAGACCTACCTTGAACACCCATGACACCAGGGACTAGAAATGAATAAAAACAGAAAAAAAAAAAGGTGGCATTTGAGCAATGGCATTCCTCCTTTTCTCCATTCCATCCTACCAAGATGAGAGAAAGTGGGGAGACCCAGCCCCATGCTCCACTGACACACTTCCCCAACCATGACGGAATGTAGTCCTCAAACCCAGAGCCAGCATAAGCCTCACTTCCCTGGAGCTGTGTTTTTTTGCCAAGTACTTGATCATAGAAATTAAAGTAACTAACAAGTTTACCAAACCACAGCTGGAAAGAGGGGGCCAGATCCACACTCAGGATCGGAGACCAAGCTCTGCTCCACGCCCTCTTCTCTTTGATCTTCCTGTACTTACTTAGCCAAGCTCAGCACCTCTCAGACACGAGGAGGTGCAAGATTCGAAATCAGTACCCACTGTTCTCTTTTGCTGATGCTGTAATTTGTGTAACAAATATGCAGGCACGGAGAGACCTTAGAACATCCAGTCCTATGCCAGGAGAACACAGAATCTACTAAGCAGGACTCACAGGGGCTCACAGAGACTGAAGTAACAATCACAGAGTCTGCATGGGTCTACACTAGGTCTTCTGTATATATGCTGTGGTTGTTTAGCTTGGGGTTTTTATTTGATTCCCAACAGAGGGAGTGTGGGCTATCTCTGGCTCCTTTGTCTTCTCTTGGGAGCCTTTCCCTCCTGCTGGCATGCCTTGTCCAGCCTTGATATGATACATGCTAGGTCTTATTGCATTTGTTGTGCCATTTTCAGTTGATATCCCTGGGAGACCTGCTCTTTTCTGAAAGGAAACTGAGGAGCCATGGATCTGGGGGAGGGGAGGGGGAGCAGCTGTGGTCAGGATGCACTGTAGGAGAGAGAGGAAAAAAAAAAAACACTCCTAAATGGGATGCTGCTGTCAAACACTCCCCTCAAGATTCATGCAACTCTACAGAAGAGGAGGTGGAAAGATTATAAAAGCCAAGAAAGATGGATGACACCTTCCAGACATAACAGGACCGACACACATATGAATTCACAGAGACTGTAGCAACAGGCACAGGAACTGCACAGTTTCAACCAGATGGGGGTCGCAGCTCTCAGAGTAGGAAGTGGACATGCGCTCCCATCCCTAAGCTGGAAGTTAACATCCAATTGACCAATGCTCGAAAAGGCAAACACAGCTCTCCTCAGTGGAGTCTCGCCAGTATACAAACCACACTTAAAGGTGGGTTCCACTCCCAGCAGTAGATATCCAACATTAAACGAACTCAGTAGTATTTTTGGAAGTGTAGGGTTTTGGGTTTGTTTTGGTTTTTGTCTGAACTTTTTTTTTTAACCTTATTGGTCTTTGGCTTGTAGAGTATAATTTCCAATTTTGGGTTTTTATTTTATTTCTCTCTCCTCTCTCTTCTCTGTCTGACTGTCTGTGTATGTTATGTGTATATGTGTGTATATCTACGTGTGTGTGTGTGTGTGTTGTGTGTGTTGTGTGTATGTTTTGTGTGTGGTGTGTGTGTGTGTGTGTGTGTGTGTGTGTGTGTATGTTTCTCATGCTTTATTTCCTGTTTGTTTTGTTCTTTTTTTGTTTTGGTTTTTTATTTGACGATTTTCTAAAGATATTGAGAAAGAAGGTATGGAGTTGGATGGGTGAGGAGCATCTGGGAGGAGACGAGAGAAGGGAAACTGTGGTCAGAATGTATTGTATGAGCCTTTTTATGAGGTTGGTTGTTTTGTTTTATTTTGTTTTGTCTCGGCTGCCAACACCCTGAGTTCTTCCCTGGTCAAGGAATCCAGTAGGTTATCTTTACTCTGCTTTCTACTGCCCTTCCTGTCCTCCAGTTCTCCAATCCAAATTGCCCAGACTCATCTCCTGCTGGGGCCTCTGCTCCCCACATGCCCCATTCCCAGAGGCCTACCAGACCCTATGGCAGAGGCACATTTTCCTTCCTCTGAATCTGCTCAGTGTCTCACCACTTCTAGCACATTCCTGTTGTTTAGAATCAGATCCCAAAACCTAGAAACAAGTCCTTCCCTTGGGCCTTCAGTGGCCACATCATGCAATCCACAGCCATTAATTCACACTCTTTAAGGACCAAAAGGGGCAACAGAAACCATGGAATAAAACACCCACCCTGAAAAAAGGCAAGATATCAGCATCTAGATTTGACAATAACAATCATTCCAAAGCCAGATGCTGAGTGTAAAAACCACAATCAGTAACCACCAGGATAAGACACCTCCACTGGAACCCAACAACCCTACTACAGTAGGTCCTGAGACATAGAAAGCCGTTAAAGCAAAAGACAAGGACTTCAAAAGGGCTATTATGAATCTACTCAAGGACCTTAAAGAAGACATGAATAATCCATCTATGGATGAAATGAAAACAGCTCAAGGCATGACAATGAAAATAGAATCCATAAAGAAAACCCAGACTGAGGGAAATATGGAAACAAAATTTTACCAACTCAAACAGGAACCTCAGAAGCAAGCCTCAACAACACAATACAAAAACAAGCGCTGGGAGAGAGACTCCAGCACTGATGACAAGCTAGAGCAATCAGGCATGTCCCTCACTCACTCGGTTAGCATTACCTCGAGATATTTATTCTTTCTATGTATTGTTTCTCTGATCTCTTTCTCAGTATACCTGTCGTTTGTACTTTCTTTCTTGCTACATCACTAAGAGAGTTTATGAACTGTAGGGATTTCCTAGTGGTATTTTTAGGGTTACTTATGTATACATCTGAAAATGAAGATACATTAACCTTTACCCTTCCTGTTTATATCCCCTCGGTCTTCGTCAGCTGTCTTATTGTTCTAGCTAAGACTTCAAATGTCATATTGAGTAGGTACGAAGGGAGTGGGCAGCCTTGTCTTGTACTTGATCTTAGAGGATATGATTTGAGTTTCTCTCCATGTAGTTTGATATTGGCTGTAGGCTTGCCGTGAATCAAATTTACTATGTTGAGGTAGAGTCTTTGTTTCTCCATAGCGTATGTCAGAAAAGACTGTGAGATTTTTATTAAAAGCCTTTTCTGCATTTGATGGGGTGATCATGTGATTTTTGTCTTTCAGTGTGTCTATATGGTGGGTTACATTTATCTATTCACACATGTTGGACCATCTCTGCATTTCTTGGATGAAGACTACTTGATCATGAGGGATGGCCTTTGGGCTGTGTTCTTAGATTCTGTTTGCAAATAATTTACTGACAATTTTAGGAACTGGTCTATAATTCTAGTGCTTTATTGAGTGTTTATGTGATTTATAGCAAGGTAACTGTGGCCTCTATTCATAATAGCCAGAAATTTGAAGCAGCCTGGATGTCTGTCAACAGATGAATTAATAAAGAAAATGTGGCATATTTATATAAAGGAATATTACTCAGGTATTAAAATAGATCACAAAATTTGCAAGTAAATAAATGGATGAAACTAGGATAAAATATTATGAGTGACATAACCCAGACCCCAAAAGACAAACATGGTTTGTAATCACATGTGTGGATGTTAGCTGTTAAGTCTTGATAAGCAGACTACACCTGTTTCACCACAGAGGTTAGGTATTGTACTGGCTGGTTTTAGTGTGTCAACTTGACACAAGCTGGAGTTATCACAGAGAAAGGAGCTTCAGTTGAGGAAATGTCTCCATGAGATCCAGCTGTAAGGTATTTTCTCAACTAGTGATCAAGGGGTGGAGGGCCCAGCCCATTATGGATGGTGCCATCCCTGTGCTGGTAGACATAGGTTATAAGAAAGCAAGCTGAGCAAGCCAAAGGAAACAAGCCAGTAAGTAACTTCCCTCCATGGCCTTTGCATCAGCTTCTGCTTCCTGACCTGCTTGGGTTCCAGTCCTGATTTTCTTTGGTGATAAACAGCAATGTGGAAGTGTAAGCTGAATAACCCCCCCAACTTGCTTCTTGGTACAGTAGAAGCTTCCTAAAATATACACATAATTGAAAATATATATAATAAATATATACACACATATATGATATATACATATATAATATGTACACATGTATATGAATGGTATATATGAAGAAGATAGATAGATAGATAGATAGATAGATAGATAGATAGATAGATAGATAGATAGATCATGAATGAAGCCTCCAGTTCCTGGGATGGGTTGCACCTCATCTAATTGTTGGTGAAAGGGGGCCTCATGGAAACCCCCAGACAACCCAGGCTATTGCCAAGGCCATTGGTTGTTCTCCACAAACTGACATCAAGGTCTGTTGCTCAGTACAGCATCTACAAATCTCGCTGAACACAGAGAAGCAGAGGTGGTGCCTACCCAGAGCCTGTAACTCTACTGGCTAGTGTTCATGGTACTGGAAGGTCCTCTGCACACTACCAATGAAGAAAGGAAAACAGCAACCCACATACAAACCTTTGGATCTGGAATGATGACTTGACCACAGGATACACTGGTACACTAACAGCACAAAGCCTTTAAGAGTGACCAATCACTATCTGATTGGATTTGAGGCTCATCCCATGAGATGGACCACATCCCTGGCTTGGGTGGCCGAGAACCTGAGACTAGAAAGCCCAGGGACCTAAGGGAAAACCAAATTACTGTTCTTCTTAAGGAGCATGAATACAATGACTCCCAATTACATTCTGCTATATGCATAGCTCAGTGCCTTGCTCATGTGTCATCAGAGAAGCTTCTTCCTGCAGTAGATAGGAAAAAAGAGAGACCCACAGCTAGACAATATGCAGAGAGTGAGAGAGATTGGAACTCTAAAGCCTAATTGGGTTGTCTCCCTCACATCCCTCCTCTTAGGGCTTAGGGAACCATGCTGAAGAGGAGGCAGTGGGGGAGTAAGAGCAAGAAGGGATGGAGGAACCAAGGAAGCAAGGTCTTCTAAACCAACAGATTTGGTACACACAAGAGCTCCCAGAGGCTGTGGTAGCATGCCCAGGGCCGGCACAGCTCTGTGACAAGATGGGGGCCCAGAACAGAAAAGTGAAGTAGACACATGCTTCACCCCTAATCTGGAAGCCATGCATAACTGATAACCATTTGCAAATGAGAAATTGATTCCTCCCCCCATGGGAGTCTCACTGGAAAACAAACACAGGCTGCGTGTTCAGCTGCGGTGGGTAACCAACACAAAATGAACTCAGAGCATCTGTAACGGCTTCTTGTCCCATAATCTCCATCATACGGGACATTTCCTTTCTCATCGTATCTTATGTTTTATTTGTATCCTATTTTATTTCTATCTTTTTACCCTACAGCTTTAGTCCATACATATCATGGCTTCCAGTTTACTGTTTTATGAAACTCCTGAATGTAAAAACCAGTTGGTCTCTGGGTCCACATTTGTTTCCTGTGCCTTTTCTTGGGCTTGTTTTCTTATGTGTTACTCAGATTTGTTTGGTTTTGTTTTATCTTATTTTATTTTATGATTACTCCTTAGAAGACTGCTTTCTAATACAAGACGGAAAGAGGGAAGGGAGGTGGGCAAGAACTAGGAGGAGTAGAGAGAGGGAAAACCAAATCAGGGTGTATTAACATATGAGAAAAATTTATTTTCAATAAAACGGAAAAGGTTACCATTTAGAGAATTAATATTAATTGTTCAAAGATCAAAATTATGTGTAACTTTAAAATACAGTTTATTTCAGTGAGACTTCACTGTTGTCTTCTATATTTTAATGAGTTTAAGAGAGACCTGGGATCAGAAAATCAGAAAAAAAGACCTGGGTTCCTTTATAGATTTCAGGTTAAAAAATTGTTTTCATGTTAGTATTTTACTGGGTTATGAAGAATATTGGCATAATTAACACTCTGTAATAATTCTTTTAATTTGAAAACAAGTTAGTCATTCAATAAAAGTGACAGGTAGAAAAAGAAAATAAATAAAGATTTGGCAACAGAAAAAAAAAAAGAAGAGGCTAAAAAAAAACCCTCAAAAATAACAAAAAAAAAAAAAAAAAAAAAAAAAAATACAAATACACCAAGACATTTATAAGCAAGATGTGCAAAAACACAAAATAAGAAACCATAATAGATAAGCAAAAGACAAATAAAGTTAAAAAAAAAAAAAGTCCAAACTCACCAAGACAAGAAAAGGAATTTCCAAAAATACTGTTGCTTGTGGTGGCCATTTTCTGCTAGACATGGGATACATGTGGATCTTGTACCCACTAAGAGTCCATTGGAGAAAACTCATTTCTCCTTTTCCAGCGGTTAGCAGTTGGAGATGGCTTCTGTGTTGGGGATGGAAGCAAGCATGTCCACTTCCCCTCGAAGCACTGGGACCCCATCTGGCTTGGACCTGTGCAGGCCACGTGCACGCTCCCACAGTCGCTGTGAGTTCCTATGTGCATCAGTTCTGCTGCGTTGGGAAGGCACTGTTTCTCTGGTGTCTTCCAGACACTCTGGCTCTTACAATACTGACACATTCTTTTTTGTTGTTGTTTGATTTGGGTTTGGTTTTGGTTTGGGGGCAGATTTGGCTGTTCTGGAACTCACTCTGTAGACTAGGCTAGCCTCGAACTCATAAATCCACCTGCTTCTGCCTCCCAAATGCTGGGGTGAGAGGGATGTGCCACCACGACCTGGCTTGGCTCTTAAAATATTTCCACCTTCTTTTCTGCAGAGTTCCTGTACCCCAAGGGGACAGATCTGGTAAAGACATCTATCTCATTTACCCATTTGTGACTGTTCCAAAAATCGGTCACTCTGCATGTTGAAAGACATGCTTTAAAAAGAAAAGAAAAAGCAAAGCAATACCTAGTGGAAGACAGAGAGGATGCCAGTGTCCACCTCTCCCCAGACACCATGTTGAGTGAATGAACAGACCGTGCCTAGTGCACTCAGATCAAATGCAGGGGCTCCACACCTCCAGAGTAGCCTGGTTCTCCCTTGATGAGTCATACTGTCCTCCCATTCCTCTGGGCAACTCCTTATGTTAGGTTGCAGAGTGTCCACAACATGTTAAAAGATGCTTAATCCTTTTAATGCAGAAGATCATCATGTTGGAGATCAGCAACACCTAGCACCAACTTACGCTCCGTGACATTTCCTCTGAAGTTATTATCCCAGATGGAATTTGGATGGCAAAGCGGTTTTGATGCTCTGGGGAAAACTCACGCAACATTCCAGAGCTATGCTTCTCCCTCTAACACAGTTCCTGGTGGTGCAACTTTCTGCACTTGCACTGTCTTGTGAGTCTTTTCCCTGAAAACTCACACCCCTCTACCCCAGCTGGGAGGCATCTGGGCTGATAGCTCCGAGAGAGAAGAAGGGCTCATCTTCGTTCCTCAAAGAAACTAAGTGTCTCAGAGACAACAGAGAGCCCAGGAAATGGGCTCAGAAGTTGGATCATATGGGCTGTTAAAATGGCTCAGAAGGCACAGACTCTTGCTACCAAGCCTGACAAACTGAGTTCTATCCCCAGGACCTATGTGGTGGAAAGACCAGATTCCCAAAACCATGTTCTCTGTCCCCACATGCACACACACACACACTTGCAAGTGTGTGCATACAAGTAAATAAAAATAAGTTTTAATTGTAAAGAGGAGATAGAGGTGGCTGATTGGTTAAGAGCACTGGCTGCTGTTCCAGCGGACCTTGGTCTGATTCTCATCACCCACGTGATGTCTCACAACCCTCTGTAAGTCCAGCCCCAAGGAGTGCCTTTTCTGGCCTCCATGGTCACTAGGCATAATTGTGGCACAAACAAACCACCCTTAAAAGGGTAAAAACAGGGGCTGGAGAGGTGGCTCGGTGGTAAAAAGCAGTGGTTGCTCTTCCAGAGATCCTGAGTTTGATTCTCAGCAGGCACATGGTGGCTCACAGCCATTTGTAATGGAATCTGATGCCCTCTTCTGTCTGGTATTCTCTTCTGTAATACAACCATAAATATAAATAGTTTTCGTACAGAAGTCAATGAATCTTTAAAGGAATAACAATAAAAATATTAAGGAAACCCAATTTGCTAAAGAGTTTATTTTGGTTAGATTGGTTCCAGCCTGTGGTCAGTCACTGAACCTGGACATAGGATGGAGTTAACATCAGCTGAAAGTGTGATTGTTGGTTCTGTTCTCTCTCTCCAAAGATATAACAAACAAAGCAGTCAAACCTGGGCTACAGAAAGGGAGGACGAAGGGTTGTCTGAACATGTTGAGTCCTCTGAGCAACATAACACATGGAGACATACTGAGGAGCTGACAGACAGGGGGGTTTCTTGCAAGTGTTCAGTAATGTGCATGCCTCAGAAGCAAAACTCTGCCTTTCTAAGTGAAAAGTGGCCATGGCCCCTTCAGGTCAGACTGTTGCCTAGAAGGCACGCCTAGTGCTGGGTCACTTTTGTAAGCAATTAGGCTGGCGATCAGCCATGGGAGGAAAGCCAGCTTTCTCTGCTCTGTTAGTTTCCTCTGAGAATCAAGACTCGTAAACACAGCTCAGCACATCTTAGCAAGGCTTGCTCCTGAAATGGAGAGCAATAGACAGGATGTGAGTTTATCCTTTTATTATTTTTTAAAGATTTTTCTTTAATTATGTATATTATATATATATGGGGGGTATTTGTGCATGGCTGCAGATGCACGTGGGGTACAGAAGATAGCATCCGTTCCCTAGCAGCTGGAGTTATAGGTAGTTGTCAGATGCTCAACCTTGGTGCCGGGAACAAAACTCAAGCCCTTTGCAAGAACTGTATGATCTCTTAACTACTAAGCCATCCAAGCAGCCCTGACTATTGAGTCGTAAAATATAAATTCTATAACTTAGAATAAAATGTTAGAATCTCTTTCACAAGCTTGGGTCTGTAAAACCTTTGCAGCAGGATAAAGGGGAGGGCGAGACAGTCTGCTTTGAAGCCAAGTAGAATCCATCTCTGACTCAGAAGCAAGTAAAACAGACAGTTCCCCATTACAGAGAACAGTCTCTGTCTAGTAGAGTTGGATAGCAGCCTATACTGAAATGCTTTTTGAAGGAGGTCCCCTGATACAGCAGCACCGTCTTCTTCTAATGACCTGGCTTTGCCGCTCCTCAGCTACGGTCTGCAACGCTCAAGTAAGTTTGTGGCAGGGGCCTTGACAATACACCTCCGCTGATGCCTTAGCATTTCCTCCAGTTCTCTCAGGGAGAGCACTATTCCTCCCTCACTACACAGCTGGCACATGTCCCTTCTGTCCCCAGGGGTCCAGAGAGAGCCTCAAAAGGTATTTCTATGAATCCAGCCCGTAGTGGATTACCCTTCCTTCCAGGAAGCAGAAGGACAACAAACACTCCAGGCCTAAAAAACGAGTTCATTTAATCTGGCACTATTGTTTAATCCTGTTCTTTGCTGACTATACAAATTACAAATTACGGTGTTTCAGGACTTCCACTGAAGTGATCTGCCCCAGGTCGGAGAGAGGGAGCTGTGTGCCTGCTGTGGGTTCTGCTAACTTTCCTCTTTCAACAACTCTTTTCAAATTGTGATTACTCTGAAGGGGAAAAATGAGAAATCTTGTCATATATGGCTTATGTGATGACTGCATGTTATTTGCAAAGCATAAAAATGCATATGTACCAGAAGGCTGCCTTCTCTGGCATTAATAAGAGGGGAGGTGCTTGGTACTGTGGAGGTTACTTGTCCAGGAAGGGATGGGAGGGTTGCAGAAAGGAGACCAGGAAGAGTGACAACATTTTAAATGTACATAAATAAAATAATTAATAAAATAATAATTTGCTCATTTTTACCTAGGCAAAAACTTAGATAATCCAGCCTGCGTTTAATAAAACTGAGTTATTTCAAAATTTGCAAAATCATAAAAATAAAAATGGGATCACCCTTTGGAAAAATGTGAATAAACAGATATGCTATAAGCAAAACTTCAGGCTCAATGAGGAGCAGTAATTAATAAACTGAGTCTAGAAACATAAAACGTGACTCTGTGCAAAATGCTTTGTCACAATGTTAAACACTAAGCTACAAAGTAGGCATTGTAACTGTTGACAAGAAGTGTTACACATTTCACTCTGTAGTGGATACCCTGGTTCTTCATCGCTGTGATAAACAAAGTGTATCCTACAACTACAAAATAACAAAGGAGATCCTATGTTCACAGCTGTGATAAACACCATGAGGAAAAGCAACTTGGAAAGAATATGGTTTATTTCATCTTCTACTTTGAGCTCCATCATTAAGAGAAACTAAGACAGGAACCACAGAAGCATGCTGTTTACTGGTTGGTGCCTTAAGGCTTGTTCAGCCTGCTTTCTTATACAACCCACCCACAATGGTATGCCCTCGCAACCCCCCATCAATCATTCACTGAGAAAATGTGCAAAAGATACACCCACAAGCTAATCTTATGGAGGCAACTCCTTCATTGAGGTTAGCCCTTACCAGGTGGCTAGTTTATGTCAAGTTGACAAAAGGCCAACCAGCACAGTAGCTGAGAGATGACTGGATAAACAATCATGAGGAAAAGAGCTTCACAATGTTCAGTATTTGTTTAATTGTACTGACAAGATAAACAATGGAGAATGAAGTTGTCCTGAATAGTCAGTGATTTAATTTTTTTTTTCTTCTAACCATTAATTGGTTCTTCTTCTGGTCAATCGAATATAAATTCACATTTGGCAAAAAGTAAAGCGAAAATACTCACGGTGAAATAAAAGAATCCTGAGAGTATTTTGTCTGGGCATGTGCAGAAAGGACAACACATGACTATGAGAAGAAGACCCAAAGGAAAAGCCTCCCGCCATAGCTATGTCATGTGACCCTGGCCAGCTTCCCTCCCTCTTACTGCCCCTGCACCTTCACCTGACCCTTGAGGGAGCTCACCGCACCCCCCTCCCAGGAGCTCGCTGTCTCCTGATTCTAAAATTCTGCTCACAATTTTGTGCTGTGTTTGTGACTGTATCGAGACTGTGCCCCCCCCCCCCCCCATTCAATGGGGAAATCCAAAACTAAAATCCGAGGCGTGGGTGAGAGCCTTTCTCTCTTTCCTAAACTCTGCCAGACAGCTCACTTGGCTAGGAGTGAAAATCGAGAGGTAAAAGCCACACTGCCAAGAAAATGAGAGGGCACCATGACCAGCTAAGGAGGCAGATTTTGAAAAAACAAATTGAGTGGGTTTCTCTTGGAGAGTTTTTAATGAAAGGCCAGGCAGCAAATCCTTTTAGGTTTTATGGCCTTGAAGTCTCTAGTGTAACAACTTAGCCATCATCATGAGGAAGCGCACCAGAGACAGCATAGGAATGAAGGCATGTGGCTGTGCTCCAATAAAACTCCATGTGAAAAGAGCCATGGCCAGGCCTAACCTATGCACTAGCTTTGTGAGCTCTTAGGAGTGGGAGTCCCTGCATACCATGCTGTTTACAGGAAGTTGTCGGAGCTGCAGGGCCCACTGTCGGCAGCTGTTGGCCAAGACCACGTCCACTGAGATACACTGGCTTCTTGGTATATCTTGGTGGGCTCCGTCTGTCACACACCCAACATTAATGCTCTAACAGAGACGAACAAAACAAAACAAAGAGAGCACCAAGCTCACTTCTCACACAGTGGGAATCCTGGGGGGGAGGACGGGGTGGTACATACCTGTACCTCATCTGATAATTTATTCTAATTGTTGTTTATATTGTAAACATAATAAACAGGGTTACTCAGAGCACTGGTCTGGAAGGGTGTCCATCAGAGAAGAGAAGCTATTTCAGACAGGACTTCTACTTGTCAGTCTCTCAAAAGACTAATGACTCTTCCCCAAGGCAAATAGTTCTACACTATAATTTTACAATTAGGCTGTGAATGGACAGGTCTACTTCTGGTCACTCAGAGAAAAGAGTGGTCATTTTTAAAGGATAGGGTAAGATTTCTGGCACACGAATTAGCTGAAATTCCCTATACCTAATGAAAAAAAAAAAAGAATACATACTTTTAACTACTTAGACATATAGGGGCCTCTTCTTTAACCCTCTAAAAAAATATTCACAATTATGTCTCATTTCACTCAAAAATGTCTCCTGTATTTTGATTTTTATTAAGTTTTAGAAGCACAAATGACTACCTGAACACCAAATTATTTTCTTGCATATTTGCTAGCTGCTGGCATATAATATACTCTAAATGGAAGGAAGTTGACTTGCTTCCAGACAGCCAGTGCTTTAAATTGGCCCAAGGAATTTAGGAACACAGCCCTGAGCATATGCATTCCAGGTCGTAGGCTTTAGTTTTTGATAGGCAAGAACAGCAGCTGGCCTAATTACCCCCAGAGGCATCTAGTGGGCAATTACTTGACTAATTGATCTATTTTAAGTGGGCAGCATTTTAGTGGTAAACTGTAAACAAGTGGCTTATTATATTGTCGAAAGAATAAAGTTCCTCGTATAACCAAACGCTCTTTTTTACAGGTTTCCTTTAGAGAAACTATTCAATGTTAGTTTATTAAAGCACAAACAAATTTTAGTTGCAGAGAGAATCAAAATATCGAACAGGATGCTTCAGCATTTAAAGGACCATGTACTACCATCTCATTGTCTGAGAGACCCCAGAAAAGAGAAAAAGTTATCACAACTGCAAAAATGGAGAGGGGGTTAAGTAGCTTCTTAGGCTGACCCCCAGAGTCAATGGAATGTACAGGTCATGGACCTACAGGCTCCACCCTTAGTCTCTCACAGTCTAATGTTCTACCTGTAAGTCTATTGTTAAAAAGTTACCCCTGTGGGTTAACTTAGCCTTCTATGACTTTGCTAAAGGTGAAGCTGTAGAACAGTCTTTAGAGTCTTTGTGCAGAATCCCAACCTCCGCAGGTAGTGACTCCGTGACGCCATTCTTTCCTATTTATGAAGGCTTTGAGCACCTCCGGAAACTCAAGCCAGACAAGACCCCAGCATGAGAGGAGGAGGCAGGCACAAAGTCTCATTCCTAACTGAGGAGCTATTGGTAACTGAGAGCTGCCCAGGGAGGAAGAGTTGGCTTTCTTAAGGGCATGGCCCCTGGTAGATCCAACAGGACCCGAGTAATGCCACATATTCAAGAGCACATAGTCAAGCACTAATGAGATTCTATGGGTTTAAAAAAAAAAAGACAGAAAATTGGGTGTGTATAGAATAGGAGATGTAGATCTGAGGAGCAGAAGGGAGACATGGATATAATCAAAATACAATGTATGAAATTCTTAAATAACAGAAACACTAAAGACAACCTTCAATTTTATTTTAAACCTAATTATAAAAATGTTGCACATTAAAAAACAAAGCAAAACAAACAAACAAACAAACAAACAACAACAAAAAAAAAACCTCTGTCATATCCAGGCAGTGGTGGAGCACTTTTGACTTTAGTCCCAGCACCCAGGAGGCAAAGGGAGGCAGATCTCTAAGTTCAAGGTCAGCCTGGTCTACAGAGTGAGTTTCAGGACAGCCAAGGCTACACAGAGAAACTATGTCTTGAAAAACAAAAGCAAGCAAACAAGCAAAAGCTCTCTGTCGGTTTATGATCTGAAGAAGATGCAATGACTATTCAGGGGATACGTGGCCATAAGGACCCGGGCTGGCTACTAGAGACCATGAGCTTTCTTGTCCCAATGAAACAGGACTCAGGTCCAAATAATCAGAAAGGCTTGGCCACTGACACCTCAGTCAACGCCATCTTGCTGCTCATCTCTGACAGATGATCATCTAAAAGAATGAGTGAGGTAAGGAGTTCAAGCTCAGGCACGCCCTGTGTCTCCTGAGGGGCTTCCACTGAGGTCAGACTGCAGAATCCAACACTAAGGACTAGACGATCTCTAGCCTCCTGAAGAAGTTCAGTATAAATAATGTGGATTGTGTTACTAAAAAAACTGTATAAAAAGATGGGTCTCCAACCCTGGAGTTGGCACATTTTCCATCAGTGCTCTTAATATGTATATCAGGAGGGTGTGGTCTCATAATTTACATGAAGCAATTTGTATAAGAAAATCTAGGATCAGCATTGACACTTCTAAAACCATCAATGGTGAACGTTCATTCATGCTGTCTTGGTGAGGGTTTATATTGCTCTATGATAAAACGCCATCACCAAAAGCAACTTAGGGAAGAAAAGGATATATTTTCAGTTATGTTTCCATTCCACATGTTTTTCCATCATCAAAAAAGTTAAGGCAAGAACTCAAGGCAGGAAACTAGAGGCAGGAACTGAAGCAGCCACCATGGAGGAAAGCTCAATGGTGTGCACAGCCTGCTTTCTTTCACAGCTCAGAACTACCTGCTGAGAGGTGGTACCAACCACCACCATCCTTATGGGCTGGGCCCTCCTGCATCGATCAGTAACCAAGAAGATTCCCTATAGACAATCTGGATGGAGGTATTTTCCTGAGATTCTCTTCCCAGATAAATTTAGTTTGCTTCAAGTTGGCAAGAACAACAAACAGAAAACCAGAACACATGCATGCGACCTTATACCTTCTCCTCTTTAACACCGAGAGATGGAGAGGTGGGCAGGTGGGAACCTGTTCCTACAACTTCAAAGGGATTGGCAGAACTGACCTGGTTGAAGACTTAGCACTTCGCCTGGAAACAAAAACTCACAAGGCTCCCTAATGTGTATTCAGAAAGGATAGCCATGCCAGGGGTGAATCTGACCACAGAATCCCATTTCTAGAACACAACTGGGCTATGCTTTAAAGCCCATAAACATATAGCTACACTGGGCAGGGCAGGGAGCGGGGACAGGGAGAAGAGATAAAGTCCATGCATAGCTGACTAAAGCAAACCATTTTACTACTACCACCACCACTACCACCACCACCACCACCACCATGGAGTGGTATAATCAGATATGCAGAGTGAAGCCTCATGGGCCATACAGGTTCATATATGAAATAAGAAGGTTGCATCGGCAGAGCAAAGCACCCACTCTGCTAAGTTCTCCATTTCTTTGTCTCTTTATCTCCAGGAACTCTGCAAAATGGCTTCTCATTTGCTGTGCCCTTAAAGCAGGTCACTGATGAAGTGTATGCGCTTACAACAGCCCATAAGCGTTCTCCAGATGGTCCCTTCTGTGGATCCTCCTGCAGAGCTCAGGACTTCTGTGTATGATTGTGTAGCTGTTTCCTCATCAGGGGCACACCAAGATGTGGGCACAAAGGAGATCTACCTCTAGTGTGCACTGCTTAAGATTAGCCAAGAGGTTAGGATGCTTTTCTCAATCCGAACAAAAGCATCTTTGGTACCAGCTGCTGTCCTGAGGTCATGAGCCTTTTCCAAATTCTAACAGTGTACAGCTAAGTAGGCCGAAGATCACTCAGTCTAACAGGTAGACTAAAAAAAGAAAAAGTAAATGCATTCATGCATATTTGATTTCCTCCGTGGACTTGTGTGCAAGTGTAAAGCAGCCAGAGGCTGATGCTAGGTATGTGTTTCTCAACTGATGGCCATCTTATTTTTTTGAAGCAGGGTCTCTGTGGTAATTTGGATGAGAATGGTCCTTATAGGTTTATGTCTGAATACTTGGTCCTCAGTTGATGGAAGGAAAAAATTAGGAAGTGTGCCCTTTTCGGAGAAGGCCTGTCACTGGGGGAGGCAGGCTTTGATGTTTCAAAGACTCATACAGTTCTACGTTAGCTCTCTGCCTCCTACTTATGGATAAAAATGTAAGCACTCAGCTGTACCTGCCACCATGTCTTTACTGTGCCAACATGAACCCCTCTGAAACCATAAGCCCAATTAAATGCTGTCTTTTATAAAGTGCCATGAACCCCAAGCTTGCGCTGCAAACAACTCAGCAACTAAGCAGTCATTGTGTACCATAAATGCTCTTTAAGAAGACAAGTGACACTAAGTATTGAGCTTGGGATGATGTGCATGGTAGGCAAGCATTCTACCACTGGGTTATATTCTTTCAAGTTTTGAGACAGGTATCACCCAGTTGCCCAGATTAACCTTAGATTCATTCTGTAGCCCAGGCAGACTGACTACTTGGTATCCTCCTGCCTCAGTCTCCTGATTGCTGGGTTCTAGATTGCTGCCTTGACTTCTTACAGAATTCAAATTACTCCATTTTACACGGGAGCCAGTCCCATTTCCCAAGGGAAACAGCATCTTCTAATATTTCATTCTCAGCAGACAGTATTCCAATTCCTAGATATTAACCTTAATTGCACATCCCAGAATCTTCCCTTTGTGATATTCTGGGTATGTCTGTGATAGGGAAAGGCTTGTTGAACCTAAAGTAAACATCTGGTAGACGCCAACTGAACCACACTACACAAATGCTGCTGTGCCTTGATATTTTCATCTATGCTCTTCTCAATGCTTCCTTTGGAGAGAATGTCCACATAAGAAATGTCCACTCAAGTCAAAGGTTCTATCTCTGTTTGCTGTTTCTAACAAACTAAAGAAAATCCCACACAATTTCTTCTTTTTTAAGATGATGTGAAGTAATCCAAGAGTACTCCCTGAAATGTTCAGAAATTTATTCAAAGGAGTAATTAGCTGGAATAATCTACTTATATTAAAATAACTTTATAACTCCATGGCCAAAAGGTCAACCCACAGATTTACAAATGCCCTTTTTGTCCAGACATCCCACTACCAGGGAGACTTTGGAATGAAGAGGAAAATATAAATAAATACATCTTTGCAAAATATTTCCTCCTGTGACTACTCAATGACCATTGATTGGGTTGTTTTGTTTTGTTTCTTAATGTGTGTTTTTTTCCTTGACCAAAGCTATTTTCCCTGGAGATGTTCCAACAATATACTGTTAACATATTCCCATTGTGGAATTCATCTGGAAAAATTTTGCAACTTAAGAAAACATCTCAGTCATCTAACAGATGTCTGTCTCTATGGGGACTGGAGACCAAAAGCATACAGTAAATATTTTTGGTGAAACTCAAAAAGAGCTGATAATTTGTACAACTGAGTAAATTTGTAATGACTCACTAGAGATGTCGGGACTCTGTTCAACATGCATTTTGTTTGGAGGTTAAGGATCCAGAGACTCAAATGTACACAGTGCCTGACTCAAAAGTAGAGGCTCAATAAATATTTGCTGAACAAATGAAAGTTTCAGTTAACCTCATCAGCCAAATGCTCTGTTGCAAGATCTTTAATTCCTTGGAGCTTTCTTTTGGGGGCTGAGGTAAGAGGATCCCAACTTCTAGTACTAAGACTCTGCCTCAAAAACAGGAAGAAAGGTAAGAAGAAATGGAGGGAGGGAGGGAGGGATAAAGGGAAGGAAGGAGGAAAAGAAAAGAAATGGAGAATGAGAAGATAGAGCAGTAAGTAGAGAAAGAGTTCATTGTATGAGGAGCATACACCGCCCATCAAAAAAAAAAAAAAAAAAAAATCCAACTACATAAAATAATTATGCATGGTGGAACATGGTTTTAATCTCAGCACTGGGGAAACTGAGACAGGCAGATAACTAGAGCTTGCTAACCAGTCTAATCTGAGTTCCTGGCCAAGTGAAAGGCCTTGTCTCAAAACTGAGATGAACAGCACCCAGTGAGCAAAACTAAGGTTGTTCCTTGACCTCTGCCTGCATGTATGTGTTCATACACACTCAACATAAAACCCTTAAAGCTTCAATTTCTGCAAAGGTACTACATCAAGTTGGTCCTCATTATTCAAGTAATCACAATGTTGTTGCAAATAATGAACCAAATTCTCCAGTGGAATTAGGTAGGGCTGGTGTCAGCCTCTGGTCATAACATTTTCAAGCCATTGTGTTTCTGTTCAAAGACCTGATCTAACAGGTAACACAGAGCTATTAATGTCAAAGTCACAGTCAACAAGACCTATAGAACATGTAGCCTTTTCTGTGAGGCGTGTCGTGCCCTTTTCTTGGCTTAGAAACACTGCTCAGAGACTCCACACTACACTTAGGGGCTGTTTTAAACAGAGATATCATTGACTAAATACAAAAACACAAAAAACACAGTGCTATGCAGACTGCTAAGAAAAAAAACTTTTTACAATAAGAGTTAAAATAAGAACATCGTTCTTCCTTTCCTTTCAGCTGGAGGCATATAAACATACACATACATATTCATATCAGATTTACACTCATGTTCCTAAATAACGAGAAAGAACCTCAAGCGGCTATATACTAAGTTCTTCATATGGATGAGTTTTCAAACATACAATTTCGGATATAATTAGTAATAGACAAAAAATGAAGGCCAGCTATGCTTCAATCACTATCTACTGTTTCTTTGCCACCACTGGGGTACAAAAGATATCCAGACGTTATTCTAATAGTTCAGAGGGGAACTTAAACAAGTAATCAGCTACAAACATTGCTACCAATGGAAAACTAAACAGTTACATGATGTAGCTCTATAAACAGGGGATGGGGACTCAGTGGTTGAGAACATTGGCTGCTCTTACAGAGGGAAGCAGATTCAGTTCCCAATACCCACAACATGGCTTTCTTTCATAGGCTTCTACGACTTTAGTTTTAGGGGATGCGGTGCCGCTTCCTGGCCATCTTAGGCACCAGACACACCCTTAGTGCATACATGTACATTCAGTCAAGCATACATATAAAATGAAAAATATCAAAGCTTTAGAAATACATAGCAGGTATCGTAGCATGTCATGTAGGATCATAAGTAAGAGGAAGGGCAATGGGGAAAAGAAAAGGTCGAATTAGTGAGGCTCTGAAGTAACAGGAATCATTTTCATAGATACGGTGGAGGTTGAAAGACACGGAACTTGTGAGAAACTGCTATGACTGTATTTGTGAGATGCCAAGAGCCAAGACGGAGGATGCAGAGTGGACAGGGATCAAGAGCAGGAGGAAGTGTATTAGAGATGGAGGGATGTGTTGCATACAATACTACAGCATATCATACTACAAACCAAACGACTGCTGAGCACCTGGAACTTGGGGATCTCGGTACTGGAAGCTTCCCTTTCAACATCACATGGGCAGCACAGTGAGGTTCCGGTGAGAGCCTTCTCCTTTGCTCTCCTCACATGGGAAAGGGTAAACTCTCTGGGGTCCGCTTGTGAGGACATTCACTAACCTCACTCGTGGAGGGTAAAGCCTTGGTCATTTTCTAAAAGTCTCATCTACTGGGACCATCATCTTACGGTTTCACAGCCTGAACTTGGAACATACCCCCACCCCCGGGCATACAACCCCACAAAGAATAGCCACACAACATAAACAGTGCCTCAGCCTAAACCCGCTGGCTACCTCCACATCAGCCCTTTAAATTAGGCTGCCACAGTGGAGGCCCTCATCTTGTTTAGGAGCTACTGACTCTGTGACTGAGCCAAACAGTTGAAGGTGTGAGCTGGGGAAGGTGCAAGTGGCAGACTAGCAAGTGTGCAGAGTAGTTTTAGTGTCTCAGTTGCTTTTCTTTTGCTATGATAGGATAGCATGGCTCAGCGCTAGGGAGGCAGAAGCAGGCAGGTATCTATGAGGTTGAGGCCAGCATGGGCTGCATAGCTGGCTGGGACAGCTGGGATGTCATGTAGACACTAACTAGAAAGTAGAGGTAGAAGTGGAGTAGCTGGGAACTCTGATTTATTTTTAGTTTTTATTGAATAAGGATGTGTGTGTGTGTGTGTCTGTCTGTGTGTGTGTGTGTGTGTGTGTGTGTGTGTGTGTGTGTGTGTGTGTGTGAATGGCTTTTCCTTAAAAAGGCAAATGGGGAGATGGGAAAATTAGACTGAAGTTATTCATGCCACTTAATAAAAGGTATGTGACATACATAAATGTAGGTAATATAAGGGTTTTTCTTTAACAGGCTGAACTCACCCCTGAATTCTCAAATTATGTCACTGTTCCCATGGTACACCTGAACTGCACTGATTTTCCAGCTTACATGCCATGGACTAGGACTGGGGGGGGGGGTAAACAAGACACTGTGGCCGAGGCAACTTATCTGTAGGAGGAACTGTCCTGCCACCTCTGAGTAGACAAAAGCATCTCCTGCAGTAGGACCTAATTGAGGATTTGCTGAGAGATCAAGGATTGTGCACGGACAGCACTAGCCAATCGGGAACTGCTGTTTAGAAGAGATGCTTTTTTGGGACCAGTGGTGTGTTGGTGAAGGGTATTAAAGGAGCTTGCAGCAGCGTTCATACCAGCTTGCTGCCATGTTTCTCACCTGCTCCCAGAGTCTGTGCCTTCTGAGCCACCTCACCTCCAACTCCCAAGGACAAGTAGGGTTGGGTATTGGGTGGTCCAGGGAACAGGCAGAACTTATTGAGTTTATTTGGGGCTTTACAGTTTCAGGGGGTGAGTCTGTGACCATCATAGCTGGAAGCTTGGCAGAGGTAGGCATGGCGCTGGAGCAATAGCTGAGTCCATATATCTTGAACTACAAGCATGAGGTAGAGAGAGATAACTGAAATTGGTGTGGGCTTCTAAAACCTCCCACTCCATACCCATTGACACACCTCCTCCAACAACCTACCTATACATCCTATACCTCCTAATCCTTCCCAAATGAGTCTACACACTGGGAACCAAGTACTCAAATGTATGAGTCCAGAGAGGACATTTCTCATTCTAACCAGACAGCCTTCTTGCATACTCTGACATACTTCTGGTTTCTTCATGGCAGCTGGATTTCTTTCCATAAGTCCAGGAGCAAAAGGCAGCCTTGACTCAGAGACATCATTCAGCAGCTTTCTGCTCCTGTATGGAGTGTTCACCAGGGCCAAAGCAGTTACACACACCAGCTGGAATCTTTCTGTGACGCACACAGTCATCTGCAAACCCAGGTCCGCTCTCAGAGGCCTGCCCTCTACTGCCCACTACGATCAGCCAGGGGGTACTTTTCTGAGACAGAAACTTGGTCCTAGGGGCACAGGCAAAAACAGGATGCAAGCTAGTAACGACATCTTCAGATGCAGACAGAGGAGGCCCGCCTCCTCAGCTCCATTGCAGCTTCACTGGTGATGCCCTCTCTGCGTATATCATTAAAGGCCCTGACAGCAGTACAAAGACCTGGGAAGAATTTTTTTACTCCTGTTTTAAGTGTTGGGCAATCATTCCTAAGCTTACTAGGAGGGAGTAACGTAACGTGAAGCACACAATTCAAATCACCAAGTCACATTTTCTAACTCCGATTGAGATGCTGCGGTGTTCATGAAAAGAGTTTCGCTGTGTGTGAATAAAAGGAAAGCGTGTTTTTTTCCTCAGAAGGCAAAAGAAAAGCTAACAGCATCTAGTGTCAGGAGGCATTAAACTCCAGAGCAGCAGTGTTTATAGATCTGAGTTGATGGATAAACCCGAGGCCAACTTCTTGCTGATTCTGTGTTTCCCACCGAAAAGCAGTTTGCTCACCAGGCAGTGGAGCACATGTGTGGAGCGAACATCTGTCTGCTCTGTGCCTGTTACTATCAGCCTGGGAACTTGGCTTTCACCAAGCAGAAAGCACCGCGGGAGCCCAGCTCATCTACTGGGGAGCCAGCACGGGTGGAATAGAGCCTGTGCAAAGCAGTCCTGAGTAAGCTAGGGTGAAGGGGTGGTCTGAAGAACTGGGACTGAGTAGCCCAGATTGCCCTCAGGAAGATCACACACTGATGGTTTAATGGCTGACAAAAGGCACAAGCAGAGAGCTAATGACATTCTGCATGAGGGAAAAAAAAAATTATCTAGGCAGCATGACCAGCCACCGTGATTGCTCAGAAAAGTGTCACATAGAGCACATGGGAGATGCCTCATCGTATGTAGAAAGAGGGTTTGTTACTGGAGTTGTGTCTCCTCCCACCATGCCACAAAGCACGTTTCTGGACTTTGTAAGCAGTATCTGGTCATGGCAGAGAACTTAGAGTCCACAGATGTGTTCCTTTGGGACCCAGAGGAATGCTTTGTGAGAGCTATTTACAAAGGGGTAGGGAGACCAAGCCGGGGTATGAGGCATCTAGGGGTTTTTCACAGCAGAACACTAAGAAGAACCTGCCTGGGATCAGGAGAGACAAGTTAATGCTAAAAGGACAGCTGGCCACAATCTTCCTTAGACTTCGTCTCTCAGTCACATACCAAATAACGAGATGGGCCACATTGTCTTCAACATATACTGCACCAACCCACACACTGGAGCAGAGCTCTCAAGATGACCTGCTGGTTTCTTCCTAGCAAGTGATTTCCCCCCTCCCCTCCCATGATCCTACATGATTTGTAATCCTAGCACCCCACTAAACAGAGCATTTTAAAAGATTTATCAAAATGAGGTCTAAACCCAAGGCTGATTTTAAAAGCTGTACCACAGTTTGCCCTCAAGCAGAGTTTGGGGGGGGGCAACGGAATAATCTACTTTCTTGATTTGATTGGGGGAGGTTCATGATTAGATTGGGGGAGGCTCATGATTAGGTTGGAGGAGACGAATTGCATTAACATACCGCTGAGTTTGAGGGCAGCCACCAGGACCTGCATACTTCCAGGGCTTAAATTCCCAGCAGCAAGCATGGAAGCACGGGAGGAAATCTCCAGGGGAGGTGACTGGGTGTAGGTTTCTTCTCAGTGGAATTTCCTGAGACCAGCTGCTGTATGAAGACCAGGAGGAGCAGGAAGAGATAAGGCTGGGAGAGGGGCCGCTTTGAACAGTTGTGTCATGTGAGGGATGAGGGTATGTGTGCCTGTGTGCAGGGATTAAGAGGAGAGAAAAGTGTGCTCAGAGGCTGTTTGGTCTAATCAGTCAGAGGGAAAACTGGGGGGGTGGAGTGGGGGTTGTTAGGAAAAGGGTCAGTTTCATTCCCGGAGAGCATGACTAAGGAGCCAAACAAACAAACAAACAAACAACAAAAAATATCCAAACAAACAAAAAACAAGCAGACAAACAAGCAAACAAGAAAACCTGGTCTTATTGGCAACTATAAGCAGATTGTCACAATGCTAGTTCAAAGGAATAGCAATGAGCTAAGGACAAGATAATCACTAACTTCATAAAAACAACCCTGGTGGGTCAAGGACATTAGCTGAATTTGTGGGGCATAAAAACCTGGTCCCATTGACAGTTACATACAGATTGGTGGGATGTTTGGTTCAAGGTATCAGACCATAGGCGTAAGGACAGAAATGTTCACTAATCTGATGAAAAGTAAGGCAAGGGCATCCATTGGATTCAGAGGGCATCTATTTAGTTATTTATCAGTTGAAAAACCCTGGGAGCCAGTGAAATGGCTCAGCAAGTAAAGGCTGCTGACCTCTGCTCAATCCTCAGAACCCAAAGGGTGGAGACAAGAAACTGACTCCTGCAAGTTGTCCTCTGGCTTCCACCTGTGTTGTGGTACATTCACCTCTCCACGTGAAGAGACGGTGTAGCGTAACTATTATATTTATTTATTGTTCATGTGCACACATGTAAACGTGCATGAAATGACATGTTTGTGGAAGTCAGAGGGCAACTTGAGAGGGTTGGTGCTGTCTACCAGTAGGGATCCAATGAAGATCACATGTCTTGGCTGTGAGTGCCTTCAACCACTAAGCCCTCTCTCGGACACACAGATTGTCATTAGTCACAAGAAGAGAATTAATAGGTAGCACTGGACTAGAACATGCAGGTAAAGGCTTTAAACTATCACCCACAGAGATCAGTGGAGGAAGACATGAAAGGAATTCTTTTCAAAGTAGTCAAAGGTGGCTATTTGGAAAAGGAAATTGGCCCCATGAAACAAGAAGGGGAAAAAAAGATGCCTGTGGGGCTGGAGAGATGTCTCAGGAGCCAGGTTCAATTCCCAGCACCCACATGGTAGTTCACAAATGTCTGAAATTACAGATCCAGAGATCTGACACCCTTATACAGATGTGCATGCAAAGAAACACCAATGCACCTAAAATAAAAACAAATAAAGAAGCTGGGGGTGGGGTGGTACACACCTTTAATCCCAGCACTTGGGAGGCAGAGGCAGGTAAATCTCTGAGTTTGAGGACAGCCTAGTCTACAAATCGAGTTTCAGGGCAGCCAGGTTACACAGAGAAATCCTGTATCAGAAAACAAAAACAAACAAAAAGGAGAGAGAGAGAGAGAGAGAGAGAGAGAGAGAGAGAGAGGGAAAACATGTTATTGATGTTACAATCCCAGTACTTGGGAGACTGAGACCAGAAATTCATGAGTTCAAGGCTAGTCTAGGCTACATAGTGAGACCTGGTCTTTAAGAATAAAGTGAGCTTAGGAGATGGCTCAGTGGGTAAGCACTTGCTGTACAAGTGTGAGGACTTGAGTTCAAATCCCTAGAACCCATGAAAGTGGGGTACAGTAATACAGGTATGCTATCCAAGTGTGAGGTGAGGCTGTCTCTGCATGCGTGTGTGTGTGTATGAGGGCATGCAGATGTATGTGGAGGCCACAGGCTGTCAGATTTCCTGGAACTCGAGTGACAGGCGTTTGTGAACAAGACACCATGAGCTGTGAAATCCCATTCTTCTGGAAGAGCAGCAAGTGCTGTGTTCTAATTACTGTGCCATTCCTCCATGCCCTTTGTCACTGGTTTTGTAAAGAGAGTCACCTAGGCTACTGTTTTGTTTTCATTTGTTATGTTTTGTTGGATTTTGAGACAGGATCTCATGTATACCAGACTGGCTTCAAACTTTCTTTGTAGCCAACAGTGACCTTAAACTCCTCAAATTGCTGTTTCTTTCTGACAAGAATTAAGAATTCAGGCCTGGGCCACTCTGCCTGGAGACCCAAGCCAACTCTGACGTTGAGAGTCTCGGGCCTTGGGAATTTCTACCTATGACTACTTCCGTCTTGAGTTCTTAGATGGTTTATAGCACCATGAAAGGAAGTCCCACCCAGCCTGATATTGCTTAGTGACAAGGTGGGACACGTCAGTCAGAGAACGAGACATCCTGTTGACAGACAACACCAAAGCCAAAAATATCACAATGAGGTCCATAGAAACAAATGAGGTCCAGTTTGATCCTTCTGCCTGGCCAACTCTCCTCAAGCCTACCCCAAACGGTAACACCAGAGCTGTAAGAGAATAGTTTAAGCAGTTGTGTTATCAGAGAGCTGCGACATCAGGCAAAATTCCAATGACAGTGACTGAGAAGTGAGCAGAGGTAGCTGTCAAGTCTAGCTGAAGATGCTCGGCTGCCAATGTGTAAGCTCTACAATTTTGACAGAGTTGATTGACAAGCCCATGAGACAAAGTGAAGATTAATTAAAAATGGCCCCAGATTTGAAACAGGTGTAATGCATGTTGTTGACAAGAGCCCGGGGCACAGTGAACGTTCAACGTGTACATATCACCTATGACATCTGCTATTAAAAACGAAGTCAGTAAGAGTATTTTTGGCACAACCAAAATTAATGGTTTATTAATGCCCCTTGGCACTGTCCAGAAACATCTAGCAAGCATAATCTCTCTTGCTTTCACAAAATATTTACACTTGTAAGGAATCTTGTGTAATTGGCAACTACATTATAAAAAAAAATAACTGCTTTCCTAGGAAAAGGGGGTTTAGGACCTATAAAGTTTGGATTTATCACAAAACTTATTTTCTGCAGGAATTTAATAAACAACAATAGCCATAAAAGCTAAACATCCTTGGACGAAGCCTGCAGTTAATCATATCCAGGTTTTGCTCAAAAGGCTTTTCGCTCTCTGCCCCGTCGAAGGCTAACCTTCACTCAGCTGCACACATCCTTATCTTCATCACCCACGACTCGTCATAAAGGACAAAATAGGAACAGGATGGTTAATAAAAACCTCGGCATTCAAATAAATTGTAGCTGGGATCAGGAGAGAAAACCTTGAAGGAAAGAGCAAAAGCCGATCTGTCAATTGTGCCCAAGCTGAGCAGCACAGCAGTGACCCCTGTTCCTGTGAGCAGTTCCAGTGCCCAGTGATGAAAGCCTTGTTATCAGGGGAGCTCAGGGAAGTGGGGCTCTCTAATCTCTACCAGATCCAAATGGCAGAGGCCAATGGGCTCTGAGGGAGAAACATCCACGCTGTAACCTCAGTGTGGTACTAAATGAATTCCATGAGCTTGAATGTCTTCTTTCACCGTGACTGGTGCATCCAATATTGCTTTCCCTTGGCGCTATATAAAGGAAAACGCAAAGAGTCTTAACTGAAGCTCAAATCTGCTTCAACCTGTTACACACACACACACACACACACACACACACACACACACACACACACACACACAAGAGCTCGCAGACACTGAGGACAGGAAGGTGTATGGTCAATGAAGTCAACATCGTTCAAAGCAGCCACTTCAAGTGGATAGCTCCCACAAGAGACTTTCTAAACAGCTAAAGAAAACAACTTCTGTCTCCTGGCTCTATTCTCTCTAAAATTCTCAGTGATCATGAACTTGTACACATTATTGAATCAAAAAACAGCCAGGTGACATTCAGGAGGTAAACAAGAAAAGTATCACAGAGGTTAGAAAGTCACTCTATTTAGAGTTAAGAGTGGAACACACCAGAAATCCCAGCACTCGATAGTATGAAGCAGGAGGACTATGAATTCCAGTGCAGGCTAAGTTATACATCAGGACCCTGTCTCCAGGAAGAGGGGGAAGAAAAGAAAAGGCAGCAGAGACACAAAAACAAAGGCAACAAAGACAGAGAGACTCAAGCCAACTGACTGAACAGGAGGAAGGATTAGACAGTCTCAAAATACTTCCCAGGAGGCTAACCTTTGCCTAGCACAGTGGTTCTCAACCTTCCTAAGGCTGCCACCCTTTCATATAATTCCTCATGTTGTGATGACCCCCCCAACCATAAAATCATTTTCATTGCTACTTCATAACTATAATTTTGCTGTTATGAAATGTAATATAATTTTTGGACCTAGAGGTTTGTCAAAGGGGTCGCAACCCACAGGTTGAAACCTGCTGACCCAGCATTTGTTCATGCAGGGAGAACATATCAAACCTAGGGATGGGGTGGACGATGGCATTAACAGCAGAGACTGAAAGAAAAAGAAAGGAAAAGCAGGGTTTCTGAGGCGTTCGGCAGCAGCAGAGAAACATCGTGATGGTGAAAGTCTGTAGTTTTTGGTTAAGACAGTGAAAGGACGTGACGTCAGAAGCAAGAAGCACGCCTGGTCTGCCCATGTCCAAGTTCATAAACTCTGAAAGCATGCAGCAACACAGATGGCAGCAGCGATAACCATGTGCTAGACAGCGTCTTAGAGCCCCCACCCTTACCCCGCTCATCACAATTCGCCTACTGTTCTTGGCAGGGGGTACCCACATTCTAGCAAGTCACTGGAAGAACAGCTCCTGTGAGGTCTGCGTGTCTGCTGTGAGGTGAAGCCCTCATTACATGTCACTCCTTTTATAGGCACGCTCAGGTAAAAAGTTCCTCTTTGTTCTCAAGGAGCCGTTGTTGTTCTCAGAGGTATCATTCTGATTTTACCATATGGCTGTGTGTAACTGATCTTTCCTCACTGGATACTAGAAAATTCAGCACCAAATGGCCCACCCATACATCTTCCCAGTATGTATTTGCAGCTTTGAATCCCAGCTTCACCAGTATCTCTTGCCTTACTTCTTTTTCCTCGTTTGTGTTCTCTTTTATTTACGTTACTTTATTCTTGATGTGCTCCATGTCTGGAATAAATCCAAGCATGGAGGTAAATCAGTAAGCCGGGTGTCTTTATCTCAGAGGACAGTATTCACACAGAGGGAGCTAACCAGAAAATACCATGAGACTGAAAAGAGCCTCTCATAGGAAATAGTACTAACCACTGAGAAGCAAAGCTTTCATGGGCAGTGGAGAGACTGCATAAGTCAGGTTATACGGGATCTTCAAACGTGGGTGATGGGGTGGTACACGTATGGCTTGCTTCAGAGTGCCCCCAAAAAGTATGCGACAAGCAGACACAACAAAGACAGCCACACTGGCGGACACTGAGGATGCCCTGAATACTGCCTCCCGGGCATATTTGAAATGCTGTGAGAAGCAGCTACATTTGGGCTGGAGAAGTTACAAAGTACACATTGCTCTCCAGGGTGCCCCTGGTTTGATTCCCAGCACCCAGGTCTGTTAGCTCACAACCACCTGCAACTTCAGTTCCAGAAAATCTCCCTCCTCTGGTCTCTATGGGCACCTTAACTTATGTGCACAGACCCACAAACACACAATTTTAAAAAAAATATTTTTTTAAAAGATTTGTTTGTGGACAGGAAGACCTCCCCTTAACGTTAACCTCTGGTCTTCCTGTACATGTGCATATATGTGCCTGCACACAAGTGTACGCCCAAACACTGGCATACAAATACATACATTCAAATCAAATACAAATAAACAGAAAGCTGCCTTTTGAGAGAAAAGCTGGTGACCTTTTCTTTGGTGTCAGAGTAGTTCTTATTAGCATGAAAAAAAGGCTTCTGGCTATTTGCTGTCATACAACCCCAAGCAGTGTAAATGTTTGGGGGCGGGTGGGGGGGCGGGAGTCTCCTAACTAAATGGGAAACCTGCATGAGACAGCACAGTGCTTAGGAAAAGTTGCTTTAAAAACAAAAAAAAAAAACAAAAAAAAAAAAGAAAAAAATTTTGAGAACTAACTGAGCACATTAGAAGTAGCCCTGTTCTATGTTGGCAGTCTGGATGAGAAAAAGAGAGGTTTTTTTTCTTCTTGTTTTTAAACACATGCAGCAAAATGGTATAGCTAACTGTCTTGTTTCACCAGGTGCCTGGAGGGAAAAAAAAAAAAAACAAAAACAAAAACAAAAAAACAAAAAACCCCACAGGAGCAGTGATGGAAGTAAAGAGTCTGCAGGCTCCACTGTGTGTTCAGGAGGTCCTTAGAATCTACAGACAGTTACTTTGCTCTGTAAGATAAATAAATCAAAAGGTTTTACACACGTCAAAACGTAGGTTTACAATTTTAAAAAAGAGGTAGATATAGAGATTTGCATCCTAATCCCGGTATGTTTGGATAATGGATGGGAAGGGGAATTTTATGAGGAAGCTCAGCCCATTCTGCTTCCTACTTCAGTAGCTTGAGCTTTGCCAGATAAAAGTGGTTTTCTCCTTTAAGAAGTTGCCATGTGGGAGTTCATCGATGAGCAGGCTTCAGCCTCCTCTCTCCTGTGGGAGGATGAACAGCCTGAATGTGGAAAGGTGGGCAGATGGGAAGACATCCACACACGGAGAGAAAATTGAGTCTGTGTTCACATAGCACCAGCCTACGGCAGGCACAGAGCTGGCTGGCAAAGGTAGATGCCCAGGGAGCTAAACAGCTGTGCTTGGTTTGATTTTGGGATTTTGGGGGGGGGGGTGTTTTTGTTTCTCTACATAGCTGATTAGGGTAAGAAAACCTTAAAAGCATCAAGGAGAGAGGGGGGGGGCAGATAGCATCTTGTTTTAAAGAGGATTAGAGATAACTCTGTCACAGCCTTCAGTGTCTTCACAGCCCAGAGGCTCACTCTGATGTCTAGCTAATCCCTGGAGCTATAAACCTAGCCTGCTTCTGTTCACCCTGCTTTCTAAGAAGTGAGTGATCAGTTAGACTTTAGCTCTGGAAATAACTCTAAAGCTCTGCCATTCTCCCCTTAGGTTCAGAGAGGAAGGGAGGGAGGGGGAAGGGAAGGGGTGAAGAGAAGGGGGTGAGAGGGGAAGGAGGAGGGAGGGAGGAAGAAAGAGAGAGGGAAGGAGAGAAAGGGAGAGAGGAGAGAGAGGGAGAGAGACACCAAGGGCATCCAAGAACTCACCAAGCCACTGACTCCAGAACCGTGAAAGGATAGGACACTAGGGGTATGCCTCCCGAGTGCTCAGCAAGCCCATACCTGGGTAGACCAGGTCATCTTATGGTTCAGTCTGGTAAGGTCAGCAGCCCTGACACAAAATCAAAATGCACAGATGCTCAGGATTTTTGCAAGAAGTGGCAAAGCGTTTGCATTTGAGGATAAGGCAGTGCATCTTCCTGTATACATTCCGTGTGCAGTAAGTGATTAAATAACTTGCATTACCTAGAACAATAAAAATGCTAGAGAGATAGATGTGATCCATTTGGTTCGGGGCACAAAATTACATTTTCAGTACGGGTACAATCTTTTTGACCAATGGTCACTGTAGCTGTGACTTCTGGCTGGACACAAAATTGGTGCTTAAGTTTAGAATCTAAACATGAGTGAAATTCTCAATGAATAAAAGTATGATAATTTTTAAAACTAAGGCATCAGGTATGGTGCCCTTAATATTCACTAATTTCCTTACAGGGAGCTATTTGCCAAACAGATGAATTACTGTGCAACCCTTCATTAAGGATACTATGCTACACACATGTGCAGCCAGTCCACACAATAAGTAACCCCTCTTTCTTGTTAAAATTTTTAAATCCTATTTTTTAAGAAACAAAACAACAAAAATAAAAGAACACCTGTAAGCAGTAACTAAACAAACAACAACAACAACAACAACACTTGTAAACAGTAACTAAGTACACCTGCCCACATCTACACAGAAAAGTCCAGGAAAAGCAAACCCAATCCCTTGACAGCTGCAACCTGGTGATTTGAAATTGCAAAGGAGTCTCAGTGCTAAGCTGTGTGCCACAGCATGCAAAATGTGCAATGAACAGATACTGGTGTTGTTATTAAAACAATAAATAAGAACAGTTTGAAGAAAGGAACTCGTAGGGGCTGGAGAGACGGGCTCAGCAGTTAAGAGCACTGTCTCTTCTTTCTGAGGTCCTGAGTTCAGTTCCCAGCAACCACATGGGGGCTCACAACCATCTGTAATGAGTTCTGACACCCTCTTCTGGAATGCAGGTGTACGTGTAGATAGAGCACACATACATTAAATAAGTAAATAATTTAAAAAACAAAAACAAAACAAAAAAGGAAATTAAGGGTGAAAAGGAGCATGAAGGGAGAAAAGACCTTAAGTGAAGAGGAAAGGATTCATGTGGCTTGAAAGCAGGAGGGAAGGTTTGCCAACCTCAGGGAAGAAAGGAAGGGAACACTGTGTGAGCCATTACAACATCACACAGTACACCAAGAAACGTGGGTGTGCAAGCATCTCAGCAATATGTGGACGCTGAGGCCTTTGGGTCAATACTTGGGGAATAGTGTGGCTGCGTCAGATGACAGAGTTTTAGTTTTCCGAGAAACTCCACACGGATCGGCAGTGCATACAGGTCTACTTTTGTCTGACCAGCATTTGTTGTTGCTTATTTTCTTAACGATTGAGTCAATCCTCCAAGACAACAAGAAACTGCATTTCGTTATTTAAATAGACACTATCTCAGCATGTTGGTCAATGTCTGTGGTCCCAGCCACTCAGGAGACTGAGGTGTGAACATTGTTTGGGCTCTGCGGTTTACCACTATCCTGAGCAACAGTGAGACTGGGCCTTGTAGATGAGAGGGTTAAGGAAGGAGTCACCGAGAAGCAGGGACAAGAGCTGGAATAACCAAGAAGACAGGAAATGCTGGAGAGTCCACACTAGAAGCACAGCAACTGAATCATACAAACTTTTGCCTCAGCCCTGCATTAGCCATAATATACATAGAGCTCCTACTATATAGAAATATAGAAATACCCTGCCCCGGGATAACAGGATGGCAGCAGAACACAAAGCTCCCCTCCCCCAGGGCAGGTGCTCTCATCTGTGGACCTCAGTTGTCAGCTCCACCAACTATAATCTACACGTGTTTCGAGACTTACAAATGTACTTCCCCAAAGTCATGGCCTCTGGGAAAGAACTTGGGAAGCTAGGAGGAGCTTTAACAAGGATATCTGGTAGACTGTCTGACCTTGTCATGGCTATTCTTGGTGGTCAACTTAACAATATCTAGAATTAACTAGGAGCCAAGTTGCTAGGTACATGTAAGAGAGATTTTCTTGACTGAATTATTTGACATTGGAAGATCCAAGGGAAGATCTACCTTAAGTCTAGGCCACACCTTCTGGTAGCAGCCTATATAAAAGACAGAAGAAGGTAGTTCTTGCTCTTTGCCTGCTTGCCTTCACTCTGGCTAACAAGTTCATTCCATCAGTGGTATTACAGCCTTCTTCTTCGGGATTCCAGAGTATTTGAAGACCAGCTGAGACACCCAGCCCCCATGGCCAACTATTGGATTTTTGGAGATTCTGCAGTTAGACAACCTGTTTGGGACTAGCTAGACCACAGCTGTAAACCACTCTAATAAATCTACCATAGATAGATAGATAAATATAGAGATAGATAGATGGATGGATGGATGGATAGATAGATAGATAGATAGATAGATAGATAGATAGATAGATAGACAGACAGACAGACAGGGGGAGAGAGAGACAGACAGATAGACAGACAGACAGACAGAATCAATCACTTACCCAACTATCAGCTCTGTTTCTCTAGAAAACCCTAATACAGACACTCACTTGGGTTCCTTCCCACCTTAGCTTCATCCATCTGTTCCAGTGATGTTCGGTGTATAACAAACTCCAAAACTGTATTAAAACACACAAGCCACTTATAAACCAATCCATATTTCTCCAGACTCAAATTCCAAGAAATCCCCCATAAAGAACCCCTCAAACACTTCTATAACAAGGCACACTATATTTCTCTTATTCTTGACCTATAATTCTTTTTATCTCTATGATTTTGTACCAAAGGAATCAGTTAAAACACTGAAAAAGAAGATGCAATTGTACATACACAACCACTTGCTGTGTAGCTGTGTACTTTGGGCACTGCCTTCAGGATCGATGGTAAATAGAACTTGCCCTTGAAATGCCCAAAGTACAGTACATATTGCTTTGTATTGTACGAAGTTAAGTAAAACCCACAACCAGTCCTGTGTTCGAGCTCTGCTGTCAGAAGAGAGGACTTTAAAGCACTGGCTATGAGTAAGTGGGAAGAGAATCCGGGTGGCGCATATGATGTGGAAAAAAGTGTTTGTGTTTGATTCTCACAGGGAAAGAATAGCCCAGCTTGACACACTACATCTTTCATTTATAACACCCGGAGCTGTGTTTATATCTCGAGAAAATTCATGCAGCTCAGCTACAAAGCAAAACATTTTAATGCACCAGAGGTCACCAAGTAGCTGCAGACCCCGAGCCGAGAGCTGTTAGCAAACACTGGAAAGGGTTGGAATCTGAAGTATGGGATTTGGATTTGATCAGCTTAGACTCAGGAGATCTCATAAAGAATGCTCTCAATCCTTCTCAACCCAAAGCACACCCTCAAACCTTCCGACAAATGGTAGGAAGCAAAAGTACGGGGTAACAGAGCAGACCCCAATGACAAGGAATGAGAGTCTCCAGCATGATGGTGCTAACACATTATCCTAAGTTTCCATCAGGGGCTCTGAATCTTGCAAAGCTAAAAGCAGTGAGAAGGACCTAGACTTTATGCCCACAATAAAATGAGGACTAGATTCTTTCCCCAGCTTCTGCTGAAATAGGTCCACCATTCCTTTATGCTTAAGATGTCCGTGGTGGTCAACCTGTGCTGTGTCCTGAAGCTGTGCCTGGTACCCACCTCCAGAGTGTGGGCAACAGTAGCTCCTCTGGGCCACAGCCTGAATGCCGGGATCCTCATTCATCTCAAGTCTTCAAAATGCCCTGCCTTACAAATAGAAGTTGGGAGCCAAGTCAGATGGGGGAGAGGGCCTGAAATGATGCAGTGAGGTCTGGCACCTTAAAGCCTGCTTGGGGACAGGACTTTGTCCAGATGTGAATTCTGATTCACTGGGTGGGGCCAGGCCTCCAAGTGTCTTCCTCTCCTCATAGTCCTAGAAGGAGCTATACCAGCCACCAAGGAGGGAATCAACCAGTGACTGTGCCCAGCTCCAAAGCTTATGAATCACAACAGCCATCAGCATTGGTAAGATACCCCCAAAGGTGCAGTGTTGGCGCTCACATCCTGACGATAGCCAACAGCTGTTCAGGTTGGACTTTAAGACCTTCTCAGCAGGACTGAAACCATCCTGGTTCTAGAAACCTAGCCAACTGCACATGCTTAGTGAAGCCAACCTGCTACCAACAGTTTACTAGACCATAATGCTTCTTAACTGCACTCTAAATTCATACCTTTATTCCCATGGGCCTGTGTAGCTCTCACCCCTTGGCAAAGAACAATTCCATGTGCAGGGAACAGAGACTACTACAGAGATCCACCATGGGTCACCTCTTAGAAGAGAGGACTGTAACCAGAGAACCAAGATGATGCTGTGAATGAGTGTCTTCTCGCCACCACAATTGCACCCAGGAAACGTCTGTATTATTATCTAAACAAAACTCTCACAATGACACTAGGACATGCTGGTGTGGGTGGGGGACATTTCACAAGGACACATTCCTAGATGCAGAGATTTAGATAATCAATGAATGGGTGCTTAGGGAGAATCAGGTTTCCCCGTCAATGAGACCTTGATGAGTTATCCAATCCCAAATGGTCAACATTAAACACATGTACATATAAGCAACACTAAATGGATTCATTAGGTTATAGACACACACACACACACACACAGAGAGAGAGAGAGAGAGAGAGAGAGAGAGAGAGAGAGAGAAAGAGAGAGAGAGAGAAAGAGAGAGAGAGAGAGAGAGAGAGAGAGAGAGAGAATAAAAATAAAGAAGAGGTTATGAATTCGAGAGGGTTGGGAGGATACAGGAAGAGTTGGATAAATGCTTGGGAAGGGTGGAAATATTAAAAATATAGTACTTATGCATTTTTACTATAATTCTAATAAAAGATATAGTAGCAGGTAGGCAGGCTTGAGGGATTACACAACGTCATGTTTGCAGGTTCGCCAACCACCTTTCAGACCTTGGTCTGTATTCTACTGAGACTCATTCAGTTAAAACAGGCACATCGCCAGCATGTAAACTTCCACAGGATTAACATAATTGTCACAAACACTCACACGTGAGTGTGGTATGGGTAGGATATATTTAATTATTAAATATATAATGTTACATATTTTATATATATTATAAATTATATATTATAAATATATAATAGCATATATAATAATATTAAGTATGTTATATAATATATTATATACTATATTGTAATCATATAACATATATGGTTATTATATAGTATAGAATATGTAATTTATATACTATAATTTATTATATACAGTTATATTATGTAACATATATTATTGCAAATATATAACATATGTGTGTGTACATATATTTTAAAAAATGGTCCCCAATGGTGTCTTTTTCTTTCCCAGTCAAAATTTTAGCCTTTTGCTCTTAGCTGGACAGCTTTTTTCTTTTTTTACATCCTTAGCACAGAAAAAGGATGCAAATGACTTTCCTTGTTCCTTCAGATTTTTCTTCTTTCAGAAGTTTTCATTTCTTCATTTTCCACTCCATCTGCCCTATTTTCTCAGAAGACATTACTATCCAGAACAAACAGTTGGCATCATTTAAGGGAAAATAACAGTCAAATTCGAAATTGTTTACTGGGGACCAGTAAGATGGCTCGGGGGTAGAGACACTTGCCATACAAGCCCAACTACCTGAGTCCATCCCTGGAACCTATGTAAAAGTGGAAGGAGAAAGGAAAGAACTGAGTCCACAGTTAAGATTATACACACATGCACGATAATAAAAATTAAATTTTTATTTACATACAGTGTAACTGTAACATGGAATGCTTTTTGCCAAATGTGGATCTAAATACAATTATGACTTGGGGATCAGCAAGATGACTTGGTAGAAAAAGGTACTTATACAGATACAGCCAACCTCTGGGCTGAGGAAGAGCTAGTGGAAAAACTGAAGGAGCTGAAGGGGATGGCAACTCCATAGGAAGAACAACTAACCAGACCTCCAGAGCTCCCAGGGACTAAGCCACCAGGCAAAGAGCACACGTGAGCAGTTCCATGTCTCCTGCTGCAGACGTAGCAGAGGACTGGCATCAGTGGGAGGCTTGATACTCCAGAGAAGGAGGGTGTTAAATGGGTGAGGTGGGGGGAGCACCCTCTTAGAAGGGTTCATGGAAGTGAGACAACATTCGAAATGTAAATAAATAAAATAATTAATAAAAATAGAAAACTAAGAAAAGAAAAAGGTGTGTATAGCCAAGCCTAATGGCTTAAGTTTGATCCCCAAGACCTACAAGGCAAAAGGAAAATTTCTACGTTCTTTATCCTTCATATGCATACTTGCACACATGCACATACACATACACACAGAGGGGGGGGGGTGAGAGGGGAATATTTTCAAATAAAATTATAAAGTAGGGCAGCTTTCATTGAAAATGACTGTTTTATAGGTATACTTTTAAAAACATAACTAGCATTTTTATCTTGAATATGAAAAGCTTTCTAGTATCACGTGTGTGACAAGGGCACTTTGGATCCTAGCCTGTGATTGATATGCTAGTCAGGGATGAAGGGAATGAATCACCCAGAAGGCTGTTTGATGGCTGTCCTGGCCCTGCCACTTGATTTTGACATATACTTGTACAGTCTATGTGAGAGCTGTCAGTAAGGGAAGGTTTGCCACAGAAACACTCAGAAGGAAAGAAGATGACAGGTCAGAATCAAACAAACAAAAAACTCTTGTTTTTAAGCAAGTTCATGATTCTGTGTGGAGCCAAATTCATAGCTGTCTAGCTTAGAGTTCACCATCATGAGCAAGGTAACAATGAACTGAATTGTCCCCATCTGGACAATTCGCCATCCACCTGTCAGTCACGTGGCCCCAATTAGCTTTCCCATAGTGCTCCGGAAGTTCCTGAAATTTTTAGAAGAAACTTGTGGTACGTACTAATTTCTGGCAGGACGGGGGTGGGGGAAGTGATCATTGCCATTCATGTAGTTTTGTGTCTGCTTGGAGCTGCACGGGCTGCTTTATTTGTTGTTGTTTTTCTGAAAAGATTCATCCAGGCTATAAGAGACTTCGAGATCTTAGTCCTGGAAATAAACATTACTCAGATGTGCACCAAAAATATACATAAATATTAAAATATTTAATAAAGATAAATATTTATCTTTCCCGGAAGATAAATGAGAACCTGTATATCCAACCAGAACAGACATTTGCATTCTCCCTTCAAATGCATTTTCCATGCCCAGAATCAAGCTTGGCCCAATGGAAGCACTCACTGGGCATGTGCTGGCTAAGGGAAAAGCGCTAAGACTTTAAAATTAGCTAATAGATCCAAGGGAAGGGGAGCTAACTTGGCAGAAGAGGCGTTGCAGATGCTATTGCTGTCTGCTTTCTCATCCCCCAAATAAAGAACGAGACAGGAGAGAATGAAAGCTTTGTTCTCCAGCCTCTAAGCGGGGGCCCTCACAATGGAGCAGCCTCCCTCATTCACAAAATCGTCCTGGTCCAGCTGAGCAGGAAGCAGAAGAAGATCTGGGGGAAGCTGAACATGGATTTGGACACGGCGAAATGAAAACCTGCTCTTGAGAAAACCTAGCCTCTAGGATAAAGAAGGCTCGCTGCCCCAACTTCATTTAGAAAAGATGAAGCGATGTTAGCCACAGGAAGCAGGGAGCAGTCATTACAGCAACAATGGGGAGTGAGAAGATCGGATCTCCCAGGACACTGCGATGAAAGCATAGCGGTGGGGCAGCTGTGAGCTGAGAACCGTGAAAAGTGATACAAAATCTGACCTTGGCCACCATTCTCATCCCTGCCTCCCCTCTTCTGCTACTTGTGAGAAGGAAAGGAACCCCTCTTAAAAACTGTCCTCCCAATCACTGTCTGCCTCACATGGGGAGGAGCCCCCGTGTCGTTTGGGGGTATGATTTAGGATAGGAAGTTAGAGATGACACTGTAATCACCAGTATCCAGCATGAGCACCATGCGGGCAGGACAGAGAAGCAGGCTGGGCTGGGGCAAAATGGATACAATGGTATCACTACAAAGGAGCGGTTGAGTTCTTTTCAACAGCAGCCTTCCTTTCAGATTTGATGTAACACACCTATAATTCCAGGACTTGGGAGGCTGTGGCGGGAAAATAGTGAGTTCAAGGCCAGCCTGAACTAATGATGCATCCAGATCTCCTTTAAAAGATTATTAAATAAAATAAAACTTCCTCATTTTTAGCTTTTATTGATTTATTTTTTAGTGAGTGAGTGAGTGAGTGTGTGTGTGTGTGTGTGTGTGTGTGTGTGTGTGTGTGTGTGTGTGTGTTTGGGGGGCATGGTCATGCTATAACATGTGTGTGGTTGTCAGAGAACAACTTGCAGGATTTAGTTTCCACATACTATGTGGGTCCCAATGGTTGAACTCAGGTAACTAGGGTTGGCAGCAATTATGTCTGCCTACATGCCATATGTCAGCCCGTGGCTCAGCTTTCAAAGGACACAGAACACATACATGAACAGGAACAGAAGTCCTACAATGTTTTAACACATTTAAATCCAGTTTTCTCTTTTCCCTTTTTTTTAAACAAACATCATTACTCTTATTTTTATTTTTTTAAGATTTATTTATCATATATAAGTACACTGTAGCTGTCATCAGACACACCAGAAAAGAGCATCAGATCTCATTACAGATGGCTGTGAGCTACCATGTGGTTGCTGGGATTTGAACTCAGGACCTCTGGAAGAACAGTCAGTGCTCTTAACCACTGTGCCATCTCTCCAGCCTGCTCTTTTTCTTTTTGCACTAACAGCCAATCACTTGGTCATTCAACAAGTGCCTATGGACGGATCACTCTTTTTCAAGTACAGAGCTAACCTGTGAGGTCAAGGCTGTGAGAAAACAGACGGCCATGGCCTGGGAGGGTTGACAGTTATAGACAGTCTGGTGCAGAAAGGGAGAGTGTCTTCCCTGGCTGTGAGTCGGGCCTTCTCTGTTCTTTACCGCCCTTGGCCCATCCCCTCCTCATGGTGGCTTGTGATGGTTGTGAAAGCATTCTTCCTGAAAAGAGGCCACGTGTCCTGAGTGAGCCACAGTCTCTGTTTCCTCCTCCTCGGCTATGTAGGCCAGGGGATGGAGGCAGTGGAAGAAGCAAAAGAATCCACAAACAAGAAAAATCCAACGGACTAAGGATCTCAAATCTTATTTCTGCAGGAACTAGCATTTCCAGCCCCAGGCAAAAAGTAAACTTCTCTCTAATCGCCTAAAATGGAGTCAGCATCCAATCAACCTGCCTGTGATGTCCACAGGTCTGTCTGTAGTCTGAAGTAGAGAACCTTGGGTGGTCAGCAAGGAAGACTGTGAAGACGCTCAGTTTCATTTCCCACAACACTAGATTTCTAGGCTACCCTACACCTGGAGAAGCATCCAGAAACAAGGCATGTTGACCAATAAAGAAACACCACTGCTATATCTAAGTCTAGTTTTATTTTTTAAATGTATGCTGGGTCCTACCAAAAACCATTGGTTACCAGATAAAATCCCATTGCCAGGTGTGGGTTACTTCCCCAGAGCTGTTGGTCAGAAGTATCCTGGGGACACCCCAGAACAATACAGACTCCTATCATTGCTCTTGGTTATCCTCCAGAACTTGATAATAAGCCCCAATTGATGAAGACACCATGCTTTTTTTTCCCCACAGGACATGAAGAAATAAAAAAATTAAAAAAAAATTATATATGTGTATTTCTTTTCAAATCTCAATTGTAAAACTCACAGAAGTCAGTGAGTGTCCACTGCACAAATTCTGCAAGCTACCCCCATGCCCAGCACTTGAGGTTCGAGGGTGCTAGGAAATGACACTGATTGATCCAGCACTTTCCTTGCATCTTGAACTCCCCAAAGCATATCACACAAGCTAACTCATTTACAAGGCTCACAGCAGCTCGGAACACCTTTGATCCGATCCTTAGATTCCCAAGGAGAAAGTGAAAGCCTGGATCTTGAGACATAGTTCAAGGTCAAAAACTGAGCTGAGATTCGAAGAGTTTGAGAGCCTGTGTGTTCTGACATTACATCCAAGCCCTCCAAGGGGAAGGCAATAGGCAACCTGCCAGGACAACGCTCTCTGCGGCCTTCCCTCAGAGAGATGACCTTCAACCAAAACCTCAGTGCTATCAATCCCCCGGTGCTAGCCTAATTAAGTGGCCCTCTCTCTCTAAGTAAACACATCTGCAGAAACACCACATGGGTCTCCACATTCCCACAGGCGACACGGCCACATGGTTGTACTATCTTGAAGGAAAGTACAAGTTTCTGCATCCCATGTCATTTTTTCCCATGGGAACCTGAGCCACCTTGGTCTAGATCACCCCCACCCGCCACTTCCCCACCGTGAGAAGGCAATGGGTAGAAAAATGAAAGGGGAGTTGGGGGGTGTTGGGATGGGTTGGGAGGGGGTTGGGGGGGTGGGGCGTCTGTATCACACCTCTGCTTGGAGACTCAGGAACTAAGACCAAAATCACAGGTGGTTTTCTCAACTGTGCTCACTAATACAGTCTGTGGTAAAGAGCCACCTTGGGAAACAAAGTCAAGGTTTCCCTTGCCTGAGACATCATTCCTAGCTCCTGTCTCTTTCCCGTCATTAATACAGGGAGAAGGACACGGATCTGAATTAAGCTGTACCCAATCCAGTTGCAAAGGCCTTTGTGCAAAATCAAGTCCTTCGACTATCTGCACTTTATTCTTTTATGTGCTAATATCATCCAGAAGGGCACTAAGTTCTTAATAGATATGTAAACCTTTGACCAGAGATTCCAAAGAGTTAAGGTTCGCTGGGCATAGCCTCACCCAATAAAAGCCGGACTGTTTTTCTACGCATGTACATTTTAACCCATCATTTTACTGATGTACATCGCCATCAAAGAAAGATAAAGTGCGTGGTTTGACAAAGGAAAATCACCTTGTGGCTGATGGGGGAGGGGTTGAGATGGGGATCATGGGGGAGGTGGTAATAATAGTTGTAGGAGAGCAAATGCCGTAATGGCTTTCTGTGCCTGTTTTACACGCTTGACTTGACTGTCATGAATCCCTACTTCAGATAAATCATGCCCGGGCCCTGATACCTTAACTACTGGTGAGAGAATGCCTTGTGCTGACTATAATGCTGGGCAAAGGTTAGCTTTAGACTCACGAAGTTGTCACTGGCACTCGTGCAGAGAGTGTTTAAACTCTGGGGGCTTGGCAGTATGCACGCTGGCAGTAAAAACTCTAGAGACATGGACCCAAAGGAAGGCTGTAATGCATGAACCCATTCCGTATATAATACGATCCTTAACTTCAACTGTCCGAAACAGACCTCAAGGGCAATGACTCTAAAGGATACCCAAGATCACTGTGGGTGTTAACGTCCCCCCCACCCCCCCAACTGTCAGAAATGTTCAGCCATTTGAGTTTAGTCTTCCTTTTTCCACCCCTGGATCTAGAACATTCATTGTACCCTAGGGGTTCCTCTGGGATAATGAAAGAGCCCAGGGCTTAGAAGTTAGACAAACCTGGATTCAAGTGATGGTGGTTGTGTGTGTGGCTGCAGGAGCTAACCTATGACACGCTCCATTCTTCTGATTATTATGACCCCACTCAGGGAAACTGAGACCATAGAAAAGCTGCAGGTGCCCCTGTGCATCAGAGACTGTGCAAACAATGCTCACAGCGCCCCGCCGGGTGCGAAGTAAGTCTTCAGACTATTGTTGTTTAATATCAAGAGCTGAAGCACAGAGTAGAGCTGAAGTCATAAGCCACCAGGCTGTCCAGGACAAAACACAATTGCCAACCCACTTCACACTTCACAGCTACGAATCAGGCTTTTCCTCATCCCCTGTTCACTTTGCTTGGGTTCAGATCTACTCCCCTTGCCAACAATGACCTTGGGGGGGGGTTGGGGAAATCCCTTTCATATGCTAAAAATCATTCACTAGACATCTGGTCTTTTCTCAGTGTTGAAGTCATTTCCTGTTAGGTGCTTATAGCTTAAAAGAACCGGGGTGGGAGCATGCTTTCCACGCGGGGTGGTGATGGCTCTCCTCTTAGGGCGATGTGCAGACAAAAGCACTAGCTGCCTGCTGGGATGCACCCCTCTCCAAGCTCCTGAGGATCCAGCAAAAGAGTTTACAGTGCCAATGCTTTGAGCCTTTGACACAGTCAGTTCCTTATGTTGTGGTGACCCCCAACCATAAAATTATTTTCAGTCAGTGCTGTTTCATAACTGCGATTTGGCTACTGTTGTGAATCATAATGTAAATACCATTTTGGAGATAGAGTTTTGGCAAAGGGATCGCAACCCACAGATTAAGAACCACTGGTTTATATATACCCTGTCTGTGGTTGGAAGACCCTGGTTTTTATATGGCATTTCTTTGACTTCAACACACATCTCATTAAGACACAGATCCACTGAAGACCTCAGTGGAGTCTGGTAGTCTACCCAGTGCTCAGACAATGTCATGAGAGTTGCTGCTGAGACTTGAAAGAGAAAGGAACCATAGGGTCACACCCCAGCATCTCACAGCAACGAAGTGAGGAAACTTCCAAATGACTTTAATTATAAAATTATCTGGCCACAGTGGGGCAACACCCCTGGGACGTTGGAAGAGGAGGCTAGCATGGATTGGAAGCCAGGGGCCAGCCTGAGCTACAGAGTGAGACCCTGTCTCAAACAGCAAAACAAAATAAAAACAGGGAAAAAAGCTAACAGAATATGCACAAAACTCCATAAAAAACATTAATAAATTTGTAAACTATGCCAACCACACATAATAGTGGTTTACACCTCGATCCCAGCACTTTGGATAGTCAGAAAGATCTTGCGTTCAAGATGAGACTAGACAGTCCAATGAGTTCCTGAAAACTACAAACTAAACAACGATACTATTAACAGACTTGGGACTGGTGTCATTTTCTCAAGCTGAAAGAGCCCTTCCAGTTATACGACCAAAATTCTTTACTCTTTTCCTTGACAGAACGCTAGGTCCAATAGGGTGCTCCATGGAGCAACTAGTTAACGAACACTTGTGCCAAGACGCATGTGTGAATGCATCTGAATGTTCGAGGGTAAGCGAGATACCACACCCCTTTAAGGAACCTGGAAACACTGGCAGAAAGAGCGTTACAAATAGAACAATCAGGAGCCGATGGTTTCTGAAAGCCTGACAAAAATTCTGTAACTGTCACTGATTTATGTGACGTCTGACCTTTGGGGACTGAACAAATGAGGGAACCATCTTAGGGACACGCTCCAATGATAGGAAAACAACATGTCCTAGGAAACACTGTGGTCACATGGATGAAACACGCCTGTGCTACTAAAGCCATTTCACCAGCTGGATGGCCTTGCTCACCCGGTGTGCACCTCTCAAATTCTACATCTGCCGCATCTACCAGCAGAACATGTCCCTCTCATACTGTTCAGCTCTCCTAACCACCGCGTGCAGGAGCCGGTAGCCCCCTTTTGGAGCTCACATAGGTGATGCAGCTAACATCAATCCATTCTAGTTGTCAATGGCTGCTCTAAAAGCACAAACTGATGGTACTTCCACAGATCCCACTGACCTGCGCTGGAAGCACCTCACACCCGAGCCTTGGCGTGAGGGAGAAAGGTTCCTGCACAGAACGCGGTGTGATTAGCTGTGTGCTGGCCACAGCATAGCGACAACACACTGCGATTTCTTTTACTTGTAGCACCCAAGCAGGTTCTTAGTCAGCTGTGTGTTAACCCAGCGCCTTGCACAGCGTCTTAAAAACTCACACAAGCAGCACACACTGAGGGGTGTGTACCACCTCAATCCTCTGGGAGACTGGAGCAGAAGTTCAGAATTCAGTGATGCAAAAGCCAAATCAACTGTTAGCTCCAAAAGACAGAAAACAAGGGACCATGGTCCTCTCCTTGGGGGATCGGTCCCGCCTGTTCTAACTCCCCGCTTGCACAAGGAATCACCCGGGAAGCAGGTTAAAACCACGGTCAGCGTTCGCTGGACCTGTGCACGTTTAATTTTAAGAAGACCCCCAAGTGGCTGTCATTCTCCCAGGTAAACCTGTGACCTTTTCTTAAAGACCACGAGTCTCAACCATTTTGATGTTTGTTTTTACTCAAGGCAACCGTCTACCCACAATCCTCCTGGTTAGAACTAAGCCTACAGAGGCTTCAACAGTGGTACACTCTGTCCCAACACAAGGTCAAAAGCAAGCCAAATGCCAAGCATTTCCTTGTTGCTGGCTATATTTCCAAAACAAAACGCAAATGAGCAGGAAGCCATTCCTCTTCACCAAGTTTACACCCACAATCCAATCGGTTCTCATCGACTTGCAAACTTTTTCACTCTAACCTCTACTGTGAAAGCCTTTTGCGGAACTGTACAGGTTCTCAAAGTTCAGGCACTTTGCAACTCAGTTGCTCGGCTTTGCTCCCAGCCAGCCCCTGAGCACAACATGAGCACTGAGGGGGCGCACCACTCAGTACCACCACCCCGACTCGGGCACACACAGCCCCAGCTCCACCAGCGCCCTTCCAAAGCCCTGCTTGACAGTGACGCCTGTCCCTCTAGACTCCGCAGGGCCCCCAGCTTTACCTGAAGCACGTGGTGAGCTCGCCCGAAGACTTCAGACACGGGTATTTGGTCGTGGTGATCTTGTTTTCCGAGCACACTTCTCTAAGGGAGAAAAAAAAAGTTGGAGAGGAAACTCCGATAAGGTCGGCGGGAGAGCAAAGAGCAGTACGCTCTGGGCTCTGCGTCCAGACGCAAGAGCTGCTACTGCTCCCGGGCGGAGACAGGACAGCGTCCCGGCACCGGGCGATCCCACTACCAAGCGACAAGAAAAACCAAAGAAGTCCACACCGGAGCGCAGCGGGAAAGCAGGACAGAGGGCATCCAGCGTCCCGACTCACAGCTGGCAGCGCGAGGCGGTTCCCGCAAGAGATGGGAGTCACCTGGAACAGCTAACCTCTCGGGCCAGCGACTCAGCGAACGGGGACCTATGAATCCGCCACCCGAGTCCGTCTGCACCCCGCCAGCCAGTCCTGATCGCACCCAGCACGTCCTCCCTCTAAGGCAGGTGGCCCCTTACCTGTCGCGGTCCTCGGGTTCCTCTCGGTAGGTCCACGTGTGTCCCAGCGCCAGGAGTAGCAGCAGCGGCCCCAGGCTCTTGCCCAGCTGCCCCTTGGCTGCTCCTCCCCGGCTCGGAGGAGGCGGCGGCACCATCGGGGAAGCTCGCCGCTTCTTCTCGGCGCCCGAGCTCTCTCCCTGCGCTGTGCCCAGGGAGGCTCCGCGGCCGCGGCCGCTTTCCCGTCTCTCCAGCAGGGGGCGCCGGAGAGCCGGGGCGCTCGTACCACCTGCGGGCCGCGCGCTCAAACTTAGGGTGAGGGGGTGAACCAAGCTTGTCAAAGGGGTGTCTGCCTTGCTCGGCCAGAGGGAGGATGCTGGAGTCCCGGGATTCTCTTCTGGATGATCAGGCTCGAGTCACAAACAGGCTGAACTTGGCTTCAGGCTGCGCCCTCCTCTCTTCCCTCTTCCTCCCCTGGGAGAGAAGCGCAGAGTTGAGGCAGCCAGGCGCTCCTTTGCATTTTTTGCTCCAAGGTCTCAGCCTGGGAGGAGGAGTTGCTGGCTGTCACCAGGGCGAGAGGAGGAGAGGAGCGGGGTTAATAGCTTCCTTCCTGTTGTCAGTTAACTTCCATAGCAAAGGGTCAAGACAACGTTTGCCTTCTTGCGTGCTTTTCCTCTGTCCCAGTTCTCGCTTAGAATATGAAGGAGTGAGCAGCGGCTACAGGGGGTCTCCTGCACCGCCCTTGCAAACGTGAAATAGCCCAATCAGGAAAGTGTAGAATCTTCATCCCTTTTTAGAGGAAAATCGGTCGTTTCTCTCTTCCACGATCCTTTGTGCTGCGATTTTCTTGGTAAGTGCAGTTCAGGACAAGTGAGAAATTTCCAGCTGAGGGTTTTGAATCCAGATGCCTGTACCTAAATGTTACCTTGTAGGGGTCTTGGCTAGGTTCGTTTTGAACAAGGCAGGAAGAATCTCTGAGGCAGCTGGCAGCTAGATCACAGTCACTCACACCCACAGAGCGCTGACTCTCCACTGTGCAGATTGTCAGAACCTCTAGAGTCAGCCAGAAGGGCGTCCCCGCCATGGCGGAAGTGGATATTAATTCTGGGTGATGAAGAAGGTGGGAGTTTGCCATCTGGTTGCTTACCTGTGGCCTCTCCTTGTCTGACCGCCCGGGCATTTGTCTGCTTTGTTGCTGTCCTGACCTTGTCCTTGCAGCACACAGCATCAGAGCTGAAAATGCCTTGGGGGAACCACTGAAGACACCCGGGTCCGGAGGCCCTGGCCATTAGGGTTGTCACCTGGCACTGTATGGAAGACGTGGAAGATGTGCGAATCACCGGACCATCCACCAGATAGTTCGTGATACCATTCACCATCACAGTAAAAAGAAAGGGACCCTAAGAGTGTTGTAAGGTTGCTGCGATGTACTCTTCCGTTCTTGTCAGAGAGAAATCCTTAACAGAAATGTGAGGCGAAGAAAGTCGTGGCCCAAAAGTAAGTAAGAGAAACAAGAAGTTAAATGAGGAATGAGCAACATTAATCGGTTCTGTAGCTCAGGCTACAAGGACAAGGAACCCACGGGTGCCCATTGACCAAGTAAAGAGGTGTTTGGAGTTGCATGATAGTCTGTTCTGGTGAGACATATCACAAGCAGCACCTACACACTGTCCTTTTTAGTGTTGGTGATGTCCATATCCATCTGTTGAATGTTTTGTGTCCCTCAAGGGCTTTGACAGTCACAGTCTTATCTGAGCCCCACGATAACATCCCTACATATGTCACTTCATTCAGGTAGGGTTTTTTTTTTTCTATAAACATTCACAGAAACAGAGAGCTAGACAGTAAAATCCAGTGGGGCTGCTCCCTCACAGGCATAAGCTGTTCAGGGGCCACTGGCTCGTCCTGAAGAGCTTGAGAATAACTTTCATGGGATCGATCCCTGGATTCAAACTCAGGTAGCAGTTGGTAGATCAGTGGTCCCAGTTAACATTGTTAAACCATGCTTTCTGGTCCGTACACTGGTGAGCTGCAGGGGTGTATTTAGAGGCATTATGACTGAGTCATGTAAAACATCTTCCGAGTGTTCGCCGGGCATTGGCTCCTCATCTTTAGCACAAGTTATTCATTGCAAAAACAGATTTTTTTTTAACTTTTCAGGGTGGTATTTTTTAAGTTTCTAGATAGATTGGAACCTATTTACAACAGTTATTGGGGGCTCTCCTTTGTTTATAGGATTATTTATTTTATGTATTTTATGAGTTTACTGTCGCTGTCTTCAGACACGCCAGAAGAAGACATCGGATTCCATTACAGATGGTTGTGAGCCACCATGTGGTTGCTTGGGAATTGAATTCGGCACCTCTAGAGGAGCAGTCCGTGCTCTGAACTGCTGAGCCATCTCTCCAGCCCAGTTATTTGGGTTCTTGAGGCTAGATCTTGATGAACACGTGAAAAATAAACCTACCCTGAGCTTAGGACACACTGGATCAACTTGAACTGGGCCATAGAGGTGTTGGATCCCATCTTGGAAGGAAGAGAGTCAAGCTGCGGGCAGGGGTTACATGTTGATTTTTTTTTTTTTTTTACAAATGTCTGTTTTAAATTTCCACTATTACATCATAGATGTCATCCTACCAGCAGACCATGATGTAGGAGAGTAGTCATCTGTTGTATTCAATAGCGTGTACTAAGCCGTGTGTATGAACATGCTGCTTTTCAAGGAAGGCAATGAATGCCAAGAAGACAAAGGCGGGCAGATGTGGTGGGGCACCCATGTAATCTCTGACCTTGGGAAGCTGAGGCAGAAGGATGGAGAGTTTGAGGTCAGCCTGAGCTGTACAGTTGGTTCCAGGGTAGCCTGTGCAGAGTGAAACTCTGTCTCAAACAGAGAAACCAAAACGGTAACAACATTAAAGAAAGGAAAGGCCGAAAGTAAAGGCAGGGCCATGTCGGCTGTATGCACTAAGCTGGTGTCAGAACCTGTGCTGATACCAGCTCTTGGTCCCTACACTCAGCATCTGTAAGGACAAGGGCCCTGAGAAGATGCCAGCCAAGCGCACACTTCATCCACATTGGCCCGGGGAAGTGTCATGGAATATAGTCAGCACATCTCTTCAAGAGAAGAGCTGTGGCTAAGAGCGTCCAAACACTCCTTCCCTGCAGGTCTGAAACGTGTCTGGCTTGGTGTGCTGTGCTCAGTGGAGGGAGCATGCGAACAGCCATATATTGAGCTGCAATGTGGGAGAAGAGGAACTGCCCCGCCAACGTCAAGCCTGCCTTTGTGCAGCCTGATGCCCGAGTGGCAGTTTTTCAGAACTGGGTTTGCAAGTGGCAGGAAGCTCGGGAGTCCTAGATTTTCCTCCCACAGATTCATATTTTTTTCTAGCACCCTGCAAAACACCATGCCTGCCCAGTTCATCTGCCCCAAGCAGCTGGCATGAGAGAACTTGCCCACAGTCTCCTACCCAGGAGAGTAGTGGAGATTAATGATCGGGACCTCACATACCTTAGAGAGAACTGTGTGCTTGCTTCTTTCAGTACACCATTTGGCAGTGTTTCCCATACAGACCTGTCAACTGCCCTGAAACAAACCAGAGAGGGGAGAGTTATACAATTTACCATATCTGAGGGGGGCTGGGCTGCGAGGGAGCGTGACACTGGGTCAGGGCTCAGGAGGAACAGGTATCTTAGCAGCAAGGCTGAAAATGTCCTGGGAGCCAGTGAGGTAACTGTAGCTATAGAATAAAGAGGCGGGTGCCCTAAAAGTGGGGGCAGGGAGGGAAGAGGAAAGCTAAGCAGAGCGTGCTCTTTGAATGGAAGCCGGGGTAGTCAGTTTTCAAGAATTCCATCATCTTATGAGGACAAAACTGACATGGAATTAGAAGCAGAGAGTTGCTAGCGAAGATTCGTTCCTGCAAAGGGTAGGTCGCCACTGTTGGATAGATGCGTGTGCAGCGTGCGCATGCTCTATGCGCGCATGTTTCAGAGTCACTCGGAGAAGCACAGGTAAGGAGAAATCAGGACTGAAATTGAAGCTGGACAGATTCTGACCCGTGGACTCTGCACATTAGATCACAACTCAGCTCTTGGACCCTAAAGAGTTGAGTCAGATTTTTTACACAATTGGTTAGAAAAGTCAAGGGAAAAAAAAATGCTTATACAATTGTTTTTTTTTTTTTTTTATGAAAATGAGGCCGGGAGGTGATGACACATGCCTTTACTCCCAGCACTTGGGAGGCAGGCTCTGTGAATTCAGGGACAGCATGTTTTACAGAATGAGTTCTAGGTCAGTTAAGACTGTTACACAGAGAAACCCTAGCTCGGAAAAACCAATAGATGGGTGGGTGGAGTGGATGAATGGAGGGAGGGAGAAAAGGAGGGAGGGAGGAGGGAGGGAGAGAGAGAGAGAGAGAGAGAGAGAGAATGACAGGGCTGAAGGGAAAATATGGCTCTTGAGATAAAGGCACTTGTTCTTCAAGTCCAGAGACCTGGCTTTGTCCCCTAGAGCCCGTGTGCAAGGAGACAACCTACTCCACAAAGCTGCCTACTGACCTCCACCCACGCACAGACACAATAATAATAAATAATTTTTAAATTTAAAAGTAATGGAACACACACACACACACACACACACACACACACACACACACACTGATCTCCCTGAAATGTAGCAAGAAGGACCAAACTCTAAGGTGGAGGATCTTTCATAGAAACAAGACAGAAACAAAGGAAGTTCAGCTTGTACTGTGAGCTATGGGCTTAGGGAGAGGTGTCCCGAGAATGAACACATTGCCCTGAGAGCTATCTTTCAGTTTCAGTTTTGATTGACAAGCAGCCAGGTCTGCTTAAAGAACTGGGGTTACGCCTTAAAAGTGTAAAAGTGTTCTTGTCTATGTGCCATTGTCAGAGATTGCTTAGGGCAAGAACAGCCAGAACACACTTAATACTGAAGCCCTGGCCTGCGGGGTGTTCATTCTCTTCCACTAAGCCAGCCTTGGTTTTAACTTGCATGGAGCTCTGAACGTTTACTGAAAGCACTAAGCTTAAAGTCTTCTCCAAAAATGGGAAAAAGTGCCAGCTTCTGCTGTCCATGATAGAACCAATTACTGGCCAAAAAATTATGTACAATGTTAAAACGGTGAATTAGGCCACTAGGAAAAAAATCATTAATTTGTAGACACACACACACACACACACACACACACAAACTTAAAAAGAGAAACCAAACATGTATTTGGTTTTCAGAATATTAAAAACAGTTATTTATGTATTGATACTTGTTCTTGAATGTATCCATGTGTGTGCACGTGCATACACACACACATGCACACACACATGCACACAAGCACATATAAACTGTACAGTCTCAGGTCTAGCAGCCAAAGCTTCTTCCACAGGGAGACAGACCTCCTTTCGGATGAGAGAGTCCGAGGTCTCTCTGGCCTGTTGCAGCTGTAGGGTCAGGTCTAGGAGTTTGGGCTGGAGAAGTGTGTTCTCACTGCTCCAGTCTGAAACTCCTTTCCCCACTAATAGTGAGTTCAGGATGCATAGGATGAGGGTGACCCTTCCATCTTGCTCTCACCATAAGTATAAACAAGAAGCCAAAAGCAGAGACGTGCAGTGAAGTCCCCTGATTTTCTAGAAAACAGCATTGGCATCACACCAGGAACTGCTGTGCTAAGACTAACGCCACTGTTCCCTTCTTACAGCATTGCCCTCCTTCGTGCTCTTTCACTGGTGAAAGAAAGAAGGCTTTAACACTCAATGAGCCCTACAAGACTCTCCAGGTATCAGATTAACTGGACAGGTGGTAAGAACACTGATATAAAGTTTCCTTATTGGAGGGGCTGGGAGAGTGTTAGTAGACTGCTTGCCTAGTGTGCACAAAGTCTCAGGTTTGATTCCTCACACTGCAAAAACCAATCACTGTTTTCTGCATCTGTTGCCCACATCTGAAATCCACACATGTACAAGGTAGAGGCAGGCAGAGCAGGTCATCCTTGGCTATAAGACAAGTTCAAGCTCAGCCCGGACTATGTAAGAACCTATTTCAAACTAAGTAACACAAAACTTTTCTGATGTAAGTTATACCCACCACCACCATGTTTTAGGGATTGACCCCAGGACCTTGCTCATGGAGAAAAGTATATTAGCATGAGATACATTTCTAGTTCACTGAGACATCTCTAGTAGAATAAGTGTAATTATAGGAGTTGGAGCTGTAGCTCAGCCATCAAGAGTGATTGTTGATCAGTCATTTGATCAATCAACCAGAGTTTCAAATACAAGCACAAGTGGCTCACAAGCACCTGAACCCCAAGGGACCTTTTGTCCTCTTGTCCTTATGTCCTATACAGGCAACCACACACAGGTGTGACTAGACATTCACCCCAAAATATAGGTATACAGCATTAATTATTAATTTTATATTATATACCTATAAAAGTCATACAGGTGCAGTGTGTGTAGTTACTACAAAGTAAAATACTGTTCCCTCCTGGATATGGAGTTGACATTACTTCCCACAAAAGTGCTTGGAGAGACGACATCGTAAATGGGAAGACGACTCTTGACCTACAACTCAGATCTGCACAGGCTTAAGTTTTAGTTCTGCATCCTACTCTGTGTGCCCCTGATCACCTCCAAGACTCAGTTTATCCACAAATACAAATCCACTGTCCAGCTCTGCATTGTTGAAAAGATTAAAGAGGGTGTGCATTAATCCTGTGATACCAGAGTTCATAAAGAAAACCTAACCTTATCTTTATCGTGTTTTCAGCCCACCTGTCTCACCTAATCTGCTTCCCACAAGAATGTGCTCTGTCAAATATACTGCTATGGAAAGAGACATCTCATCACAGCACAGCCTAATCTACATAGCAGAGGTGACACTGATACATCATTAATACTACACTTCGTCAGATCACACGAAATTACCACGGCCCTAAGTAGGTTGAGCACAGTAACAGTTACTAGAAAATAGGATGTAATGCCTCCCCCTTTGAGAATAGCTGTGCTTCTGAGCTCTGTCTGCCAGAGTTCTGCTTATTACAAATCAAATCATGGGTCAGGGAATGCTAGTTTAACCCATCTGTGAGCAGACCCATGCCCAGTGTCTCCAGTATCAAGGATTAAACCTAGGACCTCTTGCATGGCTAGGTAAAAGCTCCAGCCCTAGGAAATTCTTTTCAAATCTACCCACTACTGATGTCTGCATTGTTTTAGTTTTGGGGAGGGAGGGATGGAGGACTAAGGCCCAGGCCTCATGCACGCTGTCCACTTCTGAGCTGTACCCAGCTGTTGAACACTTCTGGTTGGATGACAGACACATAGAGTGCTATGTGCAAGTGAAAGGCCTGTCTGAGGAGTCCTTTGTCTTCCAGAAGATTGTGCTTAAAGGAAACACAGAAGCTGGGTCAGTTGGCTCGGATTTGGAATCTCAGCTATTCTGGGGGCTGAGCCAGAACGATTGTATCTCCAAGACCAGCTCAAGCTGCTGACTGAGTTCAAGACCAACCTGGGAACATAGTATCTCCCTATAAAAAGTAAAAATGAAGGTTTGCCAAACGTATACAAGGCTCTAGGTTCAACCCTGCTCCGGTACCTCCAGACAAACCAAAATATTGTTTTAAAACATAGCAGTTCACACTGTGTAGAAAAATTTTAGCGTTCATATCGAAAGTTGTCTAGTGGAATACCAGACTTATTTCTTAATCAAAATGGAGGCATGCTCTCATGACATAATGCTAAGAAAGCCACATTCCTGTGAGCTGTTAATGGGGGATGATAATTTCAGAAGAATTTGGCATGAAGAAGAGAAACAACAAATAGTTCTTGAGGTCTTGGTGATGTAGACATGGATCTGTTTGCTATACAAGCCTTACCTCATTTAACCCTGCTTGCAATCTTATGTCCCTGGCTCCATTACTTCCTGCATGTCAGAGGTGAAGGAAATAAGGCTGTGGTTTGAATTAAATGTCTGAGACATAGAGCTGTAAAGAGGATGTGGGTTTTTCTCACTATGATCTCAGCCCTACACCAAAGTACTTCCTGGGAAAATGAGAAGAGAGGTAATTTGCACACATTCCCTCTGTTTGCCTGGGGGGAAATGTCCAGCATTGTAGTCATAAGCCCGAGGATCTGTCCCTCCTCTGGTATCAGCCACCTGGCCAGCCTAATTTCTTACTTGCATGTCCCATCTCTCTCTGAAGCAAAGCTGATTTTCTGAGGAACCGACAGACTGATTTCCACAGTGGTTGTACCAGCTTGCAATCCCACCAACAATGGAGAAGTGTTCCTCTCTCTCCACATCCTCACCAGCATCTGCTGTCACCTAAATTTTTTATCTTAGCCATTCTGACTAATGTGAGGTGGAATTTCAGAGTTGTTTTGATTTGCATTTCCCTAGTGACTAAAGATGTTGAACATTTCTTTAGATGCTTCTCAGCCATTCAATATTCCTCAGTTGAGAATTCTTTGTTTAGCTCTGTACCTCATTTTGTAATAGGATTACTTGAGTCTCTGGAGTCTAACTTCTTGAGTTCTTTGTATATATTGGATACTAGCCCTCTATCAGATGTGGGATTGGTAAAGATCTTTTTCCAATCTGTTGGTTGCCATTTTGTCCTATTGGCAATGAGTACAGAAGGAGAGACCCGTGGCCCCAGGTGCATGTGCAGCAGAGAATAGCATTGTCCGGAATCAATGGGAGGAGAGGTCTTTGGTCCAGCGAAGGGTTTTTCCCAGTGTAGGAGAATGCAAAGATGCTGAGGTGGAAGTAGGCGGTTGGGAGTGGGAGCATCTTCATGGAGACAATGGGAGGGGGAGGGGAGTAGGGGGATATAACATTTGAAGTATAAATGAAAGGATATCCAATAAAAATGTGGGGGACAAAAGAAGCAAAGCTGAGCGGCATCTAGGGGGCTGGCCCTGTGCGAACGGCAGACTGGTTGAGGGGTACAGGCTGCTGAAAAACGGAGATCAGGTTTCAAGGCACTGGAACTATGGGTGCTTTGGAAATGGACCCTCCCTGTCCCATCCTTGACCCAAAGAAAGACAATGACAGACCTAGAACTCTGCCCAAAGCAGAGACATTATAAAAGCAGTCAGGACAGCATTTCTGTAGAAAGAAAGATGCGGAAAAGATTTTCTTGAACATTTTAGAGTCTGGTGTGCTCCTGTGGAATCTTTTCCACTTAGAAGCAGATACTTGAAAAATTCACAAAGGAGGGTGAGCAATCCAAATCAAACTCGAGTATAGATGATTACTTTGACACACAATCTAACACGCACCCACTCTCTCTTTCATGCGCATGCGCACACACATGCGCATTTTCTCTCCTTTCATCTGTCTCCATCCCCCAAGCCCAGCCTCAAGAGCGCACATCCCCAGCTCTCTCTGCTGTGAATGGTTTGAGACCCATTTGATGTGGCCTCCTTCAGTCCTCTTTACCAGCAGCATAGAATCCCAAAGGACTGCCAGATAAATACCCCGAGTCCACGTTAACTCCACCCGTTGGTGTGCACCCGTCTTTGCTTGCGGGATCAGGGAACTGTTTGCCTTCTTTCTGCTTCAGAGATGTTTAGATCTGAGTGTCTCCCGGAGATGGTTACTGTTTCAAACCTCTGGTGAGCATCGCGATCATTAATCAGAAAGTGAGTTGAGCCCTGTGGAAGCTTCTTTCAGCTCCAGCATTTATCTGTGGTGTAATTATAATGAGCCTGAAGTCGTGCGTAGGCAATTTGACATGGCTTTGGCTCTAGCATCTTAGCATAAGGATAGAAGACTGATGGCCCACGACCCTGGATGTCAGTAACCCACCACTGAACCCTCCCAGTGTCCCATTCTCAAGCAGATCCAGCTCAAACTGCCATAACCCTTTGGACCGTGATTCCTCATGTCCACTGGGGTCTCCTTCTCTCCTTGTCTGCTTCTCTCTCTGTCCATTCCCCACCATTGATCGTCTTAGCTGTTATCCCTCGCGAAGTCAGATACTCTTGAACCTTCTAGCTCTAACCTTTACTGTTTTTTTTGTTTTCTGACCTTTCTGCTACTCTGCCCTAAAACACACCTACTACCACCACCACCACCTAATGCATTTCCCTCCCCAAATCACTGCTTACGGACTAAGGAACAATTTTCCTAGCAGTGGAGATCTGATGACCTCTGGAGTCATCTGTTGCTGTACAGCAGGGATAGGAAAGATGCCTTTGTGTCAGGCAGCTCATAGGTAGAAATAGGATGTTCACAGTATAGGCCATACCCAGAGCTACCCCTTCTGCACTCACGGAGAAAGCTGCTGTATAATGTCAGTGGAGCTGAGTTTAAGGACTCCTTTAATCACCCACTCCTCTGCCACTGTACTCTTATCACCTGTTTCTGACTCCCAGTTCTTTAAGGATTTTCCTTGCAAGCCCTCCTCTTATCTCTGCTCCCGTTTATCTGGCTGCTTTGCCTGCTGTCTGTCTTCTAGCCCCTGTCTCCCTCGGTCCTCCTTCTTGGTCTGATCACCCCTCTGAGGTTTCTCCTTGTCTTTCTGCCTTTGTTTTTTTAAGTCTTAAAGTTCAGCAACTCCCTTATCTCTCTGCTGTCCTGGAGTGACCTCAGGAGCAGAGAAAATATTTTCCTTAGAACTCTGTTTATTTTCCAAGTTTCCACAAATCCAAAGCAGCCCACAAGCTCCATGCTTCTGGTTTCAAAGTCTCAAGCGGGTCCCATGGGCATGAACCATGCAACTGCACGAGCCCTGGACTCTGATCCTGAACCCTTCCTCACCCCCTCCATCCTTCCAGCTGTGTCCCCTCTGCTCACCTGCTGCTGGCAGCAGAGGAGGCTCTGTGTTCTTCATGATGGCAGTGATTGACATGGTGGTACCTTCTCTTCTCCCACTGGGAGACAGGGAAGCAAGAGCTTTCCCCTGCCTTCATTCATTCTTTAGGAAAACTGACTAAGGTTGACCGGATGCTAAGCACAGCTGAGTGTCATAGCAACTGAAGCGAGTGAGACAGAAATCAGTCGCTTTCTCGTTCTACGTCTTCGTTGGCAACTTGAATGGCTCGGGAATCACCTGGGAGATAACGTTTTTAACGTGGGTTTTTTTTTTTTTTGTTTGTTTGTTTGTTTGTTTTCTTCTTTTTTTCCCAATGATGTTTAACAGAGAAGAACCACACTGAGTGTGGCAATAAAAGGGGGAATGGGAGAAATCAGCTGAGCAGGAACATCACCCATCTCTGCTTCCTGACTGGAGACACCATGTGACTGTCATCCTTTGTGCTCTGGGTGCCACACCTTTCCTGCCACGATGCATAGTGCCTCAAATACAATAAACCGAACAGAAAAATAAACCCTTTCTTCCTTGAGTCCCTTTTGTCTCATATGCTTCCCATGGCAACCAGAAAAGGAAACTACTAGTAGAGAGAAATTGTAGTCGAGAGAAAAATCCCAGAAAGTAACATCACTGCTGTTTGCAAGAGGTAAGGGATACATTCAGAGCTAGGGAGAGAAGATCTCCTGTCTCCTCTCTACAGTGGCTGGAACAAGTCACAAGCAGAAGTTTCATGGCGCTGGAGGGTGCTCTGCTTGCTACCAGAGGGGAAAAGTCATCACCAGTCTTACCCAACTGTGAACAGCAAGAGCTACAACAGTGACTGGCAAGACATACTCACCAGCACAGTGAGGAACACAAATGTGAGAGTGAACTACTTTCTGATTAGACGTCAAGCCCACCTCATAAAATGAAAGCCATAGCTGGCATCAATGTGGCTAGAGAGGTCAAATATCCTAGTGTGGGGAATAGTACCTAGAAAGAAAACAACTTCTATTCTGCTAAATAGACATAGTATAAATCAATTCCTAGTGGCCTATCATACCCCTAGGTTAATGCGTCTCTCAGCCCTGACCAGAGGAGCTTCTATTAGCAGTAGTTGATAATTAACGCAGAGACCAGCACCTGGCCAAGGTTCGGAGAAAAGAGACTTCAGAACGTTCAGCCCTAAACAGGACATATATGCTATACCCGTGCTTCCAAAGGCTCAGAAATCATTTCAAAAGAGAATGGAAAGAATGTGAGAGACAGGCATAGGTGAGTGCAGGGAGGAAGTGTCTTCTGGACACAGCAAAGGAGCTGTGAGTATGAGTTCACAGCGATTGTGATGATAGGCCAAGACTTGTGCAAGTCACATCAAAAAAGGACGGAGAGGAGACAGGGCTTGAAATCCCATTCTGAGGTAAGAAGCTCACTTTTCCTAACTTCTAGAAGAGGGAAAATTAGTTTTCTCTAAGAATGTGTAGCCCCTGTTACATTAACCACTCTCCAGTGGAAGGTCACAGATCCAAGAATATCTGGGCAGCACAAAGTAACCTTGGTAGAAAAAAAGGGAGAGGGAGTTGGGTGAAAAAAGAAAGGGATCTGGAGTTTGGGGAAGCCGTCCCATGAAGATACATTGTACAGAGTTCTTCCAGAACTAATAGAAGGGTATAAAAATGAAACAAGTTACAGCCAGCTTAGCAGATAATTAAATAAAATGGTTACAGTTCTGCAAGTCAGCAGTCCAAAATCAGTCTCATAGGACTAAAGTCAAGGCATCACAGGACCAGTGTGTCCCTCAGGCTCTGGATAAGAACCATGGCCTCAGAAGAGTGTTTGTAATTCATGGTCCTGCCTCTGTCTTTAAACACAGCTATAGAACATTTCAGCGCATTTTCCATTTTCTTCATTGTATCCCTTTCTTGGCCTCTCATCTCTTTCCCTCTTATTAGAATGCTTAGGATTACAATGACCCTAACCATGAAACAGAATTATCTCCCCCACTGAAGCCTTGGACATGTCTAGAGTTTGTCTGCTAATAATGTGACATATTGGCATGTTGTAGGGAGCCATGCATGCCTATTTAGAAGACAGAATTCAGCCTACCCCACACTTCTCATTGATCAGGGTAGGAAAGGAGCTTCAAAGAGCTCGTGAGCCCAATGGAGGCTAAAAAATAAGATGTGCAAAGATATGTAAAATCTGGCAAAGGCTGAGCCCCATCTTGTTTTGCTAGGAACACGGGGGTGTCTGGATAGGGTGGGGTGACAAACACCAAGTTTTAAAGAGACATTTGAAGCCTCTCTTGCAGGCAGTAGGCATGTAGGGTTGTGAAAGGCAGACTTTGAAAGATTCTCTAGTGCTGAACCATACAGACGTGTGCTAGGTAGTCTGAAACACTGGCAACTCAGAACACACAGTGAGGTCAGTCCAAAGTGGCAGGTGTGCACCTACAAGAGTGTTTTTTTAAACTCAGCATGGGAAAATCCACTCGATAGCTAATTAAATTGTTACATGAACGACACCTTGCGAAATATCTGATTCAGCGGTTTGTTTGAATTAACTTCACCTGCTGTGTGATATGAGGCTCATCTTATATTTCCTTTGTGTCCTACTGGTCACAAGGCTCAAGAGAAAAATATATTGTGGGGTTAAAATTGTAGAACAGGCCGGGAGAGAAGTGATAGGGACTAGTGTCGTGGCCCTGTTATAGAAGATGAGAGGGGACCTGGAGGATATGGGGAACTGTGAACAGATCTACGTAACTCATGGACCAAGTAAGAAAAAGGCACGGAGAGAGAAAGACATTTGCCCAGCCTTCCAAGGCTGTGTACAGGGTGGGAAAGACAAGTTTCTATTAGGTAGAGAACCTGTCAGATCACCACTGTTTAGCAGCATCTACTCATCAGGCCTCTGTGGAAATACAGCCAATGGCCTTTGAGCCCCGTATTCACCACTGTTCAACTGTTTCCATCTCGTCAGACCTTGCAGTATTAGAGCCTGGCACACACATCCTTAGGGTGGGGCACTGGTTAGTTTTATGTCAACTTGGTACAAGCTAGAGTCATCAGAGAGGAAAAAAGCCTCAACTGAGAAACTGTCTTCATAAGCTCCAGCTGTAAGGCATTCTTTTCCTTCTTTCTTCCTTTCTCTTTCTTTCTCTTTCATTCTTTTTTTTATTGATTCTTTGTGAGTTTTACATCATGTACTCCAATCCCACTTACCCCCCTTCATACTTGCTCTCTGCTTTTGGAGCCGTCCCCCCTAAAAAAAAGAAGAAAATCTTGTTGTGGAAGCTGTAGTGTGTCACGGTGTGTTCCGTGATAGACTGTTTTGTACACACTTCTTTACTTGCAAATGATTATTGCAACGAGTCACAGCTCTGGTTCGAGGCCTCTGGCTTCTGATAGACGACCAATACTGGATCCTCACCAGGACTCCTCCCAGATATCCTCTCGTTGCCCTGTGTCATGGAGATCCTGAAGCTGTGGATCCGCAGGACCAGCCCCTTCACACACTCCAGCAGTACATGGATGGGGTAGATGTTGGGTTGAACCAATTCAAAGCCCTGGACTTGGCCCTGGGGCTGGGTAGTAACTGAGCTGGCCAGTCCACCAGCTATTGCATACGGCGAGATCTCCAGCTCTGCCCAGGCTAACTCACCCAATGCCACAGCCAGCAAGGGGCAGAGCCTGCTCTTCCTGAGCTGGCCAGTCCACCAGCTATTGCATACGGCGAGATCTCCAGCTCTGCCCAGGCTAGCTCACCCAATGCCACAGCCAGCAAGGGGCAGAGCCTGCTCTTCCGCTCTTACCCCATGCGAGCAGGGTCAACTCTGTTGTGCTGTCTAGATGAAGTACAGAGCCTGTTCTCCCAAGTGCTGCCCTTGGTGAGGGGCAGGGACAGCTCTCCTGCTCTCATTACCTTGAAACCAGCTCTCCCACCACCCGTAGGTGAGCAGGGGCAAGGTGAGGAGAGCATCTCTCCATCCACCAAGTCACAGTACAGCACACACGTTTCAGGGCCAACACGGGAGCATGTTTACGCCCTCGGGGCTGGTTCACCTATGTTCCCACCATGAGGGTTAGCTTTACTGTGCCGGTAAGGCATTTTCTCAATTAGTGATGATTGGGAAGGGCCCAGCCTACTATCGGTAGTACCATCCCAGGGCTGGTGGTCCTGGGTTCTGTAAGAAACTAGGCTGAGCAAGCCATAAGTAGCAAGCCAGTAAGCCACACCCCTCCATTACTCCTGTATCAGCCCCTGCCTCCAGCTTCCTGCCCTAAATGAGTTCCTGCCTTCACAGCTTTTGATGATGAACTGTGAGCAAAATAAACCCTTTCCTCCCCGAGTTGCTTTTGGTCCTGGTGTTTTGTTGCAGCAAAACCCTAGTTAAGACAGGTGGGGGACTGGAAGGAATGTGAGTGGTGCCCTTCTCTGTTACAGTAAAGGAACAAACAAACAAAACCCTACCCTCCTGCACAGTGCTCAGCTTCAATGGCCACTCCACATATCCCTTCCTTGACCCACAGTGCACAGCCCAGGCTAGAGCTGTGTGGATGCTGGCTGGTGACAATACTGTCAATCAACCTAGCCAGCCCATTTTTAGGTGCTTCTAGAAGAAGAAGAAGAAGAAAAACAGGGCTCTTTTAGACCATGCTTGGATGTAGCTCAGTTTTCTGAGTCCAGTTCCTAGGAACACACTCTAGGGTGTTATAGAGAGAAAAGAAGCAAGTCTTCAAGGCGGGCATTGTTATTTTCAATTTAGGACTGTCCAACTCCGGTCATACCCAGAAAGATCATGTCAGGTGTTATTCAAAACATGGACTTAGAGCTTCCTGCTTCCAGATTAAAGTTGGTTTTGTCTTTGTTTGTTTGATCAGTATGGCTTTTTTCCCTGTGTGGTTGTTATTGTTGTTTGTTTTATTAGTTTTGAGGAGGGTTTGTGTTGTTTGTTTTTTCTGCTTGGAATGACTGGCTCTTTGTCCCTGTATATAATAATAATACAGACACAATACCCTTCAAGAGTTTAAAATCTGTCCTTGACACCTATATCCAAAACCCTAAGCTTTGATACCTTTCAAGAAATTGTTATCGACAGAGCACTGTGGCACACACCTTTAAATCTCAGCACTCAGGGCAGAGGCTGGCAAATATGAAGCCAGCATCATTTACATATATGAAGTCCCAGTGCAGCCAGGGCTACATAATGAAACTCTATCTAGAACAAGGAAGAAAAGAGTTGTCAGCTGCTGGACTTTATGGAGAAACAGGAAACAGCGCTGCAGAAGAAATGTGTGGATTCTGATTGATGCACACTTGAGGCTGCTGAAGCACCAAGCTCAGTCACAGAGCCCATCTGTGGTTCGGACGTCCCAGAGTCTTGGAGTCTGCCTCACACCTGAGCCTCACACCTGAGCCTCACACCTGAGCCTCACACCTGAACTACCCTAAGTACAGTTAGAGAAACAGTCATCTTTAACATGTTGTTAAGTAGAAAGAGGAAAAATATGTGAAAATGGTTCTAATTCTATTAGGAGATTCCAGGAAATGAGAAAGGACGCCTGTGATCTTTGAGACTTCTCAGTGGGTAAAACTGAAGACCTGAATTTAATTTTAATCCTCAGAACCCACAGGCTGGAAAGAGAGCAAGACAGTACTGACACTCACAAATTGTCATCTGATCTCTACACACACACACACACACACACACACACACACACACACACACACACGGACTGGTTCCTCCTACAACATTAATCATGAAGATAGCATACAGACATCGCCATAGGCCAACATGATATGGGCAACTCCTCAGGGTAAGTCCTTCCTTCCTTCCCAGGTGACTCTAGTTTCTGTCCAGTTGTCTTTAAGAGAACAAAAGAGCCTGTTTCCAGTTGCAGGGGGAAGAGAATGAACGTGTGACGGTGAAATGACTGGAGTTTCTAAAGAGTGTGTACAGTTTGACTTGCTGTGATCATGGACAATGGAGGGATGCTCTCAAGAACATGGAGAAGGCCTGCCAGGAAGAGCTTGGTAAGTGGGAAAAGGACCACTGGGCCCCCAGAATTACTACTGCCCCCATGTTATTTTTCTGAGGTGATGACTTTCAATCAAACAAAACGGTCCTGTGAGAAGTTTCTTTATCAGCCATTTTCCTTCCTTTTTAGTTTACTAAGAGAAAAAGATCTAGATTGGCAAGGTGACTCAGCAGATAAAAATACCTCTGACTCAGCAGATAACAATACGGGTCATGAAGCCTGTGAGCCTGAAACACACTGTGTGGAAGGAAAGAACTGACTTCTACAACTTTTCCCCTGACTTCTACATATATGCTATGGTACATGTATGTGTGCTTGTGTGTGTGTGTGCGCGCGCGCATGCGTGCACATTAAAAATTTTGAAATAAAGAAAGAAAGAAACAAAGGAAAGAATGAAGAAAAAGGAAGAGAAGGAAGGAAGAAAGGCAGGAAAGAAAGAAGGAAGGAAGGAAGTTTGGACCCAAACAGGAAAGGGCCAGGAAACATATTCAATTTCCTAGAAGCATCTGGGCTGGGCTTGCTCCCTGGTGTTGGCAAAGTGATCATTTCAAATGCATTAGTGAAGGGCTCCATGGTGGACACCCGTTTTATGGTGGGGACACAGCTCAGCACAGAGAAGTCAGGCCCCCAGTCAGCACTGCTGCTGCGTCACCCTCCTATCTAGGATGCCTCCTTTACAGATGAACTGTGAAGTGAGGTGATCCAGTTGGGCATCAGTGCAGCTTAGCAAAATCGCAAGAATCCAGGCATACCATGTGACTTCACCTCCCCTAACACCAGCATGGAAGATTACCATTAGGAACGGACCACAGTGACCAGAGATTCCTGCATTTGACCCCAACACACAAATGCCTGAGGCTCCGAGGGGCACAGCGCCACCGTGACAGCCCTGGAGTTTTAACTTCGTGTCTTTCTCGAAGCTTGCAAAAAACACTTGCAATGGTCAGTCAAGTCTCAAAAAAAAAAAAAAAAAAGAGGTTTGTATGTGCGGGTTGTCCTTTCTTGTGCAAACTATTTTCTTTCTCTGAAGGCCAAATACTTGTTCTCAAATCTGTGAATAGTTAAGAAATCGAGGAATCGAGGTGTGCCAAATAGCATTATAACCACAGGAAACCACCCATGGTAACATCAGGTGAGCTCTCTGGAGATGAATGTGCCTATGAACGTAGGAAAGTGCCCTTATCAACCACAGGTATCTCCTCAATGCTGGCAGCTGTGGTGTGTCACGCCTGTTGAAGGGGATGACTTGTCTCCTGCCTCGGCTTCTCTGAAAAACAAAGTGAAGAGCTACAACAAGCAAACATCAGGATTGTCTACAGATTGCTAATGCTGCTCCTGTGAGAGGAACTTTGGTATAGAAAAAGATCCCTTGTTAGAAAGAGATGTATTCTCCCTGAGATCAAATGGAGCTCTAAGCACACTGCAGGTCCTCTTCCATGTCTCTACCAGTCTGTGTTTTCCCAGAAAAGAAGCCTTTACCCTACAGAGGTCTGGATGTCCCCCGAAGACCATTATCTCACTTGTGATATGCTATCTGTTGCCAGGCTGAGGATTACCCTCCCATTCTTCACGCTCTGGGAAGTTAGTGTGCTCTGTTTTTCTGGTTCTGATCTAGACGGTGAGCTTGTGACTTACCAAACCTCAGAAACACTCCTGGCAATCCAAGCACAGTGCAAAATGATCTGTTGTGTTCTGTGTCAGTTCTGAAGATAAGTTCATGAGGTAAGACATATCAGTCCCATCTTTCAGATGAGGAACTACAGGCCTGGGAAGGACAACTGCTTTGAGTGGTGGAGCCTGGACTAAAGACAAATCATCTGCTCCAGGAATACCCAGGGTCAGCTTCCACACTATCTGTATGCCTCCTTTTGTCTCTTATCCAAAAAGACTCTTCATCATGATCACTGTCCAGACCCTGCAGAAATCTCCCTTAGATCGCTCAATAGAATTCCATTGATAGATCTTGATACCCTCAAGCCCACAGGCATCTTGTAATTGAGTCACCAACTGGGAAGCCTATGCCTCAGATAAGCTCTGGGTTTCCCCCCAAAAGAAGAAATGGCCTGAACTAAATTCAACACATGTCCTTTAGAGATTTCTTGCCACTCAAAATAAATTAGCCAAGTGGGGTGATTCATGGCACCAATGTTCAAAAGGCTGTCCTTACATGACCAGACAGCTTTGCCAAGCTCTGTGGCCACAGGCTGTGTACATAATAACAGGCAGCCATCTTGGAGATTCCTAGAGCTGAGAGGTCTTGTGGGCAAATGGAAATGGATGGCCACAAGCATTTTCACAATCATGTCAGCCTCAAACACATGCAGAGAGGAGGAAAGCCCATGTAAACAAAGCTGGTCTGAGTTTAAAATTTAAGAGCAGGTGTTTATAGTGAGCTCCAGAATAGCCAGTGCTAATAGTAAGGCTCTGTCTCAAAAATCAGAAGATAAAAACTAAACAAAAGCAAAAGGACAAAGAGAAACCTAAAAGAGGGGACCTTATATGCACCTTTTAATATTCTACACAGGCCTTTTGCACTGTATTTCTAATGAATAGTTGTGGCATAACAAAGGAAACCAACTTATTTGGAACATTGTGGCCTTTGTTGTATAGGATGCATGCTCCCTAATTGTTAAATGCCTCCATCTTCGCTGTGATTAAAGAAGATCAAAAATATGAAGCTATCTGAAAATGCTCCCTCGGATTTATTACTACCATCATGGTAGTAGCAGTAAGAAAGGCCAGCTGTTCTGGGTATAAAAGCAGAGGGACCAAGCACAGTGCTCTCATTCTGGTAGTCTCACCTTTACTAGAGCCACCCCCACCCCAAGCTATACTGGAGGTCATAACATAAGCTTCTGTCCTGCCTACCTTCTGGGTTTTACCATCTTATTCTTTGCTATCACTCAGCGTGTGAGAGTTTCAGGCTACAGCTGTGAAAGAAACAAAGATAGCAGAAGTTTCCGTGGGTATGGAGTGGCCCCAAGACTAATGACTTAACAGAATCTTAGAGACTGAGATGTAAGGGAATGAGAGAGTGGACATAGTTAAGAGTATTGTGACATACTAATCAAAGTAGCTCAGAGGAAGAACTTCCAATGTTCTTATCACAAAGAAATAATAAGTATTTAAGATGATAGATAGCTCAAGTATTCTACATTGATTGACTCATGTCTGCATATTTGTGCAAAAATATTACATTGTCTTTTATGGGTCAATTAAAAATATAAAGAAATGGGTAAGTTAGGCCAAGAACTGACCACATCTGGAACAGAGGCCAGAACTGTCAATTCAGGCACGGAGCTGAACACAGACACAGAAATAAGGTGCCATAGCTCACTGTATGCCCAGAGCCAAAGGTTACACAAAGTAGGGACTGAACCCTGTCTCTGTGGTTCTGGATCAGTCCTCACGGCCCAGCCAGCACCCGTTCTACAGAGAGCTTGTGAGTTTCTAGACCCTCCTTGAAGCTCTTCTTGAATCTTGAATTCTCAGATATTCTGAGAATATTTACCTCACCAGATATTCTCAGTCTGGGGGAGGGAAAGGAAATAGAATTCAAAATCTATCAGTGGCTTTCCGAGTTGGCACAGTTCCACTAGAAGCCTGAGTGGGAGAGAACTTCGGAAGGGAGGGCTTAATGAGGTGTTGTGATTGTTGGAGGTGGCCTGTTCCCCACTGGGAAGTTACTGTAATCCAGGAGAGGTCTGCCAGAGGTGATGGTGAGCACCATGGGGAGCACGGATGGAGAGGGAGGATCCTGTGCTCCTGTGCTCTGAGGTGACTGTCTCTCCCGGTTGCAACTCTTCTTGGGCTTGCCACGTCTAAGTTCCAAGAATGGCAGTAACCCATCCCTCAAGGTCAACAAGAGGGTGAATGCCATCCTCTGTCCTGCACAGAACTTTAGCTGACAGGCTTGGCAAGCCGTTTAGAGGTGTTCTGAAGGAATCCTTTCTCATCTCCCCATCTAGGAATGCAATCCGAAGGTTTCCTAACACTTCATATAATTCAGTTGTGAGAGCCAGATGATCCGCTCTTTTATTTTGCTTTTAGAGAGAGTATATATGAATTTGCATAATGTATTTTCAGAACAAAGTGGAGCGAAACAGTGATTCTCACAGCAGCTCCCAGGCACAGAGTTAAAACTCAGCAGTGGGACCTGAGATGCCTGTTTTCACAGTTTACCAGAGCTGGCCAAGGTTGCTTCTGCTTACTCATCTTCCTTGAGGCTCCCAAATGTTTTCCTGGAATATGCTCATGGGGGGTAGTGTCTGAGGATGTTATTTATAGTCACACATAATCCTCATTCTCATTCAGAACATATGCACACTTGCTTTGCACGGGGAGAGTAACAACCTGTGTGAGTGGGAAAGAATGCAAGGGCCTTCTGAGTACTGGCTAAGGGATGTTCAACTCATGGCACAGATGTGTCTCTGCCTGTCCTTCAGAAGATGAGGCTCAGTTCAGACCCAACGTTCAGTACTGACATTCTGGCCAATCTATAGTAAAAGGCAGTACCACAGCAGTGGTTCTGGATGATAGAGTGACTCTCTTAGCATCTTTTCTCTTTTACAGCCCACACAGCAGAATTTCCCCTCGCATGGTCGGTAAATTCTGAAGTGATTGTGGACTGAAATGTAGCTATAGACTGTCTTTGAAAAAGACAAAAGAAATAAGTTAAGGTTATAATTTAAGTAACCCAAACCTAGGAATAACTCCAGCATAGATTCTGGAGTTAGCCATTGTTCCTATTGATGCTGTGACACTGGTATGTGGCCACAGGCAGGCACCTTAACCGAGCTGTTTTTTCATTTTTCAGACATAAGAAAGAACAATTCCCACTGCACGCAGCCATGTGATGTTGAATAATGCACAGAAATCTTATAGATAGACTACTAGGTATAGAAAATGTGCTCAGTGGGTAAAGTGCTACACAAATGTAATGAGCTGAACTTGGATTTCCCTGAGCCCACAGACAGCTGGATTTGGAAGTGCCTACACCCAGGGTTCCTTCCTGGTGATGTGAAAGGCGGAGATCACAGGATCCCTGGAAGTCTACAAACCAGCTAGCGATGGCAAACTAGAGATCTTGTTTCAAACAATACAGAAGGTAAGAACCAACATTTGAGATTGCCTCTGAACTACGCATGTGACATGATATGTCTGCTGTGGCATGTAAAAGCACACATACACACACACACACACACACACACAAACACACACTCACTCACACACACACCTTCACATGAATGTGTAAAAAGCAGAAGTCCTGGGTGAATATATATTGTTGACATGCCCACAGCCATGTCAAGGATGCCAATGCCTCACTCAAATCCACAGGAATTAGCAAATCCTTCTTTAAGCAAGGGCAAAGCTTTCCTCTGGTCCAAGTGTCAGCATTTAAGAGCTATTGACCAGAGTGTATAAAACCCACTGCTCCCCTGAGGAGACCCTCTACAGGTTCCAAGTTATTGCATAGTTGGCACTGCTCCAGCAGGGGGAGCACCACCCACCTTATTCCAGCTTTTCTGTATTGTTATCTGTTCTTTCTACATTTCCTCAGTAACTCTATGCCTGTTCCTGGGTGTTGTTGTGACTACAGACATCATGTATAATGTCTCACCAATACTTCAGGATAAAGAAAATCACTTATCTCTGTCTTAGTCAGTGCTCTATTCCTACAAAGAGATACCATGACCACAGCAACTCTTACAAGGGAATGTCTTTAAGTGGGCTGACTTATGGTTTCAGAGGTTTAGTCTATTATTATCATGGCAGAGAATAGGACAGCATAACAAGGCTGGAGAAATAGCTGAAAATTGTACATTCAGCCCCACAGGCAGGCGGAAAAAAAAGACTTTGAAACCTCAAAGTCCACCTCTAATTACACACTTTCTCCAACAAGGCCACACCTCTTAATCCTTCTCAAACTGTGCCACTACCTAATGGCTAAACATTCAAACATATGAGCGTATGGGGGCTGTTCTTATTTAAACTACCACACTCTCCATATTATTTTTTTTCTCAGAATATAGAGTCAAGGCAATTAACTAAACAATATTTAAACAGTGGTCTAACTTCTACTGACAAGCAAAGCTGTCAACACAGAAAGGCACTCTGCCCTCTCATATGTAAGGAGTATCTTACCTATGTGTCAATCGTGAGTTTGTTCTAGGGGGATTTTTTAAAAGCTTTTTAAAAACTTATTTGTCTTATGTATGTGAATACACTCACTGTCTTCAGATACACCCGAAGAGGGCACTGGATTCCATTACAGATGGTTGTAAGTCACCATGTGGTTGCTAAGAATTGAACTCAGGACCTGGGAAAGACCAGTCAGTGCTCTTAACTGCTGAGCTATTTTTCCAACCCCCCCCCCATGAGTTAGTGTACTGGCTGGTTTTGTGTGTCAACTTGACACAAGCTGAAGTTATCACAGAGAAAGGAGCCTCCCTTGAGAAAATGCCTTTATGAGATGCAACTGTAAGGCGTTTTCTCAATTAGTGATTAAGAGGACCAAGCCTTTTGTGGGTGGTACCATCCCTGGGCTGGTAGTCCTGGATTCTATAAGCAAGCTGGGCAAACCAAAGGAAGCAAGCCAGTAAGTAACATCCCTCCATGGCCTCTGCATCAGCTCCTGCTTCCTGATCTTCTTGAATTCCAGTCCTGACTTTCTTTGGTGATGAACAGCAATGTGAAAGTATAAGCTGAATAAACCCTTTCCTTCCCCCAGCTTGCATCTTGGTCATGATGTTTGTGCAGGAATAGAAACCCTGACTAAGACAATCAGCCCTTTTAACATACTACAAACCCCATGTTGCAGGAGCATTCTACAAGCAGAGATGCTCAGAGACCACATGCAAAGTTCAGCTGCAGATCACATCTGTCTGTAATTGATTTGTTAGCTGACAATCAATTAACCGGTGAGCTCTGGGGTTTGTATGCATTATTTCTGAGAGTTCAGAATAGTCAGTAACTCCTTATCAAGAATGATATAAAGAGAAAAATGCCAGAAAGCCTATAGTTCGGATATAGTCTTTGATGACTAGGGACTTTGAGAGTTGACCTGCAGTTTGAAATACACTGGGACAAGCTTTTCTAAACAAAGTCCCAGTCTGGAAAAATAGCTTCTTCCCTGTTGGCTCATTTGGAATAAAAATGGGCTCAGTTAGCAGCCAGCATACAAAGTGTTAGAGAAGCTGAGTTATAATGTCTGTGACTCCCTGGGTTATACATTGCCGTGACACTGGGTTGTATCAATAAAGTTAGAAGGCAGAGAAGAGCTAAATCATCCACTGTCCAAACCACAGTAATCAGCTTAAGCGGTTATCTTTCTGATGCTGTGGCCATCCTATGTAGATGCTACACTCTCAGAGTGATGATGTGTTGTTCTTGAGGTTCTGAATTCAAACAGGATTTGGGTTGCTGAGTGACCAAAGGGAACTTTCCATCATCATGTTAATTAAAGCCATTCCAGAAGTGCAGGGACATACTCTTGCTATTTATTCTTTGTTTCCAGCTAAGCAGTGGGAACAAATGCCCAGTTAGTTAAAGGACTTTCTACTTCCTGGTGCGTCCTTCAAAAAGACGTGTGTCTTAGATGGGAATCTCTATGGAGATGCGGTCATTGCAGATGCAATTAGTTAAAACCAAGTGACGCTGGGGTGGGATGGAACCTGGATAGAGTTGGCTAGTGCCCTCATAGGGAGAAGGAAAAGCACACAAGAAGGCGTGGCCATGTGTCAGCATGTGCAGATTGCAGCGCTGTATCTGCCAGCAAAGAAGGAACAAGGACTGGAGCCTGGGGAGATGTCTTACTGCAGGCCAAACAGACACTAGGGCCAGAATCCCCTCCACCACACCCACACAAACACTAGGCAATTGTGGTGGCCCGCCTGGAACCTCAGCACTCCCTTGGGTGACAGAGATAATAGATTTCTAGGTAATCCTGAATGCCAACTTCTGGCCTCTACATCCATATGCACACATGTATACTACATGTGTGTGTGCTCCCACATGTGCATATGTATGTCCCCCACACATACACCTAGGAAAAGACATGCCAAGGTCTGAACAGTTCTCCCTTGCCACTTTCACAGAATCATGTTCCTGCTGACAGTTCGGCTTTAGACTCCTGCTGGCTAGGCTGTAAGATGATGACCTTCTGTGTTGTTTTAAGCTCTTGACTGCACCGCTTCTTCAGGCAGCCCCAGAAAGTGAATCCTCCTGGTTTTCATGCTTCTTTTAACTCTTATCAAAGTCAGTCTGCAGTGAGTGAGAGGCTGATAAACATTCAAAACCTAATCCCTAAACAATCTGAAACTGCTTACACTTTGAACCCCATCGGCATAAGCACCGCCACCTCCGAAGTGGTCAAGCAGAGGTCTATAGACACACATCTCTGTAGAACACCATGTACAACCCCAAAGAGCTTTCAACAGAAAGCTTTGCCATCATGAGCTCTCAGATTTCTTGATTTAAAGCTGTAATATGTCTCTTGGTCTAGCTGTTTGATCACCAAACAGAGCATTTATCATTCTGTTAATTCTTAGGTTAGAGACCAAAAAAAAAGTCACTGGAAAGCAGAGATTACTTTAAATTCCAAGATAATAAATATGGTAGGTACACGTAGGTGCAGATGGAGGCCCATGGGCTCCGTAAGGAGATCGTTCTTGTGTCTTCCTTGTTCTCTTCCAGTTCTGTGCAGGCTGGAAAAACAATGACCTCATGAAATTCCTAGGCAAATGGATGGAACTTGAAGCTATCATCCTGAGTGAGCCAGTCACAAAAGAACACTCATGGTGTGCTCTCACTTATACATGGATACTACCCCCAAAAGCTTGGAATATCCAAGGAACCATCCACAGAACTTATGAAGCTCAAAGAGAAGGAAGGCTAGAAAGTGGATGCCGCAGTCCTTCTTAGAAGGAAGAACAAAATGTTCATGGGAGGAAATAAAGGGACAAATAGAGGAGCAGGGATTGGAGAAAAGATCATCCAGAGACTGCCTCACCTGGGGATACACCCCATATGTGGATGCCTCTTCAGAGGCTCTGCCAGATTCATACTGATAGAGAGGAAGATGCTTGCAGCTAACCGTCAGACTGAACAGGAGAACCCCAATGAAGGAGCTAGAGAATGGGAAGAACAAAATTATTAACTAACCCCACCACAGCTCCCAGGGACTATAAAACACCAACCAATGAATTTGCATAGAGAGACCCATGGCCCCAGGTGCATATGCAGCAGAGGACAGCATTGTCTGACATCAATGGAAGGAGAGACCTGTGGTCCAGCAAAGGCTTGTTTTCCGGGTGTAGGGGAACTCCAAGGTGCTGAGGTGGGAGAGGGTGGTTGGGAGAGGGAGCACCTTCACGGAGGCAATGGGAGAGGGAAGGGGGATCAGATTGTGGGAAAGGGATAACATCTGAAATGTAAATGCAGAAAATTTCCAATAAAAAATAAATTAAAATATATGGTAGATACAAACTTTTAAAGAATTACGTGATTTTTTTTGGCACTTGTGAATTCTGGCCCCTGTTCTCATCATCCTTACTAGAAATGCTACCTCCATTACATTTTAACCAGTGAAAGTATGTAGAATACACTCCCCCATAATCTTCAATTGTTTTCTTTATTATTTTAAAGATACGTACTCCAAATGGTTCGAGATTGACAAATGATGATGACAAAATTGGTTTGGGTAATGAAGTTAAGGACTGGTGCACATTAGATTACTTTGACTACTGTTAACATTTTGTTTATAAAATACATTTTATACAGAATCCAATTATAGCTGCTCCTATGTTCATAGTTCTTGGGTCATCCGCTGGGGCATGGGCAAGTTGCCAGTGGTCGATCCTCCAGAAAAGTGACTCTCCCTGTCACAGCAGCCATCAACATTCTGTAGCTCCTGAAAAGGACATAAAGATGGAAGGGACTTGTGTGATGGAGAGCCCAGGAGAAGAAGGGAGTGGATGTGGGTATGATCAAGAGACGTTGTATCTTCTGTATGATTTTCAAAGCACATGTTAAAAATCATCAAATTAAATATAGACATATACTTTACTGTGTGGGATTGCTTACTATATGCACTTTAGTGGAGTAAGGGGGGTTGAGTGGTCGTGGGGTCCCAGGTTACACTATGTTGATGGAACAGCAGCAGCATTCTAGCTATACCTCACCTTGAATGATTCTACTTTATAAAACAACAGCCTTGACCAGAGTAACTCCATGTTGAATAAAAGTGCTGTAGAATGATGTCATTATACAACAAGGCTGGTCAAGCCTATCATTGGATGAGAAGGAAAGGTGGGCAGAGAAAAGTCTAGGAAGGAGAGAAGAGGAGTAGGCAGAGATTCAAGAGGAGGCAACAGGGAAGCAGACATGGATGTTTCTCTCCACACATCTCTATATGGATAAGGTTGTTATGAGTATTTTATAAGGGATGGAATTGTACAGCATCATTTGACTTATCTAGATGAGCAAATTATACCAATTGGATCAGAGTATTTTGGTGTTTTCTTTGATGTGGAGACTTAATTGAGTTCAAAGTGGTGGGCAGCCACGAAGTTGGGATGTGTATGTGTGCAGGGCTTGGCAACAACATTCCAAGGGAAAGAGAGTGAAAACAACATGTTGCGTCGGTCACGGGCCACATGTCCTCTTGTTCTAAAAAACTGCCACAGAGGAGGGTTCTTACCTCTCTCCTCAGGCTCCAGTTCCAGTTTCTCCTACCTATGACATCCAGCTGACTTCACACCAATCCTCAAAGCAGCCTGCCCACTGGACCTAATATCTCTGCCGCTGAGCATCTCTGTCTAGGGTTACTTTTTAAAAAAAATATTAACTTTACATCCTGCTCATTGCTCCCCTCCCAGTCACCAACCCCTGACACTATTAAGGACATTCTGTTATGCTTACAGACAGGAGTCTATCATGGCTGTCCTCTGAGAGGCCCCGCCCACCAACTGACTCACACAGAGGCATAACCAATCCCCAGCAGACTCACCCTACTCCTATGTCAGATTCCAGCTTCTGGAGCTCCTCTCTGAACTGCAAAGACCCTTTAACCCTTTCCTGGCAATTTTACGTCTCTATCTGTCTCTCACACTCTATCTCTCTTACATAGTGTGTGAAGTATATTTTTTAAATTTAACATTTTTATTTACCATGTGCATGTATATAAAGGTTAGAGGCCAACTTGTAAGAGTCATCTCTCTCCTTCCATCACAGAGGTTCAGAAATTGAAGTCATGTCTTCAAATTCAGCAGCAAATGACTACCCACGCTAGACCATGGAGTTTGGTGTATGACTAAAGAATTAACATTAATGATTAAAATTATAATAATAGAACCTGTGGTTATTAACGGCAAATATCAAATTAAATTGCAATTCCTTGGCAAGTTAAGTCAACAAAAATGGCATAACTTGTTCATTGCTCATTTAATAAATTCTGACATCATGGAAAGAAATGGATATGAGTGTCTGTGTTTCTGTGATAACACACCCATGACACTCTTTGCCATGTGATTTTGCAGAGGTAATTTTCCATTAGGCCATGATAGCTAGACCATGTGACTTGTTTTGGACTCTGATGTGGGAAGAAGTGACTGTCCCATTTGGGAGTCTTGGCTTTAAGATGCTCAACCTAAGAGATCAGGGATGTAGCTCTGTAGATGGAGTGAAAACCCAGCATGCATGGAGTTCTGGGCTTGACCTTCAGCACAAAAAAAAAAGCAGGCCTGATGCCTGATGGGGTCTGCTCCCTGACCTGCACATCTGCAGGACCTTTCAGGAACAGCTGGTGTGTCTTGGGCCCGGGAAAGAGCACACATGGAACAAATCCAAATCCCAGTCCAAAGAAGAGCTGAACCCCGTAAGTCCTGCTGCCTGAAGCAGGGCCATCTGCTGGGTCCAACCTGAAGCAACCATTTAGTCATCCCAAAGCATGAAAGCAAATTTCTATTGATAAAAGATTTGGAGCAAATCTAACTGAAAATGCCAATGAGAAAGGCACCACCAGTACTAGGCTGGGTAAATAGCTCCTGTGGAAAGTCCGCAGTTTCTGTTCTGCAGTTCAAACGCGTCAGGCTTTCGTTACTCCTCAGTCTCTGTGACTAGCATATGGCTCTAAATGTGGGTTTCACAGCTTGTACGGAGAATTCTAAAGCTACTTATCAGACTGCGCTCTTCTTTCTTTGGGGTTCCAGCTTCAGCACCACAGGCACTGGAAGCCCCATCCTTTTTGTGGAAGCTGTCTGGTATGCCATGAGATATTTAGCAGGACTTCCATCTCTACCCACTCCATGACAGCAGGGCCCTCCCCCACAGCAGTCGTAGCAATCAAAAAATGCTTCCAGGATTTCTAACTATTTCTGCAGGAAAATGTTGTCCTCAGCTCAAACGTCTAATGTTCTTCTGATCTTGGAAGCTAAGCAGGGCCAGGCCTGGTTAATACTTGGATGGGAGAATTGTATTCTTGTGGGAAACTGGAATTTAGTTTGGTTAAGTCAAATATACAATAGTAGACACCATCTGGCTGTAGTTTCAGATCATATAATAATTTAGCCTCTGCTAAAAATAAAAAGATCTGGAATACATTCCTAACTGCCTGAATAACTAATGCTTGTGATAAAAAAAAAATTAAGTATATTCTTATTGATGACTGTGGGAAAACCCAAAGGTTATTATTATTTTGGCAGACAGACATCCTCAGTTGATCTGCACCTACTCTGATGTTGGGCAATTGCCTTTCTTGTTACACACATCAACAGAAAGATTAGTGGGATAGGTGATACCATGGACGTTGTTTTTAAGACACAACCTCACAGCCAGCTTAACACTCAATAAAAATGAGCAGGAACTAGCCAATTCTTAAGCATAAGTGAGGAACTTCAAATCCCACCTTTCTCCAGGATTCCATTTCTATCAAAGGATGAAGCACAGCTTTCATTTCCTGCAAGTTTATATGCTTTGGTAGGAATGCAAGCAAATGCCAGTTCGGTGCAAAACCTGACTATTGGACATGTGTTTAAAATAAATGTCAGAAACATCTCGTATTCATGATTGTAACCTCCTCACCACAAAAACAAAAACAAACAAACAAACAAAAAACCCTGTCATTAAATTTCCAGATCCAGTATAAGTTTGGGGTCATTCATGTTAGTTTCTGTACTTTGAACTATATTGATAGTTCATTCTTTTGGCATGGCACTAGCCCACACAACAGAAAAGCCATGTTGTACTCTGGAATTTCTTACAATAATATTTGACTGCCATGGTTGCTGGTGATTTGTCTATGGTTATCAAACAGAGCAGAAAAGGAGCCTAACCCTGCTAGAACAATTCCTTCTATTCTTATAGGGGTAGGGATGGAAGAGTCCTTATTTAACATACTTAAGTCTCTGGGTCTCACATCTAGCTCTTTCATTAGAGGAGAAGGGGTGGAGGGCAGCAATCTGGCTCAGGCTTGTTGGTGTATGTGTATAATCTCAGCATGTGGGAGGCTAAAGAGAAGAGATAGCTAGTGTGATTCAGCTCTGACCAAAGAGTGAGAGTGAGTCCTAGAGCAGCCTGAGCTATAGAAAAAGACCTGACTAAAGATAGACAGAGAGAGAGAGAGAGAGAGAGAGAGAGAGAGAGAGAGAGAGAGAGAGAGAGAGAGAGATCAAACATTAGAAGAAAAAATGCCAGTGATTGGCTATGAACCTCAATAAATTTATTTTAAGTATGCCCCTCAAAAGACAAACCCCTTGAAGGCACAGTATGACTATCACTAAGTCCGTAAACAAAAGAAAAAAAAACTCAGGGGAACTGGGATGAGCAGCCAGGATCAGTTTCTATAACCACAGGCCCATAGGCATTTTGTGGATTGGAATGGTTTTGATCAGTTTCTATAACATCTATCAAAACCTGGTGAGGACATCTCTATTTGAAGGCATTCTGATTGGTCCCACTAGAAGAAGAGGAGCCTCCTCAGCAAGGCAGCAGAAAAGGCCCTTCCTTTATAGGTATAACTCAGCAGCATCTATAGGTGTACCTCAGCAGCACCATGGGTGTACTTCATAATCATTTGTAAGTGTACCTCAGTGGGTATGTCTCAACGTACCAGTGGGTGCTACAGGCACATAAAGTGCAGAACAGCACATAAAGAGCTCTTTGTTCAGTTAGCATAGTCAAGGGCCTCAGGGTTTGGTGGTTGGCCCCCCAGTGCATCTTATGCTACCAGTCTTTTCCAACTGGACAGAAACCTCTGCTGCCATCTCAGGTCATGACTGGGCTCAGAAAGGGAGGCTCCAGTCTCGTGTCTGTAAACTCCTGCAAAGAACCACTAGAGGGGTTTAGTGAGAATGAAGAGTTACCATGAAGTTTCATCTTCTAATTTATTACTTATTTTACAGCTTATTCTACCACAAGGGAATTACAATTTGTATCTAATTTATTTACCCTAGAGATTTAAAAAGTAAACTAACTCAGAATAGGCCTGATTGCAAGAAATGACCTCAGGGAGGCACTCTCAATCCAAGTCCTTCCAGGCGCATGCTCCACAGGCCCACATTCTTGTCTCTTCCGGGCATAGCAGGAATAACTCATTTAGTTAAATGAACAGAAAGACCCAGCATTTGGAAAGCGTGCTTGCTGGCTTTGTTTGTTCCATTAAACAACTCCACTTCTTGTTGCTCAATAAAAATCGAAACTGACAGTTTGTGAAACCCAGAAAACAAGGACTCTTGGATTGTGTTTAAGGACTGACAGATATTTCCAGAGCTTGCATGGATCCTGGGGGAGAAGCCTATTTAGGATTCCACAGTGACAGTGACGCTTGTTTTCTGGAAGACCTGCTGCAAAGTGGCTAGAAGTACTTCCGCCCCAAATTCCAGTTCAAATCGACTTAAAGACATTGGGTTCATGGAAGAAGAGGCTTAGCAAAAAAAGCAGCTCACATCACTGTAGTTTGAAAACTCATTTCCAATAACTCTGTGATTAACAGTGAGTTGCTTCTTGTAACATGAAAGGAAACTGAAAGAATTTAAAATTTGTCATTTCAATTTTCTTAACACTGGGTCTGGGGTATATTTTAAAAATACACTTCCTCAGGCCAAAGTGTGTTTACACATTTGAACAATGCAAGGAAGAACTCATTCTTTCCAGAACTTTCTGTTCCAATGTTTGATTAGGGATATGCAAACTGCATGGAAAACAATGGTATTAGAGGGTAACAGTTTCAAAATGCCTTCCAAGATTGCCTGCTTCTGTCAGTGTTTCCTGCTGTGACAAACAGTTGAAAGGAGAGAAGGTAACTGGACTTTTGGCTACTTGTGGAATCCTATTTCTACCACCCTTATCCACCCTTATCCTTTCCAACCCCTCAAAACTAGATAGGAGAGAAAGAAGGATGTGGTGGGAGGGTCGATATTGTTACACTGCTTTCTGCTGATTAGAAACATCAAATTCCTTGGGGAAATTTTGGTCAGGATATCTCCAACCGATAGCCAGCAACCAGTAACCAGTAAACTTTAAGTTGATGTCAAGGTGATACATGATTGGACAGTAGAGAGTGGGAAGAAACCAAGTTTTGGTAAAGCAAAAGAGGAAGAAAAAGGAAGAGATGCAAGAGGAGCCAACATGGAAGCAGACGGGGATGTTTCAGCGCATGGGTTTCTATGGGTCAATTTATATTATCTAGGTGGAAAGTTTATATCTTTGTCAACTGGTTGTAAGCTTATTGTGTAGAGGGATTGTGGACTGAGAATTTAACATATAAACCTGTTTGATAAATTACTGGTTGTTGAGTCGTGACTTTACGGGGCTGTGGAGGACAGTGTGTGAAAGAAATGGCTGAGATGCAGCTGGAACTAGCAGTTCCAGCTTTGTTGTCCATGTGAGGTGAGGGCGGGCAGGGCCTGTGGAATGAGATATATATGTGAAAGGCTTGGCAACAACATGACAAAGAAAAGTGAGTAAAAACAACATGCTGGAGCAGTCAGAGACCACCTAGGACAGAAGCAGCAGGGGCGGGTGGAGTAGACCATGCCTGGGTCAAAAGAAGCCACTGTGAGCATTTAGAGGTAGCTTGGAGCCACTAAGATAAGGATACCCAGCAATGCCATGTGGTCCTACGATTGCCAGCACTAGTGCAGGTTAAAAGGTTATCACTATTTTTTTTTACTGCTACAGTAAACAGCAAACAACAGCAACCAATACACAGCAAACACCAGCCACCAGTAAACGCAACTAGCAACAGCATCAGCAGACAGCAACCAGCAACCAACAGCAACCAGTAACAGTAAGTAGGCAGCAGCCGCAGCTGTAGAGAGCAACAGCAGCAAGGAAATGCTTATTTTGATTCAGGGTTTCAGAAGTATATGGCAATTGGTTCCATCACTGTGCTGACATAAAGCTGTCCAGCAGAGGAAGTGTATATTCAAATGAACTTTCCCATCTCACGGCAGCCAGGGAGGTATTAAGGACAAAAATCATTGTCATAAGGGTCTGATAATATGCTTACTCCAACTAGGACTCTGTAAGTGTCTGCCATGTCTTATAAGATGATCTCAGTCTGAATCTGTCAATAGAGTCATTGGACTAAAACAGAAACCTCAGAGCCCAGTCACCTCTCAATATCACTAGCATCTATAGCCCAAGCCTTGGACATATGAGCCTTCATCCTCATGTTGAAGCCCAACAGCGTCCTCACACCCAGAACTATGATATGTTACCACCCCTGAAGTATGTCTCACATTACAGATCTCAAAGCTATAATTAACATTATTAGTCAGTTGACTTTACGCTAATTTAAAAAAAAGATAACCATCCAGCTGATGGGGGTGGAGATCAGAGGGACCAGAAGTATAGGGAGGACTAGAAATATGAATATTATCAGTTAGGCAATGAATGTATGGTGCCCCTCACCCCGGAGACACTGACTTAATTCTATTAAAACTTGGGCAAGAGTAGATCAGCAAATTGATGCAAACTTCAAGTTTCAATACAAACCCATATGTCCTTGAATTTGGAATCATGGTGAAAGATGAGACATCAAATATGACTGGACAGGTTCTGCAGCCGCCTTCATCCTCCACAGGAGGCAAGAACAAAGTGATTGTCTCCCCTGTCTGGGGTGTGGGGACATGAGAAACCATCATTTCCACACAAGCATCGAGATTGAGGTGTGGGCCATAGCCTGCTTAGCACCCCAACACCAGTGTACAGAAGTCCATCTCAAGTCCTTCAAAGAGCAACTAAGGAAGATCTCCAGAGATGCTTGAATGCCTATTCAGGATCAGCCCTGCCTCTGCAAATATGCACGGGGGCAGACAGTGTGGAACCCATGTTCTGACACCTGAAGAACACATGCACTGATCTCCAGCTGCTGGTGATCATCCTGCCTGGAGAAACTCCTGTGTATGCGTAAGTCAAGCATGTGGGAGACACAGTGCTGGGAATGGCCACATAGTGCATCCAAATAAAGAACGTGGAGAGGACCCCGTCACAGACCCTATCCGATCTCTGCCTAAAGATCAATGGCAAACTGGCAGGCCTTCAGGGTTTCAGCAACCTGTCATCTTCCTGGGAGCTGATGTCACTCACCCACCAGCTGGGGATGGGAAGAAACCTCTGATTGCTGCATCATAGACTGCAGCACTGACAGGAGATCATCCAGGATCTGGCTGCTATAGTTTGAGAGCAGATCATTCAGTTCTACAAATATACATGCTTCAGGCCCACTACATTGTCTTCTACTGAGACGGCATCTCCGAGGGCCAGTTCCAGAAGGTTCTCCATCATGAGTTCTTGACCATCAGAGAGGCCTGCATCAAGCTGGAGAAGGATTATCAGCCAGGGAAGCAGCACCACACACACACACACACACACACACACACACACACACACACACACACACACACATCTGCACAGACAAGATTGAGCAGGTTGGAAAGAGTGGGAACATTCCGGCAGGCACAAGCGTAGACACAAAGATCACCCACCCAACTGAGTTTGACGTCTACCTGTGCAGTCACGCTGGCATCCAGGGTACAAGTCGTCCTTCCCACTACCATGAGCTTTGGGATGACAATCGGTTTTCTCCTGATGATCTGCAGGTTCTGACCTACCAGCTGTTTCACACCTATGTGCACCGCACACAGTCTGTGTCAATACTTGTGGCAGCTTACTATGCTCACCTGGTGGCCTTCCGAGTCTGCTACCACCTGGTGGATAAAGAACAGGACAGCACTGAAGGAAGCCATACCTGTTGGCAGAGCAATGGGCAAGATCACCAAGCGCTGGCCAAGGCGGTCCAGGTCCATCAAGACACACTGTGCACCATGTACTTCTCTTGACATGTTGTATTGTTCAGTGATTGCGTACCAAGTTGGTTTCACACGAGACCAGCTACTCAGACCAACAGATGCCTAGCCCTTCCGTGACAGCCAGCATTGAGCATAAGACATCTTTGGTTTTATTAGATCCTCCATTTTACAGAATGCCTTCCTTCCCAGATTTCAGACTTGGATTTTGAGTTACAGGTTTTTACAAGACCCCCATTGTAGGAAATGTGGTTTGCCAAACCTATAAGCTGCTCACTGAGAGTCCCAATGAAACAACAACGAAATGTCCTAAAGCCAGTCTGTGAATTCTCAGGGCTTTAAAACATTTTAAATGTATTTGGTCATTCAATTTCCTTGTTTTTAACACCTGATTCTCAGTGAAATCGATGATCTCAAACTAGCTGTGAAAACTCTGAGCAAGAAAGCAACACCATTATCACTGCGGTTTTAAAGCCTGGCCCTAAGAAGTTGTCACTAACAATGAGTTTTAAATAATGCACTGTGCCCAGCAGCCCCAGGGCATATGGCTGCTAGGTATCCACAGTGTCTTCCACCAGCCACTGCCTGTCCTTGGGGTCTGAATGAGGCATGGTGGCCAAGAGGATGGTAACATGTGTTAAGGGCAGTGACAAGTTGGAGAGATTGGCAGACAAGTGACATTTTGATTAAAAAAAATTATCTTAAAAAAGAGACAATATACTGACAATCTAATCATAATATTTGTCCTGTAGGACTGTGACATTTATTTTCCAAAGTTTCTAAAGAATATGGGTCTGTGGTGATAAATACAGTACAATCCTTTTCCAAAACAAACAAACAAACAAACAAACAAACTTGGGGTAACAATCTGTATGAGTACTCCCTCATCGGCCCCAGATTAGAGCCCCATCTAACCAACATCTGACCCAAGCTCAGAATTCACTCCTACCCACTTGGACTTCTGGCCAACAAAACCCTTAGAATAAAAGGAGCTATGCCATGACAATAGGAAATGAATACAGAGTCTTAGCAAAGCCTGGGGTCAAAGTCCTAAACCTTCACTGTAATATGTGTCTATATTAGCATAGACACATGCATATATTTTAATTCTAATATTTAAATTTTTATCATGGAAAAAGTTGAAACAACATATTTATCACCTCTTTTCCATTTTTGCACCTGAGTGTGTGAAAGCGAAAGCAAGTGGAGGGAGGAATGGATTTTCAGTGAAGTCCTTGAAAGGACTCTCTTAAATTCTGGCTGGTAGTCCTTCAGCATGAGCACCACTTTGGCTATGACTCAGAGCACATGGAGATTCCACACTCTGGGACCCAAGAGTCTACATTACTTAAAAACCCTAAGATCCTAAGACACTGACATTTGAAATGTCCCACCTACAAGTCCTGTCTTTCCTCTGAACCTACTCTAAATTCTTCCTCATAGGAAACCAGGCGAGGTTTCCCTGTTGGTTGCTCTAACACAATAATCTTCATCTTCCTAGTGCTGTGACCTTTTAATGCAGTTCCTCATACTGTGGTGACCTGAACCATAAAATTATAGTTAAGGTACAATAATCTAACCTGATGAATCGGGGTCACATTAATTTTTTTAAGCTATTGCAAATAATCATAAATGCTCCGGGCATCATTTATCAGAAAAACAAAACTACTCTTTAAAACAACCATAGCTTGTTCTATTGTATGCTCAGCAAATTACCTGGGGCTTTATATACTTGACAGAGCTGTTTGCTGTGTCTTTATAGAGAAACCTGAACACTCATTGAACTTTTACAAATGTATAATTGGATTTATTTTAACATGATAATGTTACCATGCATAATCCCCTCGGATAATCCTCTTTTTAATTATAATGCCACTAAGGAGATATCAGGTTCTTTGTATTTTTGTTGTTTGCTTTTCCCATGACCCAAGGAGGAAATATTCCCATGGAAATTCTATCTAAATAAATGTGGCAACTTGTTTGAAGGAGCTTGGTTTTAGTGGTGATGGCATTGTTGTGAGTGTCTTGCTTGGGTTTCTTTGCTTTCATACGCTCTATCCATTCAGTAATTAATTGTATTTAAATGTGAGTAGACAGTTTACTATGTCTTGTGTTAGGACACAATGACAAACAAGACACCCAGGTCCTCCTCCCCTCATGGAGACGAGAAGACTATTTGTTGCAAGTTATCAAATCTGGGCTCTCCTCTGGGTGCTTCACTTGGATTGTCATGGTGTGTATGTAGTATGCATACCTACACACACATGCATGCATAGAACCAGAGGTTCTTGGGTATCATTCCTCAAAAACCATTCACCTTAGTTTTTGAGACAGGGTCTGTCACTTGTGTCTGAGACTAAAATTAAGCTAGGCTGGAGCCTCAGGGTCTCCTGCTTCTACTTCCCAGTGTTTGGATGATAAGTGTGTACTACCATATCTGCTTGGTTTTTGTCTTGGTTTTTGTTTGTTTGTTTGTTTACTTATTTTAATGTGGTTCTGGGGACCAAACTTGGGTCATCATGCTTGCACATCAAACACATACCGACTCAGCTAGTCCCCTCCCACCAATTCCAGATTGTGTCTTTTACTTCTTACAACCTAAAGACAGGTACAGCTGCATCATACAGATAGGGAAACCAAAATTTTGAGGTTGAGTGTTTTTTCCATTGTCACATTGCTTTGATGAAACAGATCAGGAATTTTAATTTATGATGCTTTGCATATGTTTGACCCAGGAAGTGGCATTATTAGAAGGTATGGAATCTGTTAGAGTAGGTGTGTCACTGGGGGTGGGAGGGTGGGCTTTAAGATCCTCATCCTAGCTGCCTAGAAGCCAGTATTCTGCTAGCAACCTTCAGATGAAGATCTGAACTCTCAGTTTCTCCTGCACTATGCCTGCCTAGACGCTGCCATGCTCCTGCCTTAATAATAATGAACTGGAACTCTGAATGTGTAATCCAGCCCCAATTAAATGCTGTCCTTTTTAAGAGTTGCCTTGGTCATGGTATCTGTTCAGAGCAGTAAAACCAGATGACACAGTCCAACAAACCCATGTCCCTGTTGCAATAGTACCTTACTTTTTCCAATTGCTCTTCCATGCAGAACTACCTATTTTTTTCGGGTGAATTTCTCTGTGTTCTATGCACGAAAACCTCCTATAAAGCCCTTGTTCAAACAGACAGATCTAAAACGTGACCCAGTCCTGCACATCTAAGCAAGCTTCTGGTTCTCCATATACATTTTTCACTGAGCCCTCTCAGCCTCTAATCCTGCATTCCTCACTAAACTCCAATTGACAGTATCATGTCATTTTGTGTGTTCACTTGCTGTTTCAAACCTAGATCATAGTTTACAAAATAGACTATCAAATCCTTTCTCCAAGACCTACATTATCTTTTCTCTTACATATGCTATAGAACTTGAGCAGAAAATTGGGTCCTCAACATATTACAAGGGTCTTGTCCATATCTGAACAAATTCTCTAGTCCCACAACCTCTCATAGATTCATAGAAAGAATGTGTGATATCTTAACCATAAAAGAGAATATTCTCACCTGTCTGCCTCTTCTCTTTCATTGTACTGCTGCTGTGAAGACATTGCTATGTCCCACAACAGTAACTGCAGGGCTTTGCATGGCTGGTTCGTAATGACTTCACATCCTAGCTTACACAATGAAAGTGGACTTGCCCATCTACCTTAAGCTGTGAGCCAAGGCCAAAGGTACATATCACTGAGACATATAGCCTGACTTTGAAGGACAGAAGCTTATGACTCTGTCATTGGTCGTTCCCTGATTTGATAACATACAGACATGTTTAGTCTTCCTCTAGGCACTTAACACAGCATCGGGAGGCCATTTATCATCATCTGTGCTCTGCAGCCTCCTAGACAGTGACATGCCCTGGCCCAGTCATGTAGAAAAAGTGTTCTCTCAATGACTGTTGACTGTTCTGAATTTATTGAGGGATTATTTCTGGGAACCTCCTTTCTGGAAGCTGCTGAAGCTTCATGAAGTGTTGATAGGCTCTGGCTCCTCAAAATGGTTCAGGGCAGCCACAAAGTCTTTCTCTCATTAAGATATTTTGGCTAAGCTTAACTTCCATATCCCACCTTTCCTGTTGTTTCCCATTGAAGTATCAAGTCCCCTGAAGCTGTGGCATGGTGCTTGTAGTGGCCCCGATGGTTGGTGTGTGGAGAAAGGTCTTGAGACAGAAAAAGTCTATGTGTTTCCATTTTTCATAGTAGCTGCTATCTGTTAGCCTTGGCTAGGAGATACTGCTGATTTAGTGCCTCTTTAGAACAATAGGAAGAAGCCAACAGATGCTTTGTGGACCAGAGAGAGGGCTGGAATGTTTCCTGCAGGTGAACACCGACCACTCAGGACCTGTCTCCTCAGGTACCCTCTGGGCCCCTGTACCCTGGTCGATCTAAAAGCTTATCGTTTGCCAACATTTCTCACTCTCCATTTCTGTCAAGTTTGCCCTGTGTCCCATGCAGACTTCTTCAGAGAAGACATAAACCAGAGCCCTCCGTTGCTCATGCTTTCCTGGTCTCTCACAGAAAGCATGCCTCTGAGCTCTGGGGAAGGGCTTTGCAGTAAGTCTTCTTGCCTCTGCCTCCCAATCCTCAGTCATCCATTAGATAACAGAGTATTTATGTCCACACTTACGGCAGCAGATCCCAGTGATCACACGGGAGAGGGATTAGAAGTCCTGAACCTCTGGCTTAATGTTTCAAAACGCTATTACTTACTATCTCAAGTGTTTGCTACATTTTCTTCCCTCTTTATGGTACCTTATCTCATATTTCAACTCCCAGGTTCCCCATCAGCTCACAGGATGTGAACAGCTCAGGACCTTTCTGAACACACATCTCTTCAATTGGAAAATACCCAGAGGCTGACTAAACGGATGCAGAGACCACAGTCAAGCATTAAACTGAGCTCAGGAAATCTTATGGGAAAGTTGGGGCAAGATTTGAGAAACCCAAAGGGGATAAGGACTCTGTTGCCTGCTCTTAACTGGGCTTCTTTGTCTGGCCTCAAAGTGAGAGGATGTACCTAATTCTGCAGTAGCTTGAGATACCAGGGTCGGTTGGTACCAGGGGCTGGGGGTAACCTCTCCCTTCTCAGAGGAGAAGGAAAGGGGGTATGGGTAGAGGAGTTCTGTGGAGGGGGGCACTGAGAAGTGTGCTGCAATTGGGATGTAAGATGAATGACTAGATGGTTGGATGGAAAAATAAACATTAAAAATTGAAAAGAATATACACAAAGCTTCTTTTAGCTCCTTTTGTGTCTCTATAGCTCTTTCTAACTTATATCTCATGCAGCCCCAAGGCTCCTCCTTAGATTTCTGCTGTAGCTGGGCATTATTTCCTAAGTAAAGACATTTGTTATGTGACTCTGTGGCTCCTTTCCTTCTTGATATTGCCCTATTCACAGCCATTTTCCCTAAGGGGCTCTGAGAAGCTCCCCTGACTCATGGTGAACAGTTTGGCCTCACAGTCAAGTGGTCAGACAGGACATTAGGTCACAGACTTATTCATCAGATAAAAGTCACACTGAAAATGTAATGGAAGCTACTATCTGTGCTCCTGGCCAAAAAGGAAATACCCAGTTAGGTAAACTAGTCGAATTAAGCTCTCCAGCAAGCCATAGAGATGGGATATGCTAAAGACCTAAGTAAGAAAATCATCGGCCACAACATGAATTCAGGTCCTTAAGGAAAGTCCCCTGAAGAGTCATTCTGAACATAGTCACCATCCTGTGGTGCATGTGACTGTGGTACAAGCTTCGTGACACGTAAGTTACTTCACAGTGAATAAATCTGCTGGAATGTTAAACTGTTTGTCGGTTGACATTGTCCCATATGAGCTGATACATCGCCATTACGAAATGCCCATTTCCTTGAAAACTGACAGATATGATGTAAGTGAAGAGTTGTGATGCTCAGAAGGTCATCACTCTGCTGTATGTAGATCGCCAACTTCTTCTCCATCACACTGGCACTGAACAGGGATCTCCAAGGAAGCTTTGCAAGACTCAGATGACTTTCAGCTTGTTCCCCATCTTGTAGATCAGATTGCTGCTCACGTTCCTATGAACACCGTAACTGTTCATGAGATTAGAGGGCAAAGTGAGAGTCCATCTTTTTCTTTTGAGAAAGAATCTTTTAATTTTCACCATTTCTTTTTTTATTGCACAAATTCTGATTGTTTTTCCTTGATCTCATCCTTCCTTTCTTTTTTTTTTTTTTTAATGAAATTCTATATATGCAGATGGCTAGAAGGTTAAGTCAAGCTTGGAGTAGCTTCCTTCTGAGAGTTAAAACCTTCACTTGATTTTTCTTATGACACATAATTTTTGTACTCATTTTTAAACACTTACAGAATTTATTTTTAAAGCTGGTCAGTTGCTGAGCGCGCTCCTGTACCTTGGCTCCATGCGCAGCCTCTACCACTGTCAATATCCCACACTGACCAGCAATAATCACTCTGGAGCATCTTTGGTTTTAAGATATTCTGTGGTTTCAACAGGACAGGAACTGACACTTCAGCATTATATAGACTAGATCGACTATCCTAAAATTCTTTCACCGTCTGTACATAATAGCCTTTTCCCCAGCCCCCGGCGACCACCGAACTTCTTTATCTCTATAGTTTTGCTCTGTCTGGAATGTGCTGGACATCATGTGGTATGCAGTCTTCCTGGGTTGTCTTCTCTCATTTCCCAGAAGTCCCTGAGTGTCTGCCCATGGCCTCAAAGCTCACTGAATGTGCCTCTATCATTTGGTTCCATTTGTTTATCTATTCGCCTTCATAATGATGTGTTGGTTGTCCCCAAGCTTTAACAGTTACAAATTAAGCTACTATAAACATCTGTGTGCATGATTTTGCAGACACCTAAATTTTTGATGTGGTTGAATAAAATATCAATGAGTATGATGGCTGGACCTATGAGAATAGGTTTAAATTTGTTTTTTTAAAAGTATATTCAGGAGTGTTTTCATGTTCAGGTAATCAATCAGGCCTGCCTCTTCAAACACTTGGATTTCCATCTTCTTCTTAACTTCCATCCTTCAGCCAGGTTAACACCATCAACCCAGAACCGTCTCCACTACACAGGTTAGAAAACTGAGATTACCTGGTAAGCCACTGGGAAAAGTAGGAAACTAGGCTCTGGACTTGCACCCTGCCACCTGATCTGGGGCTTAGTATTTCTTAGTCTAGCGTGCAAGCTTAGCCAAAAACCGCCACTTGGCACTGAGGGAGGACCTATGGTTCTCCTTCCCACGTGAATGAAGAGGTGACGGAGGGACTGAGCTAAAGAGCTTTGTGGAAATGTCAGTTGGCTGTACAGCACAAGTCGATAGAGATGCCCTCTAGTGCTGAATCCTTCTTTCCCTTCCAAACCTAATAATTCTCTCTGTCTCTCTGTATCTGTCTGTCTGCCTGTCTCTATCTATCTATCTATCTATCTATCTATCTATCTATCTATCTATCTATCTATCTATTTATCTGTCTGTCTGTCTGTCTGTCTGTCTGTCTGTATCTGTCTGTCTATCTATCATCCGTCTGCCTGTCTGTCTGCATTTGTCTGTCTATCTCTATCTGTCTGTCTGTCTGTATCTGTCTGATTATCTATCTATCATCTATCTGTCTGCCTGTCTGTCTTTCTGTATCTGTCTGTCTATCTTTCTTTCTATCCACCTCTCTTATTTATACCCCCTCCCTGTCTTTGTTTTCCTCCTCCATTTCTCTCTCTGTTTTCTCTGTCTCCTTTTAATGGACATAGGTGCATGTTTTCATTAGTCATTGCCTCTGCAAAGCAGACAGTTTGTGACTCATTTCCGTCCAACATGACCGTGTCAAGTCAGGACTGTCCCCATAAGATGCTAATAAGGAGACTGGAATTCAAAACACTTCCCTTATATAATTGAATATTGAAGGTGTCTAACAAGTTTTAGCTGCAAGTGGTACAGTAAGGTAATCATTCTTTCCGGGATGTGTGCTAGCAGTTTTTAAAGAAGTCTCCAACACTGAGACTCCAGATTACGTTAAATCATAATGTACTCAAAGCAAAAGAAGTAGTAATTTATTTCCAGGAATTAATACATGAAAATACCTTTCAAGAGAACCAGTCAATCAAATAGCCTTGTATCAATTTCAGAAAAAGGGAGTCATAGTGAATAATAGGGCTCTCCTGTGCTGGCTGGAAATATGACAGATATAGGTTGAGAAGAAATAAACCAAGAGAACACTGTGTTAGGTTGGGAGGGAATTTTATGTCTGGTATCCAAGAAGGATGAGGAAAACTCAGGCCAAAATCATGCCGATCATTCCTCCTCCTCACCACCTAAGCCAGAAGTGAGGATCTCGGCTCAGTCTAGAGGAGCATGTTCTTTAAGAAAACAAGAAGCTGTCTTCTATCTGTTCATCCAGGCATTGATCTATTCACTCAAACAATTTTGATTATCACTTTTGGATTGTATAAGATGTATGTACTCAGACAGCAGTGTCTCACTGCCTCAGTTAGGATTCCTACTGCTGTGACGAAACACCATGACCAAAAGTAACTTGGGAAGGAGGGGGTGTGTTTAAACTTACAACTCTCGGGTCACATACCATCACTGAGGGGAGTCAGAGCAGCGCTCGAGGCAGGAACTGAACAGAAGCCAGGAGAGAATATTGTATGCCCAACTTCCTTTTGTATACTAACTCAAGGATGGCACTGCCCACAGAAAGCTGGGCCTTCTCACGTCAGTCACTGAAGTAAATACCCACGGTCATGCCAACAGGCCAGTCTGGTGGCAGCATTTTTTCTCAACTGAGATCCTCTCTTCCCAAGTGACTAGCTTGGCAAATGTCAAGTTGGCAAAACACCAGCCCAACACACTCATTTTGTCACCTGACAGACAGGGATAATACAGTTCCCTCCAAGCGACTCGTAAGCCTTATAGCTACAAATGTGTGTAAAAGAACTTGGCCCCAGAAAGCCATTCAATTCAATGTCTTCTTCCTGTTCCCGTGTTCTAGACACTGTGGCATAAACAGTGTGATGCAAATAGTTTACACTGCACTGAAAAATCCCTCTGCCTTTATAGCAGCCTCCTAGTGGGTACCTTAATGTTGGATGGCAAAACTAGACCAGAAACTGTACATGGCACAGTGGTCTTTAATTTACGGATGAGAAAATGTGGTTCGAATCCTTGGAGAGCTTCCCATGGTTACAGCTAATAAGCTCCCTGAGCCTGGGAATGATGTCAACCAACTTGCAGCTCAATGATACCCTGGTGCCCTTTGCTGACTCAAGTACTGGAGTTCCATTCAGGGTCTGATACTGGAGTTCCTCGGAACTTGGAGAAGTGATGGAAGAAAGTGTTTTGATTCCCTTCCCTTACTGTACAACCTTGATTTATGAGACGAAAGTAGCAGTCTACTTGTTAAAGTTTGAATAATGCTTAAGGCAGAGAGGGAAAGACACGTGCATCACTATTTTTCTAATATACACTAACTTTGGTTAATAAAATATGTTGCAATCTTCTTTTCTAAGATTTACTGAGCACTTAATGAGTCAGGCATGATTTTAAATTCTTTGTAGACAATTGTCTCTTTAGGGAACCCATACTTCCTGTTCAGGGGTCTTCTGCCCTCAAAGAGAAACATGGCTCTGAAAGAGATTTTGTGAGAAGAGTTCCTTTATTGTGGGCAGTTCAAATGTGCACCCTTGGTCCCAGACCAGAAAGGTAGCTGTGTGGGCTAGTGTGTTTAAACCATGATGAGTCAGTGCAGTGTCTACTTTTCAGTTACTATGATAAAATGGCATAGGCAAGGCAACTTATATTAGAAAGAGTGTATTGGGCTTTATGGTTCCAGTGGGATAAGAGCACATCCTGACAGGGAAGCCTGAAAAAACACAGCAGCCATTCCTTGGTGAAAGGAAGTTTGGAGCTTGCATCTTCAAATAGCAAATGCAATGGAGAAAGAATGAACTGGAAATCCCGAAGCCCATCCCCAGAAAGGAGGTGTGCCTTAAACCTCCTCAAACAGTGCCACTAACTGGGAACCAAGTTGTTCAAACACAGGAAACTATGAGAGACTTTTCACATTCCAACCACTACACGTAGTCTTCTTATAGTTGAACAGAAGATCCTTGTAGATTGCCAAAGCCGGGATTTATTCTCTAGTTTATCTGCCCCTAATGCCGAAAGCACTGGTTTTAACAATGTAGGATAAAATGTCTTTCAGTGGAAAATCTCACTCAAAGGACAATAGCAATGTGGGCATCCCTCAGTTGAAACCTTAAATGTGGTTCAGAAAGCTGCCTGTTTTTTCACAAGACCTTAGCCCCCGTATTTGTGGAAAGGCTCCCTCTTTTAAGACAGGCAAGGGTTTGTCTCTGAGGTCTGTGGTGCAGCGCTGTGTGGAAAGAGAAGCATTGTGGTCAGAATGCTTCTGGTTAGACAGGGACCTACCTGCAAGTGAGGTTCTCCAGTACACCAATTCCCAATCTCCAAAGATCCCAGATCTTCCTGAACACATTTTCAAAGATGGCCTGGACCTAATATGATGGTGGTTTCTCTGTTTTCAGAGCATTAAGAGGCAAAAAGACCACTTTTCCCATCCTGCTCAGAACTCCACCTAGAGTTCTAGAATATACAGTCCCCGTCATTACGTGGTGTTTGAAGGCTTATATGTTTTGCAGTATGATTCACGCTGTGCTGTTGCAAATAAACTTTTAACTTCCATCACTGTCTTTCTCAAGCTATGATCACAGGATGAGAATTCAACCTGGCAACTAACAAACTTTTATTCTAGATTCTGGGGGGGACAGATTGGTTAAATGACTGGTACACACTGAGGAGGACCTGAGTTTGACTCCCAGAACCCACTTATAAAGGGTCAGGTGTGGTGGTGCATTCTTGTAATACCAGTGCCAGGGAGGTGGACACAGGAGTCTAGGGTTTCCTGGTCAGCCAGCATAACCGAATGAAGAGCCCAAGGTCGCAGTAAGAAACCCTGTCTCAAAAACAAGAGGAGCTGTGCTGAGGTACCTAGGATTGCTGGAAGAGAAGAATGGGGTGGATATGATCAAGATACATAATCTACACATATAAAATGTCCAAGAATAAATAAAAGATAGTCTAAGTTTTTTAACTAAAAGTAAATTAAAAATAACTTTTAAACAAATGGTTCATGAGGACCAACACCTAAGGTTGACCTCTGGTCTTACACACACACACAGATAGATAGATAGATAGATAGATAGATAGATAGATAGATAGATAGATAGATAGAGAAACAGAGACAGACAGAGACAGAGAGAGACAGACAGAGACAGAGACAGACAGAGACAGAGAGAGACAGACAGACAGAGACAGAAACAGACAGAGACAGACAGAGACAGACAGAGGCAGAGAGAGACAGAGAGCATGTACATGCATAGATACAAGCATATTCTCCCTCCCATACACACAAGCAAACACATACACAGTGTTTAAATCAGGGCTTAGCAAATGTTTTTGGTTAAGAGCCAACTGAAAATATTTTCAGACTTGGAAGCCCTGTAAGCTTTATTGAAACCACTTACTTTAGCCAGGGCAGTCCAAAATAGCCACAGACAAGTCACAAATCAGTGAGCATGGTTGTCCGAGCTCCGATAAAGCTACTACAGTACACAGGAAATTTCACATAACGTTCATGGGTCATGAAATATTATGATGGGTTTTTCCCCTGACCACAGGGGAAAAAATGTGAAAAGACATAAAAACAGAGGGGCAGGGCTGGTCACAGACTTCGTACTGTCAACCCCTGCTCTAAGTGATTCCAGTAGAATCTTGGCTGAGAAGCAGAAAATGTTGCTCTCTGTTTTGCTGTTGGTCTTTTAAACACTCTGAGTCACAATATGAAGCCGATATAGATAATGGGGTAGTGGTGACATAGCCCAAGCTACCCCTTAACCTTCAGTCTTGCCTCCCCTCTGGAGTCCTGGAACAAGTATGCCACACCACACCAGAACACTAAAAAATCTTTTAGCTTACATGATTTGGATGGTTTGCAAACCATCTAATTTACTAGAGTTCATGGTGGTAGTCAATGTTACACATCAATTTGGATACATATAAAGTTGGATCACACATATAAAATACAGTTGACCACAATACCCAGTTACTTGGTTAAATACTAGCTGAAATATTATTGTAAAAACGTACTCTAGGCGAGATTAATATTGATATCAGTAAGGCTGGAAAGATTGCTCAGCTGCTCTTCCAGAGGTCCTGAGTTCAAACCCCAGCAACCACATGGTGGCTCACAACCATCTGTAGTGGGATCTAAGGCTCTCTTCTGGTGTTTCTGAAATCAGCTACAGTGTACTCATATAAATAAAATAAATAAATATAAATTTTAAAAAATTGACATCAGTAGACTTACTCAAAGCAGATTACTTTCTGATGCAGGTGAACCTTGTCCAATCAGTTCAAGAGCTAAAGAGCAAAGGCACAGAACTCCCTTTAAGAAAATGTATGTCTCAGTGGTTAAGAGCACCTGCTGTTCTTCCAGGGGACCTGAGTTCAATTCCCAGCACTCACAACTGTGTGTAACCCCAGTTCCAGGATACTTGGCACCTTACATAGACATAATTTCAGGCAAAATACCAATGCATATAAAAACGATGAATTGTCTTCTTTTCTTTCAAAAAGAAAGAAGAAAGGGTTGCCTATGGCCTCAGGCTGTGGCAGCCCTTCTCTGACTTCCTCCTCCCTCCAGACTTTGAAGCTGTTAGCATCTACAATTGTGTGAGGTGGTCTCCTAAATCAATTGATTTCTCTGTCTATCTGTATCTCTATCAGTCTGTTTCTCTCTTTCCACGTGCTCACATTTTCTTGTTTCTGTGTCTCTGGAGGTCCTTGATACATCTTCCTTTTGTGATCTTTAAGTGCTGAGTCTGGCGCTGGAGAGATGGCTCATCAGTTGAGAGCGCTTCTGTTCTTTCAGAGGACCAGGATTCAGCTCCCCAAACTCTAGTTCCAGGGAATCTGACACCCTCTTCTGGACTCCACAGACATCAGACACACATGCACACACAGCCTTTTACAATGATACTGAGCTACCTACCTCCCAAGTACTGGGACCTTGGGCAGGCAGCTCCATACCCAGTGTGTACGATGCAGCCAGTCTTTCTTGCACGTCAGGCAAGCCCTTTGCCAGATGAACTGTATGTTCAGCTCATATGTTCTTTCCATCCTTCTCCTTTCTCTCCTCCTTAATTTTCATACAGACTCCCTCACTGTGGTCCAGGCTGGTCTCAAACTTGCAACAATCCTCCTGCCTCAGCTTTTGAAGTACAAGGATTAAAGGTGTGGATCACTGAGTCTGGCTGATTTATTTTCCTAATAAAGATATTTTTATTTCAATTGGTAATGTGACAGTTACTTTATGGAAACCTTTCTTAGTCAAGAAAGTTACTAGATCACTTCATGAATTTAAAGCAATAAGGCAGTTTAATTGCAATCCCAGGAGTCCTCAAAATAGCTTTCTTTTTTTTTTAAAGGTATTTTTTTTTAAAGATTTATTTATTATATGTGAGCACACTCTTTAGACACACCAGAAGAGGGCATCAGATCCCATTACAGATGGTTGTGAGCCACCATGTGGTTGCTGGGATTCGAACTCAGGACCTCTGGAAGAGCAGTCAGTGCTCTTAACCACTGAGCCATCTCTCTAGCCCATCAAAATAGCTTTCTATAAGTTTGATTAGTGCAACCTTCACCTACTTAGGAACTGAAATGACACTTTTATATTGATTGTGTTCTAATCCCCTTATCTTTTGGAATCTACACATTCTTTAAAACATCCAGTTGAAACCTAGAAATACATTATAGCTGAAGTTTGTCATTTTTTTTCAAGTTTATTCACATTAAAATAAATCATAGAATGTCATTGTTTCTTTTACTATTATTTTCTCTTAGTATTTTTTTTCTTTTTTAAAACATGTGTACATGGGCTGGAGAGATGGCTCAACAGTTAAGAGCCTTGACTGCTCTTCCAGAGATCCTGAGTTCAATTCCCAGCAACCACATGGTGGCTCACAACCATCTGTATTGGGATCAGATGACCTCTTCTGCTATGTCTGAGGACAGCTACAGTGTACTTACATATGTAAAATCTTTTTTAAAGTGTGTACTTGTGTGTGTGTGTGTGTGTGTGTGTGTGTGAATGAGAGGTGTAGAGGTGTTGTTTATCCCCTGGAGCTGGAGTTACCAGCAGTTGTGAGCCAAATTCTGGTCCTGTGCTCTTAACTGCTGAGCCAGCTCTCCAACCCCCTAACTTTTTCTTAAAGTATGTTTTGTTGGCACATTGCCTCCTTGTTCCATAAACTGGTCCCTGAACAAGAAATTGTGCAGAAAAAAAAATTGGAAGCTCTGCATGCTGCCTGCCACCTGTAGGGATTTGTAATATATTTGGCCTATAAAAGATTTGAGAGATCCTATAGCAAAGAAACCCACTTAAATGTATTGAACGCAGCAGTTCCCAAACACATCTGACTGCAGTATTGTTCTCTTTCTTTTCCCTCAAAGTATCTATTGGAACACATATTGGAAAATGTCTCATTATAACTTCCTATCCTCCGTAAGGGTCACAATAAGGCTACAGGGAATATTTCCTTAAGGATAAGCAATGAATCAAGAGTGTACATCATCTCGGGGAAACAATGGGAGTTACTGCATGAAATGAACAGGCTCAGTTCTATGAACTTTCCTTTGCTTACTGTGCAATGCATATTGCGACAGTGTCCCCTCTGCAAACCAGTACATCTGCAACCTTAGAGGCGGTCTCTTGCTTACTCTGTGAACTGAGAGGTTTTACTCTGATTCTACGGCTGTCTGTAAAGGGGGAATGTGACATTTCCTTCCTTGACCTGTTTCAGAAATATCTGCTGCTGGTAAATGTAACCCAACCACCTGAATAAGAAGAAGGAAGGAGTTAACCCTTCTTGTCCAAGGAGACGGGAACACAATAGTTGTGTACCCTGGGTCTTGCATGGCTCCTTTCCATACTTCTGGTAAAAGCAGCAGCCTGCAGTGTGATTGGTCTGATGCTACCTGGGTGTCACTGGAGCCTTTTGGAATCCACAACAGACCAGCAAAAGGAACCTGGGCATTAGAGATGGGGAGACGGGAACCTACCATAGCCTGACCCTTTTTCTGACAATGGAAATACATGTTCTGATTACAAAACCTGGTCTCTCTGCTAGCAGCTGCTTCTCTTCACATTTCCAGGCCAGAGCCCAAAGGCAAGCCTCCCCCCATATTGCTAACTGGACCCCATTTTAGAGAGGTTCATACCTTGCTTAGTGTAATCACTCAGGGCACTTCTTAACCAGGTGGACACTGGAAACCTCTTTCCCAGCAACTCTAAATTAATCGTCCTGTAGTCGGTCCTCAGTATCAATGGCTGCTGATAGCTGCTGAGCACTGAGCAGTTGAACTGTGAACTTGTGTGTCTTTGGCAAGGTTCTAGGAATGGGGCGTTCTTTCTACCCCGCAGTCCAGGAAGTGTACGCTGTGTCTCACAAACAGTACTTCCAATCACTGTGTGCATATAATCCTCTGTTGGATTCTTGAGCCCTTAATGTTCTAACAAAGCAAAGTCCACTCGATCAATCCATGGAAGGCCAAATGGCCCATCGTAGGCATCCGAGATCTTATCAGTGTAATAGAGGAAAACTTGTTGAGTTTTGCTCATTGTAAGAAATTAGCTGAAAGTTGCTGGCCCCACCCAGCCCTCTTCTTGGGAGAAGGTCTCTGCTCTCTAGCCTGGGAACTAACAGGCTGTAGCCCTCTGGCAGCAACTGCTGTCTAGAGGTCCTGCCCATGGGAAATCCTATCTGTGGCTGCCAGCTCACCCACCTGCTCTAAGAAAGCCTCCAACTCTCTAAAGGGCCTGGCCTAAGTCACACTGTTGCCAACTCACTGCTTCTTTTGGAATTTTCAAATTATATCTATGTGTTTCATACTATGTCATTGTCTTATTTTCTCTTACTGAAATGGACAAGGAAATACCGATTCTAACCCTAACTGAATCTTACTGTTCTAATCTATATAATGGAGTCTAAGTAATCCCATGCTAGCTCTGTTCTCCAGAATGGGCTATTCCATTCCAAGGATTTTTGGAATCTGTTCAGTGAGAAAAGACAAACACAGGGGGCACAGAGGGGGACGTACTTGCTGAGAGTAAAGTAGGCTTCAGCGATACACAAACTACTGAGGAGGAGAGACAGCCTTGTCAAGGGAAGGATCTTCAGTCTTTCCTTGCCCTTGTTTCAACTCTAAAAAGCCACTAGAAGATCCTATTGACTAATTGTTTCTTTAGACCTTGATCTAACAGTACCCAAGTGCATAAGCACACAAAGTGTCCTGTTTCTGTGGCTCTTTGCTGACTATCCCTGTTTACACCTCTCTGCTCTTCCCTGGCACCCTCTGACCTTTCTTAATTGACCACTAAACGTGCAGCCCACATGTCAATGTTGTTCCCAGTTGAGCTCTCAACCTTGCCTTGAGTTTGGGGCCACAGACACTCCCTATGCCAGCTCTGGTGTCTACCAGCCTGCAGCCTCCTTCATACAAGGGAATTCAGGCAGCCTTGAGCTTGAGAGAAAGGTTCTTCAGAGGAAGCACAAGTCCATACCGTCAAGAACATTTTAGGAGAAGCTTCCACATTGTCTCCCACTCACATCAGTTTGATTATGTTGACTAACCTCCAGGAAAGACAGGAATTGAAATGAAGCATCTTTCTGTTGGAGGGGAATCAGGAGCGTCGGGTGTTTGTTTTGGCTCCCATTTGGGCAAATGTCCTCATCCTTCAGGGTGCAGAGTACTAATCTGTAAGTAAGCTGATGAGATTGAGAGAGCTCTGTGGGCTCGCCCAGCCCTGACAGGAGAAGGAATCGAATGTTTCTGAGTCTCCTTGTGTACACTTCTGCCCAACTTCTCCTCCATGAATGCCAAGGACAAGATAAGTATGGCCATATGATCATGCTCAATAAATCTTTAAGACTGATTTTTTTTTTTTTTAGAGTATTTAGACCAAATGACATTTCCATGGAGTTTCTTTTTAAAATTCATAAACAACCAATCCCAGTGTAATCTGTATTGTTTTAAAAAATGCAGACACAAATTCAACTTATAACCTGTACATCGTTAACATATGCTTATATCTTAGCATCATCAAATACTAAAACTATTCAAATAAGGACATCTATACAAGTCTCTAGACTGAAAGAAATGGCAAATTAAAAACTAGAGCTTGAGAGATGGCTTAAAGCCCAAGGACATCGCTGCTCTTACAGAGGACCAGATTCCTGTACCCACAAAGTGACCTGTAACTCCAGCTCCAGGGGAACTGCCACTCTTCTGGCCTCCACAGGCATCTGCACTCAAACACACACACACACACACACCCATAGATAAACTCCCTCCGTGGATTGCTTCCACCCAAAAGGAAAACAGCCTGGAGTCATGTTCTAGAGGATAGATATATTCTGTCGTTGTTCGGCAGTTCTAAATATTGGAGTAGGCCAGATGGGTAAGGTGCCCAGATCCTCCAGGCTCAGAATAGACCGAGGACACAAAACAAGACTTTCTCTTGGTCATAGTATAAAACTTCTCCAGCCACATTGGTAGTGTGTGTGTGTGTGTGTGTGTGTGTGTGTGTTAGTTAGTTAAATTTTTTTCTCTAATTTTTTATTGACTCTCTGAATTTCACATCATATACCCCAATCTCAATCATCTCCCCATTCCTCTGTCCTCGAAACCTCTACTCCCAAAAGAAAACAAACAAAAAATTAAATAAAAATTAGCTCTCTGTGGAAGCTTCAGTGTGTCACACACTATACCTTTTGTCCAAGTATCTTTACTTGCACGTTTATTGCTACGAGTGATTTCGGCCTGGTTTCACTGGCCTCTATCTTCTGCCACGATATCAACACTAGGTAGATGTTGGGGGTGGACCAACTCCAACCTTAGGATCTGGGTCTGTGTGGTAACTGAATTGTTCAACCTACCAGCTCTCCTAATCTGCCCAGGCAGGGGGCAGGGCTGGGTCACCCTCACTTACACCAGCAGGGTCAGATGTCCAGCCCTGCCCAGGTGACATGTGGAGCCTGCTGTCCCAAGTGCTACTGTCAGCGAGGTGCAGGCCCAGTTCTCCCACACTGCCCAGGTGACTAACAGGCAGCCAGTAAGGGGCAGGGCCAGCGCTGCACAGCCCTAGGACATAAACATGGCACACAGAGATCAACACAGTAGAACTACTCCTTATCATGCTTTATTGACGGACACATGTCTGCAGAGTTGTCACACAGAAAGGACACCAAGAGTGAGTTGTGGAATAACTTATGGATTCTGCAGAATTATGAAGTCTCAGTTTACGTTCAGCCTCTGTAACAAATGTGCCACTCTGGGGGTGAGGGGACTTGGACCATGGGAGAGCCTGTGAGGACAACAGAAACAGGAATTCTATTCTCGGCCCAATTTTACTATGAACCTGACATGGTTCCTAAATAAATAAATCCTGGTTAAAATTAAAAAAAAAAAAAAAAACTTGTGCATACTATCTCATACCTATAATCCCAGGAAATGGAGAAAGGTGAGTTTGTGGGCAACTTAAAATGCACGGTAGAGCCCACGGGGCAAGGGATGCCACCTCCATCGGTAGAGTCTTTGCCTAACATGCACAGAGGCCTGGGTCCGATCCTCAGCACCACATAAACTAGACACGGGCACAGCCTGGAACCCCATCCCTTGAGAAGTGAAAACAGGAGCTTCAGAAGTTCCACTGTGTCTGTCATACGTGGCTACGGTCCAAGATGGAAGGCAGCCTGGACTACAGGAGACTCTGTCTCCAACAAACAGACAGGGAGTAGAATATGCAACCTTGCTTTACATTTTTCTTTTACCTGGAGGAATTTTGAGAATAGTGAACTGCTCCAAACCCTGAGAAACAGTCATGTCTCCCTGACTACACATTCTCCTCTGCGTGATGCTAAGGGATAACCTGCCTTCTGCTCCTGGGTCCCCCCCCCCCACCCCACACTCTTTTGAACCTCTTTCTCCCATTCTATGACTTACACGTATCTTTATCAAACCAAGAATCATCTACTAAGTTCTTGTACCCAGAGAATTCAAAAAGTTTTCCCTTTTTCCTACCAGGCACTCAGCATTGGCTTGTCCCAAATAGAAAGAATTGCCTCCCAACTCAACTCTTCAAATACCCAGACACTGCATTAAAACATACAGTCCACTGTGTGGACAGGAACACCAGTCAGTCTTCTTGATAATTCACAACAGTCTTCCTTCTCATCGGCTACACTATACCAAATACTTGGGGTATCTGTAATCCTTCTAAAAGTCCAATAAAATTACATTACAATCAAAGGATTAAAAAAAAAATAAACATAAGCCAGAGAGCACAAAATGTCCATGGAGAGATGACAGCCACGCAGTTTCGGAAGGCAGGAAGTAAAGGGAAAACAGAAACTGGCTTGGCCTGGCAGTGAAAACTAGTACCCAAGTTGGAGATGGGCAAACCCAGAAACAATCCAAATAACATCGGAGGAACCCGGAGGGCTCAAGAGGATGGGGCACAGGCTTCTTATGAAAGCAAGCAAATCTCACGCATGTTCCATCTCATAAACATGGCCTCTAGCTTCTGTTTACTTTGTCTAAGAGCATGCCAAAGACGTGCCCTGCTGGAACAAAGGGAAACCAAAGCCTTAGCTGAGTTACTATTTAACACGAGAAGAGGCTTGTCCGTGAAGGAATCCCCCTGGGCTGTAGACTTAGGAAAGTTACATCATCAATGTGAGGTCATGCAGCTCCTGCAGTCGGCCTTAGAGCTAGGAAACAAACCCGGGTATGTTTGATGTAAAGGCCACAACGGAGAGCTTCTGCTTCCAGGAAGTTCTGGGCCAGAAAATGCCTTAACATGGGTGTCAGCAGTACCAAATCTCAAATGCACCATGAAAATTAAACAAGTCCACTCACAGCTCATCCAAGGAGCTTTTGACATATGAGACCCTAAATCCTGCTATTTTACTTCAAGCTAAAAATATAAGCTATCACTGTTGTGTCTGTCAAACATGTCATGATGGTTGGCATTTTAGCCAGAAAGACAAGAAAGACAAATTTTGATGTGAAGTGTGCTGGTTAGTCTTGTTTTTGGTTTTGTTTGTTTGTTTGTCTGTCTGTTTTGTCAACCTCACTCAAGCTAGGGCCATCTGGGAAGAGAGAGCCTCTACTGAGAAGAACACCTGCGTCACACACAAGTCCATGTGTATAATTTTTCTTTTTTTAAATTTTTATTTTATTTTATTTATTCACTTTACATCCTGCTCACTGTCCCCTTTCCAGTCACCTCTCCAATAATCATTTCCCCCAACCTTTCCCTTCTCCTCTGGACAAGTGGGGACCTCCCTGGGTATCCCCCACCCTGGCACATCAAGTCTTTATGAGGTTAGGCACATCCTCCCTCACTGAGACTAGACAAGGCAGCCCAGCCAATAGAACATATCTCATGTGTAGGCAACAGTTTTGGGGATAGACCCCACTCCAGTTGTTCAGGACACACACAAAGACCAAGTTACATATGTGTGGGGAGGCCTGGGTCCAGTCCGTGTATGTTCTTTAGTTGGTGGTTTAGTCTTTGAGAGCCCCAAGGGTCCAGGTTAATTGACTCTGGTGGTCTTCCTATCGAGTTCCTATCTCTTTCAGGGCCCGAAATCCTTCTCGCTGTTCTTCCATCAGAGTCCCCAAGCTCCATCCACTGGTTGTAGGTCTCTGCATCTGTTAGAGTCAGCTGCTGGAAGGAGCCTCTCAGAGGGCAACATGCTAGACTCCCGTCACAAGCATAGCAGAATCACTGCTAGCGCCAGGGACTGCTGCTTCCCCATGGGCTGGGTCTCAAAGTTGGGCCCGGTATGGGTTGGCCATTCCCTGTCTCTGCTCCTTCTCCCATCCCTGGATTGCCTGTAGACAGGATACATTTGGGGGATGAAAGATTTGTGAGTGGGTTGGTGTCTCTATTGCTCCACTGGAGCTTGTGCTTGGCTACAGGAGGTGGCCTCTTCAGGTTCCACATCCCCAATGCTGTGAGTCATAGCTAAGGTTGACCCCATTGATTCTTGGGCCCTTCCTCTGTCCCAGGTAGTTTTTTAATTAACAATTGACATGGGATGGTCCAGCTCATTATAGGTGCTGCTACCTGGGTGAGGATCCTGATGTATAAGAAAGCAAAGGGGCTCAAGCCAGTAGGCAGTGTTTTTCTATTCTCTCTGCCTTAATTTTTACCTCCAGGCTCCTGACTTGATTTCCAGCCTTGACTTTCCTCAATGATGCGCTGTAACCTGTAAGCCAAATAAACCCTTTCCTCACAAGGTTCAGTTGTCATGGTGCTTATTACAGCAATAAAAACCAAACGAAGGCATCCAAGCTGGCTTTGACAGTGATAACAAAATGCCATAGACATGGGTGACATAAAAAACAAGCAAGCATCAAACTCTCAGTTCTGAAGGCTAAAATGAGAACAGTCAAGATGCGGCCAGATTCCGTTCCCGAAGTGTGAACTCTGCCTGGCTTGGAGAGAGTGGCTTTTCCTGTGTCCTTGAATGGAAGACAGACTGTAATTTCTCCTCTGATCTCATTATAGAGGACCCCTCATGCCCTCCTCCAAGCTTAATTACCTCCCGGATGCCATCTCCAAACACAGCAGAGCCCTTATCCGCAGGGGATGTGTTTGAAGACATCACAGTGGACACCTGAAACCATGGACTATATGGAATCTTGAATATATTGTTTCTCCCATATGTAAATGCCTAAAGTAAAGCTTAATTCGTAAGTTAGGTATAAGAATAGATTAACAGTAACTAATATTACAATGGAACAACAGTGATAAGGTATCACAAATGTATGGGAGCTCGACTATCGAAAGCACTTGTTAAGTTGGGGCCATGCTTCTGGTGAACATGTAAGATGATGCTCTTCCCAGACGTTGAGATGAAGCCAGGCAAGTGATGTGAACATCATCAGAGGAGGCCACAGCAAAGGGCACTGGCCTCGGGTGATTGAGCTCACCGAGAGTAAAGGCGTGAGTACAACCCAGAGCTACAGCTTGGTAGGATGTTTATCTTGCATGCATTGTGCCTTTTGCTGGATTCCCACCACCATAAGAATAAATAAACAATGCCTGTGGGCTTCGCTGTGTAGCCTTGGATGTCCTGGAACTTGCTCTGTAGACCAGGCTAGCCTCAAACACACAGAGATCTGCTTGCCTCTGCCTCCCAAGTGCTGGAATTAAATATGTGTTGCACCACCACCCAGCTAAGAACATGGTGTTAAGATCGGTTCCAAAATGGCGATGTTTACAGTAACCACAACACTTGGTAGGTAGAAACATGGGAAACGAGAGTTCGAGGCCAACCTCTAAAACATAGTATGTTTCAGACCAGTCTGTGCTGAGACCCTGTCTCAAAACAAAAAGAAAAATCATGAATAAAGAGAGTACTGTCACATCCCCTCTTTTAAGGTACTGTTTAAGGTTAAGGATTCAACATAAAGCTGGAGAGATGGCCAGTGGGAAGAGTATAAGGACCCAAGTGTGGACCCTAGGACCATGTAAAGCTGGTCATCAGAGCACACATTGATAGTAATCCAGTGTTCCGTGGGAGATGGGAGGTGAAGACGTGAGAATGCCAAGAATGTTAGTTAGCCTGGCCTTCCAGCCTTATCGAGACTGCCTCTAACAAGCTGGAAAGATGAGGACTGATACCCAAGGATGTCCCCTCACTGCCACACATGTGCCATGGTGTGTGCACACCAGTATCATACACAAAAACATGTACTCATACATACACACACATCATATGCACTACACACACAACAGACTACATATGACATACATAAACATATACATACTACACTACACATACTACATACTACATGCCACATACATACACACATATGACATACTATACTACACACACAACATACTATATACCACATACACACATATGACATACTACACTACACACATTGAATACTATATACAACACACACATGACATACTACACTATACACACACTACATACTATACACCACATACACACACACATGACATATTACACTATATATACACACACTACATACCACACGCCATATGCACACATACTATATTGCCTATATGACTTTTTTTAAAAAAAAAAAAAAAACTACTTCAACATTTTAACAAAAGGAGAGATGACCGCCACAAGGGTATGGTCAGAGATGTATCAGACGTATCAGAGAATCCATTCCTAACTAGTTCAGCACTTGGCCCTAAAGGTTGCTTAAAACATTTGGGACTTAGATGAAATATGTTGTTTCTCCATTTCTCTATGTTCTGCAAGCCTTTTGCAGAAGTGATTAGGTCATCAGAAAGCAGCAAACCTGCTCCTTATTACAGACAGTCCCGGAGGATTAACCTTCACAGAATGAAGATTAATGCCATGCCCTTAAATCTTGGAGGCGAGGAATAAGACATCAATTGGAAGACTATTTCATATCTTCTCAAAGCTGTGTTAGCAGACACTGTGTACTGTGTTACCCGTCCTTAGCATCTGAGAGGACTTTTGTCCCTAGATAAATCTGTGTACTTGCTTTTGTCACACAATGACAACTTCGTAACTCAATGCCAGAAATGGATTTACTGTTCAACAGTCATTTAATTCATACCAAATGTTCCGAAGTAACTCTCTTTCCTGATGTAAATATATGGAAATTGGTGCAATTAACTTATCTTCATACATTTAAAAGTGCTGCATGCTGTATTTGTAAAACAGGTGGGTCTTAGACAAATAAAATTGGATATACTGTTGAATTCTGAAATCTTACAAGTGTCAAGAAAGAAAAACACGTATCCTGATGACGAAGGCAGGGCAGGAGACACCTTGCATATAATGGATTCTACAGCAGTCTTATCATCTAAAACAGCGGGTCCATATGCCTTCTGAAATTTCAACACAATTGTGAGAAACCAGGAGCACGAGTTGTCAGTGAGAACAACTACTTGCTAGAGACACTGCTCTCAGTAGGGAAAAAAACTTGAATATTTTAATATACTGCTTAAGCACTTTGTCTACATTAATCAGCATTAGTGAGGTTACTCTGCTGTGACAAACATCCCTGACCTCTCAGAGGTTTAAAATGCGACAAGCTTCTTTCTTCTTTCAAAATATTCATATTAGATGAAAAGGGTTTTCTACTCTACATTGTCCTCACTTGGGAACCTAAATTTAAAAAAGCAAAATGCTCCCATTCTTTCCTCCCATGATGTACCTGAAGTCTCACTCTGACCCAGCCTTCAGCCCTAAAAGTAAGATCCCAGGAGACGCATACACCACTACTTTCACATAAATCCAGCCTGAGATTTGGGCTCTTTCAGTCCAGGGACCTGTAATCAGAATATTCAACTTTCTCTCCACCATTCCATATTGCAACATGAACAGTGTAGTTATAATGAGAAATTCCCTTTAAAGGAGATATGTCAGACCCCGGTGAATACCAATCATGAAGCTCCTGCACAGGCATTCCAGGGGGATCTGAGTGAGAAAAGACACTTTTCTAAAGCCTGGCTCCAATATCCAAGAGACACTTTCCCCCGTCTATGTGAGAGCATCTGAAGCAGGTCATGTGGTCTGAACGATTATGACAACTCACCACTGCCGCCAAATGCATATATTATAATATCTTCATCTCTGGGGATGGTATGAGAGCAAGACCTTTGGGAAGTGGTTAGCTCATGAGATCTCTACCCTTTTGAACCAGATCAGAGCACTCACAAGAGGCTCCAGAGAACCAACAGGTCTCCTCCCCAATGTGAGGACACATCCCAAAGACATTGAGAAAGCCAACCCTTGATCCCAGAGTTCCCAGCATCTCAAACTATGACACAGTGATAGTGTGTGTTATATGAATGGGTACACATGTGTGCAGCAGCTGTGTGTGTGCATGAGTGAGTGCACGTGTGTGTAGCACTATGGATAGGCCAAAGCACAGCTTCATATGTTGTTTCTAGGGTGCCATCCACCTTAATTTTGGAATGTCTCATTGGCATAGAACTGATTTGTTGAGCTTGAGAGATCTGCCTGTGTCAGCCTCCCTAGTAATGGGTTTACAAGTGCTTATGACAACTGTTGTCTCTTCCTTTCTTTTTTTTTTTTCTGTCTTTTTCTTCCCTTTTAAACATGGGCATCAGCACATCAGTCTCTTTTGTTTGCAGAGAGAAATGTGTTTGAGGGAATTGAGACTGGGTCTTTGTGCTCTCAAAGTAAGCACTATGCCAACTGAGCCATCTCCCCAATCTAAATAAATAGACTTCATTCTTTCTAAGCTTCCCAGTCTGTGGCGTTTTGTTGCAGCTGCCTAATGTGTCATGTCAGAAGACAATAAAAATGTCTTCTTCCTGAGGCTGGGCCTGTAGCTCAGTGGGTCAAGTGTTTGCTAGCATGAAGGAAGGGCTGGGATTTAATTCCTGGCACTGCATAAAAGTTGGCATGGAGGTGTACATCTGTAATTTCAGCATGCAGGTGGTCAAAGCAAGAGAATCATAATTCAGCCTTTTGTATCAGCTACTAGAAGGCATTACTCAGAAGCCTGCCAGCTTCAGCGTCTGGGAAGGTAAAGTAAGCCATCTTCACCCTCCCTCCTGTCCTCCAATTCCAGTCTCCCAGACTCATCCCCAGTGTGTAGCAGTCCAGCTGATGTGACCTCCTGTGTTCCAGCTATTCGTGCAGCTCTTCTCCTCCACAACCTTATCTCCTTGTCTCAGGCACCAACTCCAGGAGGCACACCCTAGAAACCTGCTGGCCACTCAGCCTGCAGAATCAGGTCTGTAATATTCGTAGGGGTAACCCTGTCCTCCAAATCCAATCCACCAGTTGTAACAGCTCTATAACAGAATGCCTGTTATGACCTCTCCTCCTTCTGCCTCCACTCCCAGGGATCTACACAGATCCTGATGGCACATCCAACTTTTCTCCTTTCTCGATCCTTCCCAACTCCCTAGATCCTTTAAACCCATCCTCCTTCTTTAGTTTCAGCTCCTAATAGCTAGAAATATCTTCTACCCAGGACCTCTAGTGGCCACATCCAGCAGATTCTCTGAGGCATTTTCTACCTGGCAACCCACACTCTCTCAAGATGCAGGGAGGGCAAAAGAAACCAAGAAACAGACTACCCACCAAACAAATGCACACACTGTCTAAGTTAGAGTTTTCCTACTGTGAACAGAGTCTTATAAGTCTTACAAGTCAACTCTTATAAGGACAACATTTAATGGAGGTTGGCTTCCAGTTCAGAGGTTCAGTCTATTATCATTGAAGGGGGAAGCATGGCAGCATCCAGGCATGGTACAGGAGGAGCTGAGAGTTCTATAACTTCATCTGAAAACTGCTAGGAAAAGACCGGCTTCCAGAAAGCTAGGATGAGGGTCTTAAAGCCCACCCACAGTGACACACTTCCTCCAATAAGATATATATATCCTGGCATAAAACATCCAAAAAATCTAAAATAGTATGAAAAAATCAAATCTAAGAACACTATGTAGGGAGAAAGAAGAAACCCAGATCAAAGAATTTTCACACACATACACAAATACTTTCAACTAAATCATAGAAGATTTTCTTAAATAAGTAGGTGTCCATCAAAGTATAAGAAGCACACAGAACATCAAATAGATGAGACCAGAAAAGTCCCCACACAACACATAATTATCCAAATGTTAAATGTACAGAACAGAGTAAGGATATTAAAAGCTACAAGAGGGAAAGACCAAGTAACATATAAAGGCAGACCTGTTAGAACAACACCTGACTTTTTAATGGAGACTCTAAAGGCCAGAAAGGTCTGGAGAGATGTTTTGTAAACTCTAAAAAACTGCAGATGACATCTCAGATACACAGCACAACTTTCAATCACCGGAAATGAAGAACAAAAGATGTTCCATGATAAAATCAAATTTAAGCAATAGTTATCTACAAATCCAGAAACAAATACAGAAGGCAATAGAAGAAAAACTTTAACTGGAGTCTTACCACAGCCAAGAAATACACAAGGAAAAAAAATATCAAACCAGCAAATCAAAAGAGAGAGAGAGAGAGATAAAAAGCACACACCATAACAACAAAACAGCGGGCATCAACAAACACTGCTCATTAATAACTCCCAACATTAATTATCTCAATCCCCAGTAAAAAGACACAGACAAACAGATTGTGTTCAAGAACAGAAGTTATCCTTCTGCTACATTCAAGAAACATACCTTAACATCAAGAATAGACATTATCTATTCATTTACCTAAGGGTATCATGATTTATCATTTACCTAAAGGTAAATAATAGGAAAAGATATTTCAAACAAATGGAGCAAAGAAACAAGCCACTGTAAGCCATTTTTAATATCTGACAGAATAGACTTTAAACCAAAAGTAATCAGAAGAGATAGGGAAGGACACTGTATACTCATCAAAGGGGGAAAAAATCTACCAAGGGAACATTGAAATTCCTAACATCTATGTACCAAGCACAAGGGTACCCCAGTCACAAAAGAAAGTGTACTACAACTAAAACCACATGTTGACCCTCACACACTGACAAGATAGTAGAGGACATCAATGCCCCACTCTTGTCAATAGACAGCTCATCTAAACAGAGAAGTGCTGGAGCTAACTGATATCATAATTCAAACAAACCTAGCATCATTTGCAGAACATTTCACCAAAACACAGAAGAACATACCTTATTCTTGGAAAATTGTGGAACTTTCTCAAAAATTGACCACATACTGGGACATAAAATAAGTCTCAACAGATACGAGAAAATTGACAGAACACTCTGTACCCTATCCGACCACCTTAGAATAAAGCTGAATATCCACAACAAAGCAACGACAAAGCCTACAAACTCCTGGAAACTGAACAACTCACTTATGGATGAAAAATGGATTGAGAAAGAATTTTGAAACTTTTTAGAAGAGAATAGAAATGAAAACATAGCATACCAATACCTAAGGGGCAGACTGAAGCGGCTTCTAAGAGAAAACGCATAGCACTAGGTGCTCACAGTTAGAAAAGATGGAGCAACCTCATATTAGTAACTTAACTCCCACAGAAGCTCTAGAACACTAGATCACTAAATCACTACAACTAACAAACCCTTAGCAAACTTGCTTGAAGGTTGAGAAGGATGATCCAAATTTACAAAATTAGAGATGAAAAGGGAGACACATAAGGCCATACTTTAAAATCTGCACCCCACAAAATAGAAAAGCTCAAAGAAATGTATAATTTTCTCAATATATAGCAGCTCCCAAAGTTAAATCAAGGTCAGATAAGCAATTCAAATAGACCTATAACCTCTAGTGAAATAGAAACAGAACAGTAATTAAAGTTTCCCTCAAAAAACAAACAAACAAACAACAACAGCAAAAACAGGACTAAAGGGTTTTAGCACAGAATTCTGCCTGACTTTCAAAGAAGAATTAATGCCAAGCCTCCTCCATGTATCCACAAAATAGAAACAGAGATTTCCCATTTCTTTTTATTAGGTTATAGGTAGCCTTACACTCTAACAACATAAAAACTCAACAAAGAGAATTACAGACCAGTTTCTTTTATTACCTAACATAGATATAACAATTCTCAATAAAATACTTGCAAACCAAATCCGAGAACACATTAAAAAGATTATCAACTATGATCAAATAAGCTTTGTCCCAGAGAGGCAGTGATGGCTCAACATACACAAATTGATAAATGTTACCCAACATAGAAACAAACTGAATGAAAAAAAAAAACATCACATGATGATCTCATTAGATATAGCAAAGACCTTTTACAAAAACCAATACCCCTTCATATGATAAAATCCCTGGCGAGATTAGAGATACAAGGAATATACCTCAAAATAATAGAAGCAATTTACAGAAAGCCCATAACCAATATCAACCTAAATGTAGAAATGCAAAGCAATATCACTAAAATCAGAATCAAAATAAAACAAGGCTGCACACTCTCTCTATATCTGATCAATGTAATGCTGAAAGTCTTATAGAGCAAGAAGGCAACTGAAGGAGATTAAGAAAATACAAGTGGGAAAGGAGGTGGACAAAATATCTTCATTTGAAGATAGTATGATTGTATACTTAGTGCCCTAAAAATTTCAGTAGGAAACTCCTATAGATGATAAACACTTTCAGCAAAGTAGTAAAATACAAAATTGACTCACAAAAATTGGTAGTCTCTTCATATACAAATGACAAATGGACTGAAAAAGAAATCAAAAGAAACAATACCTTTGACAATAACCTCAAATAAATATCCTGGGGTAGAGACTTACATAATAAAAACTTTAAGACAGTGAAGAAAGAAATTGGAGAAGATACCAGAAGATGGAAAGGTCTCACAAACTCAAGAATTGGTAATATAGTAAAAAAATGACTCTTCTACCAAAAGTAATCTTCAGACGTGATAAATCTCCATCAAAATTCCAACACAATTCTTCACAGAACTTGAAAGGATAATGTTCAGTTTCATATGGAAGCATAAAAATTGCAAGATAGTTAAAAGAATCCTAAATAATCAAAGAAGCGCTAAGGTCTCACCATCCCAGATCTCAAACGGTACTGCAGAGCCATAGTAATAAAAACAGCTTGGTACTGGCACAGAAACCAGACACACTGATCATCACTGAACTGAAGATCCAGACATAAGTCCACACACCAATAAACACCTAGTTGTTTGGTTTGGGAAGGGTTTTGTTTGTTCCTTTTTAATTTCGCTTGTTTTATAATGAAGCTAGAAATACATGCTGGAGAAAAGACAGTGTCTTCACAAAATGGTGCTGGACAAACTGGACGTCTGCATGTAGAAGAATGCAAATGGTTCCATACATATCACCCTGCACAAAACTCAACTCCAAATGAATCCAAGACATCAACATTGGACCACATTCACTGGTCTTGACAGAAGAGAAAGTAGGAAATAGCCTTGAACTCATTATCACAGGGAAATTTTTTCTGAAGGGAACACTATTAGCACAGGCACTAAGGTCAACAATTAAGAAATGGGACCTCATGAAACTGAAAGCATCTGTATAGCAAAGGATACCATCACTGAGACAAAGTGACAGAAGGGGTAAATGTTTTTACCAACCACATATCTTATAGAGGGCTAATATCTAAAAAATATAAAGAACTAAACAAATAAACATTAAGAAAGCAATGACCCAATTTAAAATTGAGGTATAGAAGTAACCAAAGATTCTCAAAAAAGAAAATACAAAGGCTAAGAAACACTTCAAAAAATGGTCAACATGTTTAATCATCAGAGAAATGCAAATCAAAACTACTTAGAGCTGTCAGAAAGGCCAAGATTAATAAAAGAAATGAGAGCTCGTGCTGGCAAGGATGCGGAGTGAGGAAGATACCTATCCACTGTTGGCAGGAGAGCGGACTGGTACAGTCGCTATGGAAATCAGTGTGGCAGTTCCTCAGGAAGCAAGGATCTACCTCAGAATCCAGCCATACCACTCTTGGGCATATGTACCCAAAGGACTCTACATCTTGCTACAGCGACAATTGCTCATCCATGTTCACTGCTGCTCCATTCACAATAACAAGAAATTGGAAGCAGCCTAGGCGTCTAACAGATCAAGGGATAAAAGAAAGTGTTGCAGACGAGCCACCGGCCACATGGGCCTTTAGTGCGGTATCCAATTCCAAGCGAGACAAAGTTTCCTTAACAAAAACTGCCAAGAAAGGCTTGGAACTGAAGCAGAACCTGATAAAAGAGCTTCAGAAATGTGTGGACACTTAACAAGTACCTCTTCATCTTCTCTGTGGCCAGCACGAGGAACAGCAAGCTGAAGGGTATCCACAGTGCCTGAAAGCACAGCCGAATGTTCTTTGGCCAAAAAGAGGTGATGATGGCGGCCTTGGGTCGCAACCCATCTGACGAATACAAAGACAACCTACATCCGGTCAGCAAGAAGTTGAGAGGTGAAGTTGGGGTCCCTTTTTCCAACCGCACAGAGGAGGTGACTGAGTGGTTCACAGTGTATACAGGAATGGGTTTTGCTCAAGCTGGGAACAAACAACTTTAACTGTGAGCCTGGTTCCAGGGCCACTGAAGCAGTTCCCTCATTTCATGGAGCCACGGCTGAGGCAGCTGGGTCTGCTCACTGCCCTCAGAAAGGTGTGGTGACCCTGCTGTCTGACTATAAAGTATGCAAGGGGGGTGATGTACTTACCCCAGAGCAGGCCCGTTTCCTGAAGCTGTTTGGGGTATGAGATGGCTGAATTCAAAGCGACCATCAAATACATGTGGGATGCACAGTCGGGAAGATTTCAGCTGATAGATGGGGACCTGCCAGAGTGCGTGCCTGAGTCTGAGGGAGAGTCTGAGGAGGAAGAGGACAGCTGACTCTGAGAACCAGGACTAAGGCCTTCCAGCAAGTTCTTCATCTCTGCTGGAGCCCCTAGGACTGCTGTCACCCCTCTGGAGGGAGCAGCTATTTATTTTGTTATGAATAAAGACAGGGGAGGGTGCTAGGGACTGACTTTGTTTCTATAAATAATAAAATTGTGTCTGAAGGGTGTGCCCTGCAGACAGCAGGAGACTCTTTAGTTTAAAAAAAAAAGTGTTACATTTATACAATGTAATATTACTTAGCCCATTTTTTTTTTAAAAAAAAAAAGTAAAATTGTGAAATTTGCCAGTAAATGAATGGAACTAGGAAAAAATGCATCCTGAGTGAGGTAACCCAGACCCCAGAAAGACAAATTTCACTTATATCTTCATCATGACTGTTAGGTCTTCAATAAGTAAGCTATAACCTGTATAACCATGGAGGCTGTGTATAGAGAAAGGAATGGGGGGGGGGGATTTCTACTGAGGAAGGGGAAATGGAATTGACATGGGTGGGCGGGGTAGGGAACACTGGATCAGGAGGTTAAACAGGGAGAGCAGAGAAGAGGGAGCTGAGGGAGAGAATATAAGTAGATACAGACAGAACTAAGGACCATTTGAAGAGTCATACAGAAACCAAATACAGTAGAGACTTCCTATAAGATATGCCTATGAGAAGGAGATCTAAGTAAAAGTGGCAAATAACAGGATACGGAACCCCAACTGGACATCTCTTGTCTCCAAATGAAGCTCTCCGTGCTAGGAATGAGTCACATCTAATAGAGTCGTGGATGAAACAGGTCTCATGGAAAACCCAAACAAGCCAGACTATTATCAAAGCTATTGGTTGCTCTCCACAAACTGACAGTAAGGCCCTATTGCTGAACAGAACACCTCATTGAACACAGAGAAATTAAGGTAGACTAGTGTCCATAACACTAGAAGAGACATAGCACACTACCAGAGGAGAAACACTAATGTAGTCACAAATCCTTGATCTACAATAGTGTCCTTCCTGCAAGATGCACTGGTCCAGTAGTGTCACCAAGCTTGTGGGCCTATCCAACTAACACTTGGTTTTGATTTAAGGACCACTCCATGAGATGGAACCCATGCACAGCACTGCTTAGGTGATCAAGAACCTGAGATCAGATAGGCCAGCGGCCTAGGGGAAAATCAACTACTACTGTTCTGCTAAACAAACATAGCAATAAAATGTCTTCTAATGACATTCTGCTACACTCATAGATCAGTACCTTGCTCAGCATCATCAGAGAAGCTTCCTCCAGTAGAAGATGGAAACAAACTCAGAGACACACAGCCAGACAGTATATAGAGAGTGAGAGACCTTGGAACACTCAGTCATAGATGGGGTGTCTCCATCAAAGCTCTCCTCCCACCCCAGGCTCAGGGAACCCTCAGAGAGGAGCTAGAAGGAGTAGTGGGGCCAAAGGGGATGGGGAACACCAGGGAACAGCATGGCTGATCACGTATGATCTCAGAGGCGGGGGCAGCATGCACAGGCATGCAGGGGCCTCCACCAGATAAGGTTTCAGTGCTGAGAGAAGTGGCCACTACTCAGCCCAGAAGATATATCCAACTGATAACTCACAAATGAAAAATCAGTTCTTTCCAAGGACTCTTCCTGGGTATACAAATCACATTCAAGGGCAGACCCTGTGTCCAGTCTGAGGTCCTATACTCAGTGCCATCTTCAAAAGTTCTTTGCTTCAGGATTTTGTTGTTGTTGTTGTTTTGATATTATAAGTCCTTTACATGTATATTATGGATTCCGGTTTTGTGTTTTTAGGTGACTCCTGTATATAGGAACGTGTGTATCTCTACATCTATATATGTTTCTTGTGCTTTTTATTCCTTTGGCTCTTTTTCTTGCCACTTTGTTTTCTAAGAAAAGACAGAAATGGTGTGGTTTGACTTGAAGCAGGGGCGAGGAGGGAAGGATCTTAGAGGAGCAGGGAGAGGGAAAACCATAATCAGAATATATTGTATGGAAATAAGCTATTTTCTTTTGGGGTTTGGAGTAGAAACAAAATCTCTCTGTGTGGTACTTGCTATCCTGAAACTCCCTTTGAGGACCAGGCTGGTCTCGAAGTCAGAAATCTGCCAGCCTCTGCCTCCTGAGTACAGGGATTAAAGGTTTGTGCTACTATACTCAGCCTATTAAGAAAATCTATTCTCAATTAAAGGAAAAAAGGAGATGGAATTAGTCTAAGGTAACTCTTGCCTGCATGGTCTGTGTTTGTGTCGGAAAGAAAGGGAAAAGATAAGAAAGTAGGGGAGTGGAGGGGAGAAGAGATGACAGGAGAGGACAGGAGAGGAGAGGACAACACGGAAGAGGACAGGACAAGAGAGCAGATGACAGGACAGGCAGGAGAGATCAGAACGGGACAGAACAGGACAGGACAGGACAGGACAGGACAGAACAGGACAGAACAGGACAGGACAGGAGAGAAGGCTTGGGGAAAATGGGCGCTTTATCAGCATAGCAATGGTGACACACCTTTAATCCCAGCACTCAAGAGGCAGAGGCAAACAGATCTCTGAGTTTGAGGCCAGCTGTTCTACAGAGCAAGTTCCAGAATAGCCAGAGATACACAGAAAATATCCCCTCCAACAAAAGAAAAGAAAACCCAGAAGAAACAAAGAAGGGAAGGAGGGAAGAAAAAAAAGAAAGAAATGGAGGGAGGGAAGGAGGGAGGACGGGAAAAAAGAAAGGGAAGAGGATAGAAAGAGAATGGAAGTTTTCTCAATCTACTTCTTGCTCCTCGATGATGAATTTCACATCTATCTGTGTGTGTATGTATATGTATGTGCGTGCAAGTGTGTGTGTTTGTACATTCATGCTCATGTGTTCATGCACATGTGTCATGTGTGGTGCATTGCATGTCAATGTGCAATTACACAGGCCAGAGCCCGGTCTCTGGTGTCTCCTCTCTGACTCCTGCCACCATTACTGCAATTGGTCTCTCATGTAGCCTGAAGTTTACAGATTTTGGAAAGGCCAGCTGGCCATCGAAATTCGGGGATACGCCTGTCCCTGCTGCCCCCTCCTCATCAAGGCTGGAGTTACAGTCATATACTGCCACTCAGCTTTTACATGGCTCTGGGGATCCAAATTCAGAAATTCATGCTTTTGAGGCAGACATTACCAGCTGAGCCATCCACCCAGTCCTTCCTTTGTCTTAATGAACTATAGCCATCTCTGTGGTTCACACTAATGGATGGTTCACACTAACGAATGGTTCACACTGACTAACGAATGCTTCTTTTGTCAGTGTGGCTCTGCTCTAAATAGAACTTCTCACACATTTTATGCCAGTCATCTCTCTATGCCACCGACTGCAGATCCCTTTGAGACAAAATGCATGTGTTTACTTTGATTCTCTTCCTCCTCCCGACTCCTCTCTCTGCCGACCTTATTTCAATTCTCTGAAGCAATGTCTTTAATGAGAGTATCCTGTTATCCTGGGCCATTTCTTTTGCACACCACTATTAACTGCTAGTCACAGTGATCTTTATTCAACCATGGGTTTTAACATTAAGTATGAGATGACTAGTTCTGTACCTTGTCCCCTAATGTGAGGCTGGCTTTTCATTGACCCCTACCTCTACTATTCAGGATTGAATCTTCTTTTAGACTTAAATGCTCATGAACTCTATTTTCTTACTTTTCTACTTAAAAGGAGTCAATTCCCTTCGAGGCTTACCTTTTCTTGTAGCTTCTTTTAAAACAGCCATCGACAAATAGCACACATTATTAATTAAAATCCTCTTCCCCAATATCTTTCCCTAAAAGCAAGCATACAGTCTAGTCCATTCTAAATTCCTGCTGGCCTTATTTCTTCATTTCTTTCTATCAGCCCCCTTTCTGGCCCCCTGCCTGCCTGCCAACATAGCAGTCCACTTCTGGAGAATGAGTTTACCAAGATTCCTATTGTTCAAAATACACAGGGTTGGGGGGAAAAAAGAAAATCCTGGCATCTCAGTAGCTTAGGGGAAACTATGGCCTGCTTTTGTTACGTTTGGGTCAGTGGGAGACGGTTTTTATTAGCTTTATTCAGGGACCCAAGATGATGGAATCTGAACCAACAAGAAATATCAGCCATTGTCACAGAAAGAGAACAGATAAAAAGTACACCTCTCTCTCATACTGGTTCATACAATTTCTGTTCACATTTTATTGGCTGAAACAAGTCATGTGACCACTTCTAAATTAATGTAGATGAAAGGGTAAAATCTATGTCTCCAGTAGACATGAAAATATTGGCAAACAATACTAGTGACTACATAACACATTTAATAAACTTGTGTATGCTCTCCCTAACACACAAACACACACACACACACACACACACACACACACACACACACACACAATTTCTGTTAAGCTTGCAGTCTCTGCTCTAATAGAACCTCCCTGTTCCAACAAAAAGTTAGAGCCTGACATTTAATTCTCCAGGTTTACAATTCCAAATGATTATCTCTGGCATTGTTGACATTTAAAGAAAAACAAACAGCTAAAATGAAGAGGAAATATTTACAAACAGATATGAGAGCAGGTAACTGAGTATATAAGCATTTGTGTTTGCAAATGTCATGGGCATATTGGCTTGAACGTTTCTGCCAAATGGATTCTTCTCTAAGCTCCAAAGCAAAGACAAGTATTAGCAATTTCAATGGCTATAAAAGTTTGAAAACAGATCCACCTAACCCTAGAGTATGGAATTCAATATCATCCAAGTCTAATTTTCTCATTGGTTGTCGGGTTACAATAAATATTCAATTGATTGAGTAATCCCATGGCCCTGACAAATATTGTGGCCACAGAAGGAAACAACAATCAGTCAGATGAAGGAAGTTTCCATTCCAACTCCCCTTGGCCACAACCACAGCTTGGTCATAAAGCTGGAAGCGCTTGGCCAAGGTTGATGCTGGAATGGAGCTAGGCACTATTTATAAACTTTGGGAAGAGTTTCTAGTGAAATGTTTAAACCCACTTTTGGAAAGCAAAGAGATTTGTTCATTTTACTGTTCAAACCGTCTTTGATCCATTAACTTCACATTTCCTCTGATTTCTGCAAATATTCAAGAGAGAACTGTCACTTCTTCCCATAATATGGTGAGAAACAAATCATTAGCTGATAATTGAAAACCTCGTGAACATATAATGATTTCCATCATGAGCCCCATGAAGAAAGGCATTGCCAAAAAATGCCTTCTTCACCTAGGGCCACAGGACCAATCCTCCTCACCATAGCAGAGTTACCCCAACTAAGGATCATAAACAAGAAAACGTGCGCCCAAAGACATTAGCATCTTCTCCTAATCTTTCCTGGAAACACATGGTGTGACTTTTGCTAAGTGAAAGTTCACATATGAGAGACCAACATGCCAGAGCAGGCCAGGGAACCCCGTGTCAAATCAGCTCTACTGATGATTGGTTTGTAATGTAATATCCAGTAAAGAATCAGGTAGGTTGCTTTTACACGTGTGGGTGGACATTATAAAATCGACGTATTTTCCTGACAGACAGGATCTGGTCTAGAACCAAGGAGCTTCAGGCAGGGTTAAACACCTCCATGCTGAAAGGAAGCACGTGCATCAGCTCCGATCCCCTGGCATGAAGAAACATGCAGTTGCTGATTTCTGCACATGGAGTACAAAGATGGCAGCTTATAAAGGACACGGTCTGGAATGTTCAGTTGTTACAAGTTAGTTGGCTATGAGCCATGGGCTGTGCAGACTCTTGCTATTGAAAGTAACTCCAAGTAATCCAGCCAGTGTAGGTAGTCAGAGCTACAGGGAACTTCAAAAAGCCACTTTGGCCCTCCTACCATCAGAAAAGAGCACAGCTACCATATGGTGGAGGGATGGTACCCCTCTCGGGAGAGAGTTGAAGATGCCCAACTTGAGACCCAATCCATGTGAGAGAGAACCCCTGACACTATTAACAATACTCTGCTATGCTTGCGGACAGGAGCCTAGCATAACTGTGTCCTGAGAGGCTTCATCCAGCAGCAGATTGGGGGAGATGCAGAGACTCACAGTCAAACATCAGGCAAAACTTGGGGAGTCTTGTGGAAGATTGGGAGATAGAATTGAATAAACTAGAAGGGTCAAGGACACCACAAAAAGACCTACAAAGTCAACTAACGTGGGTTCACAGTGATCACAGAAATTGGACCACCAAACAGTGAGCGTGAAGGAGCTGGATCAGAGCCCCCTACAGATTTGTAGCAAATGTACAGCTTGATCTTCATGTGGTCCCCTAACAGATAGAGCATGGACTGTCCCCGTCTCTGTTGCCTGCCATTAGATCCCTCTCCCCTCTACCTGGACTGTCTGGTTGGCCCTCAGAGGGAGCGGATTGCCTAGTCCTGCTGGGACTAGATGCCATGAGGTGGGGTGGTACCAAGGGAGACTCCCCCTTCTCTGAGGAGGAGAGGGGGCAATGGGGGAGGGATTTGTAAAGGTGAGGGGAGAGGAGGAAGGGGGGTCTGTGATCAGAATGTGAAGTGAATTAAAAAATAAATTATTAGAGAAAAAAAGAGTTGAGGACAAATCTTAAAGGTCAAGTACTTCCTTAGCATGAACCAATCGGTCTGTTGGCTCAGTTCTTACCCCCCTCAAATACACACACCCTCACCCACACCACATACACCACACACACATACATACACATACACACACCACACACATAGACACATGCATACACACACACACCACATACACCACACACATACATACACATATACACACATACCACATTCACCACACACACACATACATACACATACACACATACCACATACATACACACATTCATATACACACACACACATACATACACATATACACACACACCACATTCACCACACACACACATACATACACATACACACATACCACATACATACACACATGCATATACACACACACATACATACACACATACCACATACACACACACAAACACACACTCACCATCACCATTTAAACCTCCCTCCATCCTGCATATCATCAGGGACAGGCAGCAAAAACAAGCTACCCCCAAAACATGAAACAATACAACGTAAAGTAGTATTGTAAGTCAGCTGGGGAAAGGGTATTATTGAATTAATAATATTGAAATAATTCAGGAAAAAGTAAAGTGAGACCATTTCAAACACAAGATTAATCAAACGTTAATGTAAGGACTATAAAAGTGTTATCAACAATCCTGCTATAGTTTCCTCCTGTAGCCTCAGAAACCTATAACACAAAAGCTCAAATAATAAGAACATTTTGGGCTGAAAATTCATGAGTGCACAGTTCCTGTTTAGTATGTGAAAAGACCCTGGGTGCAATGCCCAGTACAAAAAAGAAAAGAAAGGAAAGAAGGAAGGAAAAAAGGAATGAAGAAAAGGGGAGGGGAAAGGAGGAAGAAGGGAGGGGAGAGGAGAGGATGGGAGGGGATGGGAGGGGAGGAGAGGAGAGGAGAGGGAAAGAAAGAGGAGAAAACATTGCCTGAAAAAAAAATCATCATAAGCAAAGTCAAAATATAAACCACACACTGAAGAAAGCCTACAACTCCTGTCTCAAAGGAGAAACTGAGCAGTCAGTAAAGGGCCCTACAAGTTTAGACCAATCATCTGGTAGGAAAACGGGACACGGTTTGCAGAAAAGAAAGTCGCACGTGATGGGACAAGTTTAAAAGAAGTTCGAGATCCTGAGTTAAGCTTGGTTTTATCTGTTATTAGCTACTGAAAAAAACTGATGAAGTCATCTTTCCCAGCTCACTGGATTGCAAGTTTTTGAAATATGTGATAATGACTAACATATCCATTTGTCTTTTATTTTTAAAAGCTTGCTTTTAGATCATATTTCAGTTCTTACATATTAACGTATGTACATCCGCACAAATGTATATATACACATACATACTTACATATACATGTATGCAAATATACATATACGAATACACATATATGCATACATGTGTGTATATGATGTATATGTGTATTGTGTGTATGTGTATGTTTATATGTATATGTAAGCTTGGAGTTTTTGTTTGCTTGTTTTTAGAAAAAAGGTCAGTGAGTGTAGGTAGCCCTGGCTGTCCTGGAACTCACTGGCATTGAGCTCACAGTGATTCACCTGCCTTTGCCTCCCACATAAAATGTACAAGTACCATACTTGGCCAGAACATATTTATATTTTAATATTTTAAGATCATGATAAATAGCAAAATTTACCAATCTCTTACACAACTGAGCACACTTAATAGCATTACTATTTCTGAATTTTCCCTTGGTGGAATGACACATTGATTTCAGTGAGAGATAAATCAGTACCTTTCTTTCTTTCTTTCTTTCTTTCTTTCTTTCTTTCTTTCTTTCTTTCTGTCTGTCTGTCTGTCTGTCTCTCTCTCTCTCTCACCCCCTTGTTTCTTTCTTTCTGTCTGTCGTTTCTTCTTTCCCTTTCTTTGTTGTTTCTTATTTTCTTAGTTTCTTTCTGTCTGTCTGTATTTCTGTCTTGTTTGTCTGCCTTGCTTTCATTTTTCTAGTCAGTGTTTCTCTGTGTAGCCCTGGATGTCCTGGAACTCACCTGTAGAGCAAGCTGTCTTCAAACTCACAGAGATCCATCTGCCTCTGCCTCCCAAGTGCTGCGTGTGATTAAAAGCATTCACCGTCGTGGCCTGGCATAAATCAACCTCTTAAAAGATATATTTACATTTTTATTTATGTTTTAAATTTTCATTTGAGACACTTTTATGAGTCTCAGTCTGGCCTTGAACTTTCAGGATACCTCAAGATGAACTTGAATTTCTGATCCTTGAACTTCTGAGCTTCAGCTGCCTGGCACACCTAGTTATTCTCAAATTGGGCCGGCTTTTCTTCTTCCCGCCCTTATATACATGGTAGAAGCTCAAATCTTGACATAATCTGAACCATCAGTGACCATGTCAACATGGACAGAGATCTCAGCGGGTTCTGGAGGTCACAGGCAGGCTTTTTTTTTTTTTTTTTTTTTGAGTTAAGTCTGTCCTCGTTACCACTAGGTGGCACCCTCCCCTAAAATAAAATCATCAGGGTTCACTCAGCAAGCCTCCATCACAGACGAGCTCTAACCGCGGATCTCACGTACATGCACGCTCTGGGGGTAAAGGGTAGGGAAAGAGAGATTTTCAGAAGTTTGGCAGGATGGGTCTGCGGGTCAGATCTTAGTTTAGCAACTACTCGTGACTTGTATCACGTGAGGCAATGACACAAATATGTGCGCCTGAACGGGGCGCTGGTAGACCACACAGCCGGTGCGCATCAAGCCCTGGACTTGAGCCCAGCCCTACTTAAACTAGACATGGTAGCATATGCCTGTAACCCCAGCGCTAGGGATTACAGAGGCAGGAGAGGTCAGCTCAAAGTCATCTAAGGTACACAGAGAATTCCAGACCAGCCTGGGTTACCCTAGCTCAAGGAATAGTGGTACAATATGAGGAACAGCACGTGCAAAGGGCCTGTGGCAGCAAATAGTGAGATGGGCCCTTAGCCTTCAAGGGCTTCATAAGATTTCAGAATGAAATGGGAGACATTGAGGAATTTATTGTTTCTGGCTTCTTATGGAAGATTGTCCAATGTGTGTGTGTGTGTGTGTGTGTGTGTGTGTGTGTGTGTGTGTGTGTGTGGTGTGTGAGTATGTGTGTTTGTGTGTGTACACATATTATGGGAAACAAAGAAAAAAGTTTCACAATGAAGGGGAAGCTGGAGAAGGTGGGGGAAGAAAAAAAATAATAAAACATTCCACATTGATGAACTTCATAGAGTAGACCTGAGGTTGGGGTTTTTATTGTTTGCTATTTTGACACAGCTGGGAGCTTTACAGAGCAGGAGACAAGGCACCTAACGATGCTGAGCTGAGAAGTGGGGTGTTCCACCCCAGAGAGCACTGACAAGACTGTGTGGTCCACTGAATTCCAGCCCCAGCCCTGCACTACCTAGACAAGCTTGTACACACCTGGAATCCAGTACCCAGGAAGTAGAGGCAGGAAGACCAGAAATTCAGAGTTGTCCTTGGTCACACAGCAAATATAAGCCAAGTCTGGGATATACAAAACCATCTGAAAAAGAAATAAAATCAAATCTACAAATTATGGAAACTCTGGTGACACCATTAAAATACCAACTGTGGATTTAATAGGTTAGCAGTTCTTGGGCTGAATACTAAACCAGATATCTGAACTTTAGTTATATAAGATGGCAGTACAATTGCGGTTTTTCTGTTTTTGTTTGTTTTAAATTACTTATCTTATGTATATGCACACACTGTCGCTGTCTTCAGACACACCAGAAGAGGGCATCAGATCCCATTACAGTTGGTTGTGAGCCACCATGTAGTTGCTGGGATTTGAACTCAGGACCTCTGGAAGAGCAGTCAGTGCTCTAACCACTGAGCCATCTCTCCAGTCCCAACAGTACAGTTTTAGAGTGTCTGTCATGACATCTGAAACAATAAAAGGGAGCCAATGAGATAACCCAGTGGGTAGAGGCATTTGCCACTAAGTCTAACCTGAAACAAAACCCTAGGTGGAAGGAGAGAAATAATTCTGAAAGTTGTCCTCTGACATTCACACAAATGCCATGATGTGTGTGCACGTACGCATGTGCACACACAAATACACACACACACACACACCCTCAAACACACACATGCTCACACAAACTGACACACACTCACACACACACACTCACACATACACTAAGTAAATAGAATAATCATTTCATACAAAAATTTAAAAAATAAAGGGTAAAAATCAGTGGAAAAAGTCAACAAAAATAGAAAGTGGAATGGAAGAGAACTTGGGTCTCTAAACACCACTCAACAGTGGAGACTTAAGAGCTTCTGCCCTTCGTGGAAGAGCTGTGTGTCCCCCATATGATACACTTAACCACTGACCTCCTCTTCCCAAAAAAGATGAAGACTTCTGTGAGAAAAATCATGCTCCTCACAGCCCTTCCATAGAACTGTTGTCTTTCTGTGGACTTTTGCAAAGCACATGGTGTCTGTGTCTCTGGAGAAGCTTCTGGAGAGCATGCACCCAGGAGGCTTCCATAATTAACCCTTCCCGCCTCAGAGGGGGAGTGGGCAGTCAGCTCCTGAAGTAATAATAACTCTGCTAAAACATGACAACAAAATCAGGTATGGTGAGCACTTGAAAGGTAGAGTGGGGGAGGGGCATGCATTCAACCTAGACCACACGGAGAGCCTCATATCAAAACAGGGAATTCAGGGCTGGAGACACGGCTAAGCAGTTCAGAGCAGGTACTGCTTTTACAGAGAACCAGAATGCAGTTCCCAGCACACATGTTCTGCAGCTTACACGTGCCTGTCACTTTAACTCCAGTGGCTGATACTGTCTTCTGGCCTCTGAGGGCACTGGCACATACTACGTACGCGCACACACACAAATAGAAACCTTAAATGTAATCTTAAAAGAAGAAGATGAAAGAACAGACTCCAATTCCTTCAGCATAAACATCCCTAAGGGCACTGCTTTCCCAGAGGAAAATCATTTCCAACATAGAATCCTGTGCTTAGGAAGCGGAGACTCAAAAATGTGGCAAGAGATTAAGCTCTGAGTGACCAGTCTAAATACACTGCAGTTGTTTAGAGTGTGAATTTTGTCTGTTTGCTACGTACAGACTCTGGAAGACTGGGAAGCAGAACAAATGAGGAAGATGGTTGGGGCCGACGCAGCCGCTCATCCGCACGTTAGACAACGAGTCTTACAGGCGAGGTCAGCTGTGGAGGGCTGGGAAGGACATAGAGGTGGCCGAAGCAGGCACCTGCTCCTGAGTGTGTGTCAACAGGGGATGTTGCTCAGGTTCAGGGAAACTGGGAGAACTGAAATCGCTCCAGTCTAGTGACACCAATCTGTAACCGGAGCTGATGACCTGAGGCAGGGCCGGTGAGAGGACTTGGTGGAAAGGTTCTCGCAGCCAAGCCTGACAACCTGGCAACAAGCCCAGATGGGGAAAGGACAGAACAGACTCCAGCTACTTTTCCTCTGACCTCCACGCATACACCCTCTACACAGGCAGAGCCCGGGGCACATAGGCAGTTGAACCTCGAAATAAAACAATTAAAAGAGGACTGGGAAATTTGGAATCGAGTACATATTTAGCATGGCACACCCCTGTGTGAAATCTGTGGGGTGGGGAGAGTCTGAGATTATATTTTATTTTAGAATGTTAGCCTTCGGGAAGGTATGACAGTGCCCCTAAGAAAATGGGTGTTCCTTTGACCAGGGCATGAGCTGCGTCCATTGACTACCAGGGCATGAGCCACAAAGGTTGCCCGTTATTGAACAAAACAGCATGCACAGCTGCTGGACATAGCCCTTGAGCTTTTGAAATAAAAGACAAACCTTAGAGCAGGTCCAGGAAAAGGCTGGGACAAAGCAAAAGCAGTCCATGTGTGTTCTGGGGAGAAACTGAGGCCATGCTGTCCGGAGAGGACAGCCCTACTTCATTGACGTCACCATACGAGAGACTGTCCAGCAAGAAGTGGCTAAGCTCCAGTTTCCCTCAGATATAAACAGAAGACATTGAGCTTAAATTTTAAAGAGATGTTAGGTGAAACATTTGGATTTATTGGTTAGGAAATCCAGAAATAGAACCCAGTGCACTACCATGTGGCTCGTGAGATGGCCCAGCTGGTAGTCACCTGCCACCAAGCCTGATGACCTCAGTTTGGTTCCTGAGACCCATGTAGTAGAAGGAGAAACTGAGCTTTAGAAGGTTGTCATCTGACCCCAGCATGTGGTCCATGACATGCACACGTGCACGCGCACACACATGCACACACACACACACACACACACACACACACACACACTATTTTTTTAATTATTTTTTTCTAAAAACTGCTGCAATTTCAAATGAGCAAGCTAGGAAAAGGACTAAAAGAAGGAAGGACAGAAGGAAGAATGGAATAACAAATGAACAACTGAACAAATGAGTTATAGTTTCTAGGGTTTCTGTGTCCCGAGAGGATTTGAGGGGAAAGAACAGCTGTTTTCTCCTAGCCCCGTAGCTGGGGTTCCCACCTGTGCTGAGGACAGACACTCACTGGTGATGCCAAACAGAGTGAAAGTCCAGAGCCCACCCCATGGTGCCTAAAAACCTCACCTTGGACATTCCTTTTGGGTCACATGAAAACATGTTTTACTGAGTGACGCATAGCAGCTGTTACCACCTCGTGTCATTAAGTCACCAAAATTAATGAATTACTAATGGAGACCTTAGTCTATACAAGAAAAAAAATAGTCATGTTTAATGACATAGGAGGAATTTGGAACATTCTAGAGCTTGAGAGATGCTGGTGACATAGAAGAAACCCAGGAGGAAAAACCTGAATGGATTCCCACTGTCGGTGACTCAGGGGATCACATGACAGAGCCCAGAGCATTTGGGATGGAGTCTCTCCATCTGTTTTAAATTCTTCCTTCTTCCCTCTTCTTTCCTCCTGTGCTTTGTTCTGTATCAACCAAAAGACACTTACTCTGGGTGTTTGAAGCTCTGTCTGCAGCTAAAACAATCCTCTATTTAACTCCCGAAAGGGAGTGCTATTATATATGAACTGCAAAGAATTGAACAAGTTATTTCGCCTCCTCTTTTCCCCAGGACTCTTGACTAGAGTAAAGAGGACGCTGTAGGTGTTCTTCACCTGTGAGACCCACAGTAGTGTTATCGTCATAGACCCCTGGGCTACAGAAACAGAACCCATATTATTCTTGCTTGCAAGCACTTACCTGGAGCTGCCAAAAGTGCGTTTCTACTTTGCCTACCCTAGTTGGTTGACCTTTTGTCTTAAGAGACAATAGTTTGTAACTATCCAATCAGCTAGGGGGTGGGATTTGAGAATCTATTGACTAAGTACTCACAGTGTGATTACTCTCGAGGACACCCCTCAGCTGTCCTTGTGTTCCATCTAGCTTTCTCATTAAGAAGACAGAAACAAACAAGACAGCCACCAAGTGCCCCCCAGATACGTTTAGCTCTGAAAGCTAAGTTTATTTAACCACTTAGCATTATGCTGATCTTTAATATGTGTATACGCACACACACACCGCCAAAATATGTAATAATAATAATAATAATAATAATAATAATAATAGTTTAGAAACTTAGCACTCTGCTTAAAACATGAAAGTTAACAACCTTTGTTCCCGGCTAAATAAGATGCTCAGCTCCTTTAAGTCCAGGAGTTCAGTGCCAGACTGGGCACCGAAGCAAAAGTTGTCTCCAAAAAATAAGACAAACGAAGTCCTCCCTGTAAGTATTGAAAACAGTAGTTTGAATGCTATACTGCAATATATAAAGAGTGGGGCATTTACTAACAGAAAATGCATGCATATATGTATGGATATATGGATGGGTGGATTGAATGTGGGGCTTCAAGAGTGCTAGGCAAACACCTCACTCTTGAACTATGCTCCCAGTCCAAACACTTCTTTTCTAATCCCTAATTATTACAGTATGTTCATTCCAGATACTTTTTCCCTGAGAGTCTGGGTTGAACAGGCTAAGTACGAAGTACAAACAAAACTGCTGCCAAGGTCTAGCTCTCCCGTTTCCCACCCACAGTTCACCTGAGCTCAGCTGAAGGCAGAACTGGGAGAGATGGGCTGTGTGCTGAACGCTGTGCTGTAAATTTGCCTGTGTGAAAGCCACAACCCGATTTCCCCTGGGAACATTTAAGTCAGGGACTATTTCATTCCAAACCTGCCTGGGAATTCAGTGTATAAATCTTCAGGCAGGACAGCCCTCTGGGATCTGCCTCAATTCTCTAGAAGGAACCACAAGGTGATCAAACGCTGAGGTTCAAGGAACATCACGAAACTCAGGAGGCTAACACAGCTGCCCCGAGACCTCCTTTGTGAGGCACAAGCTCTAGAGCTCAACAAATCATTATTTGGCCTCTGCGGCTGAGGAAAAGAAGTCTGCAAATCAACGAGGATTCAGATGTTTGCAGTTGGAGATCAAAAGGCAGCCGAGTGCCTAGAAGGGGAGAAGTGTGAGATCATTCGTAAATCCAAATTTACTGCTCTCAGACTGGAAGTCAAAAGGCTCTCGTGCAAATATATGGGATGCTCGAGGTTATTCCAGCAGCCACAGCTTTGAGATTCTGGGCCACACTGGGTGTGGGCTCAGTGATGTCTGACTTCTCTACCAAGCCTTGGAGACTTTGCTCCACTGACTGAGTTTAGATTCCATGCCTGGGATTCTTTAAACATCTATTCAGTATTTATCTATTTAACTATCTACGTTAGTGTTTGTATATATAGGTAGTGGATTTGCATGTACCACAATGTGTAAGGGAGAGGACAGCCTTCTGGAACTGGTGCTCTCTATCCACTTTGTGGATCTGGGGAGTAAACTCAGGTTGTAAGGCTTGGTGACAAGTGTCCATTGAGCCTCCTCAGATGACCCATTTTGGTTTTGTTTTTTTAAGATTTATTTATTTATTATATATAAGTACCCTATAGCTATCTTTAGACACACCAGAAGAGGACATCAGATCTCATTACAGATGGCTATGACCCACCATGTGGCTGCTGGGATTTGACCTCAGGACCTCTGGTAGAGCAGTCAGTGCTCTTAACCGCTGAGCCATCTCTCAAGCCCCACCCTCTTTGTTTTTAATTGACAACTTGTAGGTGTGTGTATCTGTGGCAAACATTGTATGCTTTGATCTATGAATTTGCACTGCATCTATGGATATAGTCTCCCATTATAGGAAGACCCAATGAAGCTAATTAGTTTATCCACTCCACCCCCACCATCATCACTTCTTCCCCTCTCCATCCTCAGTTGTATTTACTCTTCCCTGCACTAGTTGAAAGACTGAAAAAACTGCCTTGATCTGGTCATGGTAGTGCATGTCTCTATTTCCAGCACTTGGGAGGTAGAAAGAGGCTGAAGGATCAAGAGTTCAGGGCCATCTTGGTTAAATAATAAGTTGAATACAAGTTGGGGTTGGTGAGAACCCGTCTCAAAAAAAAGAAAAAGAAAAAGAAAAAGAAAAGGAGGGAGCGGGAAGAAGAGAGAAAAATATGCACAGAGAGAGACGGGGAAGGGGGAGGGGAGAGAGAAAGAGCATGTGCTCTCTGAATCCCCACTGGCATTTTCCTGATGTCCCAAGCAGGTTAACATCACATTTACTTCATGGCCATCTTGTCCTCCTCCCTTACTGGTCCTGGTGACAAGAACTTATTGGGATACTTTCTCTTTTTATGATTCCTTCCCTCTGCTTTCCTTCCTCTCTTTTCAACCACCCATCTCCTTTCTTAAGCTGTTCCTTTTTCTTTGTTTGCTCATCTTGAGGATATTCCTGCCCTCTGCATACTGCTGACAACTCCTCTGTTTATTTATAATAATTCTCTGAGATATGACACATTTAAGGAGGGATGAGACCTCACCTTACTCACCTTTGATTCTCCAGTCAAATAAAGTAACAGTGTGGTGGCTTGGATGAGAATGTCCCCATAAGCTCATATGTTTGAATGCTTGGTCTCTAGTTGGTGGAACTGTTTGGGAAGGATTGGGAGGTGTGGCCTTGTTGGAAGAGGTGTGAACCAGGGGTGAGCTTTGAGTTTCAAAAGCCCATTCCATTCCCAGTTAGTTCTCTCCCTTCTTCCCTCTCTCCTTCTTTCCCTTCCTCCCTCCCTCCCTCCTCTCTCCCTTCCTTTCGCTCTCCCTCCTTTCTTCTTGCAGATAATGATGTAAGCTCTCAGCTACTGCTCCAGTTCTTGTGATTGCCTGCTGCCATGTTCTCTGCCACTGACTGTCATGGAGTAACTCTCTGAAACTGTAAGCCCCTATAAACTCTTTATCCTCTGAGTTTTCTTGATCATGGTACCTCTTCATAGAGATAGCAAAGTAACTAAGACATGCAAGAACCTCAAAAATGTTTGGTAAGTAAATAAGATATTTCTGACCAGCATGTTCGACTTTTCAAAATGAATGTATCAAAATATCACAGTTTCAAATCCAAACTGTTTCTGTTTGCTCTCTCTCTCTCTCTCTCTCTCTCTCTCTCTCTCTCTCTCTCTGTCTCTCTCCCATACACATACACACACACATACACATACACACTGTGTCTCTCTGTCTCTCATTCTCTCTCTGTCTCACACACATACACACTCTCTCATACATTCCCTGTCTCTCTCATACATGCACACTGTCTCTCTCTGTCTCTCTGTCTCTCTCTCTCACACACACACATTCTCAAACACACACACACACACACACACACACACACACGTGAGTGCACTCACGCATGGGCTCATGCACACTTGCCATGTGGGCAAAGTACATGACTAGGCACACAGTAGTACTTTGTCCTTTTGTTTCCACCTCTGATACAGAATGTCTTCTTAAGTTTAAATTATTAATGCACCAGATTTGCAATATTTTTAAAAAATAAACATAGGAGGCTGCAGAAATGGCTCAGCATTAAGGGCTTCTACTGCTCTTGCAGAAGACATGCATTCAGTTCCTGGCACCGGTGAGGCAACTCTAGCTCCAGGGAACTTGAAGCTCTCTTCTCACTTCCTAGGCAACTGCACTCAGGAGCACAGAATCCTATACAACATGCATATGCATAGTTAAAACTTTTCACATATACATAATACATTAAATTTAAAGAAATATTTGAAGAATTTATGAAAAATGCGAAATGATTTATTCACCAACTAGGACAATGCTTTAAGTATTAGGTAAGTAAGGACCCTCTTAAAATGAAAACTCCAGGTACTGGAAAGATGGCTCAGTGGTTAAGACCACTAGAGTTCCAGAGGTCCTGAGTTCAATTCCCAGCAACCACATGGTGGCTCACAACCATCTGTAATGGGATCTGATGCCCTCTTCTGGTATGTCTGAAGACAGCTACAGTGAGGCTTGTGTACTTGTATACATGAAATAAATAAATAAATCTTTTTTAAAAATTCAAAACACCAAAGTCAGTCAATAAATACTCATTTCTTCAATTTTTTTACTTCCCGATAAAGAGATTGCTATCCACACCAAAACTATATGTTATCGTTACAACACCATCAGATAAAGCTATTTGGTATCAAGCATACGGTCATTAATCAGATACCCTTTTACAGTTAATATGTTATACATTTATTATTAACACTATTCTCTATGAATCACTTGTTCCTTTGTACCAAGGAAGTACTGTTGGAACTGGAAAATCACAATGAATAATAGGAAAACTGTACTAGTTACATTTATTATTCATGACAACACATGTCAAAACTGAATAAAATTTATTAATAAAATGCCTTATGTAGTTATTGCTTCATAAAGTTTCCTAAACTTTTGACCCTCCCTCATTTTGACGATATTGAACTCAGATGCTGGTTCCTCCAGACCTTCATGATCATCTGGCCCGGCTGTCCACACTTTGATAGTGTCAGGAAGAATTTATGGGTTTGAGAAGTAACCTTCACTGCAGTTCCTGCGTGTGAATGTGTGGGTCACACAGGGCCCATGGGGGAAACCATTAGGATACTGACTCAAAGAAAATTAGCAACACCATATATTCTTCTCTCTCTGAAGTCATCTGAAGAGTAAACTGTAAAGTATGACATACAGACAATGACAAAGTCAGACATCTCTGTCTCTGAAATGCTAGGGTCGGCTCTGGCTTACCTTGAGTGTAATGCTGTATAGTGTGTCTTGTTTTCTCCTCTCACAGAGTAGCTGGTGTGAAGCAGCCTCCTTTCTAGCTATGTGGGGAGCAGCAAGTAACTCCTTTTTCCTTCAGTCTCCTTCTCCTTGGCAGCAGCTGGCATATGTAAAAGCTGAATGATTATTCAGAGAAGTAGGGATCAAGTACTATGTGAAAGCAGAGGGGCTTGGCTTTGTGTTATCTGCCTTGCATTTGTCTTCCCCCCCTGCCTGCCTTATTTAGGTACATCAAGTTATATGCACTGGTAACATCATAGCAACCAAAGTTCCAGGTCTTAGTGTTTGACAGTGTGCAGTCACCTCTGAACTGCCCATCATGAGCCCTGTATTCAACTCAGTGAAGCTTTAGAAAACTTCTAAGTCTGGCATCCAACTCAGTACAATGGAGGCTGTCAAAGGATACAAAAGGAGAAATAAAGCACCGTGTCTCCCAGCCATAGAACCAGAACTCTGGTTGGTATCAGATAAGTGTAGTGGCACATGTGTTTAATCCCAGGGCTCAGGAACTGCTGAGGCAGAAGGATTGTTTGCTCAAGGCCAGCCTGGGCTACATAGCAAGACTATGTCTCAAAAGCAAAAAATCAGTGCCAGGAACATAGATCAGTGGATGCTTGCCTTGTACATAGAAGGCTGTGGGGTCAGGGCCTAGCCTTGCAAAGTTCATAGAGATAGAGAGATAGCTTAAGACACTTCTCTTTGAGAATGTGGCTGCTACTAGGTTGCCCACATTCCAGAGGATGGCCCCACATCCAGCAGGGAAGCACTAATTGAACTCTGGAGGTTATGAATAACAATAAAATATGATGGCATGAAATTGGGAGGAAAATGGGGGGGTTGTACCAGGAGGGGTTGGAGGATACAGTATATAGATATGCTTGAAATACATTATATAAGTGTATGAATCTTTAAAGAAAGTTATTTTTAAAAAAGAGAGATGGCTTAGTATTTATTGGATATAGTTTGTATTCATTTATAAGGAGACCCACTAATTATGTCCAGTCTTCATAGAGTGTCTACAAAGTAATCAAGACGCCCACCCCCAGCCGTAGTGACTGCTACAATGCTTGCTCGTGTGGATTCACAGCAAAGAACATTCCTGGAACCAGCCTTACATCACAGGCTAAGTGGAAACTCCAGTTCCCTTCTCCTTCAGTGAACAAGCTACTGAATTTTCAGCCATCTTCCTCTGGTCTCCCTGCAAATTCCATTCATCGTATTTCGATCTGTGCACACATGCATGTAGGGGTCAGGGAGCAACTCTGGGAAGAGGATTCTCTTCTTCCACCACATGTGTCCTAAGGATTGAACTCGGGTCTCAGACTCGCTGACAAATGTCTTTACCCACTGGGTCATCACAATGGCCTTCTCTTCACTCCTAACACAATGCCACTCATCATTTATGAAAAGGTTTGAGCCTTTTGCAGCTTAGCAAGCTCAGAAAAACAGAGTATCCCAAATGAAGACTTAGGTAATCCATTCAATCAGCATTCATTGATTTTAAGCCTTATAAATCAGCACACAAGCCTGCTATATTTTTAATTCCAAAAAAAACCCCCTAACTTCTTTTATTTTATAAAATTAGTGTATGCTCCTTTGCTCCCAGCACTTGGGAAGCAGAGGCAGGAAGATCTCCGAATTCAAGGCCAGCCTGGTCTACAGCCAGGGCTACACAATGAAAACCTGCCTGGGGGGGAAAAACAGAAGCAAAACAGAAAAAAGAACCTTGAGGGTCAGTGAATAGGTTCAGCAGATAAATATTCTTGCCACCAAGCCTTACGACCTGAGTTTGATGCATGTTTGAAAAAAGCAACTCCCAAGAGTTTCTGCACACATGTGCAATATGTACTAAATAAATAAATATTTAAATATTTTAAAGTAGTTATTAAATCTCTTATGGCATTGACAATAATGTTAGGAAGTCCTTTCAATGTTCTTTCTTGTAGTCTCCCAATTAAAGTCTCTACTAACGAGCTTACTACCTGCCTCCTTCAACTCTGTTTCTGTGGTCTTATCTATCAATTTCTGAGCAGCACTTTCTGGTCTCAACAATAAGTCCTTTGCTTCTTGGATGTTAACACTTGGAAGATCTTTTTTAAGTGATGTGGAAGAGAAAAAAATACAACCTTTTATAGTTTTTATTGTTTATAATCATTTTAGAGACCAAACAGATTTGGGTCATCAGAGAAGTCTCTGTTCTCTATACATCAGCCCTTCGTGAGGGGGTGTGCAGGTGTTTCTGGTTCTTCCTCTAAGTCACCTTGAAATACCTCAGCACCTCTGTAGAGTGACTCTGGTAATGACATTCGATGTATGCAGAAACCAGGCTGCACCTAGGTCCTCTCTGTGACATGCCATTCCACAGCTCTGCTCAACTGTGTCTGACTTTCTAATAAGTGGCTTCCAAAAGATTTGAAGTAGCTCCAAAGTATAGTGTTCTGACTGTTGCTTAAATGAAAGCAGATCTCAGGGAGTCTAGTGTTTGGCACTGGAGCTGACATTTTCCATCTTGTCTTGGGCTAGTCCACTAAGTTCCAGAGATTAGTCTCAGAGGCTGTAGAGCAGAGTCTTGTTGGACTTTGTGGAAGTTCAAAGTTCCCACAAATCTTAAAGAGAGCTATCTTGCATGGCTTGTATGAACTATCTGGTGCAGCCTGTGAGCTGGATTCTGCAGTGAAAAATCTCCCCTTGACCAGGTCAGACCTCAGAACTTGTGTCTTTATGCTAACCTAAAAATTATTCATACAGTACCCAGAGACATGTAAAAGACATTTTGGTCAAAAGTATTCTAGTCATTTCTTTTCTTCTGGGTGTCATGGGAAATGTTTGTGCTGATCCAGGCCGAGTCTACGTGGCTGTTATGGTTTCAATAGAAACTGCTTTTAAATGGCTGTTCTAACCCCTTTTGAAGATGCTCAAGGGTGGCCTACTGGGACCAGAGTGGTGTGTAGTGAACAGTTCTCACCACGGCTTTTTACACATGCATTTGTGCAGACAACGCAGTGCAAACATGTCTTCTTGATTAATGTTCATAAGGTGAAATTTTGCCAACTGATAAAGGGGAAGTTCTGCTCCCTGTTCCTGTCACTGGAAGAGTTACAAAATTGGTGGCCCTTGTTTTCTCTACCTACAAAATGAGGTGGCCTCAGATTTGCTTGTCTATAATGCATAGTCAACACGTGATGCTTAATCCTGCTTGTTTCATTTACCAAACCACCAAAAATATACAAGTCCAGTGACAACAGGTCCAGTGAAAAGGAACAGATTTTACCACAAACATTAACCATTACTAACAGTTAAAGATAATCAACGTAGATCCCACTGTGGTCATGACAAACTGTCACAGAGCCCACTGCAGCCATTATAGAGAGCATGGGGATGACTAAAAACTGTCCTAAAGCACTTAGTAAAAGTCAAAAGTTGTCAGCTCTTTAGCTCTTTCAAGGAGTCCGCTGTCATCTTCAAAGGCTGTCTTAGAGCCCAATACAGTTGTCAGAATCTATAATAGATCATGTTATAACTACCAAACCCTGTCATGGGGCCCACTAGAGCAATGGAATTTGCCATAGAGCTGACTGTAGCCATCAGACACCATTACAGGGCCCCCTGTAATTGTAAACACCTGTCAGGATCCTGCATTAGCCATAAAAACCTGCCATAGAACCCAGCATACACGTTAGAAGTTCTCATGAGGTCCATTGTAAGCATCAAAACTTGTCACAGAACCCACCACAGCTACAAAAGGCTGTCGCAGAATTCACTGTAAAAATCTACATCAGTCCTAGAGCCCTCTAGAGCCGTTGAAGCTGTCATAGGTCCCAATGTTGCCATCAACAGCCGTCACAGAGCTCATGGTAGCATCCAAAGCTTCCATAGAGTTCACTACAGCCATGAAAGCCTATCTGAGAGAGCAGTGGGGTTGTCGGTTCTGTCATGGAGAAGACTATGGACATTAAAAGCTCTCGTGGAGCCAACAATAGCTGTCAGAGTCCACGGTAGCTAATGGAAAGTGTTGTATTGCTCACAGTAGATGCTAAAATATGTCATGAAGCCCACCGCAGTCATCAAATCTGTTATAGACCCCAAGGGCCCAGCAAAATTTGTCACAGAGACTACTATAAGCAGCATGAGCTACCACTGAGCCATGTGCAGCAATCACAACCTGTCGGAAATCCATTCTAGCACTGTCACGGATCCCATTGTGGATGTCAAAAGCTGTCCTCGACCCTGCTATAGCAATCCTAAGCCGTCATCTCCCAATGTAGGCATCACAGGCCATCACAGAGCCAACTGTCAGTCAAGGCTGTCTGAGAGCCCACTGTAGCAGTCAATAACTGTCAGGAAGCCATCAAACGCTGTTGCCCAGTCCACTAGAGCTAACAAAAATCTGTGATAGGCCAACTGTGGCCATAAAAACCTGTCGCAGGACTTGGTATAGCAGGCAAAGCTATCCCAGGGCCAACTGTAGAAATCAAAGGTCATTACAGGTTCCCCTATATTTGCTTAGTGTTGCTGAGGACCTGGGTTCAAAAAATACAAATAACTAAATACCATCCTAGAATGCTCACTACACAGAGGTAGAAAAAATAAATTTTAAAACATTCCTGGGGCTGGAGAAGAGCTCAGCAAGTAAAAGTGGTTGCCGTGAGACCCTGTTGGCCTGAATTCAGTCTTCAGGTCCTACTTAAGGTGAAACAAGAGAACAAAATACTCAGAGTTGTCTTCTGCCCTTCATATGTGTGTTGTGGTGAGTCCACTCCCTCTCACACCATACACACAAGTTTTGTCATACGTTTTATTTCTCTTATTTCTCTGTCTCTGTCTCTGTGTGTCTGTGTGTGTGTTTATGTGTGTGTGTGTGTGTTTTATTGTTATTCTTGAGACAGGATCTTTCTGAGTAGTTCTGTCTGTCCTGGAACTCACTCTGTAAATCAGGCTGGCTCTGCCTCCCATGTGCTGGGATTAAGGGTATGAGCCACTACTGCCCAGCTTCCTTTGGTTGTCATGCAGCTTCCTTTGGTTGTTACCCAGTTTTATTTTTCACCTGAGACTCTCAAATCAGTCTGTTACTTACTGCTTACTTCAGGTGTGTAGTGCCAGAGATACATAAGCCTCTATTTATTCAAATGTTTAAAAAATAATATAAGTTTGGAAGGAAATTACAAGACTACACTTCCATTTTTTAGACTGATTTCCTATTTGTTTTTAACTGAGCCTTTATCTTCTGAAGACCTTCAGTTCAGCTGATTTTTTTTTTATGTGACCCTCTGTTTTTGGCTGGTTCTATCTTCATGCATTCCTGACTATTGGAAAACAACAGCTAAGGGTTCTGGTCTGAATACATGAGCCCAGGAGAGGTGTCTCCAGCCTGTGCATGCTTAAGCTAGCTAGCTATATAAATGTCTCCAAAACTCTCATGCCTGAAGTAAACTCACTGAAATCTTTCTCTTTGCTATAATCTTGGCAGCCTATGACCAGAGCCTGCTCCTCCAGAAAATGAGACTGTGGACATCGTGTTCCATCTGTGTGACACAATGCTTATTTCTCAAAGGCAAATCCTCCATCTCCAAGGCCTGAAGAGTTGGAACTTTGAAAGCATTCCAGGGCTGGAACTCTAGGCTGGCTCTGGCCCTACATCAGGTTCAGGAAACTGTGAGCTGGATAAACTCTTGATAGTGTGTAGCTCTTGCCTTTCTCACTTCTTTCTAAGAGACGTAAAGGTGTTAGCTGTTGTGTTGGCCCCAGCACTTCAGCCTGTCCAACTTGAAGTTCATGGATGGAGACTAGGCAATGGAAAGAAGTTGCTCTTGTCCATTAAGCGAAGGAGTGACCCCTCTCTTCTTCTGTCTTCTCCCTCCTAGCCCACAGCTTCCATCAGGTGCCCACCCTCATCCTGCTTCCCACCATTGTCATTTGTCCATCCTGGTTTTCCTCCTCAGCTGTCAGCTGCATGAGTGAGTCCTCTTTGTTCTCTCCAACATGGCAGCTTATGTCCCTCTAGATGACACCCATGTCCCTCTTCCTGGTCTGCTCTCTCAACGCAAATCTTCTTCCCAGAGTAAGCCAACCCTTCCAAGCAGGGTATAGCTAGCTGTCTTTGACGCTGGCACTGACAGCCTGTGCTAGGTTCGCCAGGCAAGAGCTCAGATCACCCTCCCCACCCCACACCATCCGATGGCTGGCTGATGGAGTCAGTGATTTCCTGCTTGTTCATTGGAGACTTTGACTTTTTTTATTTTTATTTCAGAGCAGATATGCCTTCTATCCTAGAAGAGTAAAACATACTTGCGTTTTTTTCAACTGTTTTGAAAATATTCTGCTTAAGTACTTTTAAAATGCAAACATACCAAGCAATCTGTAACTAAGAGAAGGATGTTAGGTCAGGGATCAGCCTCTGTTTATCATCCCTTTGTCTCAGCCATCAATTCTCAAAAGCATGCCATAGAAACCCACCAGCCACCAGGACCAGAAAATGGGGTAAATGCTCTTCACTCTCCTTCCTGTCCCTCAATTCCATCCCCTAGTCGTACCCCACCCCAGCTTTGTAACAGGCCACTTGTTGTGGCCTCCCCTTCCTTTCTCTGCCCACCACTTCCAGGGTTCTCCACAGATCCTAGTGACACACCCAGATTTCCTCCTTCCCATATACCCTCTCAGTCCCCCAACACACTTCTAGCCAATTTCTATTCCTTAGTGTCCACTACAAATACCTAGAAACACATTCTAACTAGGACCTCCCCATCCCCACCCAGTGGCATGCCTAGCAGGATTCCAGAAGCATTTCCTACCAGGCAGCCCACAGCCACCACACTTTCCTAAGAACAAAAAGGGCAATGGAAATGCAGAAATGGAATACCCGCCTGAAGTGGTTGGAATATGCTTGGCCCAGGGAGTGGCACTATTGGGAGATGTGGCATTGTTTGGAGTAGGTATGGTTTTATTGGAGGAAGTGTGTCACTCTGGGGCTAAGCTTTGAGAGAGCTTCCTCTTAGATGCTTGAAAATGTGAGTTTTCTCCTAGCTACCTTAGGAAATCTGAGCTCCTCCAGAGCCTGCCTGGATGCTGTCATGCTTTCTGCTATGATAATAGACTGAGCCTCTGCACCTCTAAGTCAGCCTCAATTAAATGCTGTTCTTTATAAGAATTGCCTTGGTCATGGTGTCTCTTCACAGCAATAAAACCCTAAGACACCACCCAACAAACACAAGACCATCTATCAGCACCTAGAATTATAATCATCTCAAGCCCAGATGCCTGGATGCCAGCATAGAATCACAATCCAGAGCAGCCAGATTAATATAACTCCACTAGATCCGAGTGACTCTATCTACTACAGTAGGACATGAGAAATGTAACAAAGCTGAAATACAAAACCAAGACATCAAAATAGCTATTATGAATTGTTCAAGGACATTAAAGAGGATATGAATAAGTCCACCAAGGAAATCGAGGGAAACACAAAACTGTGGAGTGAATGAGGAAACATATTCAAGATGTGAACATGCAAATAGAATCACTAAGAAAACCCACACTGGGGTAAAAATGGAAGTGAAAAGCATAGAACACAAACAAGAAACCCAGAGGCAACCCTCACCAACAGAATACAAGAGCTGGAAGAGAAAAAACCTCGAGCATTGAGAGAAGATAGAAGAAATGAATACCTCAAAGCAAAGAAAATGTTAAATCTAAAAGAAGCCAGGCACAAAACATCGAGTAAATCTGGAACACTCTGAAAGACCAAATCTATGAATAATAGGAATAGAGAAAAGAGAACAAATCCTGGTCAAAGACATAAAAATAAAAAATAAAAATAAAGAAATCGTAGAAAATCTTCCTAACTTAAAGAAGCAAGTGCCTAGGAGCACACAGCACACTAAATAGACTGGACCAGAAAAGAAATTCCTGTCTTAGGGTTTCCATTGTTGTGAAGAGACACCGTGACCAAGGCAACTCTTATAAAGGACAACATTTAACTGGCTCACAGGCTCTGATAGTCAGTCCATTATCATGAAGGCAGGAAGGATGGCAGTGTCCAGGCAGGCACAGCGCTGGAGGAGCTGAGAGGTCTACATCTTGTTCCAACTGCATTCAGGAGAAGACGGATTTTCAAGCAGCTAGGAGGAGGGTCTCTCAAAGCCTACCCCAACAGTAACACACACCTCCTCCAACAAGGCCATACCTCCTAATAGTGCCACTCCCTGGGCCAAGCATATTTGAACCACCACACTCCTTATGATGCCTAATTATCAAAATATTAAACATACAGAACAAGGGAAGGACACCACTTATCCATCAGAGGAAACATCCACTAGAAAGCACTGCAGTTCTTAATACCTTTGCCCCAAACACAAGCGCACCCACATTCATAAAAGGAACAGTACGACAGCTTTAAATCACTATCACTCACATAGTGATTGGAGGTGACTTCAATATCTCATTCTCACCAACAGTCATCCAGACAAAAACTAAACACAGAGATACCAGAGCCATCATGAGAGAAGCTCCCTTCTGAAGTTTCGAGAACAAATACAGAGACCCACCGCTGGACACTTGTTCAAGAGAGTAATGTGATTAACCGTATGCCTGGAATGGGATCTGAGCCTCCAGAGACTCATGTGGCTGAAACCTGGCCTCCAGCCCGGGCAGTGTTTGAAGATACTGTTAGATCTAGCTAGTAGAAATGGGCATGGGTTACAGATCTTGAGTTGAGATCTGCTTCTGCTCCAGCCAGAGCTCCATGCTTCCTGATCCACCAAGACAAGAACAAAAGGCACTATAGACTCTACCCCCTCCCCCACTCAGACCAAGCTGACCCAGCCACCATGCCTTCCCCCAAATTATGGACAGTAACCTCTAGGATTTTGAGCCAAAACAAAGCTCTCCGCCCTTAAGTTGCTTCTGTCATATAATCTGTCACAGCAACAAGAAAATCAATACGACCACTGATAATAAAACATGACAAAATTATGATAGTAACAAAGGTTACGTGAAGAAGATAGCTCTCTTATAAAACCCAATTCCTCACTGCAGTGTGGTATCAGGAATTGTAATTGAAACTGGTAACTGAAACGTCACACACTAGAACGGTGGATAAGAATGGGGTTCCTATATCTGTCAAAAGGATGCTACCATGTGCTTCAGTGGTTACCATGGCCACAGGTCAGGAAACCGCCCATGCAGACCAATGAGTCTGACCTTGCTAATATATACCCATCACTGCCAACAAGGACACTGTAAGCCTTTATCTCAGCATGACAAATACAGACTTAGTCGAAAGGAATCATAGTCAGACTGTCTCCTTTCACATATTTAGTGAAAAGTAAAACAAGTTCAGTGCTAAGACCACTGACCCTGGCTATATGTCTATCAACTTTGTTCCAAGGATCCTTCCCCAGGTGCTGCTGTAGCTTCCTTTCTGGTTGCTAGGACAAACTACCCCAACTAAAGCGATTTAGAGGAGATAGGGTCCATTCGAGCTCACAGCCCCAGATGAACATTTATCGTGGCTGGGAAGTCACAGCATGAAGCTTTTCAAAAAACTGGTCACTTTACATCCACAGCAAAAAGCAGAGAACAATTCTTTAGTGTGTATATGCTAGTGGTCAGCTCGCTCTCTCTGCATTCAGCCCCTGACATGGTGTTTCCCACATACTGAGTCAATCTTCCCACTTCATTCAACCCAACTAAGAAAATCCTCACAGGCACGCCCACTAGGCCAACCCAACCTGGACAATCCTAATGGAGACTTCTCTCTATACAATTCTACATAGTGTCAAGCTGAGGAAACCTTCACAAGTAAGTCACCAGAGGGAACATGAAACAGTTGCTTCCTCAAGCATCTTGATTGATAACTATGTTGATAATTTCTTACAGGTCCTTCGGGGCACACACCAGTGATCCATATGGATGCTCTGCACTGAGTCTTAATACGATAACATCTGCAAACTCACACAGCCACGTAACACCCTTACATGGGTGCTCTTGTATATACATCCACAGTGACTGCTCCTTATAAGAAAAAAGAAAGTAAAAGTTCTGTGTTCATGGAATTTTTTCTCCTGGTTTTGATTAACTGAAAAGAATCAGACGAAGTTTTGATAAAAGGCAGAAGGCTGAACACCATGCAGAATTATGCTGTTCTGGCCAAGGAATGGCCTCAATTTAAGAACCCAAGATAAGAGACAGGAAATGAGAAGAGAGAATGGAATATCTCTCCCAATTATAACGTGTATTAAAAGTCAGTACCCCATGAAGAGTGTCTCTCTTTAAACCTCAAAAAATGGACTCTAATTTTCTGAATGGTTAACATTACTATCTTTTTGTGGTGCATGACCAAGATTCACATAAATTTGGAACAAAATCTAATCAACTACATTTTCCCCAGTGATATCAAACGATTCCCCATCTTCTTACTCTTCTACTAAGTTTTATGTCTTTTTTTCTTCAGTTAATCCCTAAACCTCCACGGAACATAACTTTGTAAATTACCTTCTTTTGGCCTCTACATCTATGCACCTCACAAACATTTATTTTAAAATACATATTAGACCTGAGGTGACTGGAATACACTTATGTGTTTCTATTTGCTTCCCCTGTGAGCACGTAGGAATATATAGGGGAAAGGTGTTGCCGTGCGATCATTGGTTGCGATCTACTTAGAAGATCACACACCTGTAATCCCAAGATTTAGGAGGTAGAAGCAGGAGGATCAGAAGTTCAAGGTTATCCTCAACTACATAATGTGCTTAAGACCAGGCGAGGCTACATAAAACCTCATCTCAAACCAAAACAAAAATAGAGGAAAATCACAATCTAGATGTCAAAATCCTACAATTCCCTAATTCATTTTAAGCCAGGTAACTTTTAGTCTTATTTTCTCCAACACTGTCATAGCCTGTGGTACCTATTAGCGCTAATATAACTCCTAAGCACCCGCTACAGGCCCTTTGTTTGAACAGTGCGTTATGCAGTTTTCACACGTGACCGGAAGGATGTGGGGAAAGACACTGGTCCTTCTGCTCCACCTAGGTAAAGCAGGGATGGGCTGAAGAGATGGTTTGACCATTAAGGTTAGGCTTACAACCAAAAATATAAGAGAGCTGTGATTTATCAGCCTGAAGTTTGAGAAGGAACTGAGCATGCTCAGCCCTGCTTGAAAAAGTGTTTGTCTCTTTCAGATGCAGTGGCCGCCAACACACGGAACACTGTCTGATCTACTTGTCACTTTGCTGAACCCATGGCTAATTTGTTTAAGGACAGCTATCCAAACACCTGCTGGGCCTCTGGTCAGATGGCACGCTCTCCTATCAGCTCAATCGGCATTTATTGACATTTTCCTCTTCACTTGCTTGTCTTTCTCGTTTCATATTTGTTTTGGTTTGTAAAGCTGAGTCAGCATATTTGTTGAGCTCCCAAACCCTAATGTCTCTCTTTGGGCAAAGAAACTGGAACTGACCTTGAATGTCACAGTGAAATGTGTTTGTAGCCCAGAAGAACGAACAGCCAGTCCTTCGACCTCGATCCTCATGAGGAGCAGAAACCCGCCCTTAACCACAGCGCACAGCTTGACACAGTGTTCCGGTCCGTCTAAGGGAAGAACAGTTCATTCTAAGAGGTTAAAAAGGGGCTGAGCCTTAGTGGCACTTGCCTTTAATCCCAGCCCTTGAAAGGCAGAGCAGATCTCCAAGTTCGGGGCCAGTCAGGCCAGCCTAGTCAGCCTGGTCCAGGACAGGCAAGGATACAGACAGAAACTCTGTCTCAAAAAATAAAAAATAAATAAAAAATAAAAACAAGAATGAGGAGGAAGAAAAAGAGGAGGAAGAGATGGTTGGGAAAGAGGTAGGGCAAGAATCAGTGGTGACTATGATCAAAACCCATTGTTTGCATGTATGGAAAAAAAATAAAAACTAAATTTTTAAGTTTGTGAATGGGGCTGGAGAGATGGTTCAGTGGTTAAGAGCACTGTCTGCTCTTCCAAACGTCCTGAATTCAATTCCCAGCAACCATATGGTAGCTCACGACCATCTAATGGGATCCAGTGCCCTCTTCCGATGTGTTTCTGAAGACAGCTACAGTGTACTCACATAAAATGAATAAATATTTTTTTTAAAGTTTGTGAACCAAATGAGACTCACTGGAAATCAGGCTGAACATAAAATACAAATCTTTTTAAAATTATCTTAATTCATTTTGTTCCACTATAATGGAAGACTGGGTACGTTTTACACCTTTTTTACTTTTTTAAACCTGTGTATACACATTGTTGTAGGTGCGCAAGTGTGGGGTCTGGGGGGAAGGCAGGTGTCCCACCCCATCACTCTCTGCCTTATTCCCTTGGGGCGGAGTCTTTCACTGAGCCTTGTAGCCAGCAAGCCCTGTTTCCACCCCTACACTACTGGGCTCTCAGATACTCACGTGGCCACTCTAGTTTTAAGGTACGGGTCCTGGAGATTTGGACTCAGGTCCCCATCCCTGGGCATCAATCACTCATTCACTGAGCCACCTTTCCAGCCTGAGACCAAATAACTTTCTTTTTTTTTTTTTCAAAGGTTTATTTATTTATTTTATGTATGTGAGCACACTGTAGCTGTCTTCAGACACACCAGACCCCATTCCAGATGGTCGTGAGCCACCATGTGGTTCCAGGACCTCTGGATGAGCAAACAGTGCTCTTAACCTCTGAGCCATCTCTCCAGTCCCCCAAATAACTTTCAAAGAGTAAAAAATTATTTCTTCCTCCTCTGAAAACTGGGTGGGGGTGTCCAGCATCTGCCAGAGGGTTGGCAAATTCCTATTTTTATTAAGAATTACCCCTGAGATAAAAAGCCAGTTCTCAAGATAAAGACCTCAGTCCTCCCTCGGGTGGCCTGACCACCTTTTACCTGCCGTCAGCTCTCAGGACTGTAGCATTGGGCACTGACTTTCCTACATGCTTTTGGGAGGACATGTTCTGACCATAGCAGACATTTTACTAAGAAGAACATTAAGGTTTTCTCTGTGCTGTGTGGTGGCATTTACAGCATGGCCTGTCTGCATGAAGGAGACCAGAAGGTTTCCTCTGTGTAAGGTGACAGGGGTGTGAACTGACTTATAGGTGACAGGGGTGTGAACTGACTTACAGAAATGGCTCGGTTTGGGTTACTATGGCCGCAATAAAACACCAGGAGGAAAAGGTATATTTGACTCAAGCTTCCACATTTACAGACCATCACTGGAGGAAGCCAGGACAGGAACAGGAGCTCATGCTGACGCTGTAGTGCTGCTTACTGGTTTGCTCTTTATGGCTTGCTCTACAAGCCTGATTTTTTTATAGAACCAAGGACCACCAGCCCACGGGTAGAACCACCCACAATGGGCTGGGCCCTCTTTTATCAATCACTAATTAAGGAAATGCTCTCCAGGCTTGTCTATAGCCCAATCTTATGAAGGGATTTTCTCAGTCAGGGTTCCCTTTTCTCAGATGACTCTAATGCATGTCCAGTTGACATAAAACTAGCCAACATACAAGAGAAATATTTAGAGCCTCATGTTCTGGTCTGCATCATCAGAAAACAAAGCTCTCATTTTGAGCTCCATTTGTTTGTTTAAAATTAATTTTGAATGGATTCTTCCATTTTTAATAATCCAGACATCCAAGCAGAAAACAGCAGGATAAAAAAAGATGTCTACTTTCAGCTATGAGGACTCACACACATAACCCCAGCATTTGGGAGACAGAGATTCAAGGTCATTCTTGGCTACGCAAATAGTTTACTCAAGGCCATCCTGGACTACTTGAGACACTGTCATAAAAGATTTTTTAAAAAAATGTTTACTGCCAAATGCAAGGCTTCACTCATCAGAGATTTTCTCGTCACATTCTGATCTTCTCTATGTCCTCACTAGTTAGAAAGATGGTTAAATGTGAGAGAAAATGATGTCATAGAAATAAGATAGGGCTTTCTGCCTGTTGTAGGCTCCAGTAGCTGTTGTCAAAATGGGCACATTCATGAAACCTGAGGAAGTGGTCCTGGTCCTGGTCCTGGCTAGACCTACTCTAGATGCAAAGCTATCATCATAAAGAACATTAATAACGACACCTCAGACCACCCCTGCATCCACGCTCTGGTGGTTATTATCTCTGTAAAGGAACAACTGCCAAGGGCAAAAAGAAATGTCAAAAGGTCAAACACCAAGTCTTTTGGGACTGATTATAACTATAATCACCTATTCTTACAAGATGCCCCATGATAAAACTGTCATCCACAAAGATAACCTTAGAGACATTGGTCTTAAACAGGCCTTATGCAAGTGCAAAGCTAAGCTTAAAGACAGATTCAAGAGAGGCTGTAAAGAGTGATTCTTCCAGAAATCCAGTTCAGGATAAATGGGGGAGTGGGTGATGCCTTTAATCTCAGGACTCTGAAGGCAGAGACAAGTGGACCAAAGGCATGCACTTATCTCTGAGATCAAGTCCAGCCAGAACCTGGTCCACTCAGCAAGTTCCAGTCCAAACAAGGCCACATAGAGAAATCCTGTCTCAAAATTAAATATAAATATAACCAGATAGATAGACAGACAGACAGACAGATACATACATACATACATACTTGCATAGATGATAGATAAAAATAGGTTCAAACTCATCAGATAAAAGAGTTCTCAGGAGAAAGACAACACAGAAAGAGAAAATTTTCTGTAAGAAAGGTAACAAAGTACACGAAGATACAAAGAGAATGTTGCATTAATGAAAAAGAACCAGAGACAAATGTTTTTGCAAATTAAATTATTGTGGCAAAGCTGAAAAATCCAATGAAATGCTTGAAAGAAAAGTTGAGGAGATTGTTCAGAAAACAAGATTGCAAACTGTGACATGACTCTCTCTCTCTCTCTCTCTCTCTCTCTCTCTCTCTCTCACACACACACACACACACACACACATGTCACGCGCCCACGCTTTCCGCCGATAGGAACAGGCGTGCAACAACCGGATTCTTCTGCGGACAACCTTTATTGTACAGCACTCTGAGCAGGGGACTTCTTGAGCAGGAAACTTCTCTCTGAGCCGGGGACTCCCTACCGGGGTCTACTGTATAGGCGACCTCTCATGTGCAGTCTCCCACGTGCGATCTCTCTGCCCAGTCTCTCTCCACGTGGGATCTCTCCGCAATCTCTCTTATCGGGTCCCTCTCCACGTGGGATCTCTCTGCCATCTCTCCACGTGGGGTCTCCCGCAATCTCTCCACTATCTCCCTCTCCATGTGGGGGAGAAATGCACTGCTATATATGCCTAGGAGACTCGTGTCGCTACCTGATTGGTGCGCCCTCCAGTAACTCAATAGTATGCCCCGAGAGCGGGCTATGACTTATGTGGCGCATGCGCATTAAGTCTCTTGGCTGGGCAACAGCTCTGTTTGCTGAGTTCTCGGCGGGAAGCCGGCACCATGTTTGGGTGTGGCACAAACGGCTCCCTACACACACACACACACACACACACACACTCACAACTTACACATACACATATTAAAGTAAAAAAAAAAAAAAATTTAAAGGAACAATTCAAAGTAATTCTGCAGAACTGAAGCAATAGATTTTTCAGGCCAGAAAAACATACCAGATAACTAAATCATCTTTTTTACATTTACACCAACAAATCACTGTAAACTTTTAAAATGTTAGGTCCAAACTAAGACCCCCCAAAGGTGTGCAGAAAGTGAGCATATACCTTCATAGAGCAATCCCTAAAGTGAACAGAAACTAGACTCATTACTTCAAAATTCATCTTTAAAATTTTTGGAGAGAGAAGCAGGGGGGTGGATGTGTGATTCCATGAAGCCCATCCAGGCTGAGCTTAAACTCAGAAACTTCCAGCTTCAGCCTCCCTAGTAAATAGCTGGACTCACAGGTGCCTGTCAGCCACCATACCTGATTACTTTTAGTACCATTTTATACATGAGGCATTTTTTAAATACATATCCTCCCAGCATCATTTCCTAGGAATCCACAGGAATAGAAGTCAAATGAATCAGTTAACCAATAAAGCTGATGTGGGCTGAGTAAGATAGCACAGGCCTGTGGCCGTAGCACAGGGGAAGTGGATAAAGAGTTCAACAGCATTCCTGGGTACATGAGACCTAGAATCAAAGGACAAGGAGAAGGAGGAGGAGGAGGGATGGGGACAGTGGAGGAGGAAGAGGAGGAGGAAGAATGGGAGGGGTGGTGGTGGAGGAGGAGGAGGGAATGGGAGGAGGAGAGAATGGGAGGAAGAGGGAATGAGCGGAGGTGGAGGAGGAGGAGAAAGATATTTACTTTGACAACAATGATGTAGGATCCAGAAAATGAGATGAACCAGGAGAGAAAATTCCAGAGTGACAGGAAGAGGAGACCCCAGGGCTGTAGTTTTACAGCAGGCCTTGAGAGCCACCAACCCACACAGGGGAAAGACTCCAGAAGAAATGTTTCAAAAAGAAAACCAGAAGGAGCCGAGAGATGTGTTTGAAATCCTAACAGGCTTGTTTTGCTGGCAGACCCGTTGAGGGTAGATTAATGATGTACAGACCACAAGCAAATGGAAAAAAGAAAACATCTATTATCGCTAAGAAAAACAGAGGATTGTACACAGCTCATCTGTGCATACAACTATCAATTTAACCAAGACCTGTGACGGATGTACAGTGGTCAGAAGGAGGGTGGAGTGGGAAAAGACTTAAGAGATGACACAGGTCAGAACATCCTCTAAGTAAAGAAGCATGGGAGGATACATAAAACATGATGGTTGCATACATGTAAGAATGCACAGATGTACAGGAACATAGAAATAAAGGCCAGAAATAAAAACGAAAGTATTTAGGTGAAAATGCTTTTACCTAAAAACTGAGAATTCTGGCTGCAGAGGAATGAAACAAAGAGACACTGGTTGTGTGTGTGTGTGTGTGTGTGTGTGTGTGTGTGTGTGTGTGTGTGTGAGTGTGTGCTTGTGTGTATGTGTGGTATCTGTGTTGGATATGTGAGTATGAGTGTATGTATGAATGCAGGCATGTATGTGTGTTTGTGTGTGTGTATGTGGGTGTATGTGCAGACTTGTTTGTATATGTGTGTGTGAAAGATGTGTTCCCTGTGTGCTGCATGTGTATGTGTGCATGTGTATGTGTACAGGCTTATATGTATGTGTGTGTATGTGATGTGTGTTTGGCATGTGCATTGGATATGTGTGTATGACTATGTGAGTGCAGGCACATGTGTGTTTGTAGTGTACATGTGGTGAGTATATGAGGTGTGTCTATGTGTGTGTTTCAGGGTTTCTATTCCTGCTCACCTTTCCAACTGAAGAAGTAGGAAGCAAGGCTGTTAGTTCAGTGGTGATGCCGAGCTATTTATCATGGAAGGTCTGGAGATGGGGGTACTGTGAAATAAACCTGCAGAGGAGGAAGAAATGGGGGTCATCCCAGAAGGCTCAAGCTGATGACCACTACTTAGGCAGCTGGGAAAGCTGTAACAAAATAACCAGTGGTCCAAGTCAGGGCCCGGGAGTTCCAGGTTCTCAGCATTTTACTCAAGAGTGAAATAAAAGCCCATACAGCTTGCAAAGTAGTGAGGAGACTTCAAAGAAAATAAGAGAAAAGATTAGAATACAGGGCTGGAAAGCAGAGGACATGTTCCTGCTTTTGCTTTTATGAAATCCAAGAGTTTGATTGCTAAGTAGCCTAGCCTGCATGTGTCTCTATTGTGATTGATAAATTAGTTTTTTACACTTGTGTTTTATTTTGCTTTGCTTTGCAACAGGGTCTCATGCTGTGGCTCTGGCTGGCCCGGAACTTGGAATCAGGCACCTGACTGCTGGGATTAGAAGCACGCAGTATTACGCCTAGCAATAGGTTAGACCTCATAGTCACTTTTCTACTGTGTATGCCGCTTTCCACGGAACATCTGATTTTAAGACTATGAATAGCCAATTATGCAAAGGATAAGACAACCAATAGGGGGTTCTGCCTAGAAGCTGGTAGAGGACACAATTTTGCCTTATGGCACATATAACCAAATTCAGTTCAGACCAGATAGGCCTTTCCATTCTTCTACTCGGACATAAGGAGAATACCACTGAGGAGGATCTGCCCAAGGTTGATGGTTGTTAGGGGAGGAGAAACTTACTCCATCATTACAGAGGGAGAAGGTAGGTGGGCAGTGCTAGGCCGGTGGAGGTCCTATGTCACTGGTAGGTTGTTAGAAGCGTGTTCAGAGAACAAGCATTGTGTATGCTGGTAAGATATTCAGGTGGCCAAGTGCACAGTTACTAGACAAAGGGGGTTGCTGAAAGAGGGACACAGGCACAGCCTAAGCCCTAGTTCTAGTTACTAAACTATTCCCAGTGCTCCGCTGCCTCAGAGCAACTTATGAACAACAGAAAAGTGTCCATTGCTGTTCTAGAGCCTGGGAAGTAAGATCAAGGTGTTAGCAGATTCAAAATGGGGGCAGGGGACCATTTTCTCACAGAAGTTATGTTCTGTGCCTTCATGGGTAAAAAGAAACTGGCTAGCTCTCTGGAATCTTTTTGAAAAATGTGATTACTTTGCACTTAATACTATATTTGTAATTTTTTTTAAAAGTATGACGCAAGGAACTGAATCTGAGTCTGGAGAGCATGCTACTAACTATACAGGCAAAGTTCACAGGATGGGACCCCTCATAGTGTCACCATGGCGGTCTTGACTTCCATAGATGGGGTTGAGGGGAACATAAACACTCAGCCATGACACCCCCCAATGGTCCAATCGCATTTTACATATTTTGTGAGCTGTTTTGGGTCTAACAAGGAAAAAAAAGAAGAAATGAATCAAGATTCAATTCAAAATGAAATCCAAATCCTTATGATCCTGCGTGAGAGGCAGAATAAGATGGAGACAGCTTCATTTTACACTTGGGGTCAGAGGAGGCAGAACTGTCCACCCAGAAGCACCACCCCACAATCATTTAGTGGAGGTTTGTGCACTGGTTACTTCTGAGTATCAGATTGATTGGATTAATAAACAGATGGGGTGTTAGTGAATCTCACTGCTGAGTGTGTCTGTGAGAGATGTTTCAGGAGGAATTAGTGGAGCAGGAATGATTCTCCTGAACTAAGTGTGGCACTATGTCACAGTCTAGTATCCTAGACTAGAAAAGGACACGGAGAAAGCCAGCCAAGCACTGCCATGCTCTGCCTTGATCCTGCTGTGAGGAAGCAGATTCATGCTACCTTTCCAGTCACAGAAAGCTACACTGCCACATGTCCTACCTGTCACAAGGGACCATAGCTTCAAACTTCAAACCCAAATGAACTCCTCCTCCCTTAAAGTAATTCAAGTCACATATTTGAGTCACAGCTCCAAGAAGGGTGACTAGCTCAGCTTGTAGGTCCTTCCATTAGTGTGAGGGGAGGAGTATTCTACCTTCTACCACACCAGCTGATAATCGGGAGGAGGAGTGTTCTACCACACCGGCTGATGATGGGAGGAAGGGTAAAATTAGAAAATTGCCATTATGGTTTCCTTTATTATTTGTGCCAAGATCAACTACAGACAGGGTCACCAGATGAAGACTACGAGAGCACAAGCTATTCCCACAGACCCAGAGAACCGCCTATACATTACTACATACATAGAGAAAGTGCATCTTGACCTTGGAGGTATTTGATGGCCATTGTCTTAGGAAAGGAATCAAACTTACCATGAGCATTTATTTGGACCTCCTGGTGTAGTGAGAACCATCAAAGAATACCAGTGCAGATTTCTTGGCATGGCTATTTCAACTGTATTCTGACCATAAGGAAACAATCAGACCATTTCAGACTATGGGACGTCCTACAAGACCAATTGGCCTCAGTCCTTAAAAAAAAAAAAAAAGTCAATGTCTTGAGAGATGATAGAAAGTTGAAAGGATGGCTGAAAAAAGACTCCAGGAACTGATGACACCCATGAAAATAACCGAGATTGGATTTTGGAATACAAAATAGCCTAGTTCTACAAAGTCGTTTGAAGAGACATGTAGGTATTTGAATATGGATTATCCACTAGCTGGTTATACATACGGTTATGGAACTAATATTCAGTTCATTAGCAGTGAAATCCATATGTTTATGCTGGAGACTGCTCATTCCCAGGATGTGTTGGCTGATAGGCCTAGAAGCAAAGAACTATGACAACTAATTATATTTCAATATTTCTACCCAAAATGAAGCAGGGTGTGTGTACTGGCTGGCTTTGCATGTCAACTTGACACAAGCTGGAGTTATCACAGAGAAAGGAGCCTCCCTTGAGGAAATGCCTCCACAAGATCCAGCTGTAAGACATTTTCTCAATTAATGATCAAGACTGGGAATGCCCAGCCCATTGTGGGTGGTGCCATCCCTGGAGTGATAGTCTTGGATTCTATAAAAAAGCAAGCTAAGCAGGCAGGGGAAACAAGCCAGTAAGTAACATCTCTCCATGGTCTCTGCATCAGCTCCTGCTTCCTGACCTGCTTGAGTTTCAGTCCTGACTTCCTTTGGTGATGAACAGCAATGTGGAAGTGTAAGCTGAATAAACCAAACTTGCTCATGATGTTTGTGCAGGAATAGAAACCTTGAGTAAGGCTCTGTGTGTGTGTGTGTGTGTGTGTGTGTGTGTGTGTGTGTGTGCGCGCGTGCGTGTGTAGAGGGAGGCAAGCAATAAAAAGAAAAAACACTAAGTAGATGCAGGGTTGTTCTACCTGAGGAAAGAGATAATGTGGATCTGTGCTGTGTGGTCTTTGCTGTCAGCTTTTCTAAATGAAATGCAGCCTTAAAACTGTTGTAAGTCACGTGCTAAGGCACCTGATTACAAAGTAGTTGTTCACAGAGGGAAGACACCAGGGCCACCTAAATCCCAGTCTTCTCCATCAACACTGAGTTTGCTGAAGCTGTTTACACTCCTGAATCCTGACACTGCAAATACTTCTGCAGATTTCTAAAGAGTGCTGGGGCTCCCAAACAAACCCCCCAAATTCATTCATTCATTCCCCGCCCCCTCCCCTCATCCCAGAAAAGAACTGGAGCCCAGGAGCCAGACAGAGGGAAACACAACTACTCTGTCCACCGAAATCAAAACTCACAGACTCAAGGGACCACTTAAGGTTACAGGCCTGGAAGACCTCAAGCAGCCTTCAACCCCAACAAAGCCACATTAAAGACCCAGAGGACACACTTTCTGATGAAACAGGAGGGAACAGGTTCCCTTGCCAGGCGCAGGGTGACCATGTGACTATTCGGTGATGATGCTTCCCGCTCACCAAACCAGTGATTCACCAAAGCCAATGGCAACCAGATGTTCCTCACTGGCACAGCTCGGAAGGAGGAAGGGAGCTTGACATGGTGCAGGAATGCGTTTCTGGGAAGGGCACTGGAAACGGGTTGCGTGGGACCAGAAGAACTCATGTGGCTGGAGAAACACCCTTTCAATGTGTGGACCCACTTGATTGAAAAGAAGATCAAAAGAGTTTTCCTGGTGTGGTGACGTACACCTGTGTTCCCAGCACTGGGGAAACTGAGGCAGAACGGTTTTAAGGTCAAGGCTTGCATAAGTCTACATAGTGAGACTGTCTCCAAAACAAAAACAAACAGCTAACACTGTGGTGGAACATGCTGAAGGGCACAGGGACAGATGGATAGTGAATCTGCCGTCAGCTTGAGCTAAACATGGCTGCAGCTGCGGCTCAGTTGATAGAGTGCTTGTAAAACTCTAAGTTCAGTGCCCAGTCCCACGTAAAACAGGGGATGGTGAGCAGGGCTGGGGTATATGCTTTCAATCCCAGCGCTAGTCCTCTGGAAGCGCAAGCACACACACACATACACACACACACACACACACACACACACACACACACACTAACAAGAACAAAGCATGTGGTCCAGGCCTATAATCTCAGTAGTCAGGATATGGAAACAGAAAGATCAGAAGTTCAAGGTCATGCTCTGATACACAGAGTAGAGAAAAGAAAAAACATGGGGAGGGGCTCCCTTCCTCCCCCTCGACCTTTTCTTTCAGATATAAGTGCTTGCTCTACTATTTTGGATCCCAGTGCTTGAGAGAAACTATAGGAAGCCTTTGGAGCACTAAATACAGGAATGCAGTCCTGAGCGCATTTGACCTACGGCTTTGATTCTCTGTCCATCTGTTTCCGCTAAGTGCACCGACTGCTCCTGGTTAGTAAGAGGCTGGCCACTGACAGAGAAGGAAGTTTCAAAAGTCAACAACATCTTCCCTGAAACCCAAAAGGGATGGTGTGCCTGCCCAGCTGGTGAACAGCTGTCACCAGCCCAGAGGCTTATCCACCCTCTCCCTTAACGATTTTGGCCTCTAACCTCTTTCTCTCCTCACTTTGCTTGTTTTTGCAGTACTGGGAATCAGTGAGCCTCCCTTCCCATCACCCTTGCTTTCCCTTTCTTCTCCTAAGGGAACAGCTCTGGCTCTAACCTAGCAGGTGACATCCAAGAATGAAAGAAAACTGGGACCACGAAAAGCTGCTACAAAGAATAGAAGAGATTTTGTTCATAAGAGGACTTTGATCTGGATCAATCCCAGCGTCAAAGCATTTTGACTTTCAATTAACAGCTGGCCAAAGAGACAGAAAATACACTCATCGCATGGGGACAGACTCACCTCGTTCCAAAAAGCTCGCCCAAGACTTATGGTGTCAATTATTTGGGTTTGCTTCTCACTTCGCTTCATCTGGTTTTCCCTCATTCCCCTGCGCCCAGCTTTGTCCCTTATGCCAGGCTGTCACGTATGACAGACACAGCCTTTTCAAAGGGCACGTATGTGTATGTCATCATCTACTCCATCCGGGCTAGATCCTTTTCTCCTGCAACCTCCTACCAAGTCGGGGGTGGGTTTGGGAGGGAATTCCTGAGTTGAGAACAAAATGATTCTTCTAAGCACGTGCTCAATCTGGCATTTTTAAACAAATTGGGAGGAAAGGAGAAGAAATGCATTTTTTCTGAGGCCGCACGGATCATGAGGAAAGTTAGCCCTCGAGCCTGGTGCCTTTTATTTCTCTTGGACCCACAGCGCCATCTCTAGGTATTTTTTAGTTAATGACAGTTGTAGCCAGAAAGTATACTGGGAATGCAATTGGGGGGGGGGGGGTAGCATAGCATTGTAAGGCAACTGCAGTGTAAAGCGGGCCCTCCATGCAGTGATTCACCTGGTTGGAGGTAGATTTGGATGCTGCCATCATGGAATCTCCCAGGAGCCACTGAGGTTGGGTGACTCCATAAAGGAAACACCTTCTATTTCCCAACTGAGCAAGCAGAGGGACCAAGACCAGCTGAGGAACCTGGGTGGCAAAACAGGGCTAATTGAGCTGTCAGACATTTAAATAGGTTGAGGAACATTTCCTCGTTTATTTTTGGCTCCCGAGGAAGTGGGAGGGGGGCATATCTGATAATAAAAATACAAAGTTAGTTTCTTTTTTTTTCCAGACAGAATTTTATGGAACTCAGACTGGACTCAAACCTACTATGCTGTGCTTAAGAATCTACAGAGGCTTCCTGTAGATTTTTCTGTCCTAACCCAGGATATCAAGAAAGTATTTGAGTCATAATCAAATATTAATATGTGCAAATATGTGTGTGTGTCTTGAGGCAGCATCTCCTGCACTTCAAGGTAGCCTTGAACTCCTAAGTGGCATAGGATGACCTTTGAACTCCTGACCCTCCTGCCTTTCCCTCCGGAGTGCTGAGATTACAGGAGCACATCACAGTACCCATCCGTGATACAGAGGATTGAGCCCAACCCTGTAGTACTTCACCTGCTTCAACCTCCCCTCCTCTCTGCTCCCCCATCTCCAGTACACCACCCCAATCTTCTTCAAACTTCCTACCCACTTATCCTATTATCCCAGCCCCCAACGGCAGCAACCATTCTCTGGGAATCTGTTGGAGAAGTAAAGTAGACCAGGGAAGCAAGTAGACCAGCTTCTGATCTTCTCTGCCTCTCCTCCTCCAGAACCAACACCTCCAGTCTCATTTCCTGCTGGGGGCTACTCTCCTGCCTCTCTGCCCTCATTCCTAGGGGACTTAGCAGATCCTGGTGGCACACAGTGATTTCCTGTCGCTTGTGGATCCCCTCGTACACCTCTATCCCCTTCTAGCACATTCTTTGCCAGGCCACCCACAGCCGCCACACTCTCGAAGAACATGAGAGGGCAACAGAACCAAGAAGTGAAATACCCACCCTACAAATACCAGGGGCTTCAAAAGAGCCTTTATGGATATGTCAGAGAGCCTTAAAGTAAAATGAATATACATCCCTTAAAGAAACCAATGCAAACACAAATGTATTAAAAAAAAAAAAAAAAAAAAAAAAAAAAAGAGCCTTTCCGCTCCGCCCTTCTCCTGTACAGGAGGCAGCCATGGCGCCCAGCCGGAATGCCATGGTCCTGAAGCCCCATTTCCACAAGGATTGGCAGCAGCGAGTGGACACGTGGTTCAACCATCCGGCACGCGAGATCCGCAGACGCAAGGCTCGGCAGGCGAAAGCGCACCGCATTGCCCCTCATCCCACGTACGGTCACATTAGGCTCACCGCGAGGTGCCCTACAGTTAGATACCACACCAAGGGCGGGGCTGGCAGGGGCTTCAGCCTGGAGAAACTCAGGGTAGCCGATATCCACAAGAAAATGGCTCGCACCATCAGCATCTCTATGGCCCCAGGGAGCCGAAACAAGTCCGCTGAATCACTACAGGCCAACGTGCAGCGCCCAAAGAACTTAGGGATTCTAAGCAAATGACTCAGTGTCCTGGACCCACAGTGACCCAGTGTGCGTGTGTACAGCTTTGATTACCGTGTTATCGAAGCGGGCCAATTTAGCCTTAGGCTTCTACGAGATTTCAAAAATGTCCTGGGGGCTGGGATGCTGCTCAGTGATAGAAACACTTGCCTCACAGGCAGGAGGCCCTAGGCACTACCATCCTTGTAGAAAACAACCAAAAACGTGTCTCTGTTCAGTTATTCGATGACCAACATATAGAATCTTTCCATTGTGTCCCAACACCCAGACTTCCTCCTGCTCCTAAGAAGTTAGAGGAGTGTGGTCATACATGCCTGCAATCCCAGTATGTTCGAGGTGGAGGCAGGAAGATCAGGAGTTCAAGACCAGCCCCAGCTACATAGAGAATTCAAGACTTGCCTGGGTGAACAAAAAAAAAAAAACATGTCAAACAAACAAAAAACCTGAACTGCCCCATCAGTCGGGTAGTTTATTCTTTCCTGTCACGGGGCACTCGACCATCCGTGTAGGCATACATTTTTCTCAACCTACTTTTCATAAGGATTCAACCTCCCCTCGAGCCTACCACCCAGCAGAGGTGGTGGAAGAGAAAAGTTATTAGGACATGGGAAGAGGACCTGTTCAGCAAGAGTTCTTTGGGGGCAAGCTCGACCTTCTCTGGCAGCAGTTCAGTCCCGGAGCAAATGCCAAATAGGACTCAGCAGCTGCCCACAGTCCAGCCATCTCGGCAAGCAGACACCAGGCACAAACCAGCAGCCGTAGTTCAGTCCTGAAGGAACCGGAGGAATCAGCAAGCTGCCACAGGAACCTCACCAGCAGATAGGAGGCAAGTTTCTCTCAATGGCAGCTTTACCACAAGCTGAGCTCAACAGTGCACTATAAGGGGAATCAATACATGCTTGTCACCAGTGAAGGATGGCGAGACGGAGCAACCCAAGCCAAAGCTCAGTGCTCCTCACCCACTGTCCGCAGGGTCAGCTTCGTACTCCTTTATCACGGGTCCTTTCACGTGTCCACTGTATCAAAGCATCCTTTCACTTGTGTGTGCTTTGAGAGGACATTCTTCCCTCTGTCTGCTTTAGCAAGACATCCTTTCCCCTGCGTACTCCAGCAAAACATCTGACATAACTGACTTCCCAAAGAAACCAGAAGTTCCTACTTCCCGTCATGGCTTTGTTGAAAGGAGGAAAAGTACTTTTGTTTATTCTCTAATTTAAGTGACTGTTTATTTTGTTTCATTTTATTTGTGTGTGTTCAGTGTAAATGCAAATGGGAGCATTCACATGTAATGCACATGTATGTAGAGACTTTTCCTCAGGACACACACCTTTTAATCTTCTCTGACAGGAGAAAGAGGTAGGCAGATCTTTGTAAATTCAAGGACAGCTGGACCTACACTATCTATATAGTGTATAGTATATACACTGTCTATCGTTCTATAGTATATAACATACACACATATGTACATATACACATATGTACACACACACACATACACATAGAGATATATACTTAAACTCACATATATACATATATGTATTATCTCTCAATCTGTCTGTCTGTCTGTCTGTCTGTCTGTCTGTCTATGAGTTCCAGGACAGCCAGGGATATGTAGAAAGACACTGTCTTGAGAGAGAGAGAGAGAGAGAGAGAGAGAGAGAAGTATAGTTGAGTCATGGTGGTGAACGTCTTTAGTCCCAGCACTCACGAGGCAGAGTCAGGTGGACCTCTGAGTGAAAGGTCAACCTGGTCTACAGAGTTCCAGGACAGCTAGGACCACACAGAAAAACTCTGTCCTTGGGGGGTGTGTGGAGCTGTAATAACTAGCCCATCTCCCCTCCTGTTTTCACCAACAATCTTTGCCAGTGAGTATGGCCTTGTAATAGTTCACCACATGGAGGAGCCAAGTTTTCTAGTCTGTTCTTGGGAACCACCCACCTCCCTTTAGGAATACTCTCCCATGCTCCTCTTTTGAGTTGTGTGCAAGAGTATTCTTTACAGGAACCTTCAATGGTTGGATGCCCATTCAAACTGTAAGGATGTGTCACGTTTGGATCTTACTCCCAAAGTATCTGTCTGAAAGTTCAGACATATCCACAGTCCCTACAATAGTGACTACAAGCCCACTTTCTAATCTTCGGTCACATTTTACATCTGACAACAATAAAAACTAAAAACCAAAACAAGACAGTGGTGGGTGTGATGGTACACAACCGTGATTCCGGTACTGGAGGCAGAGACAGGAGGACCCTTGCAAGTTCAAGGTCAGTTTGCTTTGAAGGTCAGTTTCCAGATCAGGTAGGGCTACAAAATGAGACCATATCTCAAAACGAATAAACAAAATGATCGCTATCTGTTTTGTTTCAAGTAAACGGAATACTGTAGCCATTTCTACACTGTGATTAAAACACTAAACACCTTTCCTTTAGCTCTGGGTTTAAACTCAATTGGCCTGGTTCTTTTGAATTTGTCCCACGCCTGCTTTTCTCCCGTAGCTAGTCTGCCACAAGAGGGCGCTGGCGCTGCAGAAACGTACTTTTCATCAGCCCTATGTCCCTGAGTGGTGGGAACGGAGAGCCATTGCCCGACATTGCACACAAATCCATAAATCTAAGTGTTACCCTGGAGTCAGGCAACAATGACACACAACCGTGGTCCTGGCATTTGGAGGCTGAAGAAGGATGATGTGAAGAGAGCGACATAATGCCCTCCCCTACACACACAAAGCTGAGACAACAGGCCTAATTCATATCGGTTGATAGTAATCCCAGATCTGTCATAGGTGGGTACATATGTGCAGATTCGTACACATGTTTCCTGGTTCTGTTGGCTCATAATAACTAGAAGCGATGACATTGAGCTTGACCCCCAGGACCCAGTGAGCCTTTAGTGACACACAGGCAAAAGAGGGACAGAGTGAGCTAGCGGTCTCCTTACACTTGCCGTTTGACAGACAGGTCCCTCCAAAGTCTCTAGGAATGCTAAAACAACAAGGTGGGTAACCCCTTGTAAAAAACTGTCACACAGTCCTGAAGGAACACGCACAAGATTACTTACACATTTCAATAGGCCAATTATGCCTTTATAGAAAAGAAATACAAAGATTTTGGAAGAATTCCATTAACCCGAGGACTCAGTCTCTGCCTAATCTACCTCCAGTTCGATCCAATAGAAAGGACGTAATCTGTTTTTGAAGGTCTGGTGTTAACAACTCTGTCCTGAATTTACTCGTGAGAAATGGACCTACCACATGGAACAGTTTACACAAAAGTAAGTGTCCAGAAAAGAAAATAGAAGACCTGTGCTAGAGACTCTGAATAGATGCTAGTTTTCATAGAAATAAACAAAAGAAACAACTGCAAGGTATGTGTTCTAATTGGATTTTGGCGTGAAAGAGACTATGGAAGCTTTTCTGAAACATTCCGGGCACTGGAACTGTATATTAAACGATAGAGAAATAATGTTAGTTTTCTTTATTACACTGAAAAGGTTTTTTTCTTAAGATTTATTTATTTATTTTATGTAAGGAAAGGGCATCAGATCCCATTACAGATGGTTGTGAGCCACCATGTGGTTGCTGGGAATTGAACTCAGGACCTCTGGAAGAACAGCCAGTGCTCTAACCACTGAGCCATCTCTCCAGCTCGCTATTGTGTTGTTATGCATGTGATAGTGTGTATATTTTTTCATTTATTTATGTGTGTATGAATGTGTATATTTGTTTATGTGTATGCCCATGCACATATGTCATGGCGCATATCCAGAGGTCAAATAGTAACTCAGGGGTCTCTCCTGCCACAGTAAGTGTCCAAGGAATGGAACTCAGTGTAACAAAGGCAGGTAGGTGGCTTTATTAGCTGAGCCATCTAAAAGGCCTTTGATAGTCTCTGGAGGGCGAAGGTTGATTGGTTGGTTTTTGAGACAGGATCTCTCTGTTTAATAGCACTGGCTGACTCCCTTTGTAGATCAAGCTGGCCTCACAGAAATCTGTGCTGAAATTGAAAGCATGTGACAGCACCACCCAACCTGTCAATTTTCTGAAATTGGAATAATAGCGTTACCTTGATGGGGGGAAGGTGATTAGGCTCAGAATGGCTGACATAGTTTGCAGTAAACTGACATGATTTCTGCAAGTTGCTTTATGATTGAGCGAGACAAAGTGTGTGTGTATCTGTCTGTCTGTCTCTCTCTCTGTGTGTATGTGTGTCTACTATCTCTGTATGTCTGTGTGTCTGTCTGTTTCTCTCTCTGTGTGTATGTGTGTCTACTATCTCTGTATGTCTGTGTGTCTGTCTGGCTCTCTCTCTCTCTCTCTCTCTCTCTCTCTCTCTCTCTCTCTGTGTGTGTGTGTGTGTGTGTGTGTGTGTGTGTGTAGGAACAGAAATAAGGAAAACTGACAAACTGTTAACCACTGGTGAGCCTAATAAATTGCAGAGTATGATAGATCTTAAATGTTCACTCTGACAAACGACCCCTTTGTAAATGAAACTGCATGGTGACCCCAGTGCCTGGGAGGCTGCTGCTGGAGAACTGGGAGTTCACTGGGCTACATTTTAAGAGTTCAAGCTGTCAGGACTAAATGAGACTGTCCCAAAACCAAAACAATAGGGTATAGCATACTAAAGTAGAATTCCAGAATTAAACAGTAATTATAGACCTCATCAAAGCAATTTGCCCAGGGCACAGTAGCTCAGCAGCTTTGGGTTGGGAGTGGGAGACATTTGAACTTCATAAAGAACAGCAAGGCCCTTCAAAGGGGAGAAGTCTCAGTCACTTTTCCCAGCTGAGACTAAATCCCAGACACTATTGATATGCAAGAGCTCCTACCCGGCCTTCTAGGGGGTGGGAAAAGGTCCCCAGTCAAAACAAGCCTTCAGGCAGGGAAGGCAATATCACTAAAGTCAATACACTAGCATCCTTCCTTAATCCTTTTCCTTTATCACCACCAGACCTGAGTCACAGTCAGTAGGAACAAGTTTGGACTGGTTATAGCCTGTGGAAGTTGAAAGAAGACCACACTTGGCAGGTTCCTGGAGCAAAGCCTACTCTGGGTGACCTTAGTGGAGCTGGACGCTCCAGTGAGCGGGGAGCTTTGTGTTATCTGACTGTGGCAGCCTGTGGCCTGTGCTGCACTCCTGACTGCCCCATCCCTCGAATCTCACAAAGGAGTGGGGTGCCCTATCAGAAACCTGTACATTGAAATGACCTCAGTCACTCAGATTAGACACCTGCTGGGAGAGTGGCTGTCTTGGGCAGGCAAGGCAAGAGAGATTGGGAAGGGATAAACCCAGTAGAAGGAGCTAAACTGCCAGCGGAGATCACAGATACCCACTAGCCACAACCTGCAATCTACACTTTGCCTATAACAATAAACTGTGCATACATTACTTCCAGGTGAACTTTAAGTTGTGTGGTTTGAACTATTGTTTTTAAGACCTGGGCTCAGACTTGCTTCAAAGTCTCCTATCTCATCCTATCCCATCCCCTGAGGGCTAGGGCCATAGGCATGTACCAACAACCAGAACAACACAGTAAGAACATTACAGAGTTCATGCTGCTGAGATGGCTTCCAGGGCCATGAAAAAAGAAGAAAAGAAAAACATAGGTTCTTAGGTTAACTCCTAAACCATTCATTTTAACCTGTCTCAAAAAGAAAGAGAGAAAAAAAGGGAAGGAAGAAAAAGGAAAGAAGGAAGGAGGGAGGAGGAAGAGAGGGAAGAAAGGAAGGAGGGAGGGAAGAAGGAAGGAAGGAAGGAAGGAAGGAGGAAAGGAAGGAAGAAAGGAAGGAAGGAGGGAGGGAGGAAGGAAGGAAGGAAGGAGGAAAGGAAGGAAGAAAGGAAGGAAGGAGGGAGGGAGGGAGAGAGGAAGGGAGGGAAGGAAGGAAGGAGGGAGGGAGGGAGAGAGGGAGGGAGGGAAGGAAGGAGGGAGGGAGAGAAGGAAGGAGGGAGAAGGATCTGATGAGGATCAAATGCTGAGGTGTATTGGGTGCTGGGAATTGAGAGGATCTAACATAAGCTCTCTATCAACGAACCTATATCCAGAGCCTCAACCTCTTAAACCATCGACAAGAGCTAGTCTTGCAACTAAGAGACTTGCCCTCTTCCCCTTTCTTAAACTTATTCCTTTAGTAACTTATTTTTAGCAGGGAGAGGTGCTCCCGCTCTGCCTGCTTCCTGCATGCTAAAGAAGTCTGTAGAAGGAAGCCCAGCATAGTGTTGCATGCCTTTAATCCCAGCACTCGGGAGACAGAGGCAGGCCACCCTGGTCTATAGAGTTCCAAGGCAGCCAGGGCTACACAGAAATCCTGTCTCAAAAAAAGAAGAAAAAGAAAAAAGTCTGTAGAGTCTAATATGAGGAGAAGTAGTACTGTAGAAGTAACTCAGTGGGTAAGAACACTGGCTGCTTTTTCATAGGACCGGTGACACACGTATATAAATGAATATTTCTAATTTAATATTCATTTTATGTGTGTGTATGTGTGTGTGCCAGAATGTGTAGCTATATGCTACATGAATGCAGTACTTGTGGAAGCTTACAGAGGGTGTTGGAGCCCCTGGAGCTGTAGTTAAAAATGTTGTAAGCCATTATGCAGGTGCTGGGAATTGAATCCCAGGTTCCCCAAGGGCTCTTAACCTCTGAACATCTGGCCAACTTCTTTTAAACATCTTTAATGCAGAAACTTAAGCTATTGTGGATTTTATTGGGAGTCTGCAGTGTCTGCACTGTTGTACTCATAACCACTGGATCTTTGGACTTTTGTACTTTATCAGGGAAAAAGATCACATAAATAACAGGACATTTTTCTAGACATGGGAGTGGGTTAGGAGGCCCCTGGCCACCAGTGTTGGCAGATGTTTGTGACACGCTAGTGCTCAAAGTAGTAAATCAGCTCTCATCTCCTGCGTGTGTGGTAGGGAAGGCAGTAAAAGCTTACTTCAAGCACACATGAGAAGTAAATCGTGCAAGGTTTTCTTTATGTCTTTCCCTGAAGCACTTTCATTCCACACTTTCATGAATTGGAGTCTTGGCAATAAACATCTCCAAAGACAGGAAGCATGTGATAGACAACACATAACATATAGGTAAAAACACATGCTTTTTAAAAAGAGCTTAAACATACCACTTGCCAGGCAAATGAATGGGGTTGTGGAACTGTCATGGAGTCTCGAGGGCCCTAAGTTGGCAGCCAGGGGTCTAGCGCAGACTAACAGGAACCGGGAGTCGAGCACTAATTGGAGCCGACTGGGCACTAGAGGGATCGGTGGAAATGGGCCATTTCTTTCCTTCTCCATAACAAGATGGTGCCCGGAATGCATACAAGTCCGTCAAAGCAGCGAGAAGTAGAAAATGGATGTACTACTAAGTTGGAAACAGCCTTTCAAGTGGTACAAGGATTGATAGAAAGGTTTACCAAAGATACTGCAAGGTCTAAGGATGCATTAGAAATCATGACATGCGTATGTAAAGATTTTTGGACAACAGTGTTGGAAACAAATTGACAACCTAAGACAAATCGTCAGGGTATGCAGGTACTTCAGGACAACATGGTTCGACTTCTTCTTACTCAGCTGTCTGCAGAAAAACAGTGTTTAGAACATGCTAGTGAAGTATCTCGAGTTTGCATGTGGCTTAGTAAGAGGTGGCTTGTCAAACTTGGGAATAGGAAGCATTGTAATAGCTGAAGCATCTTCAAAGCCTGCAAGTTTCAGGCGAGGATACAGAATGCAGTGAGACACAGGAGAGACAGGCCTGATTGCACCGCTTTGTTGAATATCTGCGCCAGAGCAAATGTGTCTCACCAGAGTCATGTAGACCAAAAAGTAGATAGCAGTCCTTCTACCGTGACAGAAACCAACCGAACTGTTTAAAGTGATGTTGGTGAACCAAACACCAATATGCAAAGCTCTTTGTTTTAAACATCTTTATTTCCTTAGTGTAAATATGTATTTAACTACAGGTTAAGAAGTAAGCTCAGGGCTGAAGAGAAGACTCAGTGGTTAAGAGCACTGGCTGCTCTTTTAGAGGTCCTGAGTTTATTTCCCAGCTACCACATGGTAGCTCACAACCATCTGTAATGGGATCCTATGCCCTCTTCTGGTGTCTAAAGACAGCTACAGAGTACTCATATACATTAATTAATTAATTGATTAAAATTTCAAAGTTATGTCTACATGGTACCATGTAGCAAGATGCTCTTGGGGCTTACTTCTGCGACTGTGCACCGGAATTCCTTAAAGACCACTGTGTACCCATCTGTGATGAATGTACCAGCCAGCCATGTCTCCATGGAGCTCTAAATGACATAAATGAATGCAGCAGCAACCCCTGCCAATTTGGGGCGTGATGTGTGCCAAGTTGTCCTCAGAAGATCTGTACAGACACATTGTTAGCCTGCCTTCCTCCTTCAACTACCTTGGAGACTCAAACTGTTTGCATTTGTTAGCCTGGATTTCCAGACAGGAGAGCGGCATAACTGTCCTCTGAGAGGCTCTGCCCAGCAGCTGACTGAGACAGATGCAGATCCACAGCCAAATATTAGAGCTCTGGAAGTCTTGAGGAACCAGGAACCCCAAAAGAAGACCAACAGTCATCTTAACTTGGATCCTAGGGCTGGAGAGATGTCTCAGTGGTTAGGAGCACTGACTGCTCTTACAGGGGTCCTGAGTTCAAATACCAGCAACCACATGGTGGCTTGCAACCTGGATCCTTGTGGACTCTCAGAAACTGAACCACCACTCAAAGAGCAAACATACATGGGCTAGACCTAGGCCTCCCCACATAGGTAGCAGATGTACACCTTGGTCTTCATGCAGGTCCCTCAACAAGGGCTTACCCTGACTCTGTTGCCTACTTGTGGTTCCTGTTCCCATAAGTGGTATGTCTTGTATGGCCTCAGTGGGAGAGGATGTACCTTGTCCTGCACATGGTGGGTTTGTTCCCCAGAAGAGACCTTCCACTTCCAGAGGTGAAGTGGGTGGGGGAGGAGCTGTGAAATAGGAAAAGTAGGCTGTAAAATGAATAAATAAATTAATTAATTAACAGGGGAAAACCTTCACTAAATTAAGCTTAACTTTTATTTATTGCTTATAATTTATTTCTGCTAAGAGAATTTGTATTCTTATATTAGGATTTCACATTATATATTTGTATATAAATACATATGTTACTATCTAACAAAAGAGTTTAATATAAATATGTTACACCATTTCTAGAAATAAGAGGAACAAAGATTGAGGATTATTATGGCTACAGTAACAGCAATCTTTCTGGTTAAAAAAATCAATAATTAGTTATTTTAAAATTTGAAGGGGTGGAAAGAATGAGAAATTATAATATATACATGTATAATTTAAAAATAAAGAAATAAACTTTTGATGGGCAGTGGTGGTACTCAGGAAGCAGAGGCAGGCAGATCTCAAAGTTAGAGGCCAGCCTGGTCTACAGAGTGAGTTGCAGACACTCACGCTATAACTGTATGTGGGGATCAGAGGACAACCTTCATGAGCAGGGTCTTTATTGTTTCTCCTGGGAGTCATTCGTACTTCATGAATGAGTCTCAGCCCTTCTGCGCAATTCTCCTGTCTCCACCTTCCATCCTGACAAGAACGGATGCGCCAGGATTACAGATCTATGCATTAGGCTTCCTTATGTGGATTCCCGTGATCAAAATCAGTTTGTGAGGTTTGCTCCATGCTTAGCCTCTCCCGGCCCATGTTCTGAGTACTTACAGCTAAATTACTGTTTTTCCAGGGCCTAGCACTAGGCATTCCCACACAAGCCAACTCTACATTTACCTTTTTCTTTGTTTGCGTTTCAAGGATCAAACCTAGTGTCTTACCCATACAAAACACATACTCTGTCGCATGAGCTATTCCCCCATCCAAATGATTGGGACATATTTCAATTGTATTTTGATGGAAACACCAATAAATCAGAAAAAAAAATGCAGCAACAGTTTGCTGTTAGAAAATAGGAGCATGTAAAAGAAGTGGTAAAATGTTTTCAAGTTACTAACCCTGAAATAACTTCAGAAACTACAACAGTGAAGATAACAGCAACAGTAGACAGCCAATCAGGAAACTGATATAATTAAACTTCAAATACAAATTCCAGGCATAGAGCTGGGGAGATGGCTCAGTGGTTAAGAGCACTGACTGTTCTTCCAAAGGTCCTGAGTTCAATTCCCAGCAACCACATGGTGGCTCACAAACCTCTGTAATAGAATCCGATGTCCTTTTCTGGTGTCTGAAGACAGCTACAGTCTACTTATATATAATAAATTTATAAGTTTCTTTAAAAATCCAAGTGTATAAGGTAGCACACACCTGTAATCCCAGCATCCCAAACTGAGGCAGGAAGGTTTTGAGTGTAGGTAACAAACTTAAACCTCTCTCCTTACAACAGAAGCTCCCATATGCACAAGCATCCACTCCGACAAGGGCATCCCCACACAGGAAGTCCGCAAACTATTCCTACACGATGGTTCAACTTCAATCCACCAACCCATGAAATCAGGGCCAGGCTGGGTGACTGAGACCTTTAATACAGGGCCCCATGTTGTGGTGCTCCCACCCACAAAACTATTTCCTTGCTACTTCATAACTGTGATGTTGCTACTTTTTTAAAAAATCGGGATAGAAATACCAGAGATGAAGGCTATCTGCTGTGTGAGCTGTGGGAAGGGTTGAATGACTACCAAGAGGGTTGAGACCCACAGGTTGAGAAACAGTACCCAAGAGGGAAATGTTACCCAGACCGAATCCTGACTCTCAGAGTCAGCTTGTTACAGCAAACTATAAAACTTTATAGCTCCTTTGGAGAGACCTGGATCAGCCAAACAATAATAAAGACTGGTTTATAAGCCTACTACCTGTTGGCACCTCTATCATTCTGAGTTAAGTGGCTCGAAAAGCCTCCTGCAGGCTTTATTGATCTTAGTTATCCTCAGCAGAACAATCAAAAATAATGATGGACTAGGCAGGAAGGCTCCTGCTTTGTGCCTCCTGACCATGAGCTGTGTCAGCCCTCATTCACTCTGGCTACCGTGCCTCCTACTCTACCACTCTGCCCACAGGAGACAAACTTGTTTCTTAGCCCCTCAAGCAATTCTCTTTGCAGCTCCCACAATATGTTCTGGATCTAATGAAAAACGGCTGTAGTCAGAGATGTAGACATTGTTGTCCGTCCCCTTAACCAGTCGAAGCCAAACTGTGGATCCTTCCAAACAGAAAACTCATTTCCTTCCCATGTAAAGTGAAACAGAAGGTCTCCATTTATACACATATCTAGAGCAGACATACGCACACACACCTTCTTTCCCTCCCTTTCTTCCTTGGGTCTGTCCCTAAACACTCAACTGGGTTCTGGGCTCCAAAAGGAGTTTCATTCTTTAATGATTTCATTTACTTTTATTTTATCTACAATGGTGCTTTGCCTGTGTGCATGTCTGTGTGAGGATATCAGACCCCTAGAACTGGGATTACAGACTGTTGTGAGCGGTCCTGTGAGTGCTGGGAATGGAACCCAGGTCCTCTCTCCTGAACCTGAGCCATCTCTCCAGCTGAGGTTCATTCTTATCCTTAGGACATAGTCTTCTCTCTTCCTTTTAGTGACAGAGTTTGACTTTCCCTCTGTGCTGCCTTGGATGTTTGACCAGTCTCTTGCTCCCATTCAGCTGTTTCTAATCCTCAGATGGTGGCCAAGCATTTCAGGTTTGAGCACTTGCCCTTTGGCTTAGACTAAGCCTGACTTTGGAAAGCCCTTGGGACACTCTTACCTAGCTTAATTTTCCTGACACTGCCTGGGATGTGGTACCCCCCCCACACACTTGTCATCTCTGACACCAATGTTTGGCCTGAGTAGTGCTCATGAGAAATGAGCCGATCTTTAGAGATGCTTATGAGATAAGCTGCTTTGTGATGAGAACTAACTCTCTCTTGGCATCTTCACCCAGGGCTTGAGTCCTGCCTTGACCGGGATGAGATGTGTGGTGGCAAACACATAATTTCTCAGGAGGCTGAGGCAGGTCGATCTCTGGGAGTTTGTCTCAACTTGACAGTGAAAACTACTATAACACGCAGCTTCTCTCTAAAAATGCGAACTTACTGAAACAGGGCCTCGTGTATCCCAGGCTGACCTCAAACTTGCTGTGTAGCCAAGAATGGCCTTAAATATTGCTTAGTACCGAGGGACCCTAAGGGTCCTTACAGTCCCACACCCTCCTTACAGCTTCCTCCTCCCACTGAGGGTCTTACAGCTCCCCTGTCCCACATCCTCCAGGATGGAGTGCTTCAACCTTATCTGGGCAGCCCCTGGAATGTAAGACATAGGTCCTGAGATGCAACCCACGTTGGCAGCAGCCAGTCAACTTAAAAGTCAACCAAACCCACCAATGCTTGCATGCCTAATCACCATTGCTGTAGCCCACCCGTTACTAAGTGTATAAAAACTGTACTGACGAAGGGCTCAGAGTTACCTCTCCCCTGGATGTAGGCCACCCCTGTGCATTGGACTAATAAACCTCTTGCTTTTGCATGGATCTCTGATCTCTCGTGTCTCATTCATGGGAGTCTCCAAATATATAAGACTCAATTTAGGTCTTACAGTACTTGATTTATGCATCATTATGCCCAGTTTATGCCATGTTGGAGACCAAACCTAATACCTGGTCATGCTTGAGAAGCACTTTACTGACTGAGGTACATCTTAGTGCCAGCAAGATCTTTTAAAAGGGCTTCGTCTATCATTGCTATATCCTGATATCCAAATTTCAGCCTAGGCTACCATTCACAAATCAGAACAGGTCAGGTACCACTGAATGGGAGAGAAGACGGTTTTGTGCCATTTGGCAGGCTCCATCAGTACAAAGACTGGAAGCCTGAGGGTAGAGAGGTGTTGATGACTTCCTAGACAGTGGGAAAGTCTCTAGACAACGGGGTCTGACTGCATTTGCCCACATCCATGTTTAGCCTGTTTCCTTGCCTATAAAATGGAGCCGTTTTCATTGGCACCAAGTGTCTTCCTAACTGAGCATTGCTTTTCTCTATGTAAAGAGGTGAAAGAAGTCAAGCATGGGGGAGATGGCTGGGCCGTTTAAGACACTGGCCTCTCTAGCAGAGGACCCAGGTTCAATTCCCAGTACCCATATGGTGATTATCAACTGTCTCTAACTCCAGTTTCAAGAGATCTGACACCTGATTCTGACCTCCACAGGCACCAAGGCTCAGGTGGTACACAGACATAGAAACAGGCAAAATTCCATAGGCTAAAAGTAAAACAAAGAAGAGGTGAGGTTGAGAACAGGCTAAGATTCTACAACAAATAATTCTGATACATTATTGCTGCGCACAGGAAGACCAATGCCGAAACAACTGTTGGCAGTTACTTACCATGCAAGGCAGGGAGAAGGGCTTTTGTTAAAGCCAGTAGATGAGACATTTCAGATAAAAAAGCTAAAGCACATCAACTACAGGTTGATGTTTGCCAAGCTGCAGTGTGTGACAATTTTGTATTCAGAACAGGAGAGCTGCAAAAGTGCCAGTGTGCATTAAGCAACAGGAAGAATTTCTACTGTGCTCACTTGCTCTGATCTTCTTTTAACCACACTGCAAGAGGCCAGTAGTCTATGCTATTTTGGAGAAATCTTGCTACATCATAAAAACAAAGTATCCTATCTGTTGCATAGGTTAAGAAAAGAAAAAGAAAGGACTCTTCATTTGTTTTGATTTTTGTTTGGGGGAAGAATATTTTTGTTACTGCCCCTCCCCCCAAAAAAGGCTTAATTCTCAAGCCAAAATGGCTTGGAACTTACCTTGTATTCTAAATTGGACTTGAACTTAAAACAATCCTTCTGCCTTGGGTTCCCTGGTCTCATGTATTCTAGGCTAGACCCAAATTCATAATGTAGCTACGGATGACCTTGAATTTCTGAACCTTCTGGCTTCACCTCCTCAGTGTTGGTTTATGCCTTCAACCCCAGCAGAAACAGACAGAACTCTGTGAGTTCAAGGCCAGCCTGGTCTACACATCAAGTTCCAGGCCAACCAAGACAACATAGTAAAACCCTGTCACAGGCCAAAAGAAAACATTTTTTTTAATTTTTTGCATATGGGATTTGGCCTACATATATGTCTGTGCACCAATAAATGCATCTAATGCCAGTGGAGTCCAGAAGAGGACATCTGGTCTCCTGGAACTGGAATAAGGTTGTGGGCCGCCACCACCAAGTACATACAGGGAATTGAACCTGGGTCCTCTGGAAGAACAGCCAGTGATCTCAAAGGTGGAACCGTCCATCTCTCCACGTATTCCGCTTCTTTTTTGTTTGTTAGTTGGCTATTTTTGTTGTTGTTGTTTTGTTTTTCTAGGAAGGGTTTCTCCGTGTAGCCCTGTCTGTCCTGGAACTTGCTTTGTAGATCAGGTTGGCCTCTAATTTAGATCTGTCTGCCTCGGTCCCCTAAGTGCTGGGACTAAAGGTTTGCAACTTAACACCTGGCTTCTACCGTTTTGTTTTGTTTTGTTTTAATGAAAAAAGGTCTCATGTAGCCTAGGCTGTCCTGTCACTCTATGACTTAAAGCTGTCCTTGTGTCTTGACCCTTCCACCTCTGTTTCTGACACAATGGGTTTACAGGCTTGTCCACAAGTCCAGCTCCTCTGCTGCATTTAAGTTTTGCTTGCTCCTCCAGCAAGCTTAGGCAAGTTGTATAGCATCTCTGTTTTCTTTTACTGTCTACACGGAGGATTTTGTTGTCTCGGGTTGTAACTCAGTTGGTAAAAGTGTTTGTTGAGCAATAAAATAAGATAAAATAAAATACAAGTAAAAGCTTTGTCTCTACCATAGACTAGAGACAGCTACCTCTTATGATGGATGATTGAAGATCAACAGATAGATCTGTTAATCAATAAGAGAAACTAAGTCAGCTCGGCTCACCCTTCTAATGTTCCAAAAACATCCTTAGTCATCACTCAGTGGATCCGCTAGTAAACAGTGGCTGGCCTTTCTGTCCTGGGCACCGAGGGGACACTGAGTTCTAAAGACCTGGACATAGATCCCTCCCTCATGGGGCTGGAGTTTCTGCTGATATGGCTGGAGATATGATTTGTACCCCTTCTGGATTTATGGCTGTAAATCAGTGAAAAGGGAGGAATGTGTTTTCAATAGATAAAAGTAAACAGGCTTGCTAGTGTGGCTCCCTCCTGCAGTGCCAAAGTTCTAAAGAGCCAGTAATTAGGGAAACAAAGCCCTGGGAGTAGGTCGTGCTTATCTGTGCAACTCCAGAAGACAGGCACCTCTAGTAAAAGAGAACCCTGGGGCCTTCAGGTTTCTGGGACACTTTGGCCTGAGCAGGCGCTGTGTAATTAGCATCAAGACCAGGCCTCTCTGTGACCACTTCTGTCAATGTCACCCCAGCTCGTGGGCACAGACTGTCATCTGGACGGAAAGGCAGCCAGCCAACCATTATTCCAGGTTAACGATTAACAAACCCTCCCTCCGTTTCAGTGACTACTTTGTTCATACCTGGCCCCTTCTTCAGCAGGTTCAGACCGTGCCCCCAGGAGGTCTATGCATACAGCAGTGGTGACATGAAACAGAAATGATATGACATGTTTTTCCAAAGCCATCAGATGCACAGCGCAAGAAGTCCTTGTGTCCACTCCTGTCCACCGGTGGCCCTGGTTCCCGACTATAGCCCCAGTCAGGGACGTAGTGTTTCCTGCAGTAGAGAATACAAGAGCATCCCTCCATTGTCACCTCAGTTTTTGTCGCAAACCTAAAACTGTACTTTAAAAAAAAGGAAATAGTCTTTAAAATATGAAGGAGATTTCTACCCAGTGAGATGACTCAGTGGGTGACAGTGCTGGCCACCGAAGCCTGACGTGGTAGCTCAATCCCTGGGACTCATAGGGCAGAAGGAGAGACTCAGTTCTTGCAAACTATCCTCTCGCCTCCTCCACAAGCTGTGGGTGTGTGTATATAATAAATAAATGTTATTTTGTAACAAATATAAAATATATTATAACAAATATAACAGATATAATAAATAAATAAATGTTATTTTGTAACAAATATAAAAATAAAATGTTATTTTAAAACAAACAAAAATCCTAATAGCCTGACTGGATGGCACAGGTCTATAATCCTAGAAAACTTGGGAAACTGAGACAGGAGGATCCTAAATTCAAGGCCAGCCTAGATATTTTACCTTCGTTGTTGTGTGTGTATGGGGGGGGGGGGTGTTTGTTTGTGTGTTTGTTTGAGATAGGGTCTGACTGTGTATTCCCAGCTGGCTTGGAACTTGCTATATGGACCTGGCTGTCTCATTACACAAAAAAATATTCCCCTGCCTCTCTGCTTTTCCAGTCCTGAGATTAAGGCATGAGCCACCATGGCTAGCCATATTTCTGTTTGTTTGTTTTTGAGACAGAGTTTCTCTGTGTAGTCATGTAGCTACAGTTTCAGGGGACCCAATGCTCCATGGGTACCAGACACAGATGTGGTGCACATGCATACAGACAGACTCATGTAACTATGGATGGTCGTGAGTCCCCATGTGGGGTCTGTGAACCAAATCTAGCCAGGTCTTACAGCAAGAGCGGAAAAAAAAATGCTCTTAACCCCAGAGCTATCTCCACCCCTCAACCTGGACAATTTAGTAAGCCCTACTCTCCAAATTGTAAGGGCTGGAGTGATGGCTCAGAAGTTAACAAGCACTGGCTGCTCTCCCAAAAGTTCCAGGATCAGTCCCTACAGTGGCTGCCAATGGTGGTCAGTAACTCCGGTCCCAGGAAATCTCTCCATACTGGAGTAAATAAATTTCAGACCCTGGAAGGAGTGGAGGAGCTGTCCAGTTAAAATTGTCACTGAACGAATGCCCACTCTGGAAAGCCCAAACCAGCTGAAGGCCATTTGCAAAAGCCAAGCCGGGAAGCTTGTGCACATTCTCCAGACTGGAACACTCCCCCTACACGCCCCGCCCCTCATTGCACTCACTCATTACATGACAATGAATCAAGTCCAGGGAAGCTCTGGGACGTGCAGTTGTTTTGTGCAGTGATTCAACCTCAGTCTCCTGGAAGTGCCTCTCATCACCTGGAGTATTCTAGTAAACAACATTTACATCACTGATTAGATTACTACTTTAAAACACCTCATTAGAGGCTTTTATTTTATGCCAACAATTTACTGATACCAAAAGAATCTAAGCAGCAGTCAGACAAGAGTTAAAAGAGTTAAAAGTAAATATGTTAGTAGGTGAAACAAAGCCAAAACAAAAAACACTGAAACTAGAAAACCTCAAAGCCCAGGTCTTGATTTCCAAGTTCTCAAGGAAAACACTGCATTCTAAACCTCAGCACATGCCTTTAATTCTAGCATGTGAGAGACAGAGGCAGGAATCTCTCAGAGTTCAAAGCCAGCCTGATCTACAGGATGAATTCTAGGATAGCCAAGGCTACCCTGTCTCAAGGGGGGAACAAAACCCAACCAGACAACAACAACAAATCCCTAAGAGATAAGGCAGATAAAAGCCTTCCTATGTGTAAATATCACAATGAGTATGTGATTATTGAGCTGTCTAAGAAGAGGAACTTGGGAGGTTTCTGATGCTGGTAGGAAAGGGAATAGAAGTTTCAAGTGTTAAAATACAGAATTACTCATTGAAATTCTGCAATTCGGCTAGCATAGCCATGCACACCATCTTAAGAGATAGAGAGTCAGAAGGACCCAAAGCTGGAGGCCAGTCTGAGCCACACAGTGCGTTCCAAGCCAACCTGAACCACAGCGACTTTATCTCACAAACAAAAGCTGTAGGCGAGGAGTGTGGGCTTAGCTCCATTGATAAAGTGCTTGTCTGACATGCATAAAGCCTGAGCTCAATCATCAGCACCCCATGTTTCTGGGCATGATGGTGCACCCCTAAAATACTAGCACTTGGGAGGTGGAACAAAAGATTCAGAAGTTGAAGTTACCTGTGCCTATGTAGGGAGTTCCATGCTGGCCTAACATGAGATTCTGTCTCAAAATGAAACAATCTGAAATGACTATATATTTATTTTAAAGTAGTCTAAAAGTTAGCTCACACAAAGCTTCAGCTGATAAAAACGCCGTCGAAGGTCACAGAGTGCTGGAAACCTAGCTCAGGTCCTCCAGAAGAGCAGCAAGGACTTCTCACTGCTGAGCCATCTCTTCTGGCCCCCTTTCGTTTCTTGGATTTGATGTTTTGAGGCTGAGACTTCTGACTTCCTATGTAGCTGGAGATGACCTGAAAATTCTTAGTTTCCTGTCTTTACCTCTGTAACTGCTGGGATTAGACCACCCTGTTTATCTTATGCATTGGTGGGCATTGAGACTAGAGCCTCAGGCCTGCCTGATAAACACTTACCAACTGAGCTGCAGCCCCAAGCCAGAAGAGTTCTCTTCGCCAATATAGATTTCCACCATCTCCTCCATTCCTTACCACTCCTGGAATCCCAGTTCGAGTCCCCAGCTTTGTCATCCTTGGCTGGTAAGCAATTCATAGTCAGGGAAGTATGACTAAGTGTGGTGTTTTCCCTGCACACACAGACAGATGTGTTTTCCTACATCTCCCAGACCTTACAATCCAAACCTCAAAATGATGCATGAGTCATATGGTGGCATGAGAGCTTTCTATCATAACACAGACATGAAAGGAGGGGGCTCTGTCCTGTGTAGCTTTCTGTAGAATTACAGCTTTGGGGAAAGCTTCTAGAATGTTCTATGAAGTTGACTCCAGTCAGCAAACCAGTCTGCTTTCTGTAATACAGGCACTTTCTCTTTTTCTCATTCCACTTATCTACCTTTGCATTTTGTCTTGACTTAGTCAGAATGCCAATCACAGATCAGCATCAAGGGAAAATGGTGAGTGAAACACAGACAACAGAGGTAATGATATTCTCCCCTTGTAATTGCCTAGAAATACTGCCAAATTCTTCTAGTAACTTCTTCATCTGAGGAGGTCAAAGTTCAATGAACCTTCTCAACAGAGAAGGTGCTTGTTAATTTTATTACCGTGTACTAGTACTACACAGGCTATGCAGAGATGTCCTGAGGCTGCCCAGTATACTCCAGTGGGTTAGCTGTGGCTACTGGTAGTTGACATGAGGTTTTGATGGGGTTTTGATTGACAGCAGGGACGATGAGGTCAATAAAAGTTCTTCCACTTTACTATACTAATCGAGAAAGTTATTAAGTGTTATTAGTAAACACATGACAAACAAAAAGTGTGCGGCAGGATGACACAAGTCGAATAAGGACACTATGCAGCATAAGTGACTTGAGACAGTGTGTTTTCAGCAGGTGTGAGAAGCAGATAGCCCCTGTCCTGCTGCCTAACGCTGATGCGGTGATATACCGTATCAGGCAGCGCTGTGGGGACACCACGTTCTTAGTACTCACGAGTCAGCATTTTAATCAGACAGAACAAGTGATGATGTCAGACGATGTCCTAAGATGGAAGCTTCAGGATTCCAAATCCAAACTTGGAGTGTGAAATCCCGTTAGCTACAAAGTCTCAGGTTCAGACTTTGAACGTGTTAGACAAGGTGTACTCTGCAGCAGGTGTCCTGTCTAGGTTGACATGATTCTTTTGATAAGTGTAATACACCACACTCTGGTGGACACTGGTGAGGGTGAATGGAGAAGTAAATTAGAATCAAACAGTTGTGTGTGTGTGTGTGTGTGTGTGTGTGTGTGTTTGTGTGTGTGTGTGTGTGTGTGTGAGTGAGAGAAAGGGGCGGGGGAAGAGAGAGAGAGAGAGAGAGAGAGAGAGAGAGAGAGAGAGAGAGAGAGAGAAAGAGAGGAAAAAATAAACCATATTTCTACTCCATTGCCCAGTATCTTCTGTATGTAATTGTTATCCGGACCATGTATCAATCATGTAACTAAAACAAAGCAGAAACAAAATGTACATCTAACTCATGACATTTTCCAAATGCTCCCAGGAGCTTCAAGACCCTCAGATGCCCTTGTTTCCTCTCATAATATTTTTGTGAGCAGGAGTTTACAAGACACAGCTTCACTCTGTGTCCCATCTAGGCTCACACTCACAGTAATCCTCCTGCTTCTGTCTCGAGAGAGCTGAGAGTATGGGTATGACCCATTACATTCAGCTATTATTTATTTTGAAAGGCCATGGGCTTCGTGCGTGCTTCAGCATTCTGAGACACAGGACTTCATGCATCCTTCAGCATCCTAAGACACAGGACCGCCACCTCTTCCTGGATCACAGAAGCTGAGAAAGCTAGACCTGATGTTGACCCTACAAGGCCCTATCAGTTTGTAAGTCTCAGCACTTGAATCCATTCTGTTTCTCGACGGTTGGTTTTGCTGAGCATGGGGCACCATTGCCGCTCAGTAGTTACCATGATTTGGACAGTTTCTTTCTCTCCTCACCCACCACCTCTCAGCTCCTGTTGACCTCTGTCACCACAGTGAAAGACTTGAAGCATCATCTCCAGATTGTCACACACAGCTCAAGTTATCTGCAGCATATATCATTTTTAAAGTGCTCTGACTCAGGCTGGGTAGATGGCTCAGTGGCTAGGGACATGTATTGTTCTTGCAGAGGACCTACGTTTAACTCCAGCATCTATATCAAGTAGCTTACAGCTGCTTGTAAGACTAGCTTCAAGGGATGCCAAAACCTCAGGCACATGCACACACACACACACACACACACACACACACACACACACAGACATAAATAAATAAAAATGCATAAATAAATAAATAAATAAATCATCATCATAATCATATATTTTTTAAAAACTGACTTGACTATGTTTTTCTGGATCCTGTGAATGCACATGGAAATGTAAAAAGGTCTTACTAACAAATCATTTAAGCATGAGGGGGTGGGGATGGTGGAGGGAGGGAGACAACCTAGGTTCATAACAGAACAACCATCAAAAGAAGAAATAAATATTTTAAAGAAATGTATACCCCTCCACACACACACACACACACACACACACACACACACACACACACACACACACACACTTTTTGAGACAGGGTCTCACTCTAGGCTTTCCTGCAACTCTTTTTGTAGCCCAGGCTGACCTTGAATACTTGATGATCCTGCTTCTCCCAAGTGCTGGGATTGTATTGTATGGATGAGCCAGCATGACCAGATTTAGACCCAATTCTTACCAAAGGTGTAGTAACACATGCCTTTATCCCAAACCCTCAGAGGCAGAGGCAGGTGGGTCTTTGTAAATTGGAGGCCAGCCTGGTCTGCATAGAAAGTTCCAGGACAGCCAGAGCTAGGTAGAGAAACTCTGTCTCAAAAACAAACAGAAACAATAGCAACAACAAAGACACTTCTCTTAAGGGTTATTCATGGAAAGCAGAGCAGATGAGAATGTATAAGAAGGACACACCTTTTCTGACTGGCTGACCAATATTTTTTTAAAAGTATGGCTAAGAATGTCCTAAGTCGTATTTTCATTTATTGTTGTTAGAAATCTGGAGAGTAAAGCTTTTCTGGTACATATGTGTATATATTGGTTTCTTTTTTTTTAAGATTTACTTATTTTATGTATATATGTCCACTGTAGCTTTCTTCAAACATATCAGAAGAGGGCACCAGATCCCATTACAGATGGTTGTGAGCCACCATGTGGTTGCTGGGAATTGAACTCAGGACCTCTGGAAGAGCAGTCAGTGCTCCTAACTACTGAACCATCCATCTCTCCAGCTATATTGGTTTTGAAACAGGGTTTTTCTGTGTAGTTCTGGCTATCCTGGAACTTGCTGAGATTAAAGGCGAGTACCACCACCACATGGCTTTGCACTCTGTCTTCTACACAAGGCACTCATGCATACACCACACACTCGGACACACTCAAAACTGCACTTTATGAGTGGACAGTGGTGGTACATGCCTTTAGTCTCAGCGTTCAGGAGGTAGAGGCAGGTGAATCACTGAGTTGGAAGCCAACCTTGTCTACATAGTGATTTCCAGGACAGCCAGGGCTCTACAGAGAAGCCCTGTCTTAGAAAACAGAGAGAGAGAGAGAGAGAGAGAGAGAGAGAGAGAGAGAGAGAGAGAGAGAGGAAAGAGCAAACAAAACAAAAAACCAATTTTATGTATTTTATTGTAGTAGTAGTAATAGTTGTTGCTGTTGTTGTGTGGATGTTTTGCCTAAGGATAGGTCTGTGCACTACTTACAGACTTGTTCCCAACAAAGGTAGTCAGATACCCTAGGACTAGAGTTAGAGACAGTTGTGAACTGCCACATGTATGCCAGGAATCAAACCTTTAGAAGAACAACTCATACTTTAACAGTTCAAACATCTCTCCAGATCCCATTTGGTGATGATGATGATGATGTTATTTAAACAGGGCTTTTGTCTTACTGTGTATCTCTGGCTCACCCAAAACTCCTTATGTAGATCATGCTGATCTCAGACATGCAGCAAGCCTCCTCTCTTTGCTTCCTGACTAAGTGCTGCCACACCCAGCAAAACACCCATTTTAAAGATCACAGGGAGAGGAGAATACTCTCGTTACCAGGGTCTGTCAGGAGTGTGCCCATGCTGGAACACCTATGCAAGTTGTTTTCTCTTCATATTCCTGCCTTAATAGCCACTCTATGATGGGGAAAGAAAGTAAGGAGATTAATCTGAGAATTAAGAAAGGGAAAACTGAGCATAGCAGCCTAGGTCTGTAATCTCTTGTGCAGAGAGTGAAGGCAGAAAGACCGAGTGTTCAAAGCCATCCTTGGCTACACAGCAAGTCAGGAGTCATTTTAGGTTCCATGAAGAATTGTTTCAACAAAACAAAACAAAAAACAAACAAACAATCTGAAATAGGCAATTCAAACACACACACACACACACACACACACACACACACACACATATCCATGTGCTTTTTAATTTACTAATCTTTTCAGTTAGTATCTTGCTTTTGCTTTTGAACTAAGAGCTGTAAAATCTAGTGTCTCCCTTAACTGAGCAACTGAACCACCCACTTACTCCCTTTATAACGACACGAATATCTATGTATTGTAAATATTAAGAGGACTTCTTTGGCATTTTATGCCATTTAATTTTTACATTTTTAAATTGTTTTAATTTATATGTATGCATGTGTGCCTGCATGGGCTTATGTGCACCACATGTGTGCAGGTGTTCTGGAGATTAGAAAGGGTTTTGAATGTGCTGGAACTGGAGTCCTTGGTAATTGTGAGATGCCTTATATGGGGGCTGGGAACCCATCCTAGATCCTTCTAAAGAGCAGCAAGTTCTCGAACCACTGAGCCCTTGTACTAGCACCTTCTCACACCATTTAAAGATACCAAGAATTACTCATTTTTATTCTTCTTTTGCCCTTTGTGAGGTAGGTGTAAGTAGAGGTTGGTCCATAGTTCCAGCCTTAGTCTCCAGAGTTATAAGATTCCCGGCAGGAGCTGCCACTCCCAGTGTAATTTGCCTTCTTGAATGATTGATAATGAACTATGTGGTTTCATGTTCTCGTTGTCATGGGATTCTCCAATGCTGGGATTAGAGGCATTTGCCACTCTATTCATTATTGATTTTTTTCTGCTTTATTGCAGGTGTAACTGACAAATGCAGCTTATGAGCCAGCAAAATGGTTCAACTGGTAATGACACTTGCTGCTAAGGTTGAGTGTCTGAATTTGATTCCAGGGACCAGCACAAAGGAAGGGAAAACTGACTTTTGCAAAGATGCCTACTGATGTCCATATACACAGTATATATGTACACACACATATGCAAACACACACAGATAAATGAATGAATAAATAAATATAGCCTAAAACATGTCTAAAGTATGTATGCATATTTAAGGTATCCAAGGTGATGACTGGAGATGTATATATTCAACAAAAACTGCATTATGGCTCATTTCTGTAATTCCAGCACTCCGGAGATGGCAAGGGGGGAATCAGAAGTTCATCCTCAGCCACATAATGAGTTGAAGGCCAGCCCAGGACACATGAGAAACTGTTATATCTCCCCCACGAAAGAAACACAAAACATCATGTCTAATGATTGCCACAGCAGTTACCACATCCCATCACCTCCCCTAGAGAGTCAGTGGTAGAGAGTGGAAAGTCTTTAGCTACAGCTCCAGAATGTGCAGTAGCTGCCCACGACTTCCTCATCCTTGTACTCAAAGTATGTACCTAACATCTCCCCACTGACCTCACAAATCTGGCCTGTGGACACGCTGTTCAGTACTTTTACAGTTCTACCAGGAAGAGAACTCTAAGTCCTTTAGGTTCATCCCTGCTTACTGAATCTCAACTTCACCTCACTTTTTTTTCCTTCTGATTTTTTGAGACAGGGTTTCTTTGTGTAGCCCTACTTGTCTCAGAACCACAGAGATCTCTGCCTTCCTCTCTCTCCTGAGTACTGGCATTAAAGGCATGTGCCACCACTGCCAGGCCCAAGCTTACCTCACTTGTAGGAGTTATGCAGCCACAGGCAATACCTTTAATCTCAGCACTGTACACTTGGGAAGCAGAGACAAGTGGACCTTTGCACATTTGGGACCAGCCTGGCCTACACAGGGAGTTCCAGGTGAGCCAGAGCTAAATAGTGAGACCATGTCTCAGGGAAGAAAACTCTTACAAAGAGTTATGTGGTCAGTGGCAGTTTTTTTACCTGGTAAAATGCAGTAAGATTTACAGGGCTACAGGGTGACAGTGACAATTAAATAAGATAGCAAAAAAACATAATTCTTTGAAATTGCAAATCCACCCTGTTATCCTGGAGTCAACATATAAAAAGTAAAAACAGGAGACAACAATAAATAAAACCTTGTGACTTAAATACAAAATAATAATAATAATAATAATAATAATAATAATAATAATAATAATAATAAAGAAGTACTATCTAAAAATAGCATATCCTTGAGGTTCCCCTTCCACTGTAAAGTGTGGTCAAAATCACAAACCACAGGTGCCAGGAAGCCTCTCAGGTGGGGGAACTGACGGGAGCAGCTCGAAAGCAGGTGTTGACCTTGGGTCCTCAGAACCCTGTGCACCAGAATGGAAGGTCTTTGCAGAACAGATTGGGAGCATTCAGAGTGGTGTGGCTATAGAGAGCAAAGATTCTTGCAGATTGCACACTGACCTTCAGCTGCACTGGAAATACTTAACATGTTCCATGTTTAGGTTACAGCATCGTAGTGAACAAGAAAAAGGGGTCAAGGGGGTCTAAGCAGAGAAGTCATTAGGGACAGCAATTTTAATTCTATTGACTAGTCTGAGGTCAGGTTCTACTTTCAGGGGGAAGGTGATTTCCCCTCTTCCTCTTTAAGGTGAAGGGATAGCCAAGGCATAAGAATAGAGCACTTCTTCTTTTTTGCTAGATCTTACCCAATTAAGAAGCTGGGTGGTTACATAAACATTCCTAGGCCTCCCAAATGCCACTATTCTGCTTATAATCTCTTGTGACTATAGTTAGAAAGATAATTATTCTACAATTATATGTAAGTTTCAGAGAAATCACAGTAGTGTAGATTGCTTTTTGCTTTTATTAGATTTATTAGTTAACTCTGGAATTGAGACTCATTTTTTAAAAAAGATTTATTTACTTTATGTATATGAGTACACTGTAGTTCTCATCTGACACACCAGAAGAGGGCACCAGATTCCATTACAAATGGTTGTGAGCCACCATATGGTTGCTGGGAATTGAACTGGGGTCCTCTGGAAGAGCAGTCAGTGCTCTTATCCAATGAGCCATCTCTCCAGCCTGAGGTTCTCTAGCCTTGTAAGACCTGGTGATGCATGGCTTTAATCCCAGCACTCCTGAGACAAAGGCAGGTGGACCTCTGAGTTACATGCTAACAGGGTCTACATAGCAAGTTCCAAGACAGCCAGGGCTACTTAGTAACATTTTATTTAAAAAATAAAACATAACAAACACAAAGACTCATTCTCCAATAAAATATAACTGTTTTTATTTGTCTTAGTATTATGTTGTTTTGTAACAGTTTTCTGATAACTTGAAACTATCCATCAGGTTAGCTCTTTAGACAGGAAAGTAAACAAACCAAACAAGCTTCAGGAAGTCCCTGAAACTGACCAGATTCAGTAAGCCCCTGTCTTCCAGAGTAAGCAATGAAATCTTGGAGTCCCTCTTACTGGAATGGAGTTAAAGAGTGAAGATTTTTCATCCAAGCCAAGCTATAAAGAAGACTCAGGAAGGCCATGGCATCAAGAATTCTGTCTTTAAGACTAAACAGCCTACGAGAAGCAGAAACCAGCAGAGGTGTCTGGAAGAGGTTTAGACCAGAGTTACTTAGAAAGGGCATTCTCCATCCTGTTGAGCCGTCTGTAGACTGTGTAGTATAGTCCAGGTTCCCATCTATTGTGACCTGTCATCCATGCTGGGGTGGGCCTTGGTGATGAAGCTGACCTTGAGTCATTGCTGCTCCTGTAAGTAACCCTTTATTCATATTCCTGTAAGAATCTAATAATACTCATTGATTCATCCAGTTGGACTTTGGTGGGATCTGTACTTTGATCTGTTTGGATTTCCTTTCTGTGGTGAGTAGATGTGTGTGTAACATCTCCCCCAGGAAAAGTCTTGTCATAGACATGTATGTCTGCATATATGAATGTGCATGTGTTTATCTATCTGTGTCTATGTATCTGTTTATGTGGGTGAACAGAGTAATCTTGGACATTGTGTCCAAATTCATGCACATACTTTAACAATGTCCCAGAATCTCATCAGATATCATTTAGGACTTCAGACTATTCTGAAGTTTATAAAAAATAAATTCAGGTGACATGGAAAACTTATATAGTTATTTAAGATTTAAATAAATACACAAGGAAATAAAGTCAAAAGACCCACCAGATAGAAACTACAGATGCCTGTAAGTGGGTCTTGGCCACTTTGGGGTCTAATGACCATTCATAGGATTCGCCTAACAACATTAGAAACCATAGCTATTTACATTATGATTAATAACAGTGGCAATTTATAGTTATGAAATAGTAATGAAAATAATCATTGGAAGTATGGTTGGAGGTCACCACAATATGACGTTGCAGCATTATGAAGGTTGAGAAGCACTGCTCTAGAGAACTCTGACTAATACATGTAGCTTTAAGTTATACCACCTAGAACAAAATTTTTCCTTTGCACTGGAGGCAAAAAAGCATAAGACAAAATCTGCCCAGAAAGGTGGCTGTCTTCTATGTAGGCTGTGCCTTGGGTTTCCTTTTTTGAACAACACTGCAAAAGGGGACTTGTCTCCAAGTCATATGACACTAACAAATCATCTGTCTGTATTCTTCTTTTAAAGACAGGGTCTCACTATGTAGCCTTGGCTATCCTGGAACTCCCTATATAGATCAGGCTGGCCTTGAACTCATAGAGATCTACTGACTGCCTTCCTAATGTGCTGGGATTAAGGAATTATACTGCCTTAAAGGAATTGATACATGCCTGACCTATGTATCAACAAACTTTGCATTTGAACTTCCTCTTTGCTTTTGGACAGCAGTCAATGAAAGTAGTAATACTCATTGTCTGGGAGATTGTCTTAGGATGCCTGGAATCTGGGCATGGGAAAATGCCATCCTATTCCCAAGGTGGAATTCAACATTTTGTATTTTAGAATTTTTTCACTTGTAGTAAAGCAGTAAGGGAGAGAGAGTGAGTTTTGAGGCAGGGTCCAGAGAAAGCACCAGCTGAGAATCCTATGACTGAAGTCCACTGACTGTTAAGGCAGGCAATTGTGGTGCGGGTGTCCAACAAGATGACAGCAACATCCTTCAGAGTTAGATACTAACCAGGCACCAAAAGGGAACCATCTCCCAGCCCTGCAGCCAGGAGAGAAATGATAACCACTGAGAAAAACAAGGGTGGGGACCCTGAAGAGACCAACTGTACCCTCACTTTCCTCAGGAACTGGAATCAACTGGGTTCGTGATTGAGTCCTTAGCCAGAGTAGTTATGGAGGATTCAGATTAGAGGTGTGTGTGTGTGTCTGTGTGTGTGTGTGTGTGTGTGTGTGTGTGTGTGTGTGTGTGTGTAAGTTTGGCTGTGAAAAGTGGAGCCTCCTGTAGATCTTTAGAACAGCTACAATCAAAACATGTGCACAGAGCCATTCTGAAACTCTAAGCAAATTCAACAGGTTTTTTTTTTCTTTCTGTGAGCAATGTTGTTATTACATTGAGTGCTTCCTCTCTTTGTTTGCTCTCTGAGCCAACCTTTGTCCCTGCTGCCCAGACACTCATTTTCCTGGTAGGACAGACACTTCCAGTTCTAAAAGGATAATAACATGAGTAAGCGGAGACTCGAGGTGGGGGTTACCACTGTACACGCACCCCTAGGATAGAGCCCTGGACTTGGAAATAGAGGCTCCTAACCCTGGGATGTCTAGAACCCCATCTGGCTTCCGATGGGACTTCTGCCTTCCTGGAGTCGGGTTTGCATCTCTATAATCTGGAAAACCCCAGCAGCCTCATGGTCCTTCTTACTGTAGCAGTTGGAGAACAGTTTAAAGGGAAAAAAAAAATCCTGGTTCCTTTGAAGTTGAGTTGAAAGAAGAAGAGAGGAAGGCGTTGAGAAAAGCAGGAACTATTTGAGGAGGTAACTCCCAGCAGGGGAAGTTCAGGGTCAGCTTCTGAGCACATCATCATTCTAATGGGTCCCTTGTTCCCACCTATCTCACTGCCTGATAGCCTGGAATAGAGATTAATGACCAATGGCTTGTAAAAAGTCACTGACTCTGGGAAGAGTCATAAGCCATCCATATACTGGTTGACTTTCTTCAACTCATCATTAAATTTGAAGAGAGCATTGGGGGGCAGGTATTCTGTCTGATCTTTCATTTCTAGGGGAAGAAGAGGCTCCCAGACCCAGTGTCCCCCGCTGTAATGCAGAGCAGGCACCAGGCAGCCACTGTCTGCTACAGCTCTTGGTCAACTGTGTGCTCACAGAAACTCTATACCCCAAAATGAGGGGTGTAGGGCTGAAGATACAGCACAAGAGTCATGTGCTTGCCTCACAAGGCAGTATGGGGTAGAGGGTGGTGGTGGTAGGGAGCTGATCTACAGAACTTCAGAATCAAAATAAAAAGAAGGAAGGAAGGAAAGAAACAAACAAACAAAAAAGCAAAGAAAACAACACCAAAATCATCCAAAAGTTTGAGGAAGAAAGCTGCACTAGAAGCCATCTTAGTAACTGACAAAAAGTCAAGGTGTATGGTTATCAAACTTTAGAGAACTGAGTTCAAATCCTGCCAGCCCTGCCAGCTGTGAGCCAGAGCCCTGAGACCTAAGGCACACCTGGTGAGTGTGATGCCTTCATCTAATGGTTTTGGAGACTAGAATTAATCACATTGACATGTTAGCTACATTTTCAGTTCTAAGAAATGCAAAAAAAAAAAAAAAAAAAAAAAAAAAAAAAGCCTGTCATCCCCAGACTGACTTGTCAGAAATCTATCTAGTAAACAGTGTAATGTTGTTTCCTCTGTGACTTTATCAAAAGACTTCTTTCTCTCCTCCTCAGAGTGAATGTGGAAGTATTAAGAAAAAAAAAATGAGTCTAAAGTTGGAGGGCTTCAAGGGAGGCATGCCCTTGTCTCGCCATCTTGATGAATTTCTCATCATATATCTTGTGTTTCATATAATGTCTATTCCATTACATGGCGTCACTGAAGGACCAGTCCACCTGCGTCCAAGTTTAACAGTGAGTTTTGCTGTATCTTTTAACTTCTAAACTTCAACAGAGAATCTCTTTCTTTCTTTTTTAATTTTTGAAATAGGGTACCATTGTGTAGTCTGTCTGACCTGGAACTTGCTTTGTAATACAGACCGATGTCCAACTTACCAGGGATCTGCTTGCCTCTACCTGGGTACTGTGGGTTAAGGGTGTTAAGGACATTCCTTTTTTTCTTTAATTTAATTCATTAATTAATTTAGATGTGTGTGAATATTGACTTCAAGTATATCATTGCACCATGCACCTGAAGTTTTCTCAGAGGCTAGAAGAAGGTAGATCACCTTTGGGCCTGCAGTTACAGACAGTTGTAGTTGCCATGTGGGTGGTCTGAACTGAAGCCCGGTTCTCTAGAAGAACAGCCCATGCTCTTTATTTTTCAAATATATTTTTAGGCTTATTTACTTTATGTGTGATTCTGTACCACTTGAGAACATAGGAGTTACATACGGTTGTTCGTCAACACATGGGTGCTGGGAATCGAACCCAGGTCTTCTACAAGAACAAGTTCTCTTAACTGCTGAATCATTTCTCCAGCCCATGGTTTCTGAAACTGCTCTTGAGAGAGTGAAGGAAATTAGTAGCATTTTCAGATTACTGGAAGAGGACAATCAATTTTTTAAAATTTTATTTTACTTTTGGGTGGGTCTCATTAGGATCATTCCTGTACTTTCTAATCATTTTAATTTAACAAGTCATCTGTGTCTCAACTACTGTCTGCCATCTAAGTATCAATATCTTGTCTGTTTTGTCTTACCTTATTTTGTTAATTTCTGCAGGCTTAGGTTTAAAATTTCATGCTTGCTAGGCAAACTCTTCCAGTCTTTTTACTTTGACACAAAGTCTCACTGTGTTGCTCAGGTTGACCTTGAACTCCCTCTGTAGCCCAGTAAAGACTGATTCTATGTGTCTCCTGGGTTAGTCTCCTAACTAGCTCAGACCACAGGCCTGTGACACTGCATCCAGCTTACATAATGCATTTTACACACGAATGTGATGCACTTTCCAATTTTAAGAACAATACAAAGAGCAGCCAGGTCAAGAAATAGATATGAACACTGCCGGAAACCCAGCTATGATTCCGAGTTCCTCTAAGTCCCAATAGCATATGCCTAGTTTTCTTTTTTTTCTTTTTTAAAGATTTATTTATTTTATGTATGAGTACAGTATTGCTGTCTTCAGACACACCAGAAGAGGGCATCAGATCCCATTACAGATGGTTGTAAGCCACCCTGTGGTATCTGGGAATTGAACTCAGGACCTCTGGAAGAGCAGTCAGTGCTTTTAACCACTGAGCCATCTCTCCAGCCCCATATGTAAGTTTTCTAGATTTGAGCTTTTTTATAAACAAGAGCACATAGTTTCAGCTTCTTTCTGTCTGTGCTGCTTGCTCTGTTTATTGAAGGTATTGTCTGTGCTTGTAGATCATTTACTGCAGTGCTGTATAATATTTCTATGCGTGGATGAGTTGTTATTTGCTTATTTGTCTATATCTGGGATTTAGACAATTTCCAATTTTTCACACATTGGTACTGCTATGAACATTTGTTTGGGTCTCTTGGCAAACAAGGCAACACAGTTCTATGTGTTGTATGCCTGGGAGAGAAAGTTCTACATCTGCATTTGTTTGAACTTTATAAGCACTGCTTCTGACAACTAATATGAACAGGTGTCTGAAAGATCAAAAGGTCACAACAGAGTGTTCAATATAACCCCTTGCTGCCATGCTAGGTGGTGGTGGTGGCAGTGGTGGCGCTTGCCTTTAACCCGGCTCTCAGGAGGCAGACACAGGTAGATCTCTTTGAGTGCAAGGCAAGCCTGGTCTACAGAGTGAATTCGAGGACAGCCAGGGCTATGTGGAGAAACTCTGTCTTGAAAAAAACAAACCAAAGCAAAAAACAAACAAACAAAACCTGAACAAACAAACCCACAGCTGTCCTTTCTGGGTGTTGTCCAATCACTCCATTCTCTTTCTAAGAAGCATACTGTCAGTGGTTCATGAGGGTTTATTTTTTTCTTTCTTGGAAGTACCTGGCTTTGTAAATTGTAATTATGGCTTTCAACACCCAAACAGGCATTCTTCTAGAAACACTAAATAATTTTAAAAACAATAATAAAGTTAAGACCCGGGCAGTGGTGTCAGGTGGCTTTAATCCCAGCACTTAGGAGGCAGAGGCAGGAGTATCTCTATGTGTTAAGAGGCCGGCCCCGTCTACAGAGCGAGATCCAGGATAGCCAGGGCTACACAGAGAATCTCTATCTCAAAAACAAATAAACAAATAAAATAAAGTTACGAACTCCCTAAATGACTCAGTATATAAAGAAGGGCCTGTCACTAAGTCTAAGTAGCCTAAGTTCGATTTTTAGGGTACACGTGGAGGAGCGAAGGAACCTACCACTGAACAAGGGGGTGTTGCCACCACCACCATCCTCATAATTAAAAATAAATAAATAAGTTGATAAAGCATGGTGAACAACATTCCAGCACCTAAGGAGGTGGTGGTAAAGCGATCCCAAATTCAAGGCCAACCTGGGCTACATAGTTATCTCCTAGTGTTATATACACATATATATAACAGATATAACCCGGTCCAGGCCCCTCCTCTGTCTGTTTATTAACTCAAGGTCTAATGCTTTCTTTTGGTTTCCTTTCCTAGCTTGTCACCTCCTCCCCCACTAACCCCACCACCACACCCGAATTTTTTTTCTCACTTCTTTTGGTTTCCTTTCTCTACAGGTCACCCTTTTCCATTCTCTGAAGACTTTCCCTATCTGTGTGCAGCTGGGTCTTTGTGCTCAGAAGAGATGAGGAGGTGTCTTTGTATTTACTCCAGAGGTTTCCTGAGGGGATTGATCTCACTCACTTGCTAAAGTCACTTGACATGGGCATGGTCCTAGGTGGATGAAGTCATGATGCCTCCCTAGTGGGAAGGGCACCTGGGAACTTGTTTATGTGGGTAAATCCTCTTCAACATAAAAATGGCCCAGGGGTCATTTGCCAGGCTGGGAATATAGCTTAGTTGATAGAGTACTTGCCTAGCCTGGCGAATCCTCAGCACCATATAAACTGAGCAAGTACTGCATCCTTGTAATCTTAGCTCCAAGGGGGTACAGGCAGAGAATCAGTAATTCAAAGCCCTCTTCAGCTAATTTAAGCTCTGCTGTGAGCTATGGGAGACCCCGTCTCAAGAAAATATTATTGTTGCTGCTACTGTTCTCCTAATGAGGAACCTGATTGCAGGAGTTGAACACTATACACAAGTCCACATCGTGAGGAAAAACAAAACCAGGACACAAGCACTTTAGACTGAAAAGTTCCTTTCTTGGGCTTCTTCATTTTTATCTTCTTATTTTATTTGTTGTTTGAGACAAGTTTGATTTTTGTTTTTTTTTGGGGGGGGGGGTTTGTTGTTGTTTTTGTTATTTTTTCTGTTTTTCTGTATAACAGTCCTGGCTGTCCTGGAACTAATTTTGTAAGCTTGGCTAGCCTTGAACTCATAGAGATCCTCCTGCCTAGGAATTAAAGTGTGCTTTACCACCCATGGTTTCTTTCCTTTTTTTTTTTTTTTTTTTGGTTTTGAAAAGCCTCAAGGTGCCACATAGTTTTAGTCCCAGCCCTTGGGAGACAGAGATAGAAGGATCTTTGGGAGTTCCAGGTCAGCCTTCCTTTACAATGAGTGAGTTCCAGGATAGCCCAGGCTTCATAGTAAGAGTCTGTCTCAAAAGCCCCAGTACTCCCCACCTCCCACCTCCACCCTATTCCTCCAAAAAAGAAAAAAGGGCTTCTAACAGCCATGCCAAGAATGGCCTTGAGCTCTTGATGCTTTTTTCTCCACTTGCTGGGCACTAGGAACTACAAGCCTGTATCACCACTTTGCTATATTAGGTTGTGCTGGCTTCAAACTCATGCCCTCACACATGTGAGGCAAGTGCTCTGCCTACTGAGCTACTTCCCCGATCTCCAGACACCTCACTTTTATGTGTTATAATTCTTTTATGTGTTATAGTAGTAAGTAAATGACCTTACTACTCATTTCAGGTGGTTGTTATTTTCAATGGAATCAAAACCAAAGCAACTCAGCAATTAAAATAAAGAAAAGGCAATTCTCGGGGCGACGGAGTCCCTGCCCTTGGGTGTGGCCAGATTGTTCTGGACAGCCTGTCAATCACTATGGAACATTCTGTACGAGAGGCAGAGAGCTGTGGGCAGCCGACCTGTCAGCAAGTGAAGTGCAAGAAGGAAGTTGTGACAAATTTTCAGTGAGGGACAGAAGGTCCGGGAACTGGATGGAGTCTGTCATGCACAGGGAAGAGCAAGAGAGCAAGGGGTTCAGATACTCAGTCTATATATTCTTGAAAAAGAATACCAACCCCACAGAGTGAGTTAGAGTTAGTTTACTTGTTTATAATAGTTGCTCAGCAGTAGCCCATGCTGGCTTTGAATTCCCCTTGTAGCCAAGGCTAGCCTCAAACTCAGAATCTCAGTGGCTTCCATGTTATTTAAGACACCAAAGGTCATCTTAAAGGAAGGTTCCACCTTGAAGAATTTAAACATGGTACTGAAGAAGAGGCAACAGCTGGGGTGGGGGTGCATCCCTGCCATCACAGCACTGGGGAGGCAAAGGCAGGCAGGTCTGAACCATAGCCCATCTAGGTTTCTTAAAAACACTGCCTATCTGCCTTTCTTAAAAGGCAAAACAGAGAGCTGGAGGGATGGCTCAGTGGATAGGCACACTTGCTTCCTGGCCTGGCAGCCTGAGTTCGATCCCCTGTAGAAGGAAAATGATGGAACTCCCTCTGGTTGCTCTCTGAGCTTCACATGGGCACCGTGGCATCTGTGTATGCACACTCAGAATAAATAAAAAAATTAAATTTAAAAAATTAAACAACAGCCAGGTAAAATGCCACATATTTTTAATCCCAAGACTCAGGAGGCAGAGACAGGCAGATCTGTGACTTTGAGGCCAGCCATCAATATCATGAATTCCAGGACAGTCAGTGCTGCATAGTGAGACCCTGTCTCAAATAATTAAGCTTTTGACAGTTCTTACCTATGCTACCAGCACTTGGGGGAGGATGCAGGAAGGTCAAGGTGTTCTGGGCACCCTAAGATATAGGAGACCCTATTTTAAGCAAAGAAAAAGACATCAAGCAAGAAACAGAAGTCACTTCAGGCTAGATAGTGACTTCAAGTTTCTCTTGCAGGGGTTTGAAGAGCTGTCTTTAGTCTCTGCAAAGGTAGATTTGAAATGTCTAGTGGCTATTGCTCTGGACTCATAGACTTCTCTGAAGTCCTACGCTGTTTTGGGCTCATGTGTCACATCCCATAGAGACAACCTAGGAAGAGCTGGAGAGACGAGAGGAGGGAGCCAGGAAGCAGGAGAGAGCATCCAGGGTCACACCAATTTCTCACACATTCAAGAGGGCAGTGGGGGAGGAATGCCATGACTCCCCAGGAGCCTAGCTGCTCAGACTCCTCTGTCTGGTATTTCTGTCTGACTTCATGCTTCCCCACCCTGTGCAGCTGTCTGCCCTGGTGCTCACAGCTAGTGTGCAGCGGCTGTCAGAGGTCCTGAACTCAGTGGCTGGCAAAGGGCCCAGGCATAACCTTTTGTTTTCTATTGACAGCTTGTCTTCCGACTTTGTTTTCAATGTTATCCCACTGACCCAAACTTTTAAACTCCCAGGAACCTGAATGGGTTCTTAGGCTGTGGATTAACAGGATGTTTTCACAAAGCTATTCCAATGCTGAGGTTGGGAAAACGTCTACAATTGTTCCAGCACTTTAATGAATTTACATATAATTCTTTTTGAAAGTGTTTATAGGGTGGCTGTGGTGGCATTCACCTGCTGAGGTATGCTTGTAGAGGTCAGAAGGTGACTTTGTCGAATCGTTTCCCTCCTCCCATCTTTCCCTGTCTGTCACCTTAGACCACTTAAGAGTATCTGTCATGCCCAATTGAAAGGTCTTTGCAGTGATGTGCTTCATTCATTGTTTTGAGGTCTGTATGTAACTCCCCTCTCATAAATTTGTGTTGTAATATTTAAAAAGTATTACAGCTACTTTGCTGATTATGAATTTTTCTGAAAAAAAAAAAAAAAAAACAAACAAACCATAAATCTTTATCTAGCTGTATGCCTTTCTTCCTCACGTTAGACTATGGTATCTCTTGCACTATGCTTTCTGCAATTAGCACAGCATTATCAGTGTGTAAAACCTGACATATGGTTTAAAAAATTACTTTTGATAGTTTGTTTGAAGTGTGGTTTTCTAACTGTGAGATTGCTGAAGTCAAGGTGTGAAGCTGAAGAAGGCTTTCCCTCTATTTTCTCATATCATCTAACAATATGCCTGTCCTCTACTGTTCTAATGCGAGTGTGCCCTTTAGCTCTTTATTTATTTTAAAATTTGAATTAATTGGTGGTATTTCAGTATACATTTAGCTTACATCTAAATAAACTCAGATACCTTTTAACATACTTAAGGACCATTTGTGTTATATTTGGTCTCTGTAAATTTTATTTTATCTTTTGAGATTTATTTTCTTTCTCCAACTAAATTTTTTTATATATCCAGATATAGCACATACACAAAAAAATTCTAAATCTATAAAATTTGTACTAGAAGTTAGGTATATGGCTCATGCCCCTGATCCTAGTACTTAGAAGACCGTGGTATGAGGATAATAACTTTGAGAGGAGCCTGAACTGTTTAGCTAGAAACAGAAAAAACAACAGCACAACAACAACAACAACAAAATATATCCAGAATTTGATCAAACTTAGACATGTTCTTTTTATGCCTAGGGTACAGAGAAACTACCCGTGTTTTCTTCTAGTGCTTTTGTGGTTTAAATATTTCCATTTGCACCTGAGATCCGCTTAGAGCTTGTTCTTACATGTGAAGTAAGATTTACATCTACCATTATCTTTTTCCAAATGGTTAGTATACCTCCTTGAGAACACATCTGTACCCTGAGCTTGAGATGGCACATGTCACAAAGTGAGTTTCCAAGGTAACCAGGTCTCCTCCTGAGTCTCTGATTGGGCTGCTTTCTGTCCTTGTGAGCTTTGCACCAATTTTCAATTTAAAGAGGCACTGTGGTATGCTTTCATTTCTGGCAGGTCTGTTCCCCCTGCCTTTTAGTTTTTTCTTAACTATTCTTGTATGTTTGTTTTTCCATATGAAGTTTAGTGTCACGCCTAGCTTCATAAAACCCTCAGAGTCTGATGTTTTCATTGGACTTGGTAATTTTATTGGAATTTATAAATTAACCTAATCAGAAGTGACGCCTTTATGATGCTGCCATCCTAGCCAGGCAAGAACACAGCATAGCTTGGAAGTTGTCCTCGTCTGTTTGTTTTCCCTTTGGTAGTGTTTTAAGACAGTTTTTGAACAAGTTTTACAAGGGGCCTGGGCTCACTGCTAGGTTCTCACTGTTGCTACGTTGTATTCCACTTTGGGGAACTATCTACTGTGGATGCACTTTGTTATCTTTGTTAGCTGGCTGTTTGTTTGTCTCCAGGCCTTCTAGCATCTTCAATACATAGTTTGATTTTTCCAGTTCTTGTCCCTATGATTGATTTATGTTGCTTCAAGAGTTTGCTAAGTAGGAAATGTTAAGTAATGATGAGCTACATAACAGCAGCGACATTGTTTTTTATCCTTGACTGTGTTGGTTCCCTCTCCCTTGCTGAACACCCTGACAGAAGCAACTTAAGGGAGGGAGGCTCTATAAGCTCCACCAACAGCGCCACTTGCCGAGTGGGCAATTACATAAGCCTATGGAGGACAGTTCTCATTCAACCCACAACTTGAGATGGTGGAAGTAACTCTCTTCCACCATTAACGATGGACAATGACATCAAGATGTTGACTTTAGGAGGAAGGTATAGCCAACTGTGTTTTAATTGCTGAGTTAGAGCAAAAGCTTTTAAAACCCATAGAAATAATAACATTCCTCTCACTTCTGCTTATCTTGATATGATTCTGGATGCTAAACCAAAGTATTCTTGAGGTACCCATCTCCCTGTTGTTTGTGGACTACAGCAATAGGTATGGGGGTTTGGTTTCTGTTTCATACTGTGCTTGGAGGGTTCCAGATGATTATAAGCAATAACAATTGTGACACTGTTCTGCTGTGATAAATGACATCATTTATGGAATGCTGGGCCCTTCTGGTCCTTGACAGTTCAGCAGAATGAGTAGAACTGTGTGGACCTTTTGATTTTCTGAGACCAGTTTTTCTATTTTTTTATAAAATTGGTTTGTGCACTCTTTTGTCACTATGTGGATCATGTTGATGAATTACTTTTTCTGAGATCATACCAATTACTGAATTGACAATGTAGAAAGCAACTACTAGATGTAAGACTGAGACAGAGACCGTGGGACAGAGTTCTTCACCATTCTTGCTCTCCAGTGTTCCCCAAGGATGCCTTCTATATCTTCTTGAAAAGGGTGTTATTGTGGCTCAGCAGGGAATTAAAAAGCTCCTAAAATGCTCTTCCAGTGAAACCTTCTAGAATTCCTCTTACTAGGATTCTAGAAAAAGTTATCTATTAGGAAGTATCATGTGGGTCTGGGAAAGTGGCTCAGACATTAAGAGCACGAGCTGGCTGCTCTTCCAGAGGTCCTGAGTTCAATTCCAAGCCACCACATTATGGCTCATGAGCATCTCTGTAATGGGATCCAGTGCCCTCTTCTGGTATATCTAAACAGCCACAGCATGTTCATATTAAATACATAAATATTTTTTAAAGGAAGTATTATGCATGGGAAATCACTGAAAGCCCTCCATAGCATTACTATGAAACCTACTCCATAGGGTTACTGGTTTATTGACAGCAGTTTCAGCTTCCAGGTTGGCTAAGTATGCCAGGGATGCATTTATGAGGTGTAACACAGATGGCTTTCCATTATGAAACTTTGTTGCAGTAAAGATTAAAATGATTCTGTTGCTATTGTCCCCAGGGTCTCACTCTGAAGAAGCTGGTCCAGTGTGAAACCAAGCTCAAGGACTCTGTCACACAGTCCCCAAGCTGCCCTTTCCATGTGGTTTCCTTCCCAGGCAATTCACTCTGCCTGTCCTGTTGCTTCTGTCCCGGGTGGATATGACTATCTTGATGTGTGCCCAGGCACAAACATGTCTCCAAAACCTGGTAACCTATCAAGCAGTTTTATATGTTAAATTCTCAATCTACAAACCCTCTACACAATAAGCTTACAACCAAAGGACAAAGATACAAACTGCACTTTTTTTTAAACAGACTTAGTTCATTTATTTTGTCTTTTATAAAAACCCTTATGTGGTAGCCACAGCTGGAGCCTGGGTCCTCTGATCAGAGACTCTGGTGTGGGTTTTCACAAGATGATCAGTGAATTCCTGATAAGGAGACTTGGTGAACACAGTTTCTTTCCAGAGGTCAGGGGTCAAGTAACTGTACGTTTTTGAGATGGCATCAAAGGTGGCCTTGGCAAAGTTGCCCAGGGTGGCAGTGCAGCCTCTGGCTGAAGTGTAGCAGTCATCTATACCTGCCATCATCAGAAGCTTCTTGGGCACAGGAGCAGAGACAATGCCAGTGCCTCTGGGGGCAGGAATGAGACGCACCAGCACAGAGCCACAGCGGTCTGTCACCTTGCATGGGACAGTGTGGGGCTTGCCAATCTTGTTCCCCCAGTAGCCTCTTCTCACAGGGATGATGGAAAGCTTGGCCAGGATAATGGCCCCTCGAATGGCAGTGGCAACCTCGTTGGAGCACTTAACACCAAGACCAACATGACCATTGTAGTCCCCGATAGCGACGAAAGCCTTGAACCTGGTCCGCTGGCCAGCCCGGGTCTGCTTCTGCACTGGCATGATTTTCAGAACCTCATCTTTTAGAGATGCACTCAGGAAAAAGTCGATAATCTCAGACTCCAAAGACTTGATCTTCATGTTCTTAACCAGGCGGCCCAGCTTGGTGACGGGGATCCACTCCTTGTCTTCAGCTTTACCTCCACTAGCCCCGCGGCCTCGATCACGGCCTTGGCCTTGACCACGACCAGGACCGCAGCCCCTAAGACCACTACCAAATCCTCCTCGGAAGCCGCCGCGGCCTCCTAAGCCTGGGCCCCCGGGTCCTCCGGGCCCTCCCGCTTGCATAGGCGTCATCTGCCATTTGGTATTTTCCCGAAGAAGAAGAAGAAGAAGACAAACTGCACTTTTATGTGAGATAAAAAGACCCATAGAAATCCTTAGAAATAATAATAACAATCTCATCAAGCTAGAGATGCACCAAGAGAAACATACACATCTGGCTTCATCTCCATTCCTCCCACAATATTCTCCTCCTCCCTCCTCTTCTGCCCTCCTAGACCTTCCTCCACCTATCTTTCTATTGCTTAATCATTTATCGCCTTAAGGTAAATCTGCAAAGCTTTTCTAAAGGACAAGTGGGGAAAGCGACAGACACCAGGCTTTGCAGGTTGCACATTGTGTAAGTTTAGTTTACAGCAGGAACCAGATGCAGTTGTTCATTGCTGCTGAACTATGGAAGCTGAACAGGAATGAACACCAGAGAAAGAAGGAAGAGCACTTCACGCAATCTGATCGAAAGGAGGGCTTAAAATATGAGGATTTAAATCAATCAAAATGAGAACAGTAGCATGCAGTTGTGATTACGGGATGGTAACAATTTTTAACACTGGGAAGGTGTTAAACTTAAGGCCTGTGTAAGTGAATGTCTAATTTAATTTGAGTGGACAGCGTGTCATTTATTAGCTGTTACTGTTTTTTTGGTGTGAAGCCTTTTGAAATTATGTATTCTGGGCTTGTGAGATGGGTAAAGGCCATTGCCCTGACCAGGTCATTTGTGTCTGGTGAATTTAATCACTGAGATTCACATTGTGGAAGGAGAGAACCACCTCCCATGAGTTATACATATCCACACATAATAAAGTGCAAAAGGTTTTATGTGGAATTTTTCAACATTTGTATTTTACCAACAAACAAAATTAATTTTGGAACAGTTATTAAATAATTTTAGTTTTCTCTGTGATGGAATGTCAGGTTAATATTTGAATCTGCAGTTCCATTGTGATCAGGAAGCATCTTGGACTAATAGCCCACATAAACTATGAAGAAATCAGTCAAGAGAATCACTATGGTGGAAGTTAGAATAGATATTTCCCTATGTAACAAATTCCTCACCCTAGTCTCTCTCTTGACTGTGTGTGTGCGCATTGTGCATGTGTACATGCATGTGTGTTATGCACATAAATGTTTGTGGGATTTGCATGCACCAATCTTTATTACCCTTTGCCTTTTTACCTTGAGATAGTTTCTCACTAACTTGAAGCCCAGGGACTTGCTTTTCCTGTGGGCTTTATGATGTGGTGAGTGCCATTACTCAAATCCCGCTTCCCAGGGATTTCAGGACAGGAATCTTTAAAGAATGGGAATGTTTACATTTTAGTTGATGTGGTGGTTACAAGGTATCTTTGTAGAATTATGATTGCACTGTACAATGAACTCAGTGTGAATCAAAATTATCTGTATATTTGCCATGCTGAAAGTGAATGAAGGTTAGTCCCTGTATAAGATCCTCAGTTTGAGTTCCAGCATTAGGGGGAAATTTAACATATGGCTAATCACCCACAAACAAGTAAGAAGTTATTATGAAGTAAGGACTTTACATGGGGTAGAGAGGGTATTAGATGGGAGTTTCCTAGAGAGGTGATGTGGCTGAGATAATCAGCAGTCAACAACTTATCAAACAGGTTTATTTCTTAAATTTCCAGTCCACAATGCATCCAAACAATTAATTCACTGCCAATCAATATAGATATAAACCACCCACCTAGACAAGATAAAATCGATCTTGTTCATCCTCATCTGTTGTCTCCATCTTGAATCTCCTGCTTCTCCATCTCTTCTGCCTTATCAAAAATTTTGTCCCCACCCCACTTTCTACTGTCCAGTCATATATTGCCTTGACATCAACCTACATGTATGTATATACAGGTGTATATTTGTCCACATATGTGTTTATGTATGTACTTGTGCATGCTTGGTGTCCTTGGAAGCCAAAAGAGGGCATCCCTTTGGAACTGGAATTACAGATGCTACTAAGTCACTGTTGGAAATAGAACTGGAGTCCTCTGGAAGACAAGCATCTCCCCATCTCTCTCTCTCTCTCTTCTCTCTCTCTCTCTCTCTCTCTCTCTCTCTCTCTCTCTCTCTCTCTCTCTCTCTCTCTCTCTCTCTCTCTCTCGGATACAGGGTCTGAGTGTTCTTGTCTGGTCATGAACTCCTCCTCACTCAGACAGACTGGCGTCAGATTCACAGGGATCTCCCTGTCTCTGTTTCCGGAGTGCAAGGCCTGGGATTAGAGGTGTGCCACAATGCCCAGTATGAGCTTTAAAATGTTTAAAGCTAGAAGTATGTTCTACAGGGAAGTAATTGTAGAAAACAAAGAGGCACACTTTAGATACCCAGTGTCTGTCAGTGTTTTAGAGCATCACTAGTTTTTCAGTTATTAACTGTATTAGAGTAAGACTTTAGTGTCACAGTTGCTTCTCTTTGCTTGTTAGCTCTATGAATAGGCAAGTGACTTAATCTTCCCTAGTTTTGGCTTTTCTCATTGAAATATAGAAAAGAAAATCCAGTCCACAAATTGCCTTGAAGCAAAATGTTTTTACTTGTCTTACAGTGGCTTTGTTCTTTATTTTTCTTTATTTTAACTTTCTGGGTGTGGAGGTTGACCTTGAATCTCAGGGATCCCAGGCCCCTTCCAAGACCTGGGCTCACAGGCATGTTGCAGACCTAGTGTAATCTCCAGAAATCCATGTTTAAAAAGAAAGAAGAAGGTCTGGTTGTGGTGGCAAATGCCTTTACTCCTAGCACTTGGGAGGTAGAGGCAGGCAGATCTCTTGTGGGTTTGAGGACAGTCGGTCTACAGAGTAAATTCCAGGACAACCAAGGCTGCACAGAGGAACTCTGTCTGGGAAAAAAAACAAATGCCAGCCTCACAAACAAAACAACAAGAAGAAACATTGTTTCCAGCTCCATCAAAAAGTAACAGTAAACAAGAGACAAGTTAGTTCAACAAACTGAGCCCAAGTGGGGGGGGGGGGTTTCAGTCATTGGACAACAGTTTTAGACAAGCTTATTAGAGAAGGGCTCCTCTCCCACCCCTCCCCCACTTTACTGTGTTAGATATTCAACGGAGGAATTTCCTTAAATTACACAAGTGCGTGCATTCACACCTTGTCCCTTAGTCCTAACTGAGAAAGTAGCATATGACCAAGATGAGTCCTTCATCCTGAAGGAGGTACAGATAAGGTAAAGATGAGGAGAAAGAACATTCCAGGGGCAGAGGGAGCAGCAAGGCCAAACGTTCATAAGAGAGTCTGAGGAAGTGTCTGGGAGAGCGATATTGGAGGGGTTGATCTCTATGACTCTCCTAAACCCTACAGCTGCTCTGTGTCAGGGATGCTCAGTCCACATTGGGATGCAGTTAGTGCTTTAAATAACTACCAGTGATGGCTATCAAGAATTCAGCCTGTAGCGCTGGAGAGATGGTTCATCTTCCAGAGGTCCTGAGTTCAGTTCCCAGCAACCACATGGTGGCTCACAACCGTCTGTAATGTGATCAGATGGCCTCTTCTGGCACAGAAGAAAGAGTACTCATACATAAACTAAAATAAATCTTAAAATAAGAAAAAAAAAAAGAATTCAGCCTCTTCTGATCCAGACCCCTCTGCTAGAGTGAGGGGGAGTGCAACTCCTCCTAAAGGCACCATTAATCACTGCCCAGGTCACACATGCCGGTGATAACACTGGAAGGACTGGGGTGTGCAAAGTGTCTTCCAGGTCCCCTTTTCCATTACACTACATCCATCTGTACCACTTCTTCCAACGGTGCCTTTTCTCCCATAACAAGTGTTAAAGGGTGGACTAAGATCAAGGATTTTCTATTACTGCTTCTAAATCATGTGCTTCTGCTGCCTCTGCCTCTGCCTCTGCCTCTGCCTCTTCCTTCTCTTCTTATGTTTTTAAGATACAGTCTTGGTCCTGGAGAGATGGCTCAGTGGTTAGAGCACTGGCTCCTCTTCCAGAGGTTCTGAGTTCAATTCCCAGCAACCACATGGTGGTTCACAACCAGACACCATCTTGTTCTATAGATCTGACTGGCCTCAAGCATTTGGCAATCTTCCTGCCAAGCTCCCCTGAGAGCTGGGATACAGGCAAATGTGACTTCCTCTTTTTTTGTTTCTTTCTTTGTTTGCTGTAATAAAACAGCATGGCCAAGGTAAGATCATTTACAGAAAACTTTATTTGGGCTGAAAGTCCCAGAGGGTTAGAGTCCATGAAGGAATGACACGGCAGGATCAGGGTGCTGGGGACTCCAGTCTTGAATTGTAATCTTGAAGCTGAGAGTGAATTCAAAAGGGGAAAAGGGAGTTCAAAATGGTGACTTTTTAAACCAGTGAAATGCCTGCTCCAGCAAGACAAGACCTCTTTAAACCTCCCCAGAAAGTGATACAACTGGGCACTAAGTATTCAAATGCTCAAGATGACAAGGGACATCCCATTCAAACCACCATAGCAAGAGCCACATGCTGAGCTTCAGACAGACTTTCTTTAGGTCGACTGGAAGCCACCTGAGCTCAGATGCCCTCTCTTCCTCCCCATTCCCATCAGTGTGAACTGGAAGCTTGTAGAAGGAATTAAGTTTGGCGGAGCTCAGGTCTGCATTTCATATAAACTCAGCAGTTAACTGAGGTTGTCATGGACCGCACTGGGTAACCACTGGGCTCTGTTTTTCCACGAGAACAGGTTTCTTAAGTAGGATTCAGTAACTATGTAAACACCATCTTATCAGCATTCAGTGTTCTGATAAATACAGCACTGACCAATAGTCATCTCTCCGATGAGTATTGATTAGTTGATTGGACTTGTTGGAAATCAATCGTTGTACTTCTGTAAAGAGTCAGGCAGTGCTGACCTGGCAGAGGCTTGAATATTATTTTGTCTGAATATGAATCAGGTCTTTTACATGCTATGCAAATGCCCTGACACTCAGTTGCACTCAGAAGCAATCCCTTACTGGCCCTTTTGAAATATACTATTATTTCTTTTCTGTAGTCTTATAAATAAATAAATAAATAAATAAATAAATAAATAAATAAAATAAAATAAATGAGACTAAGTACAGACAGGCTTCACGGTCACATCGATGATACTTCAGAGAAACAGAAAAACTGACACTAAAAGACAATAAAGTAAAGATGGCTGCCGTGACCGCTGAAAGGGCAGAATGGACCACTAGAAATGACAGGCACAGAGGAAATTTGTTGGAGTCAGCTCAGAGGGTGAGGCCGGGGTATCCAACTCCATCTTCTGTCTCAGGGTAGGTGAACCCACTGAGCCAACCCACCATCCCTGCATTGTTGAAAATATCAGAGCTGATAGAGAGGTGTTAGGAGCTTTACTCCTGTCCCTTCCTCAGTCATGTAAGGTCCCCAGCCTTCCAACTACTCAGTATGACACAGGGAATAGTCTGTAGACCTACACAAATCAAAATGAGGTCATTTTGATTTGAAGTGTGCCCTACAATAGTGAGAGATGCCTTTACAAGGAGAGAGCTGAGCATACTTACAGACACCTGTGATGTCAGTGCTTCTGAGGCAGGAGGATTGCTGCAGGACTGAGGCACAGATAGACACTGGAGTGCTACATTTATAAGCCATAGGATGCTAAGGATCATGTGCAAGCCCTGGAAGCCAGAGGAGACAAGGAGTTTGCCTAGATGTCTAGATGTTTCAAGGGCAGCATGTCCCCTGCTGACAACTTGATTTTTCATGCCTCCAGGTTTTAGAAACATGAAAGAGACAGAGGGAGGAAGGGGGAGGGAGGGAGGGGGAGGGGAATGTATACTGAGACAGGGTTTCTCTGTAACAGCCCTGGCTATACTGGAACTCAGGTTTGCCTTGAACTCACTAGAGATCCAACTGCCTCAATTTTAAATGTTTTTAAAAGTTGTCTTCAGTCAAGCACACCAGAAGAGGGCATTGGATCCCATTAATGATAGCTGTGAGCCACCATGTGGTTGCTGGGAGTTGAACTCAGGACCTCTGGAAGAGCAATCGGTGCTCTTAACCACTGAGCCATATCTCCAACCCAATTTTATTGTTTTAAACTGCCAGGTTTGGGGCTGAAGAGATGGCTCAGCGGTTAAGAACACTGACTGCTCTTCCAGAGGTCCTGAGTTCAATTCCCAGCAACCACATGGTGGCTCACAGCCATCTGTAATGGGATCCAATGCCCTTTCTGGTGTGTCTGAAGAAAGATATAGTGTACTCATATAAATAAAATAAATAAATCTTAAAAAAAAAAAAAAAAAAAAAAAAAACCTGCCAGGTCTGTGGTGCCTTGTCACTGCAGCCCTAGAAAGCTAATATAAGATTAAAACATCAATTAAATTTATGCTGAAAAAATATGTTAATAGAATGTTTTACTGGGCACACACTGCTGGAAATGGAACAGGGGAAAGAAAGTATCTGGAGTCATACTTGTGTCTAGGGTCAGTCTAATTGATCTCACCACTTTCAGCCAGAGTGACACACACACACACACACACACATACACACATATACACACATACACACACACATACACACACACACACACAGAGAGAGAGAGAGAGAGAGAGAGAGAGAGAGAGAGAGAGAGAGAGAGAGAGAGGAGGGAGGATATGCTTTTACATACCCAAGCAGTACTTTGGGGGCAAGTTTGGGTCACTGTTGTTACTAAGTTATCTTTCTCACCCGGCAAACATCCAGTGGAGAGGAGCTACAGTTAGACAGGGATGCACTTGGAAAGCACTTTTTCTTTTAAACTTTATCCCCACGTTTCAAACTGTCGGCTTGGGACGCAAGTGCACACAGAAGCTTCAGGGCTGCCAGCACGTGTGCAGTGAACAGCACAAACAGCCTCAGCCTGTCAGAAACAGGATGAGCAGCCTGCAAGCCTGGGACACTGTCACTGAATGAGGAGAAGCGTCTATTCTTCTGAACTTTACATCAACTTCATTATATCTCTTTAAATTATTAAACCGGACATGGTGGCACATGCCTTTAATCCCAGCACTCCAGAGGCAGAGGCAGGGTGGTGTCTCTGAGTTCAAGGCCAGACTGGTCTACTGAGAAAGTTCCTGGACAGCCAGGGCTTCACAAAGAAACCCAGTCTTCAAAAACAAAAGCAAAACCACATTGGCAGTTGGGTGATGTGGTGCACACTCTTGTAGTGCAGTCCTTAGGAAGTGGAGGCAGGAGGATCACAGTTATCTTTGGCCACAGATACTGCCTGCTTTTTTTGGAGGATCTAAGTACACACACACACACACACACACACACACACACACACACACAACATGCACACACAATCTTAACAATAGAGACCTTGGTCCATGGCAATGGTTTTAAAAGTTATAATTCATATCATTACCTTCTTTCCCTCAGTTTGTTAGAGATAAAAACACTCAATGATAACTTCATTAGCTCCTGTAGACCCAAGATCACTATTCTTGCAAGGCAAACATATAATGGAATTTTTTTTAATGAGGTATACAGGCTTTTGACACTTGGCTTCTAATTCTCTTCCTGGAAAGGTAGACCAGGAAAAAAAATTTTTTTTACAGTTTGAAATCTGAATTGTTAAAAATGTCATCTGTCAACAGTCTGTGTAATTCCCATAAAGACAAAGATTTTTCAAAGGTTTGTATCCTTGATGGAGCAAAGATCTTTTATAATGAAAATGACAGAAGACAGGATTACTTCAGGCAAGCCTTTTATGGGTAAACAATGTTATAATTTGCTTTTCTCACTGTGTATGTGTGTACACATTACATTTCAAGGCCCTCGGTTTAAAGTAACGTTTATTCGTTGATGCAATCAATAAATTAACGGTATTCTAATGAACTAAAGGAGTCAGTGTGAGCTTTGGGATTTGAGGAGCCCAAGTTCCGACCGTTCATCTGTCTGTCCATCCATCCGTCCAGCCATCTGTACCTCCGCTCTGAAACTCTTGTAAGTGATAATTTGTTTCATCCCTGCCCCACCTCTTTCACCACACTCCACATTAGCTTTAAAACAAAGCTAAGCCCGAGTGATTGAGTTCATTCTCTCCCTTTTTCTGTGACTCCTCTAGGGAAAAGTAATACACATTTGCTAGTGTGTGCAGATGGAATGATTGAAGGAAAACATGCAGGCTGAGAAGCAAGCACACAGGATGACAGGCAGCGGGAGTTGGGGGCTCCCATTCCCTCTAACCCGGTGGCTTCCGCTCTGTTAACTTTACTATGTGACTATTTTGGAAAATGAAGTCTGAATCTCCAGACCTCATTTTCCAAGAGACCCCAACAATCCGGGCTTAAAGTAGTGTGAACAACTCCGAACAACTCCGAATTCTATGCAGCTGCCTGAACTGAACTTGACAGGTTTGCTTCAAAGAGAGCAGTATAAAGGGTAAAATAAAGGAACATCATTTTTTGAGACCAGTGAGTCCCAGGCGCTTGCTCCCAGTGGGCCTGCCTGGGTTCACTTCAGAGGGGCATTGCTGTCTGCCTAGTAGAATTTGGGCGATTTAATCACTATCAATTTTTTTTTTTTGCATCTGCAAAGTGACCAAACTTCTCAGTGCCAGGTCGAGGACAGGAGGGCCTTATCATTAAGGCCTCAAGCCTGTTATCTAGAATTTTCCAAGCGCCGGACGTAGCTCAAGGAAGTTCCTCGTTCCACAAAGGATCTAGACACTTCATAGATGAAGGTGGTCCCTTCTCTCTCTTTATCCACACATCCAGAGGAAATGTGCTCAGGCTTTCAACAAACTGGTCCCGCCCCGAAGCCTGGAGCCACACCCGAACGCGCCTGCCTAGGGCAGACACCACCTCCTACTTTATCTTAATAAATCGCAGTCACTACACAACTTTTCCGAAGTTTAGTTTTGTAATGGAACTTGGGACTCTTCTGGTGTGACGTCTACCAAGAAGGACTTCATCTTTTCACTTCCTTGGAAAGAGCCACACTTTAGACTTCGAAAAGTTTTCCCTTCCCCATTCCTTTCTGGGGTTGTTTACATTCGTCCCTAATCAGCGAAAGATTATAAAGTCGAGGCGCCTGGCCCCACCCCACCCCAACTTTCTTCCCAGTAAGATTTTCTTAGCCACTCCTGACGGCGCCACTGCTCCAGCGATGCAGAGTTGATCCTTCCCTCCCACCTTCATTTTTAAAGAAAGCAATTTGGGGGCTGAGCAGGACTCCTCCTTGTGCCCTCCGCCGTGGGTCGGCGCCGCGGCGATCTGCGGCTTGCCCTGGCAAGTAGCGCTCGGGGGCGTCCCGAGCCCTGCTCTGCTGTCTCCGCTCCCGCTCGAAGGGGCGGGACGCGGGCGAGCCGTCGTCATATTACGTCACCAGGGAAGTCCCCATAAAAAAGCCGGCTTGGGGCGCCCGAACTGAGACAATTCCTTGGCTTGTGCTGCCTGCGGAAGCGCAGTGCGTTTTGCTCGCAGCACCCGCGGTCCATCTCGCGCAGCCTAAGTTCTGGGGGAGCTCCAGAGTCCAGATTGGGGACCTCAGTCTCCCGTGCGCAGCGGAGATCGCCGCGGCTTTCTGAGATGCCCCGGAGAAAGGCGCGTCGGAACGCGCCAGTGAACCCAACGCGGGCAGGTAACTAGCAGTTCGGCCCGCGGCCATCCAGGCAGGATGGGTTTGAGGTCATACTCAGGACGGTTCGGGGCTCGGGCTGGAATGTACGCGCCTGCATGTTCGGGCCAAATCGGCTCCCGGGCTCGTGCCTTCGACTGGTCTAGAAAGTTCTTCAGGGGCTTCTACTAAGACTGCGGGCCTCTGGGAGAGTCCAGCCCAGCGTCTCATTAGGATACAGGTGCATCTTAGGCCGGAATTTCCGTCTGTTTCGTGGCTCTCTGCTTGCTCTACCAGGGACCAGGAGGAGAAAAAAATACCTGTGCAGGAGGTGATCTGGAAGATGGTTTTAGCGGCAGGTGGGGGTGGGAGAGGCCTCCCGGCCTAGCGCCCCCTGACAGGCCCTCTTCCTTCCCCATCTTTGAGAACCCCTTCATCTCTATCCCCACTCCACCTCCAACACCAAGAAAAGTAGTGGTTCAAACTTCGAACCCTCCCAGCGCTCACGCCCTGAACCTTGAACCCTTGGAGGCGTGGGGTTGAGACTCTGGTATTGAGAAGCTTTTAACTGTCCGGACTGGGAACAGAACAGATCCAGGAGAATAGAATTTGGTCCTGGAGTCTTTCACCCACCAGCTTTTCTACCATCACTCACATGCAACTCTCTGCAACTGCTGAGGGTCGCCCCCCTCCCTCCGTTTTTTATAGATCTTAACCAAAGGTGACAGGCACCTGCTAAGGAATTTCAAGACTCTTGTCCGGAAATCACTTTGCGGGGCATATTTCATTATTTTATAAGGCCATGGGGCAATGCCAACGTGGTACATTGCCAGTATGAGGGTGATGGTGTCTTAAGAGTTCAGACCGTATTTCTGGAAGGTCCAACATGAGCATGGCATTGTCTAGACAGATTTAAAGAACAGCAGAATGTCTCGAGGTCAAGTAAGGTGTGAACGTGTAGTTCCAATAAAAATACGTTGCCGGGCTTACCTGTCCCTAACTCCATCTCTCAGGACGCTGAGGCAGGAGAATTAGCAGGGACTGTATAGTTTAAGACCAGTCTCTGTCATATAGGGGGACAGGCTCAAAAACTCAGTCCCCCCCAAATCAAGGTAGTAAGACTGGGGTGAAGCTCAAGGGTAGAGCAGTTGTCCAGAATGTCTTTGGCCCTGGAATCTTTGAGCTGCATTTTGCCTCTTCCCCCTTTTGAGAAAGTACTAATTGTTCCTAGAATCAGGATTTCTTAATTTGTGTGCCATGTTTAATATGTTGCCTCTTAAAGAGTGTTTTGTGAGTATCTCTGAAAATATTTGACCCTGGAACTCATTAAAACATGGCACATTATGGAATCTCTTAGGGTCTCTGATTTCACTCAGCCAATACAGAAATTTACCCCAAAATAGGTTTAAGAGCTTATTTTACTGTGTACTTAAAGTTTGAGTTCACTGGCAGTCTAAGTAGCGGGTTAAGTAGTGGGTATCTTGGTTACAAAAGAGACCAGCTTTTAAATTTATATTCATAATTTTTGGTCATAGTCTTGAGGGGTTCCAAAACAACCAAAATTGATCTTTGAAATATTTCTAAGAAGTAGATAATTGCAAGTTAATTTTACTTGTGACAGTGTTTCTTAATATTTAGTTAATCCCAGCTGTTAGAATATCGAATTTCTAGAAAGACACGAATTTAAAACTTTTCTGCTTCTCTATAGATGTGATGACTTTGTATGGAGTAGTCTTGTAGGGAAACACTGGCTTGGTTTTTAAGAACTGTGTGGACTATTTTGGTAAATTTTATGAGTTTTTATGTATTTAATGAGAAAATAATTTTTTTAAGGAAGGCATAATTGGGCAATGACACATTGCCATTAGAAAAGCAGATTTACTTTTAAACCACACGATTTTAGAAATTGACTTCTGTTCCCCGCTTAATCTTGAATTAAAGGGGAGACCTCATTGGGTTGGTTAGTGGTTTGTCTCTATTTGCAACTTTTATTAAGTCACCAGGGTTGGTGTTTGGGTGCACCCAAGTAGCATCCTTGGATGTGCTAATTTACGAGTCACCGGTAGGATTGCTTTCAATGTTAATTTCCAGGTGTTTCTCTTTCAGAGTTACCGCCTGAGTTCGCAGCTCAGCTCAGGAGGATTGGAGACAAGGTGTATTGCACGTGGAGTGCACCCGACCTAACTGCGGTTCTGGCGCAGATGCCTGGCAAGAAGTCGCAAAAGAGCACAATGAGGAGCCCGAGCCCAACCCGGGTGCCAGCAGGTAAGGGTCCGGGCGCTGCGGGGTTTCGGAGGAGGCCCAGCTTAGTCCGTTGGAGCTCGTGCCCGCTTGGCGCGTGCCTTAGGAACACTGTAAGAAAGTTCTCGAAGCAACAGCTTCTTGCATGTTAGCCAGGTTTGTTTTCGCTGTGGGTTGCCCAGCGCCACAGTGGTGGGAGTGGGAGTGGGCGGCTACCCTAGAGAATCACTGGAGAAGCGCAGTCCGAGGCTGGGCACCACCCCTGGGAGCTCAGCTCTAAGGAATTGTCACTGCAAATGTCTTCACCCCCAGGACTAACTAGCAGTTCTTCCCCTTGGGGCTGTTTAAGGACACCCCGCTGGGGTACCTGAATTCTGGAACCCAGGAGGCCTTCCTCCTTAGTTAGCATTTTAACAGTCCCGGCTGGAAAGGTCTGGGGAAGAGAAGGGGTATAACCGGTGAGAAAGGAGTTCTTTTTTGCCTCCTGCTCTATTTGTAAATCTCATCAAGGATCTGCAACCAGCTGCTCTAGGAGTTGGAAATCTGTAGAACTGCTGTTTTTATCAGACGTTTGCAGCAGCCTCTTTTTTTTTTTTTTTTTTTTTTTTTTTTTGGTCTTTCATTTCTTAGCCCAGTAGACATGCTGAGAAAGTGTGACGGAGCTAGAGGGAACTCAGCTTCTTTGGCCCCTTGTCAGCTCTCTGACGCTTGTCTGATGGGAGAAGTCCTGTCTACCTTTTGGGATGTCAGGGAGTTTTACTCACGACTGCTGTACAGTGCTAAACATTTTCATTTCGGGGGGGTAGAGGGAGGGTTTTGTTTTGTATTGTTTTTTGTTTATTTGCACAGGGTCTTCTAAGTACAAGCTGTCCTTGAACCTGTTTGTGTAGTTGAAGGTGACCTTGACTTTCTAGTCCTCCTGTCTCTACCTCTGGAATCACAGTTTATGTGCCACCAAATGCCACTGTCAACCTGCTCACATTTTCAGCCGTCATTGGCATCATTTTGCTTTTGTTTTGAACTCAGAGATCTCCTTGCCTCTCCCTCCCAAGTGCTGGGATCAAAGGCGGCGGGCACATACAGTTTTTCTTAGTAACATCCAGCCAAATTACTTCTGTTCAAAGAAAATATGGAACGAATTATCAATATGCAAATCATACTTTCTTCTTTCCTCTTCTCCATAAAGACAATGGATTGATACAGTCTGGACTTGTAGAAATAAACGGGCCCACCTCAAAGTGTAAATTTGAAAATTATTTTAGAAAGCCAGGCTGCAGTTCCAGGCACACAGCACCGGGGAGCAGAGGCAGGATTAGGGGTTCAAGGTCTTCAGCTACACTGCAGATTTGTTAAGCCAGGAGACTTCACTTCAAATCCACAAAATAAGCTTGTTTAAAAGTGTAACTCCAAGTGTAACTCCAACTTCATAATGAAATTTTATGATTCTTATGGGGAAAGAAGAAGAGATTCTAAAGAATATGTTTATTTGCCTGCTGGGAGGGTGGCCTGGAGCTAGGAGATACTGCCATTGGGAGATCAAGTCTACTTGAAAACATCACCAGAGATTGGAATTTGACTTTTGTTCCTTACCCAACCATAAAAGAGAAAGGGATGACATCACGGGAGACAGCTAAGGGTTGACTAATGGCACAGCTGGTAAATTTTTAATACATGTAATTTCTATATTAGGAAGAGAACTGACCTCATCCAGGGTGCTTTAAAAAAAACACAAAGCAAATGCCTATAGCCTTACCTGACCCATGAGTGTTTGCATTACCTTGTTGGGAAAGTCACAAAAGTGCCTTTCACTTGGGGTATGTGCTAACTCTTACTGGTCTACAGCTGGGGCTGTTGTCCAACTGAATGTTTATGTCTAACTCTTTCAGACCTGAAGGACGAATGTGCTCAACTCCGGAGAATTGGAGACAAAGTAAATTTACGGCAGAAACTTCTGAATTTTATTTCCAAGCTCTTCAATTTAGTAACCTGAGTTCTTCAAAAGCTTTTGCAAGAAGGGGCGTCCTAGGAAGGAAGTCCCCCCTGGTTGGTGCAAATGTCTGGTGTTGGATGGACTGTGATGTGATGAAGGAAAGGCTCGCTTGCTTTTGGTTCCCTGAACGGGGGTGACGAAGGAGATGAAAAATGGGTTTCCATGGGAAAGTTTTCAAAAATTGTTCTTCGATGTGCGATAATGTGAACCACGCTTCATTCTTTCCTTCTTTTTAAAAAAAACAAGACTAGAGGAGTCGTGGAGCTAGGGAAGTAACTAGTAATAATGTGCCTTTTCAGGGTTTTTATGGTGTTTTTGCCAAAGGTTGTTGTCAAGAGTAATAGAAGGGGACATGGCAAGAGGTTACATTGTATGGGGACAGTCATTCAGGATTGCTTTCTGACCACTCCAGGACAATGTATTATTTAGTTCCATCCTTATAATCTTCTAAGAGGAAACATTTCATTTTTGATAACACTGAATGTTCTAGTGAAAAGTTGAAAGTTGCTATCATAGGTCACTACAAGCTTAACTGTATTGTGTCTGTTTAGATGACTTTTAAGTGTGTTACTGTAACCATTAATTGGAGAGTACAAAGATACTGCCAAGTAACATAACCTTAGAAAAGTTTAAAAGCAAACTTTTAAAAGTTGATGTAATTAAAACTTAGTAAAAGATTTATAAGTTTCTAAAATTTTGTAACCTACCCCAGGTATTTCTTAGAATTTTCTTTTCTTTTCTTGTTTTTTGTTTTTGGAGACAGGATTTCTCTGTGTAGCCCTGGACATCCTGGAACTCCCTCTGTAGACCAGGCTGGCTTAAAACTCCACTTTTCTTTGCCTCCCAGGTGCTGGGATTAAAAGCAAGTGCCAGCACCATTGGGTTTAGAGTTTCATTTTTAATTTGGTCTATAAATGTGAAACTCAAACTGCAAATCAGTCCTGGTTAAAAGAGGCAAGAGACCGGTGGGCAGCGGATACATGAATCAGAGACGTGTAAATGAAAGCCATCATGAGATGATCTTCTACTCTCTGGCTTTGCCTGTTACTGGAAGTGAAGGATAACAAGCTGAGTAAGGACTTTTTATATATTTTTGTTAGCATATTGAGGCTCCTTTAGTAGCTAAGAAACGAACCACCTTAAAGCCAGCTGTCCCACTACTGATACAGTATGTAAAGGTATTAATCTGTCCGCTGAAGGGACCTCTGTACATCTGTGATTTTTTTTTTTAATCTGTATCAGCCAAGACATGGAAACAACCAATTTAGGGGTGAAAGGATTTTACAGAAACAGAATTGAGCCTTAAAAGGCAGAAAATGGTATTTTATCAAAACACGGCCGTTACACATCCCAGGGGCCTCTCTTGTCATTTCTGTTTTGACAGAAGTCAAAGCTAACCAATAGGAATAGGATGAGGGGGAGGGATATGAGCAAAGGACCAATCAGTTCTAGAGTGAAAGCTGGAAGTGCGTTCTGTTGTTTTTTTGACACCAAGAGGTGACTGCAATTAATGTATATTTGACAACAACGGAAAGAAAACTGTTGCCTGTTCTGACCACAAGGACTTGGTGCCTACCAGAAGTGATGGGATATGCTCACTGTGTGATCTTTCCCCAGGGTATCCATGTGTTGAAACTAAGCCCATAAACACATTTAATTTGTTGGTTGACTACAACTAAAAACTGCCCAAAAGAAAGTCTCTCATAGTGGAGTTTTGCCAGGAATAATATTTATTTTACCTATTTATGTACCTATTTTGCCTATATATAAATATTGTTTACTTTCAGCATGTGCTCTATATTTTTGTTTTGAGACAAGGGTCTCATGGCCACGGGAAGGGTGCCATGTGGCTAGTCACTGTGGATGAAGTTACCTCAGTAGATAGTGGGTCTCAGCATTAAGGTTGTTTACTTTGAAGTTTTTGGTTTTTTGTTTTTTGGTTTTTACCTGAAGGTAGACATCTTGCCCAATGGGTATTTATGATCTGTGGCTGTATTTATATGTGTAAACTGATACTGTAGCCCCAACTAGTAAATAAAGGTTGGTACTGAAGCAACTATTGAAAACTGTTCCTGTGTGTTTTATGTAAATTAGGAGGTTTATTAACCTACTTTAACACATATCACCGGACACCCAGTGTGGTGTATGTGTTTGAGTGTGTGTATGTTTGTGGGAGAAGGTGTATACCAGTCAAAAGCTACTCTTCACATTTTTTCCAAATGTTATTATATGTGTGGGGGTATTCACATGCTGTGGTGCTTGTACCCAGGCCAGAATGCAACTTTTTAAAATATACGTTTACCTATTTGTATGAGTGTGATATTTCAAGGGTGGACGTCAGAGGACAGACAATATATGGGAATGTCCTCTCCCTTTGTGGGTCCCAGGGATGGACCTCAATGTCTTGGCTGCAGATGCTGTTGCCTGCTGAGCCATATTTTGGTCCACAGAAGACAGCTTTCAGGAGAGGGTACCCCCCCCCATCAAGGTGACTAGCACTTTTACCCACTAAGCCAGCTCCTTTAGAGACGGAATCTCGGTGATTCTTGAACTAGCTGGCTAAGGAGCCCGGGCACCCGCCTCCAGCACTGGACCACAGTGTCATGCTGCTGCGCTCAGCTTTTACACGGGTGTGGATCTGAACTTCAGTCCTGTTCGCAAAGTGTGCAGTTCGCCAACTGAGCCATCTTCCCAGGTCTGGGTCTTCAGAGCACTGCATCTCACCAGAACACTGAAAGCCAAATGTAATGGCACATACTTTTTTTCTTTTAAACTCAAATATGTATATGTGTATATGTTATTTTAAATTTTGATTTTATTACATTTTTATTATTGAAAATTTTTTCTAATTTAAATATTTTGATATATTCTTTCCCTCCCCCAAGTCCCTCCAGACCCACCTCCCAATTCATACCACCCCACTTTAAGTTCTCTCTCAAAACAACCTACCCCCCACAAAAACCACACCTCAGAAGAAAAATAAACGTCAATCTGTAATCAAATAAAAGCACACACAGACTGGAGTCCAGTCACATGTTGAACATGGATCCCATGCAGGATGTCACTATTGGAGAAAAGTTTCCTTCTCCCAGCAGCTCTACCTGGCAGTTCAGTTGTTAACCTTTACCCTAGTGGCTAAGTTTAAGAAGCCAAGAGAAGGCACAAGACTCAAGGATCCCCTCATTTGCCCACTCAGGAGTCCCATAAAAATACTGAACTGGAAGCTGTAATGTCTGTGCAGAGGATCTGGGGAGGGCACCGTGCTCGCTGCTCCAGTCCCTGGGTTAATAGGTGCTTTAAAGGTGCTCCTCCTCCCACCCCCACTTTTATAGTCTTTGACTCTTCTGTGGGGTAGGTGGGGGTGGGTGGGGTGTTCCCTGACTCTGAGGGGAAGGATTGACGGAAACATCTCTTTAGGACTGAGTGTTCCAAAGTCTCTCACTCTGTATATAATCTGGCTGTGACTCCATATTTATTCCCATCTGCTGCAGGAGGAAGCTTCTCTGATGAGGATGAGCAAGGCACCTATCTATGAATGTAGCAGAATCATTAGGAGTCATGTTATCACTAGATTTCTTTTTTCTTTCCCATTTCTTAGATCACTAATATTTGGTTCAGCCCTAGGTCTCTGTGCTTTCTAATCTCAGGTCCTCGGTCACCCAAGGAGCATCTGATATGGATTCCATCTTGTGGAGTGGGCCCTAAGTCAAGTCAATTATAGGTTGGTTACTTCCGCAAGCTTTGGGCCACCACTGCCCTAGAGTATCTTGCAGGCAGAACACCGTTATAGATAAAGAATTTGTGGCTGATATGGTGTTGATGTTTCTTTTTTGAGAACAGGGAACAAACCTTTGATCTAAGCACTGGAGAGGCAGAGCCAGGCTAATCTCTTGAGTTCGAGGCTAGTCTAGTCTACGCAGAGAGTTCAAGGGCTACATGGAGAGATCCTGCCTCTAAAAACTAACAACAAAAGTAATGAGAATAAAGCCCTCCGAGTAATTTCAAAATCCCTGGAGCATAATAGCTTAAGGAGAAGTTAACCCTCTTCCCTGCCCCTTGCCTTCCCACGCATCTGAGCTGCTGTGTGGTTCCTTCCTGTTGTGCTGACCTCATGCCTCCAGAGCTCTCGAACTGCAGGGATTGCTTCATCCTAAGCCAGTCATGTGCAGAAGTGGGCATAACCGTGGTGCCCTTCCTCTTTAAATGTGAGAAACAGACTCTCATACTAGAAGCCTTATCTCCACCTCTGTCCTCAAACAGTGGTGTAAATGGCCTCCTTTAAAAGGAAGCTAAGGGTAAAGAGCTGCTGAGGAACCCCCTGAGGCAGCAGCTCCCTGAAGGCTGGGGCTGCTTTGCTAGATGGATTTGCCCTCAGCTCTGGGGGAAAAAAAAAAGGACTTCACACTGTGATGTGTGTGGATTTTTGTTAGTGTGTGTTATGTGTGTGAGTGTGGAGGCCAGAGGAGGTCTTGCCATCTGTCTTTTTCCTTTGGGACCAGGTCTCTCACTGAGCCTGGAACCAAGGAATCTTAGCCACCCCGTTTGCCATCTTCATTCGGGCTTTTAACACAGGTGCTGGCTTCCAGCTCCAGCGAGTAGAGCAAGCTCTCCCCGAGGCCATCGCCTCTCCTGTCTGTTCTTCGATGGTTTTGAGACAGAGTCTTATTATGTTTTCAGATTTGACTTGAACCCCAGATCTTCTTGCCTTAGCTTTCTCAGTATTGGGGTTGCAAGAACGGGACATACACCATGCCCTTTGAGGTCTACTTTCTGTTGCTTACAACAGTACTGAAAAGCCAGATACGGTGGCTCATGACTATTGTCATAGAGCATCCAGGAGGCTCAGGTATGTCTGAAGGGGCTCCAGCCAGCCCAATCATGGCAGACATGGTGCTGGCAAGCTTTGCCCTCTCTCGATACCCTCTCCCTTATAAACCATGCATCACATTCCTAAAGCTAGTCTTCCCTCATTTGGACACTTTCTTATACCAGACTTATTACTAAGATTGATCACCAAGATCTAGCTATTAAAGTGTGAAAGCCTAGCAATCAAAAGCCCCCTTTAGCTGTCCTAATTAACGTGACCAATCAAAGTTAACCAACTCATCCTAAACATGAGGTTTCCCCCCTTACTCTTCATAAACTGCCATTCGCCTTTCAGCACATCTGGCTCCTCTATCCAGAGGCTGTCCTTTGTCCCAACTCCTGGACAAACATCCCTGCTCCCCCCTTTGTTCCTGTTTCCTCTGTCTCTCACCCTCTGTGTCCAGTATTTGTCTCTGTTCTCTGCTTTTTGTCCCTCTGGGGCAAAGAAATCTTTGTGCTAAGAACTTGGTCTTGCTAACTCTATGTGTCCTGTGCTAACTCTGGTCCCTTCATTGTCAAAGTTAAGTAAGGCTGCCTAGACTGTGCAGATAAGACCTTGGCCAAGAAAGAATAAAAGGTCCTAATGTGTCCACATAGTTGTATTCGTCAAATGAAACAAAAAGAACGTTTTTAGCTGTATTTGTGTTTGTTGTTTAAGTTCCTGTTATTTATTTATTTTTGTGTGTGTGTGTGTGTATGTGTGTGTGGTGGTGGTGGTATTGTGTGGGGGGTTGGTATGGTGTGTGTGTGTGTGTGTGTGTGTGCAGGGGATTGCACACACCGTGGTGTGCCTGTGAGGACACCTTGCAGAGTTTGGGCCTTCCTTCCAGCATGTGGGTCCTTGAGTTGATCTCTGAGGGTCTCAGGCTCACAGCAGTTGCCTTCACCTGCTGAGCGCTCTCCCTGCCGCTCTCTGGTTTGTTGCTGTTTTGAGACAGGAGCTCACTGAGTAACAGTGGCTGCTGTTGAACTCACTTCTTAGACAAGGATGGCTCCAATTTGAAGTGATACTCCTGACCTTGTTTCCAGAGTGCAGGCATTACAGGTTTGGATCACCATGACCTCTCTGTTTTTTATTTTTGTTTGTTTGTTTATTGTTTTGGTTTGGGTTTTTTGTTTGTTTTGTTGTTGGTTTTGTTTTTTGAGGTAGGGTTTCTCTCTGAAGCTCTGGCTCTCCTAGAACTCCCTCTGTACTCCAGGCTGGCCTCGAACTCAGAGATCTGCCTGTCTCTGCCTTCCCAGTGTGAGGATTAAAGGTATGTGCCAACACGCTCAGCTCACTGTGCCCTGTCCTACATGACATTTTTTGTTTGTTTGTTTTCTTTAGATAGAGTAGCCTAAATTGATCTTCAAACTTGTTACATATGTAGCCAAGGCTGGTCTTGTTCTTAGGATTCTCCTGACTCCACCTCTCAGATGCTGGAATTACAGATGTGTGCGGGGCCAAAGCAGATTGTATTCGTATTTTAAAAGCTACAGAAAAAAAATTAAATAAATAAAAAAGCTACGGGTCTGTATAAAATATCTGTTTTCTAGTTATCTATCCACCTCTCATTCATTGATCCTACCTGCCATTGATTTATTACCTATCTCCTATCTATATCACTGGGTAAATTGTTTTTCAGATCAAAGTCTTAGTTTGTTGTATGGGTTTGAGACAGGCCCCCAACCCCCAGCTGTTTCCAGAAAGTGTTTCCCTGTGTAGTTTTGGCCATCCTGGAACTCAATCTGCAGACCAGGCTGGTCTCAAATTCATAGAGATCTGCCTGCTGGGATTAAGGCTATGAACCACCACCTGGCTGGGTTTGAGACTCTCTTGGAATAAACACAGCCCCATCTCCTGTGCCTGCACAGGAGCAACATAAATGGTGAAAACAAAAAAAGATCTCATTAAAATTTTCAAATTTTTGTCAAAGGAGCATCCATCAGGAAGATAGCTTGGTATCTTAAAACACAGGTAATTAAGCTGAGAGTGGTAACCCACACCTTCCGTTCAAACTCTAAGGTGGCAGAGGGAAAAGACCCTTCAGCTGGAGGCCGCACCCTCTCAAAAATATCCCCTATAAAACCCAACAAACCCACAAGGAAGTCAAGACAGTAGAACAGGCAGCGCACTGCCGGGAACGAGATGCTCGGCTCCTGGACTTTCAAAATGAAACATTGTGCCCGTGGAAAGGCAGCCTCTTTCAGCAGTAAAGTCAGGCTCTTGTGGTTTGTGACAGCAAAGGAAGGGATCAGGAGGCCTCCTGCATGGGTGTGGTCCAAAGAGCCGCTGCTGAGCTGCTTTCCCACAGCACCGGAAGGAACAGCTTGTGAAGATAAATAGCATTTTGAAAGAAAGACCTCCATTACTGAACCATTATTCTGTGTTTAGAAACTTCGGTTCCCCCAACCGGCCAGTTTGGCATACACAAAGCCCTGGGTTCTGTCCTCAGAACCACACAGATGGGGTTAGTGGTGCGTACTTGTCACGCCAGTTTCTGAGAGGTATCGGCAGGAGGGTCAGGAGTAGAAGGGGTGGGTTACCCAGCAAATCTCATTCTTATCTGTGCCTCAAAAAAAAAAACAAAACAAAACAAAAACAAAAACAAAATAAAACATAAAACAAAAACACAAAACAACAGGGAAAGAAAATATTAGTTTTACATCTAAAAGTGCTTGGCTTTGTAACCACTTTCCCGAAAGTGAAAAGCTCCCTGCTTGCTGGCTGCGCAGCACAGGCAGAGCTACTTAAACGCAGCTGAAAATAGACAGGGTCACCTGACAGGACACACCCTGCTGTGTAATCAGCAGCATTATCAAGCAGTAGGTCACAGTTAAAGAACAAAAACCTTTGTCAGTGAACGCAGGTGCTCCTTTGAGGACTTAGAGAAATTGATTCGACATGGTGAAAAGGTCACACTCACCCACAACTTTTTCCCCCTTCCTGTCTATCTCCAAATAAGCTATTTTTCAGAACACCAGAGAAGTGGGAGGGATGATAAGAGTTACAGACAGGATTCAGGACTTCTGTGCCTAGCAGAGACACTCTGGGGTTCCCCTGGCAACATGGTTTCTCTTCAGTTTTCTGTCATTAGAAACTAGCAGCTTCCCAGGACCCTGGACTTGGGTTCATATTGCACATTGGACAGAACAACCAAATGTGAAATGACACTGTGACAGTCAGTGATATTTTTCCCCCTTAGGGTGGAGAAAGGCTCTAATTATGGATTCTTGAACTCAAGATCCCCCTCCCCCCCACCCCCCCACCCCCCACCCCCACCCCCTCACCCCCGCCTCAGCACAAGATTTCATGCTTGTACATCTAGGTTTTGTAGCAATCTCCTCCAAAGTGTTGCATTTCTTCCTGGAGAGGAGCTCCTTAGGACTCAGGAAGGTTTTTGTTTTTGTTTTTGTTTTTAATGGTTTATTTATTTTTTACTTTATGTGCTTTGGTGTTTTGCTTGTATGTATGTCTGTGTGAGGATTTTGGATTCCCTGGATCTGGAATTACAGACAGGTATGAGTTGCCATGTGGGTGCTGGGAATTGAACCTATGTCCTCTGGAAGAACAGCTAACGTTCCTAACTGTTGAGCCATCTCTCCAGCCTCAGGGACTCAGGGACTTCTAATGAGGTCCCAAAGGAATTTAAATCAACAACTCGTGCGTTCTAGCAAGTCCCTGAAATGAACTAGATTCACATGCTTCTTCCCCACTGCCCAGTTTATATAAATCCCTACTGGACTGCTGAGGAGAGAGGACACCGACCCACCCAGCTACCTGTAAGTAATGCAGAGAGCTGCAGGATTTCTGTTTTCATGAGTCCATGCTGGGGTGTACCTTCAGGGACACAGATACCTTTGAGGTTTTTTTCTCGTGCTTTTACATCATCTTCTAGGGTTTATGAGCTCTGTCTATTTCCAATGTCCTGTTTCTATTCAGGCATTTTTTTTGAGACAGGAGTTAGATTTCCTCAGGCTGTAAGGGTAGAGCTGATGATGAGTCACAAGCTACATAGGATCCCCCCCCAGATGGATAAACTAGGTGTTTGGGGTGAGGAATTCAGGACGGATAGACACCTTACTGGCTATGCTCATGTTGTGCTCAAAATGACCAATCCTGATAGAGATTGCATCATCCCCCAACCCCCTAGATCTGTAAGACTCCACTGAACAGGGCAGCTTGTTGATATCAGCATTCCTTCCTCAGAGCCCTTCCTAGACTGACTTCTTACTTTCTCGTTTGATGACTCCACATTTACTCTCATCGCTCTTTGCAGACGGTTCCTTATTTTTTGGGGTGTGTGTGAAAGAGACCATAAACTTTGAAGCCACTGGCTTTGGTGGCTGCTACATTTCTGGGACCCTAACTTCCTAGGTGAAGTTCACAAAAAGCAGAGAAATGTTATTTCATCTCACTTAAAAAGTCCACAGTCCGGGATGGAGAGATGACTCAGTGGTTAATAGCACTGACTGCTCTTCCAGAGGTCCTGAGGTCAATTCCCAGCAACCACATGGTGGCTCACAGCCATCTGTAATGGGATCAGATGCTCTCTTATGGTGTGTCTGAAAACAGCTACAGTGTACTCGAATAAAATAATTAAATAAATAAAAATTTAAAAAAAGAGTCCATAGTCCACATTATTTTCTCCACTTCCACTTCCTCCTCCTTCTCCTCTTCATCCTTCTTCCTTCTTCTTTTCCTCTTTTCCTTTCTTTCTGTCTCTCTGTTTTCCCTCCTCCTTCCTTGCCTTCTTTCTTTCTCTTCCTTCCTTCCTTCTTTCTTTCTTTCTTTCCTTTCTCTTTCCTTTCTTTCCTTCTTTCTTTCTCTTTTTTCCTTACTTTTCTTTATTCTTTCTCTTCCTCCCTTCTTTCTTTCTTTTATACAGGTTCTTGCTAAGCAGTCCAGGATGACCTAGAATGTCTGCCAGCCTTGTACTGCAGTCTGTCTACAGCCCGTCAACTTCAGGCATGTACTTACTACTGTGCACAGGCCTCTCGACTATTTTGAAAATCACAGGGCTCCCGGCCCCACAGTCATCCTTGCTTCTGTGTTGAAACCAGCCTGCTATTTTGTCATGTGCTTTCTGATTCATGTGTTTTTAGAAAAGGATATAAGTCTATCAACTTCGATCCATCATGAAATCATTCAAGTGGACAAGCTACATGGTGTGGAGCTCAGAGTCAGTGTCAGTAAAATGCCCATTAGTTTTCCATTTGATGGGGGTGAGAAGTGAGCTTCCCTGCAGAACTGAGGAAGATCTTGTCAAGATTACACTAAATGGAAACCCTTCGGAGAGGGTGTGGAGCATCTTTGGAACTGGAGGGGAAGTGGCAGTTTCCTTCTCGATGAGCCACCTGGGTTTCATTTGTCAGCTTTCAGGGATGGTGGGCCATTTGTTTGCATCCTGTGTTAACAGGTTTCAGGCACCATATTTAAATGCCCATGTGTTTGATAACAAAACTCAGGTCCTGAGTAGAGGAGTGTGTCAGATGCTTGCTGCTAAGTCTGCTAGCCTGAGTTCAATCCCTGGGAGCGGTTTGTCTCTGACTTTAACATGTGCCTCATTCACTACTCCCACCCTCTCCGTCCCCGAAGTAAATAAATGTGATAAAAGCTTAAAACATTTTCAGGCCTTGGTTTTCACAAAACAGACCTAACAAATTAAACAACAAAAGCAAATCAGAGACAAAATTTTCTAGTTCAGACCCGAGAAAGATTTAGCTAAGACAGCTTCCCAGTGGAGATTGTTCCTTTTTCGACCATAATCTTACTCTTTAGCACAGGGTGGCCTAGAATTTACTACTGGGCTAGCCTGGTATGTAGCCCAGGCTAGCCTCAAACTCAAGGTGACCCTTTTGCCCACCTTCCAAGTACTAGAACTAGGATAGAAACCACGCCTAGCTTTATTGGAAAGTCTTGAAGGGTTCTTTTCTGATTTGAGAGCAAGAATTTGTTCATGTGGAGGGCATATATCAAATCTGGTCAGGTTTTAACTTTGGCTTTGGGGAGTCAGGGTCATGTTTTTTCCACCCAGTATGGTCCGGTCACTTTTACATCCATCGGGTGAATAATGCTTCCCCAACATATTCGCTATTTTCTGTTTACCTCTGATGTACCAGGTACTAAAAACCATAATTTTATTTCAGCTACTGTTCAGAATACTCCCACTTAGAAGGCAAGGCTAGTACACTTCAAAGACTCAGCAGTTTCCCCTCCAAAGTCAAGATGCAGGTGTTGAACGCGGAGCTCTCCGGTTTCAAAGCTATCTGGTTTGAAACCTCCGTACTGTCTCCGGCTGTGGGGCTGGGGAGAGGCCCCTGGCCCACAGCCAGACTGCTTTGTTTTCCCGCCCAGAGTCTCACTAAAAGCAATAGAGTTTTACACCCCTGGGCGGAGTGTTGATTATTAATTTTAGCTGATATGTGAAAAAAAATACTGATAAGCGTATTCCATTCACATTCCTGCATCTTAGGGGCTTTCCACTCTCCAACAATAAAAGGGGCCTAAGTACATTGTCTCAATCCATTGGAAGCATCCAGAGTGAGCCAGCCCCCTGGGGTAAAGTCCTCTTTCATCCCTGGGAGGGATTTGGTGATGAAGGAGGTTCAAATTCGTTCTGAAGGATGTACTGCCAACCAGGTACCCAGCAACCCAAGAAAAGGATTAAAAGGAAAGCAAGTCAAAGCAGCAGTCTGTAGGCTCGGAGTCTTCCCCACCCTGTGGGTCCATAGCACAAGGCCCAGGCAGAAGCTAGGAAGGAACAGAAAACAAACAAACGAGCGAACGCTTTAGCCTTCTGTTCGACGCGGACAATAGCTGATATCTACAATGCAGTCGGCCCTGTTGGTGATTCGTCATTGACAAGGGCCGGGGGCGGGGGCGCAGGGAGCCACAGAGGCCGAATTATGAAATCTTATTTCACGAAGTTCACTTTTTTAGTAAGGGATCCCCAGCTCTGTCGTCATATATCAGATCATTAGAAAAGCGCCTCCTCCTTCCTGTGAAGAAAAGACTATGTTAAAAGACAAAGTCTTTTACTCTCAGGCATGAGACTGATAAAATGGCCCCTTTATTTCTTTTGCGAGTTTTACTGCAAGCACATGAAAAACGGCAGGTTTCAGAGCATTGGTGAGTCAAGGCTAAAATTTTAACTCTTAAAATGTACTTTATAAAAGAACATAAAGAGGTCAGCCTAGGGACTGGTGAGAGGGCTCAGTGGTTAACTGCTGTTCTAAAAGAGCTTGGTTCAAATCCCAGCACCCATGTGAGCAGTTTACAACAGTCAGCAACTCCAAGATCCGACACTCTCACATAGACATACATGCAGGCAAAATATCAATGTCCATAATGGATATAAAATAAATATAAATGCATTAAAAAAACAAAACAAAAAAACAGAAGTCGGCCTAATTCTTCACAGCTGACTTGCTTCTTAGCTGCTAGAGAGCCAGAGACCTTCCCTGAGGCCTGGAAAGTACCCCACCACGAAGAGAAGGTTTAAATTAACTCACACAAGGAAGTGGGACAGTAAAAAAGCCATGTGCAGACATTCTTGCAATTCACGCTATTTATAGAGGAAGATAGCCAGTCTAATGAGCAGAGATACGTGTTTTAAAATATGCTCCGATCCCTCTCCTGCACAAACGATCTTGTACTTAGAGTGGAATCTGGCCAAAAAGCATTACAGGGGCAGAGTTTAAAGTTACCCTGGTCTACATAATGAGTTCCAGGCCGGCCAGAGCTACACTGTAAGGCTGTTTTTTGAAAAATAAAGCAAACAAGCAGACAGCAGAAACTTACAGGAGCTGAGGGTATGGCCCAGAGGAAGAACAATTGAATATATCTAGCATTACAAAATTGATTTAAAAAGAATGTGTTACTTACACACATACACACACACACACACACACACACACACACACACGCACGCATGTAGATATATGTGCATCTACATCTATCTATCTCTATCTATATATCTACATGTATCACTGGGACAATTTTGTATTGTATGGGTCATATATGTGCACATATATACACACACAAATACATACATACCACATAGGGAATAGTTATTTCTCCTCATCCTCATGGCAACATTTAATCATTTTTGTCTAGTTTTCTATATTCTTTGACGAATATAGAAAGTTGGTCCTGACTTGCTTGGGACTGTCCTGGGATTAAACAGAAGATCCCATGTTTTGGACATATTGACCGTTCCAGGCAAACTGGGTTTTCAACCTTGTATAGTGCAAATGTGGTTCTATGTATATCTATAAATTTCTTTTGGAGACAAAGATGCATATAGGCCAAGGTGGTCCCAGATTCCATGTATAGATGAAACTGGTCTTGAACCCCTAATCCCCCTTCCTCTACCTCTAGAATCCTAGAATTACAGCCATGAGCAAGAAGTATGCCCTATTTACCCAGTGCTGGGAATCAAACTGATGGCCAAGTACAGGGTAGACAAGCATCCTACTGAGTAAGCTACATCCTAGCAGCTTTAATCAGAGAGCTCTCTACCTAAACAAACTACATTCCACTTCTCCCCCATCCCCATCTTCAAGTCATTTGTGAGAAAAGGATCATAGTTCTTAGCACTGTCACTTTTACAGGGTTCAAAAGGGACTGAAAGACTAGGCTGTTGGCCAAGCCTAACCCTCCAAATATTTCTGAGGATTACAAGAGCCTCTTGTAGTCACAGTTGTTCCTGGGTTTGTTTATTTATTTATTTATTTTTCAGAATATGAAAATGTATTACTGTGTTTCCATTGTCAAATTTTAAGATCTTGGCCTTTCCTTCTTGTCTTTGTACAGAGCCCAAAGAGACCCATTGGCTACTTTAACAACCTTAAAGCAAACTCCAGGAATATCACCCACAGCACGACCTTTTTGACAAAATCCAGCAACCAGAATCTCATCATTTTCCTCAATGAAGTTCAAGCAGTCATCACTGGGCACAAATGCTGTGATTTTTTTGCTGTTCTTACTGAGCTGCATCCTGACACACTTCCTGATGGCAGAATTTGTCTGTTTGGCTTCAACCCCTACTTTTCCCAGCACAACTCCCTTTGCACGAGAGGCACGTCCAATCGATTGGCCTTCAGAGCCGTGCCCAAGTGGGCTTTCTTGTTTATCCTGCCGCTTCTGGTCCTGTCGGTGCCTACGGAGCTTCCGGGCAGTACGGAGACCAGGACATTTGCCCATCTTGACGGTGCCACGGGCCCGAGAGGAAGAGCGTTCCTGGGTTTATTATGTCCCTACTGAGTAAAAAGATGAAGGAAGCAGCATCCTGCCTTACAGATGTTCGGTAGAGGAGCATGACCAGATGAAAGGGCTGGAGACGGTCCCAGAGCTCACAGCTCCCAACCAAGAAAATGGGTCATCAGAAGCAAGACATGAGTCAGGTATGGCTCATTGTTTTTTTACTTCAAATAAACAAATGCTTTATCTTCACTCTCAGATTAAGTTGTTTTGGCCTGGAAATCTTCAGTGACTCCAATCTGAACAAGCAAGCCTGCCAAATTATTATTGGGTTCATTTCTCCAAAGGCTTTCTTGGTTGACTTCCTCAAATGGTATAATTTTTAATTATCGTGACTCTTTCACAGTTACTGTTCTTTTAAAGGTCACTAGTTGCTCGTATTGCAACACCCAAACCTTTCGTTTCTGCTCTGAGCACCGGCTTCTTCAAATATATGTTAAGCGGTTAGTATGTATCTCCATGTGCCCCTGTCCTCTAACAAGTTCCTCTTTTCCTTTGTTCTTGAAATGTCAGTTTCTGCTTTTTCTTACCATGTTATCCAAGCACAGAGCTCTCACGTGTTGCTTCTTGTTTGTTGCCTTAAAAAAATTTTTTTTAAAATGTGGGCTCTGGTGACCCAACCTTTATCCCTGTAATGTTGATATGTTTCCCCCCCCCAGGGAGCCACAACCCAAATCCTCTCCCATCCTCTTTAAGGTGGTTTCCAATCTGTGCCCCTCCATCCATGTTTTTTTTCCCCTCCTTTCCAGGATTTATTTACTGTTTTCCACCAGCTTTAGCTTCCTTACCTTCTTAGGTTTGTTAAACTTCAAGGTCAGGGTGCCAAAATCCACTTTCTCTGAGACATTGTTGCCAACTGTTCAGCTCAGAAAGACAGTTTTATCTTCCAGCTGAGTGTGCAGTCAGCAGCAGAGTTGACCAGAAAGACAAGAGGCCCTGGGTTCAGAAAGACTGAAGGACAGAGATGAAAGAATGAAGAATAAGTAAATTCTTTTTAGGACCCCCAAGCTGAATAGTTTTATGTCAGCTTGACACAAGCTGAAGTCATTTGGGAGGAGGTTGTCTTAGTTAGGGTTTTACTGCTGTGAACAGACACCATGACCAAGGCAACTCTATAAAGACAACATTTCACTGGGGCTGGCTTACATGTTCAGAGGCTCAGTCCATTATCATCAAGGCAAAGCATGACATTGTCCAGGCAGGCATGGCACAGGAGGATCTGAAAGTTCTCCATCTTCATCTGAAAGCCACTAGGAGAAGGCTGGCATCCAGGCAGCTAGGACAAGGGTGTTAAAGCTCACATCCACACATCTCCTAATAATGCCATTCCCTGGGCCAAGCATATACAAACTATCACAGAGGGAATCTCAGTTAAGAAAATAGCCCCATAAGATCAGGCTGTAGGCAGGCATGTGGGACATTTTAATTAGTAATTGATGGTGTGGGGGTGGGGCATCTCATTATGGGTAGTGCTGTCCCTGGGTTGGTAGTCCTGGGCTCTGTAAGAAAACAGGCTGATCTGTGTGTATGTGTGCCTTGAATGTTGTTCCTCAAATAATGTACACTTACAAAATTATTGTTAGATTTTTAGGTTTTATTACATGTATGTGAGTGTTTTGCCTGCAGGTATGTATGTATAAATACCACCTCTATGCATGGTGTCCATGGAAGCCAGAAGAGGGTGTTGGATCACCTGGAACTCGAGTTATGATAGTTGTGAGGTACCATGAGGGTTCTGGGAACCAAATCCAGGTCCTCTGCAAGAACAGCAAGTACTCTTAAACACCAAGCCAACTCTCCTGTCTCCCCCCCCCATTATTATTTTCAAGATTTGTATATTATTATTTTGATATATGTAAGTATTTTGCTTGCATGTATGTATATATACCATGTGCATTTCTGGTGTCCACTGAATTCAGAAGAAGGCATCTTATCCCTTGAAACTAGACATACAAATGGTTGTTAATGTAGGTGTCTTCTTCAAGAGCAGTAAATACTTGCAAGAGTTTCTGTAGAATTTTCAGGCCAGGTCTCTCACTACCCTGGGCTTATCAATTAAGCTAGGTGGGCTGACTAGGTAGTCCCAAAAATACACCTGTCCCTTCCTCCCTGGCATGGCTTTTGAAAATTATACCTGGTTTCTAGTTCTCTGTTTTCTGACTTACAATAACATAAACACTTACAACTAATAAAGTCATTTCCTGCTACAATGGACTGGAATCCAGTGAAACCATAAGGGGAAAAAGTCCTCCTTTAAGATGTTCTTGTTAGAATTTTGGTTACAGCGATGCAAATGTGATACAAATACTGATACAAATACTGTCTCTGTCACTTTTTTATTGCTGTGATAAGACTTTATGATCAAGGCAACTTAAGGAAGACAGAGTTTAGGCAGGCCTTATAGTTTCAGAAGGCAAGTCCGTGACCATCATGGTGGAGAACATGGCGGCAGGCAAGGCGCTACAGCAGCAACTGAAAGCTTACATCTGGATCCCACAAGCTCAAGACAGAAAGAGAGATTGGGGATGACATGGGATTTTACAGTCTCAAACCCATCTCCAATGACACACCTCCTTCATAAAGGTCACATCTCCTTATCCTTCCCAAATAGCTCTGCTGACTGCAGGCTAAGCATCCAAATATATGAGTCTATGGATACTATTCTCATTCAAACCACCACAGGTAATAAAGAAATAAAGATGGTTGAGGTAAAAAAAAATGGGTATGTGTGTATCTGTCTCTGGGTATGTGCGTGTGTGTATGCAGGTGTTCTTAGAGGCCAGAAGAGGGCGTAAGATCCTTTGGAATTAGAGGTGGTTGTAAACTGTCTGACATGGGTACTGAGATAAACATGGTTCCTCTACAAGAGTAGTATGGGCTCCTAAACACTGAGCCATCTCTCTGGCCTCAAGCTGGTTGACTTTTGCGCCTTTTGTCTGTGAATTCTTGGAGAAAAATACCTCCCAGAAAATACAAATAGAGAGTTGTGAAGCACGGGAGAAGGAAGACTGTACCACAAATTTGAGAATGCCCTGTAACAGTTTCTTTGGAGAAGGAGACATTCTATCCTGCAAGGAAACTCCTTAAGCTCCTTAATGCAAACAGCTCAAAAGAGCTTCAGGAAATCCCTGAAACTGACAGGATTTACTAGGCCCCCCCCATACCAAAGAAAGTAATAAAAGCTGAGAGTTCCTCTCAGATAAAGTGAAGCTTAGTTGCAAAGAAGAGTCAGACAAACAAAGCTGCAAAGAGGTCTCTAGGAACAGAAGCAGAAACCTAAGCTGAGTTATCTGGAAGAGGTTTAGACTAACTTGAGACCCTCTCCAGCCTGTTGAGCTGCCTGTAGGCTATGTAGTGTTCTCTTTCCAGCTTAATGGGCTGTTACCCATCATGGGGTGGGATTTGTTGATGCAGCTATCTTTGAGTTATTTCTGTTTCTGTAAGTAACCCCAATAAAATTCATTAGTTTACCAAGTTGGACTTTAGTGGTATTTATAATTTGGCCAGTTGTGGGTTTTCTATCTTGATGAATAGATGTGTGTGATGTATCTCCCCAGGAAAATTTTTATTACATGGCAGAGAACTGTGTAATATCATTGGGAATCATATCCAGAAGAATTGAAGAGAAAATAAAGTAAAAAAATAAAAGAATAAAAAGAACTACCCAGGGCTTGAGGATATAGAGCAAGAGAGGGACAGAGGCAGAAAAGATGAAAGAGAACAAGCAGAAATGGTCCAGATTGTATCTGTCATGATCTATGTCAAAGTAGGAAAGGTCAACAGGAGGAGGAGCTACAGGAAAATTTATGTCAGTAAGGGCTAAATGCCTTGGAAACCATTAATCAATTAATTAATTAATCAATTAATCCATTTATTAATGCATGCATGCATGCACGCACAGAACCTTTCATTCAGAATTTTTCTCAAGCCAGGCACTGAGATAGTCATGGGCCAAGTGAAAAGCAACGAGTGCTGTTAGCCACAGAGCTGTTCCATTTTGCATTGCTGAGGAGTCTGCCAGTTAATAATGTTTAAGAGTTATTGTGCTGGGTTCCAGCATGTTGCTGCACATGGAGATAAGCAAACTCCAACTGCTGCATCCAACCCCACAGGTCTTTCCTCTACTTGTTTGATGTGGAACCTTGGTATTTTTATGTTTTCAAGAAATCATAGTGTGTGGCTGCTGGGAACCCTAACACCAAAGGACTTCTGCATCTCCTCCACCTCACTGGGCACTAAGTTCAGATCCTGATGCCCTCTGCCTTTACAACAAATAGGATATATTCATCAAACCAGGGTCCTAGAGGGAATGACGTGTATAAACTGTGAGTGTTATAATTTAGGAGTTTCTAGTAGGTATATGTGATATATATTGACCTTCTTGTAAGCTTTGGGTGGACATTCCCACCCACCACTGGGATAGAAGGCTGGCTTCCGAAGAGCTGACAGAAAGAGTCATCAACAGAAAAAGACACTGAGTAGCTTCTAGAGGCTTTTAAGGGAAAGGGAAGAGGAGGCAAGCCCCTCAGGTGAGGGTATTGGTGTCACAGGCAAAGAGGGTATCAGCGAGTAGTGTGAGAACAGAGTCAGATACTGTGAGTCAGGAGAGTAAGCTGACTGCCTTGAAGGGGGAGGGGCTTCTCTGATAATGTTCAGTATTTTATTGCTTATTTATTTATATTTGTATTACATATATTTTATTCATTGGTGTTTTGTGTGTGTGTGTGTGTGTGTGTGTGTGTGTGTGTGTGTGTGTGCATGAGTGCCCATGAATCATGTAAGTGTTGAGGTCAGAGGACAGCAAGAAGAAATCAGTTCTATTCTTTTCTTTTCTTTCTTTCTTTTTTTTCCTATCACCTAGGTTCAAAGAATTGAACTCGGGTCAGCATCATTGGCAGCAAATGTTTTACCCAATTAATCATCTTGCCAGCCCTATATTTTATTTTTAAATGTGACTATGTAAGTGGTGTCTGGAAAAAAAAAGTTTAGTTTCTTTATATCAGACTTAGAAGTTAAGTAACCAGTTAATATTTTTCCTTAACTACCCACAGAATAACTGTGGATTTCCCTTTGTCCACCTCTGTGTGCAGAAGTCCAGAGTTTCTTTGGCACTAACACATGCACAAACCAATGCTGGCAGGATGGCAGACAAGACAGACACATGCAGCTGAGGAGCCGGATGCCGTTGCTTGCCTTTATCTCTCTACAGACAGGAAAGCTGGCTGTGGGTGTGTGGGTATATGGCTAAGGGCATGGCCTTGTGGGACTTAAAATTACCCCAGGGCAGCTGTGCTGATTCAGCTCAAGCTCCTCTGCCAACAAAGCAGCCGGCAGGGTTGGACCACGACTATTAAACAGTCTCCCTAAGGAGAGGCATCCTCAACGGCTCTATTTTAAGTTCCAGGCTCTTCCAACCTGTAACCACGGAAGTGTAGGCAGACTCGATGAACCAGGAGCTGGTGTTCCTGGATTAAGTGCTTTGTAAGGGTCATTTCAAGGAATCCCTCTCATAACCCTAAGGACTAAATGTGATTATCTCCCTTCCCCCCTTGGCAGACCCCCCCAGTCCTCCTTTTGTGAAGCTAAAGATGGAGCTCTGGTCTCCTTCTGAACATGCCAACACGTTCTGTACCACTGAGCCACCCTGCCCCCTTTCTCTTCTTAACACTAAGCAAAATTGAAGGCCAGGAAGTAATGATCCAAGTGAGAGGACTAATGGCCAGGACAGCACTGAAATGGGGCTTACTTAAATTCTAAATTATTAATTCCAAAGCCTATGTTCTCACAAAACAGCTTCCGTGAGGATTTCAGTCTGTGACCATCTGGTGACATGCTCCTGGTAGAGAAGATACAGCTGATGTTATCTAGGGGTCAAGAGCCCCAGTCGCTCCCCAGACTAGTTGGGCAATGTGCAGGGCACCTAGCTTGCCCTGGTAAGCACTGTGACCACGCAGGCTTATTAATCCTTGCATACCATTTTATTCGAGGCTATGAAAGAGAAATAACAAGATTATTATCAACATAGAAGAGAGAATAGAGACCATGTCTTGAAAAGTTCCATGTGCAAGTGGAACCTCATTCATCTGCCAATGTGGATTTTAGGAGGACAGACTGATTCAAATTCAGCAGGAATGTTTAAAGATGTTCTAGGGAATTCTCCCTTCCTTTCTTCCTTCCTTCCCTCCTCCCCCTTCTTCCTCCCCCCCCCCCCTTTTCACCCTACCATCTCATGTAGCCCTGACCTCAAATTGTTTGAGGCTGACCTCAAACTCTCTCTGAGGCTAAGGATGATTTTTGAATTCCTCATCCTTCTGTTCCTACCTTTCAAGTGCTGGGCTCTCTGTTTATTTATTGCTTCCCAGTGGTTGAAATTAAGATGACTGGTACAAATCCTGCCATTGGACGGTAAAGAATGGGCCAGGAACAAGGGTTTTTTAAGTCAAGGGAGAAGGGGAAGGAGAAGAGAATCAAGATGGAGATGGAGCAGGATGATCCAGGTCCAGGTGGTCTTAATTGGCCCTAGGAAATTATGTGTATTTTTTAAGAGATGGATCTCAGAGCTGGAGAGATGGTTCAGTGGTTAAGAGCACTGATTGCTCTTCCAGAGGTCCTGAGTTCAATTCTTGGCAATCACATGGTGACTCACAACCATCTGTAATGGGATCCGATGCCCTCTTCTGGTGTGTCTGAAGACAACTACAGTGTGCTCATATACATTAAATAAATTATATATACGTATGTGTATATATATTTATATGTAAAGAGGTGTAGCAGCCGCCTTTTTAATATTTACCAAAACACTTCCCTCCTATCTCCCAGATCTCCCCTAGTTCTCCTTCCTTTCCTTTCTCCTCTTTTTATATCCCCTCCCCCCCTTGCTTTTCAGTGCCACTACACAGCTCAAGATGGCATCCTAGATGCTGAAATTACGTGCCTGTCTGATACCACTTTCCTCTGAGTCTCACACTTTATTAGTTTATGGGCAAATTCTAGAAGCTATTTGTATTCCAAGTATGGACAGAATATTCCCAGTATCTATTCCATTCCACTCAGAGCTCCATCGCCAGGTTTTACCAAGCCTCCTGTCTAATGACTCTGCCCAAATTCTGACAACAGGGTATCATTTTAAAGCTTTAACTGCACTCCAAGGTTACTGGGTGTAGCCTAGGGGTAGAGTGCAGGCTTCTGTTCACCAGGCCTGAAGTGCAATCCCCAATACTATCAAATTGAGCAACAATCCAACAGAAGGACACGGAGGTTGACATTTGTCAACAACCTCCAGCAAACAGGGATGCAGGACAGTTAGGACTGGCTAATGTTTAATGGTGTGCTCTATTTCTTTCCGTGGTTTTTAAATTTTAATTGTATGTATTGCTGTGAGTATGATGACAGTGACCTGGAGGGAGGGCGCATGCGCACCACAGCTCTGGTGTGGAGGTCAGGGGACCTCTTTGTTGAGTTGGTTTTCTCCTTTTACCTTTATATGGGTTTGGGGGGTGAAACTCAGGTCATCAGGATTGTCTAGCTTGTGTGTTTCTTTACCCAATGCCATCTCATTGGTCTCTCATACATTCTCTCTCCCTCTTTCTCTTTCTTCTTTCTCTTACTGTCTCTTTTTCTTTCTTTTTAAAAAAGATTTATTTATTTATTATACGTAAGTACACTGTAGCTGTCTTCCGACACACCAGAAGAAGTCATCAGATCTCATCACAGATGGTTGTGAGTCACCATGTGGTTGCTGGGAATTGAACTCAGGACCTCTGAAAGAGCAGTCAGTGCTCTTAACTACTGAACCACCTCTCCAGCCCTCTCCCATCTACCTCTTGTTCTCTTAAGGAAAGCTTTCTCACTCTCTAGCCCAGGCTAGCCTCAGTCTCTTGGAGATTCAGCTGCCTCAGCTTCCCAGATACTGGAATTAGAAGCAAGTTCTCCCATGCCCAGCATGTTCCATATTCCCTTGTAATCCAAATGGGAAAATCCCTTTTCATAGCTGTAGGTCTGACCTCAGCATGCCAAATGACATGTGCCTTTGGAACATCACCAAAGATGACTGTGTCGTTTATATGGGGAAGCCAGTGACTGTCTAGTAACTCCTGAGCCCTGCCTGTCTCTAAGGGAGTTTCCTTTCTCTTTATTACATGCAGCCCCTGTGTGGCCTGCAGTGTGACCACATTACACTGCCATTTATTTATTTATTTATTTATTTATTTATTCATTCATTCATTCATTCATTCATTCATTCATTCATTCATTTATTTATTGCTTGCTTGTGATTCCCAGCAAGCTTGATGTTGACTGTCTATGTCTTCTTAGGCAACATGAAGGCTTTTCTTTTTATTGTTTTTCTTTAACCTGATGTGAAACGGGGGTGACACTTTTCCAACTGGTTATCTTGACAGTGACACCTTAGCTGGGCTCAGGTGTGTGTGATGGCCCCGCTAATTCTGCACACCTTCTGCTGCTGGCTGGACAAAAACCCCACCTCCAGGGAAATCAATGTCCCAGTCAAGTCAGAGGCTCTTTTGATGGCTTTTGAATTTCAAAAGCCAACAGCTGGTGTTAAGATGCAAAAGATTCAAGAGAATAGGAGGTTAAATGGTGTTCATTTCCCCACCTCGGACGGTGAGATGGATTGTCCAAGATCAAAAAGACTCTAGCAGGGGAAAAAGTTCCTGACAATCAGGGCAGGGATTCCAGCTGCAGCCGGCGTCATCACTCCCTAGTGCCAGGAAGCACCAGGGAGACTCCATGAAGCTTTATAGACTGTGGGGCAGTATTCGGGTTCTGTCGAGGATGTTGCCTGTGAGACATGCTTGTCTGCATCTCAGTGCTCTGCTCAGTGGCTTACTTCGCACGGTGGCCTAAGCTGTTTCAAAATGCCTCTCTAGTCCCTCTGGTTCTTCCAGAAAAAAAAAAAAAAAAAAAAAAAAACCCAGTTTGTACCATGTGCTGGCTGGCAGCCTCTGCAGAACTTACAAGCAGACAGCTCATAACGCTTGTCATGGGGCTTCATAGACTTTCTGAACAATTGCAAATCTGCTTCTCAGGAGTGTTCGCTCACCGTTCCAAACACACAGCAGAATGAAAGCTACTTATTATACTTAAAAGAAAATTTAGCACCCGGGTATGCAGGCGCATCTGCATTCTCAGCCTGACGGAGGCTGAAGAGGGAGAAGCTTAGTTCAGAGCTAGCCTGGGCTACATGAGATTCTGCTTACACACAGATAAGAGGGAGCTCTCCGCCCACTAACTTTTAGGGTCTGTGTCTGTATGGTGTGTTCCTCTTGCATTTAGACGCCCTGTTCATCATCTAGTGACCAGTGCTGACATGGCGAGTGTTCAGGTTTAATATTCTTCAAGTTGCTAATGTGTATTTTAAACCCTGTGGTATAGGCGGTGTCTATCACAATGAAAAACTATTCAAATTAATAGTTAAACAAAATGAAACCACATTGCAATATCTAGCAGAATAGATGGACTAGCTGCCTCCCTGTCTGTAATTTCTAATCCTACTGACGTTGGACTACTTGGGGAGGGGAACACAATCCTTCTCTCCTCTTCCCCCTTCTCCATTTCCTCCCCCTGCTCCTTTGCTCGACATGGCTGGTGCTTGCTAGTTTTATATCAGCTTGGTACAAGTCAGAATCTTCTGAGGGAAGGGAACCCCCAATGAGAAAATATCTCTCTATCAGATCTGGCTGTAAGGCATTTTCTTAATTAGTGACTGATGAGGGAGGGCTCTGCCCACTGTGAGTGGTATCATCCTTGGGTTGGTGGTCCTGGGTTCAAAAAGAAAAGTAGGGATGCCAGGTGGTAGAGGTGCACACCTCTAATTCCAGCACTCAAGAGGTAGAGGCATTTGGATCTCTGTGAGTTCAAGGCCAGCCTGGTCTCAAAACCAAACCAAACCAAACCAAAAAAAAAAAAAAAAACAAAAAACAAAAAACAAACAAACAAACAAACAAACAAAAACCTTCATAACAAATAAACAAAAATAAATTAGTAGTTGACTAAAACCTCTTTTCATATTTTAATGTTTTATTCAGGGCCTGACATGCCTTCCAGGGGAATGGAAGGCTCTTGGGGTCTGAATTGGGGTTTGTGTGGATTCATGGAGTACTAGTGCTTTCATTTCGTTCAGAAACACATTAATGGGAAACAAACTGCTGTGGTGGCTAAGGGCAAACATTTCAAATCTGTCATGTGTTTACTGGGCATGCCTCTTCACCACTCTGTGGTTTTCCCAGTCATGAGCTGATCTCATAGGGCTGCTGTGGGAACATGGAATTCAGATATGGAAAGAACTTCACACATGCCTGGTGCACAGTAAATGCCTCAGTGTTTGCTGTTATCGGTGTTAATTCCCGCAGATGTTTTATCTCTCCCAAGAACACCTGCTCATGCTTCTCTCTTCGAGTACCACATACTCCAGGAAGGGCAGAAGTTATCAATGTGAAGAAGCTAGTATGTTAATACAGGAGGGAAAAGGAACATGAGAAACTTTTTGTTTCTTTCTTTTTCTTTTTTTTTCTTTTTATTAAAGATAGTCAGCTTAGGTGGGCCAATATTCCATAAATCTCCTTACACTGATAAAACTTATGCAAAAGACTTTAAACCTTGTGTGTGTGTGTGTGTGTGTGTGTGTGTGTGTGTGTGTGTGTGTGTATGGTGGGGGCACCTTTTGAAACAGGGTTTCTTTGTGTAGCCTTGGCTGTTCTGGAACTTTGTAGAGTAGGCTGGCCTTGTACTCAGAGATCCACCTGCCTCTGCCTCCAGAGTGCTGGAATAAAGATGTGTGCCACCACACACCCAGCTTGAACAGTTTAATCTCCCCAACCTGGCAAACTTTTTGTTTATGGAAAGGCCCTTCCTTCTTTCCTTTGAGCGGTTTTACAAATAAGCCAGTAGGAATAGACTATGAGATTGACCTCAGCCAGTAAGGAGTAGCTGAGCTCCCCCTTGTATCTGCATAAGAGGCAAAGCCCATCTTGGCCATGCATGCTGCTGTTTGTTAGCCTCGTTCTGGTCATGTTTTACCTTTTTTTAAAAAAATAAAAAGAAACTGCTTTATGGGGTTACTTTCACTTTGTGTGTTTCTTTGTACAACACCAAGAATATTATTATTATTTTTAAATGGGACAATTGCATAAGAGGTAGAAATGAGAAAATGAACTCTCATCTTAACGAGTCTTAAATTCCAGCATGCCTCCTAACATGTGCCACAGAAAGCTATTCCTCCGGAGAAGACAGCTCAGGAACACAAGTACAGCTATACATTCATTAATCAGCAGCATCTAAACCTGATCAACAGGAAAGACTGGACGGGTACTGAAGTTCTATTCTAAGCCAGAGTGATTAAAAAAAAAAAAAAAAAAAAAAAAAAAAAAAGCCTAGAGAAAGGAAACTGAAATTAGCCAGAGAGACTAAGCTCATATGCAGATAAGTTGAGGTTAAGCCTTTCCGGTACATGTGGGAGTGTACCTCTAGTCTAATGCTGAGTCAGAGTAAAGTGAATCTGGGGTGTTACCAAACTTGGGGTTATGGTGTGTATCACAGACAAGTCTCTGCCAAGCCGGTCACAGTGTGGGGTGACTGAGGTCTGGGCAGGAGAAGACAAAGTAAGATTTCTGGCATGCTGTGGCCTACAGAGTGTTTTGTTCTCCCTTCTAAGAAGGACTAAGGCACCCACATTCTGGCATTTCTTCTTTTTGAGCTTCATAAGGCCTGTGAATTGTCTCTTGGGTATTTAAAGCTTTTTGGGCTAGCATCCACTTACCAGTGAGTTCATACCAATGGTGTTCTTTTGTGACTGGGTTACATCACTCAGGATGATAGTCTCTAGCTCCACCCATTTGCCTAGGAATTTTATGAAGTCGTTGTTTTTTAATAACTGAGTAGTACTCCATTGTGTATATGTACCACAATTTCTTTCTTTATTCCTCTGTTGAAGGACATCTGGGTTCTTTCCCGCTTCTGGTTATTATAAATAAGGCTGTTATGAACATGGTGGAACATGTGTCCTTGCTGTATGTTGGATCGACTTTTGGGTGATTTGAGTGGGATTAATTAACTACTGCAGCAACTTTCCTGAAGCTACTCAACGTCTGCAGGGTCTGGCTTCTGACCCGGCCTTATTTGCAAGCCGGATGCTTGTTTTCTCCCATTCTCAGGACACCAACCTGGCGATCTCAACTCCAACTCAGTTCCATAACAAAGCACTAACATGGATTAGGGTATAGCTTATGAGACTGTCACTATTTTAGATGTTGTCTGAAAGTCCCAGGCTACCACTTCCTTGCTTCTATCTGGCTATAACTCTTAGAGCTGCCAGACCTCCCCCATCCATGTTGGATGTCTTGCTTGGGTGCCATACTTGTTCTGAGGGGATCAATTCAGAAGCACGCAGAACCTGATCAAGAGGCACATATGCTTGCGTAGTCTTAAGAAATTATATTATTATTGTTGTTGTTATTTTATATCTTAACACACATACACTTATTTTCCTGAAATTTTCGTCTCAGGCTTCCCTTTTAGAACCCTCTCTTTATCTACCCACCACCCCACTTTTACAAGGCTCTCCCTGGGTGTAAGCACTCTGCATATGAAAGCAAACAGAAGGTAGTGTGGAAGTCCTGAGTCCAGTGGGCTAAGCTGGGCTGATGGGCTCTTTTGCAAGTCAGAGAGTTTTCATTTGCAGGAGGGAATAATCTTGTTTTTAGCCTTTATTTTGAGCACAAACAAATGATTTGCTTAGTGATAAATCAATAAAGTACCTAGAGTAACTTATTTTTTAATGGTAAAGTATTTAAAATATATATATATTTTTTAATCAAGAAAACTGAGTAGAGACTCAGTGTGGTTCTATACCTGATTTCTTCTATTTTTATTTATGTGACCAATGTTTTCACAGTTCTATAAAACCAGCGGAAATGAATACAAAGTTTTATATTCAGAGGAGTTTTTTGTTTTTAGGGTTTTTTTTTCCATTTCAGTTTGAACCCCTATTTTGTTTTTTCTTTACTTTTTGAAAAATAGAACAAGGAAGATCAGTCTCTCAACTCACAGGCTCATGCATCTCGGTAGAGTCTAACTCTCTGGGTTCCTCAGAAACACAGCCTGGAAAGGAAAGGAGTTCCTGACCCTGTCCCACCTGTCCTCAAACGCTAAATTGAGCTGGAGATGCTCTGTGCAGCCCTGGCTGTCTTGGAACTCACTCTGTAGACCAGGCTGCTTCTGAACTCAGAGATATGCCTGCCTCTGCCTCCCCAGTGCTAGAATTAAAGGTGTGCCACAGATGCTAAATTTCAGAGGTTGTCGGTTACACAGTGGCTGTTGTATAGGAAAGTCTAGCTCCCCTAAGAATTAAGGACTAAGGGGCAGGAGAGACCGTTCAGCGGTTAAGAGCACCGACTGTTCTTCCAGAGGTCCTAAGTTCAAATTTTGGCAACGGCATGGTGGCTCACAAAACCATCTGTAATGAAACCTGATGCCCTCTTCTGATGTGTCTGAAAACAGATACAGTGTACTTATATAATAAATAATTTTTTAAAAAATTAAGAATTAAGCTGGGCATTGGTGGTGCACCTTTTAAATCACAGCACTCTGAAGTCAGAGGCAGGCAGATCTCTAAATTGAAGGCCAGTCTGGTCTAGAACCGTAGTCCTGTTTTAGCACTGAGTAAAATGGTTCTAAGTGTAAAAGAATATGGTGACATAGCCAGAAAGAGTCAAACCAATGGTTACTTTCTTCATATGACTGTGGCAGATTCTATTTTAAAAATAATGTTCTGATTTGATAGTTAAAATTTTTTTATAATCAGTTATATTAAGTTCTAATAACAATTTGTATTTAGCCTTTTAATATATATATTAAATATATATGTAATTTAATATATATAATATATATAATTTTATTTATTTAGTATTAGTGCTCTGCTGCATATACATCTACCTGCCTGAAGAGGACCTCAGATCTCCCTATAGATGTTTGTGAGCCACCATATGGTTGCTGGGAATTGAACTCAGTTCCTCTGTCAATGTTCTCAACCGCTGAGTCATCTCACCAGCCCTGTATTTAGCCTTTTAATTTAATTTAATTTTATTTGTATTAGATTGGTTCTCTTTTTCTTTTCTCTTCTTTCTGCTGCTCCCCCTCCTCCACCCTTTCCCCACTCCTTTTCTTCATTTCTTTGAGGCAGGGCCTCAAACAGCCAGGCTGGTCTCATGTTCACTGTGTAGTCAAGGCTGGCCTTGAACTCCTGACCCTCGTTCTCCTACTTCATCTTCCAAAGTTCTGAGATTACAGATGTGTGCCACCTTGCCTGGCTTGGCTTGGTTTTACTTATATGTGTGAAGACCCAACTTCCTAAGTAGAAGGCGGGAGAAGGGAGGTGCTGCAAGCCTTCTCATAGGAGATTTAATTTGATCTGCAGACCAGATTGATAGATGGGAAGGATCACAGGCCGGGAGTTGGGGGTGTAGGTGCTAGCTCTGTGCTTTCCAATCTGAGCCTAAATTCTCCCACCAAAAGCCCATCTTGGGTACCACTGTGGGCTGTAATAGCAACTGGTGGGATTGCTATGGTGATCATCGCTATGGTGATCTCTTTCAGAGAAATTTGCTGTTTGAAGGGAAAGTTAAGCAGGAACTCCTGGTTTCAGATGATTAGAACTATGGCAGTTTACACAGCTGCTTTACAGGATGCTAACTTGGGAAGAGCCTCAGCCTTTAAATCAGCCTGTGATCTAATTATCAGTGAACCAGACAAAAGAACCCAGCGAACTTGGGTCAAAAGCATTGAGAGAGATTAAAGCATATGTTAACTGTTACAAAATTAGGTCTCAAGTTTAAAACGGAAGCCATATTTCATAACATGTTTAAATATATCTCATTAGATCAAGCCTAAATGCTTCAGGAAGTCTATTTATTTATTTATTTGGCAAAGTAGTGGGGGCTGGGAGTGCAGCTCGGTTGGTGGAGAGCTTGACTAGCATGCACAAAGCCCTGGAACAGGACATGGTGGCATAGGCCCCTTAATCCTAATTTAGGAGGTGAGGGCAGCAAGATCTGAAGTTCAAGGTCATGCTTCCCTCCATAGAGTATCTCAGGCCAGCCAGGGTGACACAAAGAGACCCTGTCTCAAAGTAAAATAAAATAAAATAAATCCTATTTGTTTAGGGGCTACAGAGGTGGCCCAGAAGTTAAAATTCCCTGGATCTTCCTGCAGTGGATTTGGATTCAGTTCCCAGAACCTATATGGTAGCTCACTAGTCTCTGGAATTCCTCCTAGGAGATTTCTCTATTCTGGTACCATGGGGAAGTACACATATGGTACACAGGCATATACTTAGGCACACACACATGCACGTGAAATACATATTTGAGATATGTGTATACAGTATGACATGTCCCGATGAGTTGAATTATTGTATAGCCCATTCTCATAACTGTGGTAGAGATCTTTAGTTCTTGAAGCAGTGTGTGTGTGTGTGTGTGTGTGTGTGTGTGTGTGTGAGAGAGAGAGAGAGAGAGAGAGAGAGAGAGAGAGAGAGCGAGATGGGGTGTCCTTTGTAAAATGAGAGTGTCTGAGTGTCTCTTCCTTCTTTTCCTGTCACTGTGTATTTATATATATTAATTATAAAAAGAAATGGGTCTCTTTGCATCTTTATACATGTCTAAAATATTCTTCGGTCAGATTCATCTTCCTCTACTGCTATTGCAGAATGTTTGATCACATTGGGAGCCCCAAGACTGTGAACTGGAAAAACCTTGTTGTGGTGTGGCTCAGCTTTTTAATTCAAGAGCTAAAGAAAGGTCAACCCTAGGTGAAGAGGCAGAACAAGTAACCAGTTGACGGCAATGAACTTAAGAAAACAGAAAGAAGGAATATTGAGAAGAAGTGTATTCAAGATGTCGTGGAGAAGGATCTTTCTCTTTCCAGGAGGTTGGTAGGGTAGGAAGGGCAGCTGGGTGCTTTCGGTGCCTCTCTGAGCTAGCAGGTTTCACTACGGTGTCTGGCTCCTTAGTCACCACTGGTAAAATCAATGTTTGGGATTTTTTTGTTTCTTAAAACAACAAACTATGACCAAGACATTTCTTGAGGTAGTGTCTGTGAACACTCAGAACCAGCATGGTGGCTCCAGGCAGTGGCATGTGTACAAACTCTCTGCAGGTGTTTGATGTGGAGTATGTCCGTTTACTCCCATGTGTGGGCCGGTGACGGAACTTTTGGAACTTCATGTGAAACAGTGCCTGATAATTACATTTCGGATGCATGACTGGCAATTCTTAGACTGACTCACACTGGCTTTTCAAGAACATACTAGTTTTTAACCACACCAACTCTTCCCATTTGGATTACAAAACATCTTTCTAAATGAATTTCCTTTTTTACAAGTGGAAACTATTGAACTGCGTGTGGCAGGGAAGCAGGTCACAGAGTGCTTTTGCTGATTTCTTCAAGATGCTGGCTTTAAATATTCTTCTCATAAGCAGGTCTTCACTTGATAAGTCTTTTCCGTCCTCAGAACAGAAGTCTGATCCTGATGGTAGATTTCAGTGTCTCCACACATGCAGACTGCTTTCAGAAAAACTATTAGAAACAGATGGTTTGAAAAGAAGTCTCCCCATCAGATGCCAAAGCCACAACTCTAACGCTAAGGAAGGGTTCACTAGAAGGTTCTGAGGTGAAGAACTCAGGCGCTGCTTCTAATGAACACCGGATAACCCTTTGCTCCCTGGCCACTTTGTTCCCTGTATAAAACTGAAGGGAGTGGACTTTGGGGTCATTTGATATGCAATTTTGAGAAGTTAGTGAGGTCACACTTATTAAAATATAACTTTAGCTTCTCTCCAGAGAGAAAGGTCCCTAGGAAGAATGTGGCCTTTGAGTAATTCTTAGTATTTTTAATTTTCAAAGGGTTATTTACTAATCGGGGTATTGGTGGTGTAGGCCTTTAGTCCCAATACTCAAGAGCCAGAGGCAGGTAGATTTCTGTGAGTTTGAGGCCCTCCTGGTCTATAGAGTGAGTTCCAGGACAGCCAGGACTACATAGTAAAACCCTGCCTTAAAAAAGAAAAACCAAAAAGCAAAAACCCCCCCAAAACCAAAAAAGGATAACAACACAAAAACTTAACAACAGCAGCAGCAGCAACAACAACAACAAAATCTAAAGTTTCTTTTTTAAAATTTATTTCAGGTTTGAATATGTTGCTTGCACGGATGTTGGTGTACCAGGCAGGTGCTGTGAATACCCAGGTCCTTTGCAGGAACTATAGGTGCTCTTAACAGCGGAGCCATCTCTCTAGCCCACCTTTGAATAACTATGAAACACAGATCTGCAAGACCTGAGCAGGGAAAAGCAAGCCAGCCTCAGACCTAGTTTCCAATTGCACATTCTTCTTCCCCTCCGCCCGTCTGTCCGTCCGTCGGTCTGTCCCTTCCTCCCTCTCTTGTTCTCTCCCTCCCTCCCTTCTTCAGTCTTTTATTCCCCCCCTTCTTCTTTTGTACTGAAATTGAACCCAGGGCCTTGCTTATGTTAAGCAATATCCTCTGAGATCCCCTCTGCCGTCGTTTTATTTCTTATTTTGACATAGGATCGTACTACAGTAGCCTGGAGGACCTTAAACTCACTCTTGCTCCTGCTTTCAACCTGCAATCCTCCTGCCTCCGCTTCTGAGTGGCTGGGATTGCAGGCTTCCTTGTGTTCTTTCTAAGCAGTGATGAGTACAAATCTGATTCCTTTCTCAGGCTGGATTTCTGCGCTTAGTTACTCTTTTGCTCAAAATAATTACAGGATTGATCTCTCCCGGCCCTTTCCTGGTAGGTAAACTGCGGGAGTCGTGTAGACAAATGCTGTTGGGTTTGGAGACGTGTGTGTTCAGTTTATCCCAAGTGAGCAGCCTGCGCTTCCGGGCTTGTAAATGATTACTCTGAGAGCACTGGCGGCCGGCCGAGGCTTTTCTCTGATTGCAGCGAGAGCAGATGGTACTTTCTGACTCCATGAGAAGTAGAGTGTACTACTCCCCATTTCAGAAGGGCTCCACAACTCAAGGGAGGGCCCCCGTCGCTCAGTCCTCCCTCTGCTGAGCAGGCATCGGGCCTGTCTTTCTGCTAAAAGGCGAGGACATCTCCGGTTGGAATAGGCCACCGTCGCGAGCAGAACAGGTTATTAGGAGGAGAGTGGTCCTGAGGAAGACCTATCATGAGAACAAAGGTAAGAAAAGTCAAATCTACCGCCGACCTTCAACAAAAGCAACATCGCAAATGGTTTGAAAAATATTGTGTTTAAAGGTCAAGTTTCTCAAATTAAACTGGGGTTGAAACTTTGTACAGAGGAATGGGGTAGATTTTTTTTTTCCTTTGCTTTTTGAGACTGTGACTTACTATATAGCTTTGGTTGTCCTAGAACTCAGTCAGTAGACCAGGCTGGATTCAAACTCAGATCCATCAGCCGATGTCTCTGAAGTGCTGGGATTAAAGGTGTGCCTCACTACACCTGGCCAGGTTTGTTTGTTTGTTTGTTTGTTGTTTTAAGTATCAGGAATTAAACCCAGAACCCCAGACATATTAGCCAAGCACTCTACTATCCAGCTCAGCTCTGAAAGATTTACTTCTCTTTTCCCCATGCTGAGGATTCAACCCAGGACCTCAAACATGCCAAGCAAGTGCTCTGCTCCAGAGCTACATTCCCAGTTCCCGATTTTTTCAATATTGCTTGCCTATGTCGACGAGAGCATTTTCACCCACTAAGTGCTTATTACTGTTAAATGATATTCTTCAGGCCTGACTTAATTTTTAGGGATACAAAAATGGACTTACATGAACTGGGTCAACCTGACACACATTTAGTACAGGGAATTTTAGTAATCTTAGAAATTGTTGTTTGGAAATACTGAATTATAGAGAAAACACGAACTGTTTATGATTCAGACCTAAGATATTACAGCTCTTATTTATTTATATTATGTATATATGAGTACACTTTCGCTGTCTTCAGACACACCAGAAGAGGGCTTCAGATACAATTAAAGATGGTTATGAACCACCATGTGGTCGCTGGGATTTGAACTCAGGACCTCTGGAAGAGCAGTCAGTGCTTTTAACCGCTGAGCCACCTCTCCAGTCCTATTACAGCTCTTGTAATAACGCTTCAGCAGAAAACCATCTATCAGCAGTGGTTAACAATGTAATAGGTGATATTAATTTGCTAATTTTAGTATCATCTATTAACTATCCACGGTGTGTATTCTTAGTACCAGTAGACAAAAAGAGCTAGACTTGAGGAGGCTTCTGACGAGTCCCTTGAAAACCATCGGCTGACTATTAAGATAAAGTTTGCAAAGAAAATTGCTAAAAGCCATTTTCCACAGAAACTGCTCTTTGTTTGTTTGTTTTTCTACTTTCTCTACTTTATGCTGACTGTAACATGAAAATGTGCTTGTGCTTGGTAAATATTTACTTTGTTCAAAGAAAAGAGCAATAAAAGAATTACTCATTCAAGTTGGGAGAACAAGGAAGTTTGTGAACATAAATTGTTTTTGGGTGACATCAACCACAATAGACTTTAATCCTCACCTTCCAAACTCCATTCCATATGAGCACACTTGTGTGTGTGTGTGTGTGTGTGTGTGTGTGTGTGTGTGGTTTTTACTCACTGCAGAGTGTTTATGTGCGTGTTGGGCATGTAAACATGCCGCTCCTGCTTCAGTTTACTCCACGAACTACCTGCCTCCTCTAGCCCTGACTTTAGTTTTTATATCAATCTGGAGCATTCTTGTAGGCCACAGCTCACGGACTCTACAGCCCGAGGAAACCATAGGCATTAGAGTTTCCCTCAGGCAGAAACTGAGGTGGGTGAAGTGAATGAGATTGTTATTTGCCATTAAGCTGAGGATAAGCCCAGAGGAATGATTAGAATTCTTGACGTTTAACAAGCTGTTGTGCCCCAGGTCTGGTTTTCCCCTGAATTATGTCAGAGAACATAGTATCAGCTGGGAGAGACATCCTGTTCTTTCATTTTAAAGTGTAATTCTTACTCTCAAAATTCACACATGGCAGCTTCTACAATATCCAAACACTGAGACTTAAAGGGGCCAAGTGTTTAAAACATTTTTCCCCCAATACTATGCTTACTGAATGTGTGAGCTGATGGAATAATCAATTGTTCAATCTAAGAAAGCCCTTAATGGAAATTAGGGTGTGTTGTAAAAGACTAGATATAACTTTAATAAAGCTATGTATTAGAGCAGAGGTTTTTTTTAACATTTTTAAACGTTTCTTGTCTATTATTACTATTTTTGTGCACATATGTGTGGGTGTGTACCACGGCAGGTGTATAGAGGACAGCCGATAGTCACTTCTTTCCTACCTCATGGGTCCCATGGATCAAACTCAGATAAAAATCAGGCTTCGTGGCAAGCGCCTTGGCTCACCAAGGCACATTGGCTGTCCCTACAGCAGAGATTCTAGAAGAAAAAACACCTACAGAGTGCAGCTGGATCGATATTCCTGAATGTATGTACTTGTTTATCTTCATAATTATGGTAAGCACTGGCATTTCTAAAACACTTTATAAAAATCATTTTAATATTCTCGAAGAAATAAGGAGAAAGAGTCCTTTGTTGAGAATTCTTGTCTCTTGCTTGGACAGTAGTCAGTATTTTTATAAGTTGGTCTTTACTTTAGTTTTAAGAAACAGCATGCATATTTAGTTCAGAGTGAAGACATTTAATAATATTCATTCAAAATTAAATTTTACAATTTCTGCAATTTACACATGAACATTTAGCGGGGCATGGTGGTTCGTGTCTTTAATTCCAATGGCACAACAAAGGCAGAGGCTGGCAGATCTTTCTAAGTTCCAGCCAGCCGGGTCTGCGTACACCCTTTAAGGCCAGGCAGGGCTACATGGCAAGCCCTTGTTTCAAAACAACATCAAAGGAGAGACAACAAGAGAGAGAAACATCCATTCAGACACTGTGCCACTTGGAATCCTAGCACTTGGAAGCAAGAGACTTGAGTCTTTGTGGCTGGATAATAAGAGATGTTCTTGGGCTGGAGAGATGGCTCAGTGGTTGAGAGCACCAACTGCTCTTCCAGAGGTCCTGAGTTCAAATCCCAGCAACCGCATGGTGGTCCCCAACCATCTGTAATGAGATCTGATGCCCTCTTCTGGTGTGTCAGATATATAATAAATCTACAGTGTACTTATAATATGTAATAAATAAATAAATCTTTAAAAAAGAGAGAGTTGTTCTTTGTGCCATAGCTCATCATGTTCTGTGGGCTCTCATTTGTCTGATCTGAGATTATATTCACATTTCTTGGAGGCTGGAGCATGTACCTCACAGACGCAGTGGTGTCTCCTGACTCTGAGTTACTTGGGGATGGGAAGAGATCTTTGTCTTTTAAGCTTTATGACTGTGGGTGTCTACCTGTTTGTATGTCTGTGAATCACGTGCATGCTTGGTGCGTGCGTGGAAGGCCAGAAGACACTAAATTCCATGGAACCGGAGTTACAGGAGGACCTGAGTCACCGTGTGGTTGCTGGGAATCAAACTTGAGTCCTCTGTAAGAGCAGCTAGTTCTTAACCACTGAGCTGTCGGTCCAGCCTGTAAGATTTGTTTGCTTGTTTGTTTCTTGAGACACGGGTGTCCTGGAACTCACTTTTTAGACCAGGCTGGCCTCAAACTCAAAAAGTTTGCCTCCATGTATGTGCTTTTGCTTCTCAAATGCTGGTATTGAAGCCAGAAAATGAGTCAAATCCCGTGGAGCTGGAGTTAAAGGTGGTTGTGAACTACTTGGCATGGGTGTAGGTTCTCAACTTTTGTCCCTGCAAGAGGGGCAAGCCTTCTTAGCTACCCAGTCATCTCTCCAGCCCCTGTTTCTCAGCAACAATGGGAAGGTACCTAGAGCAAAATGGTCTCAGCCACCTTTGGGAAACAGCTCAGATGCTGAAATGTTAACACTGCAGAGTTATTTAAATGATTTATGAGAAAAATAAAGCAGAGTTAGTTCAAGCATCTCAAGAGTTCAAGTTCTTTTCATCCCCTTTCCCCCTCCCTCCTTTCCTTCTATGCCCCCCTCTTCCCTTTTTCCTTCCTTTCTTTTTTGACAAGGTCTCACACACTAGCCCCAAGTTTGCTATATAGTGAAGACTTTGAACTTGTGGTCCTCCTGCCTCTACTTGAGTTCTGGGATCTGGAACCTGTGATACCATTCCTATGGTATGTATTGCTGGGCATTGGCCCTAGGGCTTCTAGACAAGCATTTTGTCACACAGAACCTGTTTCTCTGCTCAGATATCTTTATGCTGACTATTAATAATATTATTTTATTAATTGGGAAGACATTGAGGTATTTCAAATATTTAGAAAGGAAACACATACATTCATTAAGCAAACATCTACCGATTGTCTGCACAATCTCCATGTTTGGGACTTGTCAGAGCACTATGTAGGCACAATTCCCTGGCTTGATGGAAAATGTATTTCATCAGAAAAGACAGGCACTAAAGAGTTCCCAGAGAGATTGGTCTTGGGTAGACAACAGGTGACGGGCCTCGTATGTAAGCCCTGATGGCTCCGGTAGCCGGGACAGCAGTGGGCTGCTCCGTGTGCTACAGGCACTGAGGGGTGGGTGGGGGGTTTTCGGAAGTATCAGTGTTCTTAGCCTGAGAAGTCAGGTCAAAGTAGTGGAGTTGGAAGAGGAAGTATTAAGATTTGAGGACGGAACGGAAGATGTGAAAAATTAAAATTATATAAAACTTCCAGAAGATTAAATTTGTTTTTCTCAAAAATAGTTCCAGAAATAGCCAAAGAAACTCTTATCTTTATGAAGGCTGATATTGATGTGTATATTTATTGCCGCCACCCTCCCCCTTGCTCCTCCCCTCTCCCCTTCCCCTCCCCTCTTCTTTTTCCTTCCTGCATTTTAGACACGGTATTGCCATATATGCCAGGCAGCTCGTGAACTTGCTCTCCTCTTGGCCCCGCCATTTGAGTGTTGGGAACGCAGGCCGGAGCCAGTGTACCCGGCTGTGTGGCAGGTTTGTTGACAGAGGGGGTGTGCTGGTAGTGACCCACCTGGGTTTGAAGCTGCTTGCTTCTCTGAGGAACCCAATTTACAAACTCGCTTCATACCTCTGCGCAGCACTTTTTACCGAGGTAAATAAATTATATCCTAATTGTATCGTTTTAGTAGTCTGTAAGCAGGTCCGAACATCACACTTGTTTGTGGTATTGTGTAACCACTATTACTAACTATATTGAGAGCTCTTTCATTATTTTTCAAATAAACTCCATCTCTGTTAGAAAATAATTACCCTCCCCACCAAACCCTGGGATCCTCTCTAGTCTTAGTCTGTCTCTGCATTTATTTTTAAAAGTTGCTTCATTTTCACAAAATCATGTGACGTTTGTCCTTCTGTCTTTGCGTGTTTACTTACCACTGTTTTCAAGGTGCATCCATTTTGTTATGCGTATAACATTTCTCTTTTCGTTTGACTGAGTAACATTAATTGCAGGCTTTTGGTAGCCTAAAAACAGGCTGCAGTTGTCAGAGTGTAGGAACAAGGGGGCGGAAGCACATGGCTGTGCCTTCGTCTTCCCTTTTCCGGGTTTGCCGTCACCCCCAGCACAGAGTTGTTTTCCCTAAATTCTTTTCGAGGGAGTTTTCTAACATCATGTGTAAAGTTGTACTGAATGTCGTCTGCTAGGGCAGGAACTTGGTCACCGGGAAGGTTGCCAGACTCCCTGCTCTGAGCCCGAGCTGGTTGCCAGTAGTCTCTGCTGGCAGGCGGTGGCAGGTGCAGACGAAGGGGACAACTGGACCGCCGGGGCAGCTGCGTCTTGCTGACCGGAAGTAGGGCCAGCCAAGCAGGGGGTTGGGAAGAAACCTTTCGGTAATGGCTTCTGTCATTTCCCTCCTAGGGTGGAAACAGCCTTGAAAACAGCCAAGTCACAAAGAGAAAAGTGCACCTGGGCGGTTAGACTTGGGGCAGTTTTGCGTCTCAGGTTTCACAGGATGGCTTCTGAAGTCTGAACTATCCGGATTCTGGACTAGCACAATTTAAAGCCAGACGTCATGTCTTAGAAGAGACACAGCATCACCGTCCGGACTTCATCCTTCTTCAGAAGAACTGATAATTAGACACGTTTTCTAAATAATGCTTGTAATGAACGTTATCCTTTTTCTGTTTCTTTTTTGGCCAGAAGGAATTCTACATTTATTTTTTTAAATGTAGATTTCAAACTGTTTTGTGGGAGTCAGTGTGTGCTTCTGTCAGACTGTTTTTCCCAGCATCGTATTCACCGCTCTTACTTTCTAAGTGAGGAAGCTAAAACTGGACAGAGTGGTGTGACTAGCAAAACCATCGTTCAGGCCTGGCACTGCAAACACCAGTGAGCGTATTCTTACTCACTCTCTAGCATCAGATTATTAGAGGGGATCAAGACGGACAGGCGGCCGGCTGGAAGCCATCTTGTTAAATACAGGTCCGGAGACTGCCAGCAGCCAAGCTCGTGAAACATCTTCAAAGCCACATGCATTTCTGAAAGGCCTGTGGTTTCCTATAAACAACTGTATGATCAGCGGCTTTACAAAGGAAGGCCTTATTAAAAATAAACTATTTGGAGGAGGGTGATCTGGGAGGTAATATAATCACAATTTTTCTAGATGGCTAGATTTGTCAATGTGTTGATTAATTTTGCAACAGCATTCAACTGAAACTCCATGCTTCTGCTTCCTACCAGCATCTCTTCCACGAGGCTGCCTGAGTCCTGAGATTCTGCAACCTAACAGCAAGACCTGTGCTTGCGGCTTTTGGTGTTATTGGGTTGAAAAACCCCCCAGAGTTTCTGTAACCTGCAATAAATAAACAAAAATGGAATCTTGGGGCCAGAAAGAAGCCCTTTCCTCTGGGCAGCCTTGGTTCTGTGGGTGCTTGTGAGGATTAAAACTATTATTTGTATTTGAATATTAACATGAGATATCCTTAGATTATCTTTTTTCCTATTTAATCCAGGGTATGTTAGGTTTAGTACTAGTCTGTAGTTGTTTTCCGTTCTGGCTGGTCTGGAACTTTTCTGCATGGTTGAGGCTGGCCTCGAACTCCTGATCCTCTTGCTTTGAGGTCCTGTGTGTTGATGGCAGCTGTATCGCACACCTGGCTGTCTGTTTGTTTTTTAGTCTTTCTTTGTTTTTTTGTTTTGCCTTCTGATACAGGCTTTTTATGTGTAGCCTCGGAACTTGCTGTCCCGGAATTCCTTCTGTAGAGGGGGCTAGCCTAGAACTCAGAGATCTGCCTGCCTCTACCTCTGAGTGCTGGGATTAAAATCGCGTACCACCACCTCCTTTCCCCTAGCCCCGGCTTCACCTGGTTGTCCCTGTTGTTGCTACCTGTATCGGCCAGTGTAGTTGTTGCTGTATTTTAGGCTTTGGGGCTGGGAGTGGGAAAAGAGGAGACTCTAGGCATGTCCTTAGGTGTGACTGGAGATTCAGCACGTATTCTAGAGATCAAATGAATAAATACTTCATAACATATTCAAAGACTCTGTTGCTGAGGCGATACGTAGAAGCCAAGCACTGACTTTGGGGTGACTTTGAAACCCTGGTCTTTTCAGTCTTAGAGTTGTGACAGACAAGATCTTCCAACTTGGTTGGGATGGAGACCCGCTCAGGACTCATGGAGCAGAGCAGGGATCGTAAGCCCACGGCGGTGGTAGCAGGGGCGACGGCTTCGTGCGCAGAGCCAGAGACCTGGCGGAGCGGAGCAAACTCAGTTCACGTTCACTGCTTTCTTCAGCAGCCAGGACTGCGGTCCCGGATCAGGCATTTGTAGCTGCGACTCTTAAGCTCCTGCTGCTGGAACAAACCTTAGAACCGAATCGGAACCACTTTCAGCAGGTAGACCACGTCACAGGGCCCGTGATCCGCCACTCCTTATCCTGTTAATAACGATCCCTTTGTCTGATTCACACCTTCTAGTCTGACCCTGCAGCTGTTGCGTACTGTGCCAATTTATTTATTTAAAGTTACAGTTAGGCATTTTATTTGTATTTGGTGCACCCTGCCACAGAACAGTGCATAAGTGTGAGTCAGAGGACAACTTGGGGGAGACAGTTCTCTTCGTTCACCATGTGGGACCAAATACAGGTTATCTTAGAGGCTTGGCGACACGTCTTTACCTGCTAGACCATGTTATGGGCTACCTTTGTGTTTTTGATAAACCCCCTTTGAAACAAAAGAAGAAAATAAAGGTTAAGAAATACACAGTTGGGGCAGGAGAGATGGCTCAGTAGTTTAGAACACTTGCTGCTCTTCCAGTAGACATGAGTTCGATTCCTGGCACGTACTCGGTGACTTAGACATTTGTAACTCCAGTTCCAGGAGATCCAGTACCCTCTGCTGGCCTTCCTGGGCACAAGTTATTTGCTTGGTGCACATATACACCCACAGGCAAAACACTCATACACATCAAATAAAAAGAAATAAATCTTAAAAAATAAGAAATACTAGCCTGGTCTATGGAGTGAGTTCCAGGACAGCTGAGGCTTCACAGAGAAACCCTGTCTCAAAAATCTATAGATAGATGATAGATAGATAGATAGATAGATAGATAGATAGGGATTTGCTAAATGTGGCCTTCCTAAAATGGAGCCTGGACTTTCTTTTGTTTTTTGTTTGCATGCAGGGGATTGAATTTGGGGCAGGTGAGCAGTCCACCTCAGACCTATGATCTTAGCACTTGTTTGTTTCTGATTGTCAATGGCCTCCTTCTTGATGGGATGCCAAACTTTATCTAATCTTCTATCACAACACCCCTTTCCTGTCCTGCTGTGTCTGAAACCCTCCTCATTACAAGAACCCTCTTTGCCTATCCTGGGTTGTCATTTAGATGTCAGCAGAGATTAGGAGGCCAGGAGAAAGTCCTACTTTGATGTTATCTTCCTATCTTGTAAATGCAGCTTGTAAGCAATCATCTACATAGTTTTGGAAGCTGCTCCACTTACTTTTTCTGGTGCTAATTCTGCTATGCTGGCAATAGGTTCTTCCTGCTCCTTTCTTTTCTTCTTTTTTTAATGGAAACTATAAATTTAACTCAACAGTTTAAGGCTCTTCTCATTACTGTGCCTCCATCACTTGAATTCTAGGGCATTTTTGTCACTCAGCAAGAAATCTCCAACTCATTTTTAGTCACCCACCCCATTTCCCACCTACCCAAAGGACCTACCCAAAGGTTTGGTTCCCAGCACCCACCGCTCAGGCACTGACTACAGGAGCCACCCCCAATGCTCCCTGGATTCTGCTTCCATGTTGTTTTCGTGGAACAAGGTAATGAGATACAGGAATGGTGTGCAAAGGACACCACCGTGCTGCGGAAAGCCTCTGTTGAGTTTGCTACTCCTCCCCCCCACCCCATCAGTCCTCAGAATCACCAGCCTCATTCCTAATCAGAGGATCTGACAATGTCTTCGGGCCTCCTCAGACACACCCACATTATCCAACACACACACACACACACACACACACACACACACACACACAGGCTTTTATAATTGTATAGTATTCTTATTTATCCTTAATTGTCACACGGACACCGAGGGCGAGCCCTTGGAGGAACATTTATGTTTCTCAGCTGCCTTTTCTATGACTTTGGGAAGTTGCACAACCAACAGCTGTTTAACAGCCCATCATACACACTTCTTATGTCGGAGTCATTTAGTGCTCACCACACTCACATTTTCTGTACATTTAGTGCTCACAACACTCACATTTTCTGTACATGGCCATTCCCTTGTTCTTCTGTGAAAATAGCAACAGAAATGAGATCCAGGAAGCCTTGGAGGTGGCTCAGGTCGAAGATGTCTCCTGCCTGCTCTTGTCTCCCCTAAGCAAGCCAGTTTCCTCAGAGGGAAGAAACCCCAATGAGCGAAGAGAATTAAGGGGGAAAAGGCACTGAATAAAACGCGGCTTGTGTAATCTATCTCCACAACAGTGGGAATCACCGCCACCCCCACCATTTTCCTTTTACCCCCCTCCACCCAAATGTATGGTGGTGGAAGATTCTTTGGAGAAAGGCTGGGTCGAGCAAAGCAGGAGGTTTAACCCTCTCACCTGTGTGCAGGGATCCTGCTCTGCAAACATCGCACAGATTCCTGGCTGGGTCCCCTCACCTTGAGCAAGGCCGGGCATTGCAGATTCCAGGCTTAACGCCCCTGTAGGAAGGGAACCAGCAGCCATCATTACGTGCTGAGCCTCCTAAAATGTCACTGCTTAAAAAGTCGTCTGCCCTTCAAGACAAGAGGACAGGGCGCTAAGGCGGGGTCTGTGTGGAGGTGACCCCTGTACGGGTCACAAGCCCCGCAAGCTAGCCCTGGTCAAGGTAGAAAACCAAAGCACACTCACCATCACGACGACATATATATATATATATTTTTTTTAATGAAAAAGACCCCAATAAGTTCTGGTTAATTTTTTTCTTTCTGTGATATGACTCATTTAACAACTGCATTAAAAAAAATGACACAATTCTAAAAAATATTTCTTTTACTATTTGAAGTTACCCCCCACTGTGTGTGTGTGTGTGTGTGTGTGTGTGTGTGAGCTTGTACATGTGCCTGAGTGAATGTTTGTGAATGTTTGTGATCAGGACTGGTGATCTCAGAGGTCAGGGGTGTTGGATCCCTTTGGAGCTGGAGTTAATGGTAATTGTAAGCTGCCTTTCTACAAGAGCAGTGTGTTCTCTTAACTGCTGAGCCATCTCACCAGGCTCGAACCTTTCATTTTTGAAACATTGTTCTCAAGTAGGCCTTAATCTCACTGTATATCCAGATGTGACCTTGAACTTCTGACCCTCCTGACTCCAAGTCCCCGGGGGATTCGGGTACAGTCACTAGGTTTGGCCATACATTTTACTCTCTCTCTCTCTCTCTCTCTCTCTCTCTCCTTCTCTCTCTCTCTCTTCCATTACTGCACTGATCTGTAGAGAGTTCCACGCATCCTCCAGGTTTCTGTGCCTCAGTTTACTTGCCAGTGATTCAACAAAGGTTGTTGTAAGACCTCTCTTTTCTTTGGCTTTCTTACTCAGCTACAACTATTGGGGAAAATACACACGGGAAGCAGCTGAATTGCATCCCTAATCAAACAACAAAGAGTGTCCTTAATGCCACTGTCCCATCTGTCCTGATAAAGTGGCTTTTAAGTCTGATAAGGTCCAAAGCAAACAAGCAGCATTTCACAGAGCTCTACAGAAAACACCTCCACCCTCAAAGAGGCTTTGAAGCCAAGGTTAAAGGAGACCTTGGGCATAACCTGATTTTTAAAGAGCGTTTTTTTTAGGGGAAATAGTGAAAACACCAAGTTATGCTGCATCTGGAACAAGAAACTATGAAGCCTCAGCTCGTCCTTGAGTGAGCCGTTCATGAGGTGCTGAATGAAAGCACCATTTCTCCCTGTCTTTTAATTTAATAGAGTTTTATTTTTCCAGATGTACAGTTGACTGAGCCTCTTCATGCACTTTTTCCAGTTTCTGGGGCATCTCCGCCCTTTGTGTTTCTGGTGTAAACGACTTGGGCTCTGTGCCTTGAAACCAGTTCCATGAGTTCTTTACTAAGTAGCTCCTGAAAGGCAGTGGGGGTGAAGGGAGCCCTTCAGGGACTCTGAGGCCATGGCTGGGGTAATAAGCTTATAACTGGGGACTTCCTTACTGAATGTCATTTGTAGCTTTGTCAGACAGGACTAGACTGTTGACCCTGTCTGGCACTCTGCCTTTGGACCACTGCTTTTGGCCTTGACCCCAGACTCATTTACTGGGTCTTTCTTGGCCAACTTTCCACTTTCTTGTCCCTGGGCAGTGTGGGGAAGCTCATAGAGCCAGTGCTGCCTCTTTAAGATATCGGACAGAGAAAACCCACCGTCTTTTACTTAGCTCTACAGTACTTTTATTTCCTGAATCAGAATTAAGATTGCATTCTTACTGCTTGTGAGGTTTTATTCATTCATTCATTCATTCATTTATTGTTTGTTTTGTTTTGTTTTTGGTAGAGTCTGGGTTGACCCAAACCAAATGCTATAAATATCTTGAAAACTATTAAGAGAAATAAAGTCCTTTCTGGGCTCTCGAGGTGGTTTAGTGAGTAGTGAAGCCTCCTACCTAGCCTGATGGTTGGAGTTTGATTCTTATTTCCATACCATTAGGGAAAAAGAGGACCAACTTCAAAAGCTGTTTCTACATGCACCAATGTACTCATACACATAAATAAATAAAATAAAAATAAAAAGGTCTATGTAGAAATATATATTGATATCAGTAGATGTTAAACACTAAAAACTTTTTTTCTGAAAATTAGCATTTCAAAACTTTCTTTTTTTTTCCTTCTTTCCTTCCTTCCTTCCTTCCTTTCTTTTCCTCCCACTGTCTCTCCCTCCCTCTCTCCTTCCCTTCTTTTCTCTCTTTCTCCCTGCTTGCTTGCTTTCTGAGCAAGGGTTTTTCTGTGTAGTGCTGGCTGTCCTGAAACTCTCTCTGTAGACCAGGCTGGCCTCAAGCTCAGGGATGTGCCTGACTCTGCCTCCTGAATGCTGGGTTTGAAAGTGTGTGCCACCACACCTTGCTGCTCAAAACTGTTTCTTAAAAGATAATGTCATACAGGTCTTGGAGGAATGGCTCAGAAGCGAAGAGGAACACTGTTCTTGCAGATGATTGGACTTCAGTTTTCAGCACCCATGTCAGGTAGCACACAATGCCCAGGGAGCTGTTGCTGCAGGCCCTCCCCCATACATATCATGGAAAGATCTTTTAAAACTTTGCAGCTCCTTCAAAGGTGTTTACAAAAAAATGCTGTAAGGGAATATGTTCTGTCATTCAACTGAGTCTTAGCATGCAGGGAGCCCACACTCAACCTCGAGCTTGGTATCATCAGCCAAACCTAGAAGTGCACACCTGCCACCCAAACGCTCCAGAGTCAGAGCCAGAAGGCTCAGAAGTTTAAGGTCATCCTTGGCTAAATATGTAGCTAGGGTTAGAGTGGGCTGCATATCATCCTGTCTTAAAACAAAACTAAAATCCAAACCAACATATGTCCTCAAAAAACCCAAATCCAAGAATATAAAATGAAGTTTCAGCTTGTGCTGGTTCTGTCTTCCAGAGAACAGGATAGGAGCTGCTAGGTAAGATACGGCTCTGATTTAGAGACGTCCCAGCGAATAAATTTGAATCTGGGTAGTAAAAGGCGGCCAGTCTCCATCACACAAGAGATTGTACAGGGGCACCTTTGGGCCTTGGTGAGGTTCAGATGTTCTTCCAGAGGACACTGGTTACAATGCTTTTCTGCTTCAGAACTGTGAACTTGGAGAGGCTGCTGAAGAATAGAAATGTTCCTGATAGATATTTATGTCTGTTTGTTTCCTGGCAGACATATTTTTCTGTGGCTTAAGAATTTTTTATGTGGTCATCATGGTTAGCAAATACTTCCTTGACCTACACACACAAACACACACACATATACATACACACATGAACACACGAACACACATACATACACACAAACACACACATATACACATTCACACATGCACATGTACATACAAACACACACACACGCACACATACCCACATACATACATACAAACATATACACATATACACATACATACACACACATTCACACACACAAACATACACATACATACACATCCACACACATAGGCACAGACATGCTCACACACACACACACACACACACACACACATAGCCTGAACACTGCACAGTTGAGGTTAGCCTTGAATTCCTGGGATTATAGGTGTTCAGGCCCATGTCTCATGTTTACTTACTATTTTTAATTTTCTGGATATAGGATACTATTGTATTAGCTGTCATGCTTTTTATTCCCTGCTCAAAGACAGCTTTTGTGTGTGTGTGTGTACTGTGACAAAGGTTTAGTAAATTATTTTATTTATTGATTTATTCATTTATTTATTTATTTGAAACAGGGTTTCTCTGTGTAGCTTTGGCGGTTCTGGAACTTGCTCTGTAGACCAGGCTGGCTTCGAACTCAGAGATTTGCCTGCCTCTGCCTCCCGAGTGCTGGTATTAAATGTGTGCACCACCGCTCAGCAATAAATAAAATTTAAAACAAATCACTATGTGGAAAAATGTATTGATTGCTAAAAATATGCGGGAATTAGAATTACTTTAATGCCCACTTTAATCATTTATTTATATTTTGTTTTCTATTTATGTATTTATCTATTTTCATGACACTGGAGGTCGGCTCCAGGGCCACTAAACTACTTCTCCAGCTATACTGTGGCAAAAAAGACAGCTTTTGAGAGTGCCATGAAAAACAGCCGTGTGCCTGAATCCTTTAGTTTGGATGTAAAGACACCTTACATTTGATTTTTTTGTTTGGGGGTGAGACAGGATCTTATGTATCCCAGACTGGCTTCTGATCCTCTTGCCTCTACCCACCATGTGTTGGGCTTATAGGCTCGACCTACCATGTCCAGTTAACTCTGGAGGGAACCCAGAGCCTGCCAGGTGAGCCACAACTTGCCCTCAGTTGGTATTAATAAGTTTAGCAGTCTAGTGCCATCTTGTGGCCATCATGCTCAACTACACCATGTTGGATTTCAGAAAACAAAAACAACAGAACATGTCTTCAAAACGCAACTATTGGGTTATCGAGTTGGCTTATCAGTTAAAAGCACATGTTCGTTGCAGAACACAGAGGTTTGATTATAAGCACCCACATGGTGGCTCACATCTGTCTGTAACTTCCAGTCCCAGGGGAATTCAATACTTTCCTTTGTCCTCAGCAGGCACTAAGCACATACACGCAGGAAAAGCACCCATACATACAAAATAATGAAATAAATAGATCTAAAAGCTTTTACTTGCTAACTAACTTTCATTTGCAAGTCTTCTTATGGACGGTCAACTGTCTCATGTTTCCTGGAGAGTCCTTCAGAACCAGGAGAACTTCAGACAGAAACTAGTTGGTTATAAGGTGATCAACTAGGTACAAAGCTCTGTCTCGGCAGCAGGACAGACAACCGGTGTGACAAGGTTAAAGTTCTCGTGGACCTTGTGCTGCCGTGGAGGAGCCGTGATCAACAGTCATGTGAGCCATCTTGAGGTGTGGGCTAATCAGGAACGGCCAATTAGTATATCAGAAATGTGTCTTATCTTTAATTATAATTAACTTAAACTTATTTTAATTAATGCGTAATTAATGTGTGGATATGTGTATCTGAGCAATACAGAGGCTAGGCAGCCAAGCAGGCCTAGTTCACACGATCTATACCTCAGCAATGGCAGAGACAGGGCGAAACTTCACATTGTCATTGTCAGCAGGAGGCTCCTGCAGTATTTAGGGGTAGAAAATCAGGTAAAACTGGACCCCGGGCTAAGACGCACGAAAGAGTTTAAGCGTGAGCTAATATAAACTAAGCTGTATTCTTAGTCGCTCACATTCAGTGAAAGCCAACGCCTGGCAGTCTAGTGCCATCTTGTGGTTGAAATTCTCAAGTACAATTTGTTAGGTTACAGGCAAGACCCTTCTGGTTTCTTCATATGGTTAATTGGGGCCCAGTTTCACCTGACAGTCTTCCCAGGCATGGTTTAGGTTTCCTGAGACAGAGGAACAGTGGTGCCTTATCTTGATTATTTAACTGAATCTTGAATCAATTAAGATGCAAGCTACTAGGAAGTCCTGTTAGGAATTTGTTTATTTTTTAATTTTTAAAAATCAGATTACTTGAATCAGAAAGATTCAGCTTAAATATTCATGGCACCTCTCGGTGGCAGCCAAGATAGTAGGGCATGTAAGAAGGAAGCATTGTTATTTGCCTGTTTGTTTTCACTCTTGATGGCATGCTCATCTACTCTGTGGTTGTGACACTCCCTTGGCGTTACTGGAACCATCTTCTTTGGGCTTCCAACATAGACCCAAGACGAGCAGCCTTTCACAAATCCCGCAGGCTTTCAGCACAGGATTGGGTCTTCTGAGCTATCCAGCCCCACAAACATGGCCTCTCCAGTGTAAGACAGCCATGGTTAGATGACTCAGACCAGGTCCTGTAAACTCCTCGAATGTATCCCCCTTTGTATATGCATGCTTACATTTATTATACACGACATGTGTTCATTCTTTCAGTTCTCTTCCCTTAGATCACCCTTGCTCGCATATATTGTGATACCAGGAGTCGGGTACTGCTGTGACAGACCTGACCATATTGCTTTCAGGATTGTGGAAGAGATTGGAGTTTTTGGCTAGAAGGAGAGCGTTGACTGCTCAGAGCTTATTGTCTGTTGGGACTTGAAAGATAATGCTGAGAGCAAAGTGGAGGCCTGGGATTAAAGCATGCGCCACCACACCTGGCTAAAGGTGTCTATAATAGATTCTAAACACTGGCTGTAAGAGAAAGAGAGCCCCTTAGGAAAGAGTCAATCATATCTAAGTGTGGCTATGGGTTTTGTTGTATTACTTTATAGCCTCATCATCAGCTAATGAGAAGCCTGTCTTCTCTACCTTCATCCACATTCTCTTCCACTGAACTCTGACAAAGCATCCAGCCAGGGGAAAGGGATACAAAGGCAGGCAACAGAGTCAGAGACAGCCCCCTCTCCAATTGTTAGGGGACCCATATGAAGAACAAGCTACACATCTTTGCTACATATGTGTAAGTGGCTTAGGGCCAGCCCATGCATGCTCTTTGGTTGGTGGTTCAGTTTCTGTGAGCCCCCATGGGTCCAGATGAGTTTACTCTGTAGGTCCCCCCCAGTGCTTCTCCCCCAACACTTCCACAGAACTCCCCAAGTTGTGTGCACACATGCATGTTTCATTTGATAAAATCTTTCTGTGCAGTAGCCTGAACTATTATGTAGCCAAGGCTGGCCTCAGACTTGTAATTCTACCTCAGTGTCCTGATTACGTACGTGGCCACCATGCATAGCTTTGCCCCTCATCTGGGCTTCTGCTACCTTGTCTGAAAGGTCTTGGTTTCCGTGCAGGATCCAGTCTATTCTAATCTCACCTGCTTTGCATTTCATTTCTAGCCGAACCTTCTCCTCACCACACCTCCTGTCATGTTTTCATTCTTGAGCATTTGAAGGGTATTTAGGATACTCGCTACAGCATCTTCTCTGCTTCTCCGTCATTTCGGTCACTTCTGGGTTTGTTTTAACTTTTAAAGTTTCATCGCATTTTGCTGGGTGATGGTAGGTTACACCTTCAATCCCAGCACTCAGGAGGCAGAGAGCTCTGTGAGTTCAAGGCTAGCCTGGTCTACAGAGTGAGTTCAATGATTGCACACTGCACTGAGAAACCCTGTCTCAAAAAACAAAATAATAATAAAAAAACAATCAAACAAAGCTCTTCAGGTTGTGTGTCATTTTCGGGTTTCTTTGTTTTTTATGAAAAGTTTTGCTAAGAGAGTTTCAGGACAGCCATTACTTCACATAGACTCCTTCCTTCCCGAAACATGTTTTGCATTGACATTGTACATCGTATAGATGATGTATATTGTACAATATATGATATTGTACAGGGTCATATTTTTGTAATTTCTTAAAGTGTTTATCATTTTCTGGCAGGCAGCTGAGCCACTTGGCAGGCGCTATGGGTTTTATTAATTACGTACATGTTTCAGCTCTCAAACTAAGTTTTACAAGCTGGTAGACACAGATAAGTTAGTTCATTCACAAAACTATAGCCACACTTTCCAGGAGGGCAAAAAATATGTGATTGAACTAAAATGAATACATCATCATTTTATCAATTACGCGATCAAACAAATTACTGAGTATTTACATGTGTCACAGTTCCAAAAGTATGTAAAATCTTTAGATGTTTACTCAATTTATGGCCAGAAAACTATCTGTCTGTCTGTTTGTCTGTCTATCTATTTATCTATCTATCTACCTACTTATTTTGCAAGAGAGGTTGGAAAGAGAAAGGAAAAAAACTCCACAATTCAAATGAAAAAGTGTATGGGAAAATAGTAAGAATTTCAGATAATCTATGAATATAAATTACAAATTATTTATCTTCAATAAAGCCCCTGCACCTTTGGAAGATTTACCAAGCAAGAGCACATTGCACATACTCAGCTTGAGAACAGTTTACTAAAGATATCACCCCTCCCCATTCTTTTTTAGGCAGTGTCTGCTACGTTGATGCAAATATTAAATTAACCCGCAAGTCCTTTTGTTTGTTTGTTTGTTTGTTTGGTCTAGGGATATTAAAGGCATGCTTTTGTAACTATGTAGACTTTCAAAAGTGGAAGTTTCCAATAATAGCACAAAATAAGATATTAGCTAATCATGATAAGGCTTATCTGAGAAAAAAAACGCACACTGAAAAGTTAGGGAAAGCTGATGTATACTGGTCTGAATGTGGAAGATGTGACATCAGTTTACCATAGGGTCCTCTAGTGTTAATATGTGCATGGTGTAAGTGCCGACTGGAAGGAAGCTTTAGTTAAGTGTCTAAATAGGTTGACCCTAACCCAGACTTAGGGGGTCACAACACCATCAAGCTTGCAGCTTGATACCACTGTTCAATACTCTCCTGCAAACTGCCTTAGCTTTATTCCCCAAACCGAAACATCCCTTCATCATATTCAACAAATTGGGTCCTGCCTCAAGGTCACTTTCAAGTCAGCCATGTAGGAATTCACCAGACACTACAGTTATTTCTAGGACCGAAGCACAGCTAACCTCACAGAGGCTTTCAGAAGCTTGTTCCTGAGTGAAGCCACCAAGCTGACAACATCAGCCATCATAGAGGCTCACAGCCTGGCTGTAAGAGGAGCTTTCACATGACCTCGCACAGGGCAAGAAGGAGCATTCTGTTCTGAGCGCTTTTCCCCTGGCACCTACCTGCTTACACAACCCAGTCAAAGCCTTGAGGGGTGGGAGGGGGCTGCCTTTAGCAACGTCTGCTCCCCTAAGATGTCACATCTCTTCCTTTCAAAAAAGTAATTCTGAAACCACTTAAAGTGTATGGGAGATCACATATAGTTCACAGGCAGATCACTGTGCCATTTTATGAGATGTGAGCGCTTGTGAAGCTTGTTATATAGTGAAAGGAATTCGGAATCATTCTTGTTCTGAGTGATGCTTCTTTGTGGGCTTAGATTAAATGGTGACGTAGGCATTGCCTATGGGTTTAAGAAAACCATCTTTGCTTTAGCTGCTTTCTGTCTGGGAGGTGGCTGGCTTTGGCCACCAGGTGGAACACTTCATCTGATGTTGAGGTCTTTCTGAGCTGCTGATGGAGAGCCCTGACTCAGCAGGGCTGGCTGCTCCTGCAATTCCAGCTACTTGGGATTCCTCCTGAATCCGGGGGGGGGGGGGTTGAGTCTCAACCCTAAACTAGCAATAATACCACCCCCCCGCCAAGCCCTTTAGATGTAAGTGAAAAGTCTCACATCATAGAACAGCTACTTCCTCATGTGGAGTACAGCATATAGGAGTTAAACTGTCTGCTTGGTTTATCTCAACCTTCAGATCTCATATAAGCCTTCTTCAGCCCAGAAGTAAGGTGGGGGCAGAAATAAGGTGACACTTGCCTCACATATAGCTAGTCTTGGGTTCCGTGTACCAGGAGTGGAAATCAGGGAGAGAGAAAGAGTGTAGTGTTGCTTTTTTGTTGCCTTGGCTAATGATTAAGAAAACCTGTCAATCATATAGAGAAGGGAAAGATAGTTTAAAAATAAAGGAAGTCAGTTTAATAAAATTCAAACCTGTTGTTTTAGTTAGGGTCTCCATTGCTATGAAGAGACATCATAACCAAGGCAACTCGTATTAAAAAAAAAAAAACACTTAATTGGGGCTGGCTTACAGTTTCAGAGGTTCAGTCCATTATCATCATGACGGGAAGCGTGGCAGTGTCAGGCAGACATGGTGCTGGAGTTGCCGAGACTTCTACATCTTGATCCAAAGGTAGAAGAAGGAGATGTGTGCCTCACTGGGTGTACCTTGAGCATAGGGGGCTTCAGAGCCCATCCCTATAGCAACATACCTTCTCCAACAAGGCCACACCTCTTAATAGTGCCATCCTCTATATGACAAGCATTCAAACACATAAGTCTATGGGGGCCATTCCTATTCAAACCACCACACCAGACAATGAGCTTAACAAACAGGAAACTAAAATTGGAATAAATTGTTGTCCATAGTTTTTCACTTTATAACTGTGTATTATCCTTCATTACAAAAAATGTCCATTTCCAGAATTTCAGGTTTGAAATTTAAGATGTCAGTTTTATAACGGTCAGGAGAATTTTACTTTTGAGAAGCTGTTTCTGTAAAAATGTGAACTGAAAAGAGAAGGAAAAGAAGAAGAAAAACAATACCCAGAGTGCACCGGGACTGGTGCTGGAAGCAGAGAACTGAATAGCATCCATCTTTGAGGTATGTGACGACACTTGACTGGTTAAGGATGAAGGGAAAATTTTTAAAATTTATTTTTTATTGGATATTCTCTGTATTTACATTTCAAATGTTATCCTCCTTTCCCCGACTCCCCTGCTCCCCTTGCCTCTGTGAAGGTGATCCCTCTCCCAGCCACCTTCTCCCAACTCAGCACCACGGCATTCCCCTACACTGGGAAAATGAGCCTTCAATGAACCAAAGGCCTTTCTTCCAATTGATGCAGCTGGAGCCATGGGTCTCTCTATGTGCGCTCATTGGTTGGGGTTTTAGTTCCTGGGAACTCTGGAGGGTTTGGTTGGTTGATAATGTTTTTCTTCCCATGGGGTTGTAAACGCTTTTAGCTCCTTCAGTTCTTCCTCTAGGTCCTTCATTGAGATCCCTGTGTTCAGTCCAATGGGTAGCTGCAAGCATCCTCAGCTGTATCTGAATGACTCTGGCAGAGCCTCTGAGGAGGCATCCATATCAGGTTTTTGCCAGTAAGCACTTCTTGACATCAGCAATAGTGCTGGGATTTGGTGGCTGTATATGGGGTGGATCCCCGGGTGAGGCAGTCTCTGATGATCTTTTCTTCAATGCTCCTCTATTTGTCCCTGTATTTCCTCCTGTGTTTAGTTCTTCCTTCTAAGAAAGACTAAGGCATCCACATTCTGGCCTTTCTTCTTTTTGAACTTCATAAGGTCCCTGAATTGTCTCTTGGATATTCAGAGCTTTTTGGGTTAGTATCCACTTATCAGTGAGTGCATATCATGTGTGTTTTTTTGTTACTGGGTTACCTCACTCAGGATGATAGTTTCTAGTTTCATCAATCTGCCTAGAAATTTCAGGAAGTCATTGTTTCTAATAGCTGAGTAGTACTACATTGTGTATATGCACCACAATTTCTGTATCCATTCTTCTATTGAAGGACATCTGGGTTCTTTCCAGATTCTGGCTACTATAAATAATGCTTCTATGAGCATGGTGGAGCATCTGTCTTTGTTATATGTTGGAGTGTCTTTTGTGTATATGACCAGGAGTAGTGTAGCTGGGTCCTCAGGTAGTACTATGTCTAATTTTCTGAGGAATTTCCAGACTGATTTCCAGAGTGGTTGTACCAGTTTGCAATTCCACCAACAGTGGAGGAGTGTTCCTCTTTCTCTACATCCTTGCCAGCATCTGCTGTCACCTGAGTTTCTGATCTTAGCATTTCTGACTTGAATGAGGTTGAATTTTAGGGTTGTTTTGATTTGAATTTCCCTAATGACTACGAATACTAAACATGTCTTTAGGTGCTTCTCAGCCATTCTATATTTCTCAGTTGAAAATTTTTTGTTTAGCTCTGTACCCCATTTTTAAAAAAGATTTATTTATTTTTTGTATATGAGTACACTGTTGCTGTCTTCAGACAGACCAAAAGATGGACTTCATTACAGATGGTTGTGATCCACCATGTGGTTGCTGGGAATTAAACTCAGGGCCTCTGGAAGAGCAGTCAGTGCTCTTAACCACTGAGCCATCTCTCCAGCCCCATACCCATTTTTAATAATATTATTTGATTCCCTGGAGTCTAAGTTCTTGATTTCTTTGTCTATGTTGAATATTAGCCTTCTATCAGATGTAGGATTGGTAAAGATCTTTTACAAATATGTTGTTTGCCATTTTGTCCTTTTGACAAGTGTCATTTGCCTTACAGAAGCTTTGCAATCTTATGAGGTTGTAGATTCTTGATCTTAGAGCATAAACCAGTGGTGTTCTGTTCAGGAAATTTTCCCCTGTGCCAATGTGTTCTATGCTCTTCCCCACTTTCTCTGCTAATAGTTTCAGTGTACCTGGTTTGATGTGGAAGTCTTTGATCCACTTGGACTTGAGCTTTGTACAAGGAGAGAAGAATGGATTGATTTGTATTCGTCTGCATGCTGACTGCCAGTTGAATCAGTACCATTTGTTGAAGAGGCTGTCCTTTTTCCATTGAATGTTTCCATCTTCTTTCTTAAAGATCAAGTGACCATAGGTGTGTGGGTTCATTTCTGGGCCTTCAGTTCTGTTTCATTGATCTACCTGCCTGTCTCTGTACCAATACCATGCTTTTTTTTTTTTTTAAATAACGATTGATCTGTAATACAGCTTGAGGTCAGGGATGGTGATTTCCCCCAGAAGTTCTTTTATTTTTGAGAATAGTTTTTGCTATCTTTTGTTTTTTGTTATTCCAAATAAATTTTCAAATCACTCTTTCTAACTCTATAAAGAATTGAGTTGGAATTTTGATGGGGATTGCATTGAATCTATAGATTGCTTTTGGCAAGCTGGACATTTTTACTATGTTGATCCTTCCACTCCATGAGCATGGGAGATCTTTCCATCTTCTGACATCTTCTTCAATTTCTTTCTTTAAAGACTTGGATTTTTTTTTTTCATACAGATCTTTCACTTGCTTGGTTAGGGTTACACCAAGGTATTTTATATTATTTGTGACTATTGTGAAGAGTGTCGATTCTGTAGAAGAGAACATCTTGTGCTGTTTAGCTTTGTTTGGGCAGTGGTGTTTACAATTCAGACTCTACTCTCTCATTAAAATTTGTCTTCCCAACAAGACTCCCTCCTATTCCACCCCTCTCAATGTAACCTCCTGAGGATTGACTATATGAGCATAAGTGGGGTTATTTACTTGAACAAGAGAAATTTACCAGTGTATATCGATTTGAATGTCTTAACAATAAACCTAGACTCATTAGTTAGGTGTTGGAGTCACACTAAAGACAGAAATTAAGGTGCTTCTCTCCTGGTGGCCAAGATTAAGCTCAGATTTAGCTTACTACTTAGTCCTCCTTGTGGTTTCCATCATCTCTGTCTGTCTGCTGTATAAACTGAAGTCTGAGCCTGTCTATAGGCTGTCCTGTGAATCACTTCCTGTCTCTGTCTGTATGTCTGAGTGTCCCTAAGAAAGAGCTCTTTCTTTTATTGAACAGCTAAAAGGCATCCCCTGGGGGAAGGAATGAGGAATGTGTTATATAAATCCTTAAAGAGTTTTACAGGGGATGAAGTCGCTGACCCCAAATGACAGAGATAGCGGTACCACAAACATCACTGTTTATCAAGCATAGTTCACGTGATGCCTTCATCATTTATAGTGGGCATTCGTTTGACAGGGGGCACTTCCAGCCAGCAAATGATTGTCTTATACATGCAAACACTCATGCATTACTCTTGGGTCAGGGTCATGGAAGAACATATAATTTAAGGTTATAGTTATCTGTGTATTAGTTCAGGCTGTTAAGTCTGATTATGTGGGAGATCCAAAACAAGCAAGGCTGGTTGTTACATTGTTCTCATAAAGGCAGGTTAAACAAGCTGAGTGCACAGTAGGACAGCAGTCTTCAATCTTAAGTGACCTCCAGGTGTCTTTTTAACTCTGACCGTGAGGTCCAGTAACATTCCATTCTCTTAGAGTGTAAATATTTTCATAATTCGTTGCCACGAGAAAAGTAGAGAGTTCTAATGAAGATGCAGGCCTCTGAGCAGAAAATGCCTTCTTTAGTAGGTGTACACCTTACTCTGGAGGTACATGGCCATATTAACTTGAAGAAAGCCCATTTTCAAGAAATTTGGTGCCATAGAGCAAAAATTAAACCAATTTTTATAACAAATAATAGACACATACAGATAAATATTTGGCTTCTCGGTAGCGTATGTTAATTGTACAGAGATATGCATTTCACTGTACATTTTCAGTGTTGTTGGATCATTTGCCCCATTCTATCTTTTCCTTCCCCTGCCCCCTGACTCCATTTGCTTCCGTAGGTAGCCTTTTTCTTTCGTGTCATCTACTACCCTCCCCCTAGATTCCACATAAGAGTGAAAATGTTACACCCCCCCCCCCTTTAAGCTGGTTTATTCATTTAACGTGACAATCTCCTTTCTAGAACATGCCATGGTCTGGCTCTTCTTTATGGTGAGGGAGGGCTCCATGGTGAATCTATACCACACTGTTGATGTTTATTTGTTCATGTTAACCATGGTCACCTAGTGATAACTTAGCTACCGGGTCTGCAGCCTGAGAAACACGGGTGTGCCAGTCTCTACTGCATGCTGACATGATCCTTTCGGGCACACACCACAGGAGTGTTACAGCTGGGACATGGGGCACTTATATCTTCAGTTCTTCAAAGAACTTCCATCTCAGTTTCTATGGTGGCTGAGAAACTTTCATTTTCACTAACACTACAGGAATTTTCCTGTGTCTCTGCACACTTACCAGTGTTCAGTACCTACCAGTGTTGGTTTAGTACTTACCAGTGTTGGTTTAGTACTTACCAGTGTTGGTTTAGTACCTACCAGTGTTGGTTTAGTACTTACCAGTGTTGGTGTGGTACTTACCAGTGTTGGTTTAGTACCTACCAGTGTTGGTTTAGTACTTACCAGTGTTGGCTTAGTACTTACCAGTGTTGGCTTAGTACTTACCAGTGTTGGTTTAGTACTTACCAGTGTTTAGTACTTCTTAGGCTCTGACTGGGGTGCGTTGCCATCTCATTGGTAACTGTGGTTTGCACCTCTCTGATAAATAAAGTTTTGAACTTTTTTGTTTGTTTTCAATAGTTGTTAGACATTGCTGCTTTTTAAAAATTCCTGTTGGTTCAGTTTATTTGTCCATTTATTGATTGAAGTATTTGGTCTTTTGAAAGTCATTCTTTTGAGAAAATATCCTGAGGGCTGGAGAGATGGATCAGCAGTTTAGAACACTGACTGCCCTTCCAGAGGTCCTGAGTTCAAATCCCAGCAACCACATGGTGGCTCAAAACCATCTGTAATGGGATCTGGAGTGTCTGAAGACAGCTACAGTGTACTCATATACATAAAATAAATCTTTTTTTAAAGAAAAAATATTCTGGTTATTAAAACTATGTTGGCTGGAAAAGCTGGCAAGAATTTTCTTCTATTTTATCAGCTCTTAACTGTTTCCTTTGGTGGTCAGAAGCATTTTAGTTTGGTACAATTCCATAGTCAGTTCTTGCTGTTCATCTTTAATTCTTTTGACAAATATCAGAATTGAACAAGGGAAGGTCACAACTGACACCACAGAAATATCAATACAGAGGCTGGATTATATGAAATTACTACAAAAAGATGCCAATTACTTGGATGAACTACATAGCATGGACAAATTCTTACATCTAAGAATCTAACATGACTAAATCATGAAGAAATAGATGTTTTGAATAGATCAATAGTGAGCCAGGAGACTGAATCCATAAGAAAAACTGTGATTTAATAAGAGCTCAGGTCTAAGAGGCTTGTGTGTTTCTATTCTGCTAAACAGACTTCAACTCTGTTGTTTTCTTCGTCTTCCATCCTTACAGCGTGCTCCACAACACTTCTCTGCCCCTTTGTTTTAAAAACTCATGCTTTTTTTTTTCCTTGACAAGAAAAGCTTTCAAAACATTGGGATCTGGAGAGAGTTTCTTGTGTAGATGTGGTCATTCTGCTTTAATCTCTGCTCTGTGCTCACGTCCCTGGGTCATGTTTTCGGATAGTCACTTCCTCGGGGACACCTTCCTTAAGCCCTGGACCTGAGCCACGTGGTGATCTGGCTTTTTGGCATTGTTTCCCATTCGTTCTCAGCCTATATCATTTCTCTGATTCAGGATTTCTAGTCCTCACCACTTAGAATGTTTGAGTGTGACATGCATTTATTTGGAGGACTCTCAGATTTCCCATGGTGTCTACTTATGACATTTTTCAAGCATTTCTCTCTCAAGTGTGACAACTAGAAACGTCTCCAGACATCACTAGATGTCCCCTCAAGCAAGGCAGACTCTTCACTCTAGAAGTACCACTATTCTAACCTGTTGGTTATTTCATATAAGGAGGTCAATCTTTTACTATAATTCACGGTGAACTTTTCACTGTCAGATATTCCTGAGGACGTACTTCACAGCTTACCAGACAAACACTGAATACATGAATGGATAAGAGGGTTAAGTTGGTGTTTAAGGGCTCTGACAAGGTCTGAGGTCAAGGATTGCCAGGGAAGAAAAGAGAAAGCACACTTGAAATGCACATGTACAGAAGCACAGAGCCTGCTTTTATACCACAAAGCCACAGTTAGGTGATTTTGCAGAGACCATAAAGGTTTAAATATTTACTATTTGATACCTTATTAAAACATATTTGCCAGTCCCTTTTTATTAGGTGGTATGTGTGTGTATGTGTATGTTCAGAATGAGAACCCTAGTTATTCAGAGAGCATCTACAGTGGCTTTGATTTTCTGTAAAATAGATTTCCACTTTGTATGTCTCACCTTTGTCCCACAAAGACATTTCAGGTGCTAAACAAACTCCTGAACTGCTGACAGTCTTTCTTGAAGGGCATTTTGTATTGCTATTGCATTGGCTCGGGGGAGGTGATCTAAGTGTGCCCCACTCCCTTCTTCTTAAAGGTCAGAACCTCTTTTTCAAACATTCATATCTTCTGTTCCTGTACATCTGTTGAGAGCAAGGGGAAATGAGAAACTCGGTGTAGAGTCAGTTTTCTGTGTGTAAACTCTTGTTATAGCACCTGACCTGGTGAAAGCTGAGAACTGTTTTCTGGCTGCTGACAGGGTGAGGGTAGTTTTCCTAATGCCTTCACTGGCTCATTCAGCAAGCATTTATACGTGCATCAGTGATGATTGTCTATGACGCAAACCGCTCAGGGTGCATGCTCTGTAGGGTAGCCCACCGCCATCTAGGGCTTATCTCATCTCAAAAACTGAGAGTGGGAGGGCTGGAGAGATGGCTCAGTGTTAAGGGCATTGCCTGCTCTCCCAGAGGTCCCGAGTTCAATCCCCAGCAACCCCAACCATCTATAATGTGATCTGATGCCCTCCACTGGCATGAGTCTAGAGTACTCACAGACATAAATATAAGTAAATGTTAAAACACACACACACACACACACACACACACACACACACACACACACACCTCAAAAAAACAAGAGCAGGGCAGGATCAGTCCAGGCTGTGATAAACCAGAAATCAATACGCTCTCTATCTTGATTGTACTTCTGTTTGTTACATATGCAAATTAGATGCCATGTCCCCAAATCATTCATTAGAAAGACCCTAACCCACAGTTCTGAAACTCAAGAGTAGTATCAGATAGAATAATTGTGTTTAGTTTAAGCATTTCCCGTGGGGCTTCTGCCACATAGCACCAAATAGAAGAATCCTGTTTCAGTTGGTAGCTTTCTGCAAACTTGATCATTGCTTCCTCTAGCTCAGGTCACCTATATTGGGGTTAGGCTCCGGGCTCAACGTGGAGCATCTGGGCGCTGAGAAAAATACAGGATCTAGGATTACATATGCTGACACGTGGCTGCAATCTTAGCAGTTGAAGGTAAAGACAGGGACATTTGGAGGGCAAGGCCATACTGGCCAACATTGGCTCTATGAGCCCTTATCCACACAGCAAACATCAACAAAAAAGCAGAGGAAATTCAGTACGTCTGAGGAAAATCAAGGTGGTTTGGCAACTTAGGCTCTCCATGGGTATTAAGCTGTTCTTTTCCTAAGCACTTCTTCTGCCCTGGGTGGGCACCTTCCTGCAAAGGCCCATTTTCATGAGGAACAGTAGTCCTCAAGGTGTGTTCAGAATCAGCCACGGCACTGGCTTTTTTACCAGAGTGGCTGACGGTAGGAGGCAGCTGTGTTGTTTGAACTCTTCCGGTAATTCTCCTATGTGGCCGTTTTGAAATAGAAGTGCCAAGTCAGGGGCTGTAACATCAGCATGTTCAAAATTACCCAGAGGATCTTTTAAACCCAGATTGTTGGGCTCCAGTCCCGGAGTTTCTGATTCAATGGTTGGGGACAGCTGGACAATCTGCATTTCTAATGAGTTCTCAGGTAATGTTAGCATGGTGATGATCTGGGGACATCACTTTGAAAAACAGTGTTTCAAATTAAAGGAGCGACTGGAACGGGAGACTGGTGTTTCTAACGTCCTCATTAGATTCATCTACACTGCAAGTCTGAGCATGTATAGGCATGTCTGGGTAGAGAAGTCACTACAGAAGTATTCTTGTGTGTTCCCAACCTTTTTGAAATAACACACAATCCACACAGAGTGCCCTTGTAATGTCTGGGACAAACAGCTTCTTGACTTTTCTCTCAGTCTCCTTCCTTTCATCCAACCCTATCTCCCATGTGTTAAATAGGTCAGAGGTCAACCTTAGGTGACTCCCTCAGTCACGTGTGACTTGCTAGCTACCCTCCTAAGACAGTTATTTTTCTTTTGTTTTTGTCTATTAAAATATGTTTACAGTGTAGAGTAACTCTGTACTGTCTGGGTGCCCAGGAGTGTCTAAAACAAATTATTAAACATATTTAAGCTATTCATATTTTTTCTTTGGTGGTTTCTTCAAAACATATAAATCTACAGAACGGCAGAACCAGATGTAAAACTCTGGGGCTCACATAGGTCATTGTAGTTGTGGAGACCTGAAGTGATTTATTTTCAAGCTGTACCAGGTCCCTTAGTGACTGACGAGTCTAGGTTTTGCTCCCCAAGCAACATCCCTGTACACACACATTTCCAAAGCCCACCAGTGACACACTTTCTCCATCAAGGCTACACTTTCTGATCCTTCTCAAATAGTGCCACACCCTGCTCACCAAGCATTCAAATAACTGAGCCTATGGGAATCATTTTTATTCAAACCACCACAGCTAAATGTGCCGGCCACTGAAACTTGGATTCTTTAAAAAAACATTTTTATGCTGGTTGAAAAGTTGGTCATAAAAGGCGGAACAAGAGTGACTGAGAGATGAGTAGATGGAGCAGGAAATGCTACCGGTTCCTCCTCCCTCCTGTCTACCATTGTTTGTTGCCTTGGGGATTATTTATTTTTGAACATCAGTGACAGCATCAGTATCAGTAAATGGCAGAGGTTCTTGACTGAGGATGGGGGCAGTGGTCGGTATCCCCCAAATCAATAGTTAACATAGTGAGTTATATAAACATAATAAGCAAGGGCCGTGTGGCTTTCCACAGTGATGTGATAGTGACGTTGTTAGTGACATGCTACAGGGGACAAGAGGTATTGGGTGGGGGGATGGGACACGTTGGGATCGTGTGCAGATAGTTACATAGTGTCCAGAGAAGACTTCACTGAGAAGACTTGAAGCAGGTAGGAATTGGCCATGACTGAGTCAAATTGAAATGTTTCCAGGTGGGGCTCTGTGAAGAGCATTTCTGGGGTTCTCTAGGAAAGGATAAAAGGTCTCGGTAGCTAGAGTGGTCATGAGAGAAAAATAGAAAGAAATGAGGGTGGGAAAGGGGACAAAGCTGGGATCTTGTAAAGCTTTGTCAGCTGGAAGAAATCAGTTTAACCTCTTGGGCATAGTTTTCACCATTAAGAACACAAATCATACTGGCTGGTTTTGTGTCCACTTGAAGCAAGCTGGAGTTATCACAGAAAAAGTAGCCTAACTTGAGGAAATGCATCTCTGAGATCCAGCTGTAAGGCATTTTCTCAATTAGTGATCAATCGTGGGAGTGCCCAGCCCAATGTGGGTGGTGCCATCCCTGGGCTGGTTGTCCTGGGTTCTGTAAGAAAGCAGGCGAGCAAGCCAGGGGAAGCAAGCCAGTAAGTAACATTTCTTCATGGCCGCTGTGTCAGCTTCTGCCAAGTTCTCACCCTGTGTGAGTTCCAGTCCTGACTTCCTTTGGTCATGAACAGCAGTGTGAACAGTGTAAGCTGAATAAGCCCTTTTCTCCCCAACTTGCTTCTTGGTCATAATGTTTTGTGCAGGAATAGAAACACTGACCGAGACACAAACACTATTTCCTATATCAAGTTTTTGTAATTCTACTCTTACAAGTCAACAGTCCACAGAAGTATTATAATGAATCTTTGAATAATTTAAAGCAGGGCTGTTGTGCTGGTCAATATATATATATTTTTTCTTTAACCTGACATAAGCTAGGGTCATCTGGGGAGTGGGAATCTCAATTACAAAATGTCCCATTGGCCTATAGGCAAGTGTGGAGAGCATTTTCCTGTTTAATGATTGATCAGAGAGGGGCCAGCCCACTTTGGAAAAGAACACACCTGGGCAGGCACCACGGGTTGAAGTAGCTTAGCAGGCCTGGAAACAGAGTTCCTCCAGAGACTGTATCAGTTCCTGCCTCCAGTTCTCTGCCCTGATTTGCATCCGTGTTGGATGGTGATGTGGAAGTGTAGGTCAAATAAACTCCCTGAGTTGACTTGGTCAGAATACTTTTAACAATATCAGTAGAAAGCCACACACACACACATATACACACACACACTCACACACACACACTCATACACACACACACACACACACACACACACACACACACACCCCTTTCGGATTAATTAGGCATACATGGAAGCCTAACTTTATGATGAGAAGGTAGTGATTAAGCACTGGTAATTTCCATAGATGATAAGGTATAGAGCTGGATGTATGTGTGCCTGCAAGGTGAGCTCTTGGGAGACAGTAAACGTCTGATGCCTGCTCAACAGTGATTTGTTAGGCCAGTCAGGAATAAAATAGAAAGGTTTCATCTTAAGAAACCAAAACCAAACAACAACAAACCCCTAAGTAAGCAAACCACGAAGGGTGAAGCTGTCATCCACGTGCTAAACCTTTTAACCCAGTCAGTCAATTGTTTATGGCTATCTGACATGTGCTAAGCAATAGGTTCTTTTTAAAGCTGGTTCTTTGAGAATTTCATATGTGGTTTCTTTTTTTTCCCCCCAAATTTTTAACTGGAAATTCTCTGCATTTACATTTCAGATGTTATCTCTTTCCCACAATCCCCCCTCCCCCTCCCTGTGGTTTCATTATATTCCCTTGTTTACCCAACTCTTCCCAGATTCACCCCACCTTCGGTTCCATCGTACTGGCGTCTTTTTCTCCCATCAAGGCCAATTTGTGCTCCATATATATGTGGAACACAGTTGATACCTCAGGGGTACATTTTTAGAAAAAACTGACCCATACTCCCTGCAGCTAGGTGTTGTGAGAATTTCCAAGGTTACGTGGAGCTTTGCGCCTGGATGCCCTTTCCCTGCTGGGTTTGTTTAGGTTTATACAGGTCTTGTGATGTTGTCACAGCCACTGTGAGTTCCTATGTGCAGCTGTCCTGTTGTGTCCAGAAGACAGCCTTTCCTTGTAGTCACCACAGCCTCTGGTTCTTACGGCCTCTTCACCCTCACCCTCCTTGCAATGGTCTCGGAGCCTTTAGAGGAAGGAGTGTGGGGTCCCATATAGGGCTGAGCATTCTGCAAGTCTTATTCTATGAACCTCAGCCTCTTGGCATCGATCACCATCTCCTGAAAACAGCATTTTCTTTGATCAAGGTTGAAAGATACTTTAATCTATGGGCACAATGATATGTCATTAGAAGTGAGTCTTATATGGTGCCCATTTAGAAAGAAGAACAGTAAATTTATTTGAAAAATTCTTTAGTGTGTGTGTGTGGGGGCATATATGTACCACGCTTTACCTGTATCTGTCAGAAGACTAATGCAGGAGATGGTTCTCTCCTTCTACCATAGGACCTAGGGTCATCGGGCTGCATGGTAGGCTGGGCCATTTCACTGGCTCATAGCTAGCTTTCCTAAAGGTTTTATTAATATATTTGCTTATATACTTCAATGACAAATTTCACCACGACCGAATAGAAGATTCCAGGTTTTGTAGCAATTTCCTTTTGCACATGCTGACTTCATCAAATGTGAAGAGGATTCAGGAAATGCCATGGAAAGTAGACGCAGCTATTCCTGACACAAACTACAACAAACACATCACCTGTCACAAGAAAGTATGTATACACAACCCTCTCAAAAGGAAACTCAGAGTTTCAGCAAGGCGAGATTCTTGCTACACATAAAGGTGGACCATCTTAGAGCTATGGAAATGAGCTCAAAAGACAGGAATCACTAGGAAACACAGAAAGATGAAAAATCAAGTGTAGCCAAGAGGCCAAAACCCGGAGAGGATGTTCAGGGGTCATTGGAGCCTGTTACAGGAAGCAGCTTGGACTGAGCGTCATGAATGAGAACCCAGCTCAGCAGCTGCCCTGGCTGTGGGGAGAGAGGTAACCTGCCCACTTTCTCTAAGCGAGCTTACAGAAAATCTGCTTCTTTATTCAGGGCATGGAAAGAGGAGTGGAGAGCCAGGAGAAATTTGATTCCCTCTCGAGTTTAGGCACAAAACATTTCCACATATATCCACATACGAGAAATTGTAGAATAAATAACCAGACATTGTTGGAGAAAAAAAAAAGTACCATTTTGTCAATGCTGTTTGAGACGGGATCTCACTGTAGCTCTGCGTGGCTGGTCGAGAATGTGTAGAGCAGGCTAGGATCAAAGTTACAACATGCCTAGTTTTAAATTTTTCTATGGGGAATATATTTCTCAATAACTTGTGTTATACTTTATACATATAACATTATTCTTTGTCACTTAAAAAAAATAAAGATAACCCAAGAGGAAGAAATCAGCTAAAATAATGATTTTATGTTAGTTAATTCCTTCAAAATTGGAACAATTTGACTTCACCAAAAATATTTAAAATGACAAAAAGAATAGTTTTCAAGTGAGACAAAAAGATATGAGAAAGAATAGGATTAAAAATGAAGTTCTGGGAGGTAAGAGGGGAGACGGGGCGGGAGGGGGGGATGTAACCAACTAGATCCCCCTCCCCCTCCCTTGTTTTAGATGGTGGATTCACCACTGAGGATTTAACTTAGAATGGTTTACAAATTAGATGTTTGCACCCAGCCATTGTGTTACCTGTTGATTCTAAACTAAGATTGTGTGGTGTTCCCCTTCACACAGCAACTCAGCTGAGTTCCAGAGAAAGGTACGGAGGTGGGGGCACCCCAGCCAGCCATGGAATTTGGGTGTGTGGGGCTTACATGGCAGCGACCCACCTTGGGAACTTAGTCGGGTGGAGATTTCGCAGCTCCGGTTTAGAGAGTCTGCGGAAATGAGAACAAACCAGGCCGGCTGTCCTGTCCACCAGCGCTAGCAGGGTGGCATTTTTATTATTTAACGCAACATTGAATTCCTGTCAGAGCAATGATTTTTCAGCAACTTAATTCACATATCAGAACATGATTCTAGGGTACTATATATGAAAGGATAAAAGTCTAAATCAATATGATCATGAAATTACTGCCTCATGCAGGCTGTCCTGCTGAAATTCATATATATATATATATATATATATATATATATATTTCTTTTTTCTTTCTTTTCTTCTTTTTTTCTTTTTTTGCACCCCAGGGAAGATGAAGCAGATGTTGGTGCCAATTGTCTGGCTGGAGGAAAATTGAAACTGTGACCTTTTGAGCACTGTCCCCAGATCTGTTTACTTCACGGGTCTGAGGCAGTTTGAGGAGAGAAATCACAACAGTGAATTTCTACTTTAAGAAGTAATATGTGCTAACGCTCAAAGTTTTTAAGCTTTAATGTGGTGGTGTGCACATAATTGACATTTAGGAAAATTACTAATCTCAATACCACTTGATGTAAAAATGCACCATTTTAAAAACAATCAAGTAAGTCCTACTGGTGTTAAATTTACAATAAATTTTCTAAAAAAGAAAAATGAAGTTCTGTCAACGAAAAATAAATTTATGGAAGTTAATATTCATTGAACGAGCTAATGCTAAGACCATGCAGGCAAACAATTTTTAAAAATGTAATGTAGTTGAAGAAACTATTGAATGTACGTACAAGAAGAGGTAGGTAGGGACGGGCTGAGCAGATACAGGCATGGAGGGCAGGAGGTGTCTGTGCTGGTGGTGCTGGAGAGGTGGCTTAGTAGTTGAGTACTCGCTGCTGTTTTAGAGATCTGGGTTCAATTCCCAGCACCCACAATGCTCACCATTCTCAGTATCTCCAGTTCCAGGGACCAAATACGCTCTTCTGGCCTCCTCAGGAACCAGACACACTTGCCACACATGGTACAGAGATACACATGCAGGCCAAACATGTCCAGAGATTCATTAAACTAATAATAATTAAACACATTAGTGACTTTCAGCTGATACTTTATAATTGTTTTTGTAATGCAAGATATGTACATAACACCTTATGTAAAATTAGACATTATGTTTTTAACATTTTTAAAAGTTATTTTTTAAGAACTTTTTGTTGGTTCTTTTGGGAATTTCTCATCATGCATCTCAATCCCACTCATCTCCCCTCTACTCATATCAACCCTCCACCCTGGCAACCTGCCCTCCAACAGAAAAGAATGGCACTGTGGAAGCTGTAGCGTGCCACAGTGTGTCTGCAGTACACACCCTTTGGAACACACTTCTTTGAACACAGTTTGTTTCAATGACTAGGTGGCCTGGTACTCAGCCTCTGACTCCTGCAACTGTATCATTACCGGGACCTCACTGGGCCCCCTCTTGGATACTCTGTTGCTGCCCTGTGTCATGGAGGTCTGTGGTTTTGAATCTGTAGGACCAGCCCTCTGTGCACTCCAGCAGTTCGTGGATGGTTTTAGATTTTGGGACAGGCCAATTCAAAGCCCTGGGTCTGAACCTGAGAGGTCTCTGAGCTGGTCAGCCCTCTGTCTCTCTCACTCTCATGCCCTCAGGCAGGCTTACCCACAACCTACAACCAGGGCCAGCTCTACCCTGCTGCCTGGGTGAGGTGCAGGGCCTGTTGTCCCGAGTACGGCAGCTGGTGAGGGACATGACTAGTTTTCCCATTTTCATGACCCCAGGGCCAGCTCTCCTGTCTGCCATTGATGGCAAGGGATGAGGGAGGGGGGAAGGGCATCTCTCCCTCGCCTGTGCCATCTCCCAGTAGACAGTAGGCAGAGCCAGCTTTCTCTTACTCATGTCTGCAGAGCAGACTCACCTGCAACCTCCATATCCAGGGCCAGTGAGGTGCAGGGCTCTCTCCTAAGAGCTGCAGCAGGTGAGGGCCATCTCTCCCACCTGCTGTAAGGTGGCAAGGGGTGAGGATGGGGGAGGGCATCTCTCCCTTGCCCATGTTGCCACCTGGTAGACCAAAGGCAGGGCCAGCTCTCCCCTGCTCACAACCTGGCTCACCCACAACCCTCCTGCCCTATCTACTGTGCTGCCCAGGTGACCCCACTCTCTGGAGAGCTGCAGCAGGTGAAGCACAGGCCCAGATCTCCCACTGTGATGACCTCGGGACCAGCTGTCCTGCCTGCTGTAGGTGGCAAGGGTGTGTGTGTGTGTGTGTGTGTGTGTGTGTGTGTGTGTGTACATCTCTCCTTTGCCCTGCATGTCAGAGCATAGTAGACAACTTTTAAGGGCAGCTATTCCAGGCTCATGCCCTCAGGGTCAGATTGCCCATGACTCTGCTACCAGGGTCAGCTCTGTTCTGCTGCCCAGGTGAGGTGTAGGCCTGCTCTCTTAAGGGCTGGAGGTGGTGAGGGGAAGGGCCATCTCTCCTGCTTTCATGACCTCAGGGCCTGGCCTCCCTCTTGGCACCAGTGGTATCTCTCCATTGTCCATGCCAAGGCACAGATGAGTGTAGGAACAGCTCTCCTATGCTTACAATCCTTGGGGCCAGCTCACCCTCAACTCCCAGTGGGTGGGACCGTTCCCCTGAGTTGAGTATTGCTGCCTAAGGGTAGAGGTCAGCTCTTCTGTACCCATGCCACTAGGGCCAGCTCTGTCATGATGCCCATGTGAGAGGTGGGGTCAGTTCTGCACAGCCCACAGACATTACTATGTCTCTGGGCAGTAGCTCAGACCAGGAACATTGCCCTGGACTTTGGACTCAGAAGTGGCCCCTGTTGGCTGCAAAGGCCAGGACTCTACCATGGACCCAGATGGGATCACTGGCTTCTCACACCGAGCTGTTCCTCACTATCCTCAGGTCTCCAGATCTGCCTCTCTTCATTGTGCCCACATCCTCTGTTTCTCTTTCTCTTCCATGTCTACACCACTTACTGGTGTGTGAGGTCTCTCAATGCCTGGGGTCCTCTCTGGAGTGGTCTCAGGAGTGCTATGCCTGTCCTAGTGCATTATGGTGCCAGGCAGGGTTCATCTTGGGTATGATTTGCTCCTGTAGACCTGTGCGGTGCTGGGCTGGTGGTCATATCAGGCTAGCTTCCTGACTGTCCCCAGGCACCTGACTGGTGGTTATCTCACACTCCCATTATTTTCAGGGAATGTTAGGCTACTAATCATTCAAATGTTCAAAGGTCAGAACATTGAGGGTAGACAGCCTCTCTCCTCTCTGCCACCAGCTGAGTATGTGACACAGCAGCCACACTTACAATGCCTCTAGGGGCTGGGCTCTTTTTATTGTTATGAGCAAAGTCCAGGAAGGATATCGATTAGGCATTATTTAAATTATTAGTTAGAAATTAATTAGAAACAACAAAAACCATAATGTAGAAAAAATTTTTTTTACAGTATATATGAAATTTAGCATCCAGGATATGCAAATGAATGTATTCCCAAAAGTAATCATGGCCATGAAGAAATAAGTTTTCTGGATATTTATTGTAATTGAGTTCATGTTAATTGAAAAACAAACACTGAGGGTAGTAAGATGGTTCAGTGGGTAAAGGCACTTGCCACCAAGCTGATGTCCTAAGTTCGATCCCCAAGACCCACATGTGGGAAGGAGAGAACTGACTCTTGCAAGTTGTCTTCTGACAGCTGCATGCACATGTCACACACACACATATACACACACATACACACATACATACACATACACACATACACACATACATACACATATACACACATATACACACATACATACACACACACACACATACACACACACAGAGAGGGAGAGAGAAAGAGAATATTTTGAAGTAGTTACCGAGATCTAGAGAGTATTAGACAAGAGTTACTAAGATTTCAGTAATGGATCTTTCTCTCTGACTAGGTTTTAACACAATCATTAGAGGTAGACTTTAAGCCCGACATGTAAACATTTTAATTTTGAGAGTGGAATTTATTAAGTGGGAGGACGTGTCTTTAAAAATGAGTTAGGTCACCACTGTTCACATTACAAACTGCATACGTTCCCCTGTGTGAGTCAAAGCCATTTTAACGTGGGATGCTCTCAGGAGTGTGGCACATTGCAAAGGGCCTTCAGCTAATCTATTCGACTGCTGGGTTTCATAAAAACATGGAGCAAATCCATTAAATATTAAATTTGAGCCTCTTACTATTTCTTGGTGATTAAGCATTGCATTGGTCAAATACACGTATGAAAAACTGCAGTCATAAATATCAGGGCGAGTGTGCAATCACAGTCAGTAGCACACATTTCAAAGGTCATTCATAGCTTGCCTAGGAAATAAGAAAGACAGATTATTCTGTTAGGCTTCCCTCAGCTGAACCCATTTAAAATTGTCATTTAAGTTCAGCATGGAAAGGAAACAATTCAGAAGAGAGAGAGAGAGAGAGAGAGAGAGAGAGAGAGAGAGAGAGAGAGGGAGGGAGGGAGGAAGGGAGGGAGGGAGGGAGGGAGGGAGACAGACAGACAGACAGACAGAGACAGATGCAGGGAGAGACAGAAGAGATGTGTGACATTTATGAGAGGCAAGTTGTTCTACACCATGTGTACTGATTGGTTAAACTTCCCCTTCAAGGGCTCTTCCCTTTCTCCTGTAGTCACACCTCGGTGCCCTCCCCACTGACTGTGTTAGCACCACTGGATTCTAGGCTTGAAACTGCAGAGCTTGGTTTAGAGGTAGATTGACAGGTGCAACATCTTAGCTTAGTGCGTTTGAGGCTCTAGGTTCAGCTCAGGTGTGAGGGAAGCCAGCATCTTCTGACACTCCAACGAGAAGTCTTAAAGCAATGATTCAAGACATCTATAACACTGAGTTTATAACTGATGTTTCCCTCTAACCATTAAACTTTACTTAACCCTGCCTGGGCATGGTGGTGCTAACCCTTCATCTCAGCACTTGGGAAGTAGAGGCAGATGAAACTATGAGTTCATAGCCAGACAAAGCTATTAGTAATACCTTGTCACTAGTAATCCCTTACACTCCTCCAGACCTTTACTTATACTTAACTTTAAGCTCATAACAGTACGATGTTACTAAAGAAGCGTATAAATATTTACATTTTAGAATCAAAGGCTTCTGAGATAAGTAAGGCAGGGGTCAACTTGCAGGAATCTGTTCTCTCTACCATGTTGGCCCCTAGAATTGAATTCAGGTCATGAGGTTTGGCAGCCAGCACTGCTGAGCTACTTCAATTGGCCAGAACCTTAATGTTTTGAGACCCTTTATGCCAGTAATTTTACTCTAAAAAACCGACTTTAATGAAAATGTGAAAGACAGAAAGGACAGATTAGTAAGTTCATTTCATTCATAAATATGAAGATGCATGTTATACTCAATTTAAATCACTGCTTGTTTTTATACATGGTGATATTGGAGGAAAATATAATTATGCATTGAATTACTTATTTTTTTTTAATTTCACCCCCCCCCTTTGGCTCTCTTCTTTTTGAGACAAGGTCTCATGTGGACTAAGGTGGTGAGGCTGGCCTTGAACTCCTGATCCTCTTAGTTCTATCTACCAAGTGCTGGGGTCACAGGAGTGCATCATACACATTACCTGGATGGTTTTCTTAGTTTAAGGGCAGTAATACATGTTTGTTGAGAAAAATTAGAGAATAGTCATGAGAGTAGAAAGTTGTGTTGGTGTGAGTGAAGCAAGACCAGCAACAAGGCTGACCATGGTGACAGCACCTTTGAGCACTGGGAGATGGGGAATAGGCAGGCAAGACTCTGTGAGTTCTAGGTCAGCCAGGGCTAAAACCCAATATTACAGGAATGGCTGAGTATTTTGCATACACCAAAAAATATTTTTTGAGGAACAAATCAACAAATGAGAATAATTAGGTTTGGAGAACCCATTTATAATTTATTTATTTATTTATTTATTTATTTATTTATTTATTGGCTGGGAATTGAAGGTAGAGCTTTGCACATGTTAGGCAAGTGCTCGGCTTTTTGTGGGAAAGGCCATTTGGAGACTGCCCCACCTAGGAATCTGTCTTATATGCAGGTACCAAACCCCGATACTATTGCTGATGCCAAGAAACGCTTGCTGAGAGGAGTCTGGTATGTCTGTTGGCTGAGAGATTCTACCAGCACCTTACCAATACAGATGCAGATACTCACAGCCAACTGTTGGACTGAGCCTGGGGACCCCAACAGAAGAGCTATAGGAAGAACAGAAGGAGCTGAAGTTGATTGCAACCCCATATGAAGAACAATATCAACTAAATAACTCCCCACAGCTCTCAGAGACTAAACCACCAGCCATAGAATATACATGGAGGAGTCCGTGCTCCAGATACACATATAGCAGAGGATTGTCTTAGCTGACATCAATGGGAGCAGAGTTCCTTGGTCCTGTGGAAGCTTGATGCCCCAGTATAGGGGAATTAGCAGTGAGGCAGGAGTGGGTGAGTGGGGGGAGGAGCACCCTCACAGAGGCAAATGGGAGGTGGGAGAGGAGGGATGGGATGGGGAGGTGTTGTGTAGAGGGGTAACTGGGGAAGGGGATATAATTTGAAATGTAAACAAATAAAATGATTATTAATAAAATGCTTTCATTAGCATATATTCACTATACTTAATAACATTCATTTATGAAAAATTGATGCATATACATAATGTATCTCAGTCATTCCTCATGACCTTCTCCTGTCCCCTCCCACTACCATCAACCTTGGTCATTTTTGCAACTAGTCCCTCTTCTCCTCCTGCGTCTTTTTTCCTGGTGACCCAATGAGTCAGGAGATGATGAGGCTCCAAGAGCCTCTCGTTGCTCCAACATAACATTGACTGGCCCAGTCTTGCTCAGACTGTGTGCAGATGGCCAGAGCTGCTGTGAGTTGTAGCACAGTGGCACATCCTTCCAGTGGGTCAGTGTTCCACATGGCCTCCTCCATTCCTCTAACTCTTGCCTTCTCTCTGCCCCTTATTCCTTGATGCTCCCTGAGCTGCAGAGACATGACAAGAATGTTCCACTCACAACTCAGCACACAATGACCACTTATTCTCATCACTTCAACCAGTACTGAATCTTTGTTGTTGCCATGACCACTACCAGAAGAAGCTTCCCTAACCAGCACCCACTGATGGCACAACCTTGGTTTGATATCTTTGAGATAGTGTCTTGTTTTGTAGTTGCGGCCCGTGTTAAACTAGCTGATCTCACCATGGTAGCAATGGTGTTCAGTCAGTTTCTGGGATGCTGGGACTGTAAACACGCATCACCATGATCTTCAGGAGTTGTCTTAGGGTTACTATTGTTATCATAAAATATAATGACCAAAAGCAAGTGGGGGTGGAAAGGGGTTATTTGGCATACACTTCCATATTGCTGTCCATCATCAAAGGAAGTCATGATGGGAACTCAAACAGGGCTGGAACCTGGAGGCAAGAGCTGATGCAGAGTCCATGGAAGGGCACAGCTTACTGTATTGCTTCTCATGACTTTCTTTCAGTCTGCTTTTTCATTTTATTTTTTATTGGATATTTTTATTTACATTTCAAATGTTATCCCTTTCCCAAGTTTCCTCTCCATAAACCCCTACCCACACCCCTCCCTCTGCTTCTATGAGGGTGTTCAACCATCCACCCATCTACCTCTTCCTGCCTCCCTTCCTGACATTCCCCTACACTGGGACATTGAGCCTTAAAAGGACCAAGGGCTTCTCCTTCCATTGATGCCCAACAAGGTCATCCTCTGCTACATTTGCAGCTAGAGCCATGAGTCTGTCCATGTATACTCTTTGGATGGTGGTTTAGTCCCTGGGAGCTCTGGTTGGTTCAGTCTGCTTTCTTATAGAACCCAGGACCACCAGCCCAGAGACAGAACCAACCACAATGGGTTGGTCCCTCTTCCATCAATAACTAATTAAGAAAATGCCTTATAGCTGGATTTTGTGGCAGCTTTTTCTCAATTAAGGTTTTCTCCTTTCAGATAACTTTAGTTTGAGTCAAGTTGAGTGAGACTGGCCAGATCAGGAGTCGTGACTTTAATAAGCTTTAGATGAGCTAGATTTGTGATGTTTCAGCACAAATGAACACTTGGCATTTCTTCCAACAGTTAATGTCCTTTCGAGCTACTTCCATGAAGACACTGATGATATATAAGCCTCTCCACGAAATATAAGAGTCTCTCATGAGTGAGGAAATGAATTTTTCGTATCACCCAGAACTTTATATATAACAATTTTGTTCTAGAGGGAAGTTAAATTGGATGGTGTTAGGACAAGTATCATTTTGTTTTGTCTCTACATTTTAAAGAACTTCCATACAATGCCTGACTGCCTATAAAGCATCTCAAGACATTCATCACTTACTGTGCTGAGGATATTAAATGTGGCATGACCAATGGTCAGAAACTTAATGTCACTGCTGGCTCCCAGTGGTCAGATGGGAATCCAGGAATCAGCAGTAGCAGCAGGAAGGCAATGGACACTGGAGGTAATCAGACATTGGTGAGATCTACAAGGGAGAGAACTCACTCCTGGGAACACACTTAAACAAGGCCCGGAGTTCTCATCACTCCTACATTGTCTCTAAGGAAAAATTTATTGGCGCTAAATAAGGACAGACAGGAGTCAGCAGGGTGTTGATCAAAATGAATTTCTTTTAGGATAAGGCCAGACGTGAGGCCAGGGAGAAGAACAACACGACTATTTCCTTAGTAGAAGATTCTAGATGGAATGTAATATTAACAGAAAGAGCTGGATAGTTAATGGCTAAACTTGCAGGGCCTCAGAGTTGTCTGTGGAACCCTTAAGGGAGAAGTCTAGGATGGGACTTTTGATGCTGAGTGGTCAGTGTGAGCAACTTCAATATGCTAGACAATGCTAGAGCCAGTGATGAAGGGCTCAGCCAATACGTGTAGATCGTCCCCTTCAAGGGGGTGGAGCACAGTTCTCTTCTCCCTCTCCCTCCTCCAACCCTTCCTACCTTTTCTGTTCCCCTCCTCCTGCTCTTTCTTTTTCTCTTCATTATTTTCTTCTTTCGGAGGCCGGGTCTCCTGACGTCCAGGTTGGCCTTGAGCTTGGTATTAACAGAGTCCAGCTTTGAGTTCATGGCCTACATACCAAGTGTTGGTACCATAGGCATGTGTCAGAATCTCTCTCTTTTTCTTTCTGTCTCTCTCTTTCCCTCCCTCTTTTCCTCCCCCCTTCCTCTCCCCTTCTCTCTCTTTTTCTCCCTCTCCACCTCCCCCTCTCCCTCTACCCTCCTTCCTACCCCCATCTCTCTCAATGGAGGGTTGAGTTAGTTAACAGTTCTGATGTTTCTGTATGACCCGGGGAATGATCTACGAGAGAATAAGTGAGTCTGTGACGTATATAGTGAGTCAAGGGAAAAGGAAAAATAGCAAATGTTAAATAGACACAGGCACAGAAAAACATCAGCAAACTGGGTGCTCCAGAAATTCAGCAGAGATAACGGGGGAAGCCCATTGAGGGAGGTGGCTGGAGTTCCTGGCAGAGAAAGTCACGGGCACAGCAGAGTTGTTCCCTTAAGTGAGGCTCTCAAGTCAAAGAACAAATAATTACAGATGCAGACAATGTCATGAACTTGGGCATCCAGCACACCCAGCAGAAACTAAATGGGGAAGTTGAGGCAGTCAGCTGGAGATCCTCTCTACCCTCTCCGTGGATGAACTCCGCATGACTGAATTTCCAGCTTCTCTTTCCTTTTGCAGGCGCTTTGAACTGCATGATAGACTGTAGTCATCATAGTTAGAAAGACCTTACGTTTTAGCTGATCTGAAGGGAATGTTTTAACTTCTGGATTGTTTTGTTATTCTTTTTCTTCTCTGTCATAGAGCTAGGGAGGGATTCCAGCTTATCTCCAGACAAGGGGCCTTGGAAGACACGTTGAGACAAACACACCTGGGTCTGAAATGGTGATGGTGGTGGGGTAACCATGCTCCAGAGCCTGCCTCTCAGGGAGCTCGAACATTACATAGAGTTTGTTGTATAGTATATGTTAAGTCACATAGTGAAGACATCAGGTCAGGAAAGGCAGAGCTGTGGGGGTAGCACCTGTTTGCTCATAGACAGAAACCAATCAGGAAGCCTTCTCACTCCTCGAGTGTGTCTCTGTTAGATAACTGGAAGGAGCCAGAACAGAAAGCAAAAAGCTGAATAACTTAACTGTGGAGAAACTTGACAAATATCCTTTAGCCAGGTGACCAAGACCAATGACATCTAAGAAGTGTTAAGCCTACAACAGCTACATCCTTTATACAGAGGTGAGAACAGACTTTGTCTCTGTGTTCTTTCCCCAAACACACAGTCAGAGTCCAATCATGAGAACAGTATCAGACAAATCCCAGCTACAGGACAACTCATACAGCATCAGACTGGCAGTCTTCAAGATGGCCAAGGCAATCCATAGCAAGGGAGTTGGAAACTTCCAGGAGGAACAGCAGGCCCTGTAACCAGCACAGTGTTATGGAAAAACAGGCATTCTCAATCAAGTATAGACTTTAATCAATAATAATGTGTCAATATTGATTAATCAAAAATGCTCTCACACTGTGTAAGATATTAGCAATAGTGATTATTAGATGCACAGTGCCTTGAAGTTCTGTGCTATCTCTACAATTTTTTAGTTATTAAAATAAATTTTGTTAATATCCATATCCAAGCCAGGCAGCGGTAACGTGCACATTTATCCACAGCACATAAGAGGCAGAGGCAGGTGGAGCTGTGAGTTTAAGGCTAGCCTGATCTACAGAGGGAGTTCCAGGAGAGCCGGGGCTACTTAGAGAAATCCTGCCTTGAAAAAAAAAACAAAGAAACAAAAAATACATATTCAGTTCTCCAAAATGAGCATTAGTGTGGCATCTTACATGACAGTCATCTACTTGGAAGATTCACATCTAAGCCGAAGATTGAGCATAGGAATTATCAAGCGAGGATAGTGAAGTTGTCTTTTACATTGGCTTAGCACGATAGCTTTCCTCTCCTGTTGTTTGTGATGAAGTGAAGTGTCTCTTATTGCTTTGTGAGGAATCGCTGTTGCCTGAGCTGCCTGTGTTGGGTCTATGGACATGTTGACTGTATTAGTCTAGAACAGAAGATGTTTGTCTCATGGTCACACTGCGGTATAGTACTGTAATCTTCTATCGCTAAGCAGGGGCTTCTCAAAGGCACGGCACACACTAGTGACAATCTCTTTTAATAGTACTGTGTTCACTTTTTGCTGCATTCTCTTGAAATCTATGGGGGCCACAGTTAGTCTGTATGTTCATCCCAGTCTGCCCTCATACTTAGCATCTTCCGGCTCCAGCTTCAGGAGTGCTATGATTCCAACAACATAGCACCACGCCCAAGGAGAAAGAAGGTAGTTGGTAAGGTAGAGGACTGAGCTTGAGACCACCCTGGGTAACATACCAAGACACGTTGTGGTGGTTGAATATGCTTGGCTCAGGGAATGGCACTATCAGGAGGTGTGGCCTTGGGGGAACTGTGCCATTGTGGGGATGGGCTTGGAGAGCTTCCTCCTACCTGCCTGAGGATAGCAGTCTGCTCCTGGCTTCATTTGCGAGAAAGAGGTAGAATTCTGAGCTCCTCTGGAACCATGTCTGCTGGATGCTGCTGTGCTTCCTACCATGACAGTAATAGACTGAACCTTAGAACCTGTAAACCAGCCCCAATTAAATGTTGTCCTTTATATGAGTTGCCTTGGTCATGATGTCTCTTTACAGCAATGGAAACTCTAAGACATACACATTTTTTTAAAAAGAGACAGTTGATCCTCTTCATTCTGAGTCATTCTGCCTGGTTACCTGCTGGCCAGGAGCCTGGGAACTAGGTAGACTGTTCTCATTCTCCCCACTTCCTCTATTTCCCATTTACTCTCATCCTTGCCCTACAGCAGACAACCTGCATGGGGATGTCTTCCTTCTCTGCTTCCATTCCTTGAGACTCCACGTATCTTGGTGACAGACCCACCTTTCCTTCCTCCCATAGATGCTCTTAGCCCCCTTCCCACTTCTTGCCCATCCCCATCCCCATCCCTTCTGAAAAGTTTAAGATTTCTTTTTAAATTCTGTCTTGACTCGTTTTTCATCCAGTAGTGAGGTGTTAAGTTTCTGTGAGTTTGTATATTTTCTGTTGTTGATATTCAGCTTTAATTCGTTGTAGTCAGATAGGATGCAGGGTGTTATTTCAATTTACAAGTATTTGTTGAGACTGCTTTGTGTCCCAGTGTGTGTTCAGTTTTGGAGAAAACTACACGCTTTGCTGAGAATAAGGAATATTCTTTTGTGTTTAGGTAAAATGTTCAGCAAATATCTGTTGGGATCTTTATTTGAGGATATTATTTAGCTTCTGCATTTCTTTGTTTAGTTTTTGTCTGGTTGGCCAGTCTATTGCCAGTAGTGGGGTATTGATTTTCCCCATTATCCCTGTGTGAGAGTCAGTATGTGAGCTTAGCTGTAGTACTGTTTCTTTTATGAATGTGTGTGTCCTTGTACTTGGTGCATAGATGTTAAGAATTGCAATGTTCCCTTGGTAAATTTTTCCATTGATGAGTGGTATACAGTGTCCTTCCCTATCTCTTCTGATTAGTTCTGGTTTGAAGTCTATTTTGTCAGATATTAAAATGGCTACACTGTGTCATTCCTTGGGTCCCTTAGCTTGAAATGTCTTCTATCTTTTGACAGCTTTGACCACCATCCTGAGGTGATGCCTATCATAGTTGTTGATGTATTTCTTTTATGAATACAGCAGAAGGATGGATCCTGCTTTTGCACCAACACTGCTAGTGTGTGTCTTATTCCTGGAATCCTGAGACCCATTGATGTTGGGAGTTATCCATGAGCAGTATTTGCTGATTTCCATTATTTTGTTGTTACAGTGTAGGTTTTTCTGAGATTATTATTTTCTGTGTTTCCTTGGGTGTTGTTAGGTTTCTCAGATTAAATTTTTTCTTCTATTGTCTTATGTATGTCTGGATTTGTAGATAGATACTGTTTAATGTGGTTTTATCATAGAATGACTTTCTGTATCTATTGTAATAGAAAGTCGTGGAGTGTATTTGAGTTGGTCTTGTGCTTTAGCTATATTGTATTTCTCTGGTAGTAGAGTCATTAGACTTTAGTGAAGACATATTATCCTGACTGATACTGATCATGCTTTTTTCTTAAGTGATGAATATTCTTAAAAACAAGGCCAAACAAGAACTAATACAACAAAAGACCAAACAGAAGTCTATGCCATGGAGGAGTCCTGGGGCCCCGTTGCCTTCTATCAGCTGCTAAGTGTTCAGCTGGTGCAGGAAGAGGTTGGGGATGTCCTCCATGCTGTCAGGCAGATGAGCAGTAATGAGGTGCCATGACGTACCACAAGCCCCAGCTGCTGTGTGTCCTCTATCAGCCTGTACTGGTTGTTGTGGACTTACATGTGCTCAGTGGTTCCATCCAGAACTAGGTTGCTCAGCGGTCAAACCATTTCAGGATCCCTCTGGGTTCCTGGCCACCCTGGAACTTCATGTGAATGGTCTTGTCAATGTGCTTAGACAAGTCTAAGATGCTTTCGTTCTTCTCTTTCTCTTTGCCTACCTTCTTGCCATAGACTATTGGTTGTATTTTGACACTGGTAGCTAGATATCTGAGTTTGGGGGTGGTTTTGATTCTAGGTGCTGATACCTGCTCTTGTGTTGGGTAGGTGTTCCATTCCTTGGTTTTGGTTGTTGCTTCTGGTTCTTAGGACAGTGTCGTGCTGTGGGTTGCATGATAAAGGATGCTTCTGAAAGCCTGCCATGTGTGGCCTTTGGGAGTCCCTGGTAGAGAGTGTTTTTAGGTATTGGGAGCTGACATAAAGACTGGAGATGACCCAAAGGTGTGTGATGGAGACCACAGGAAGGAAGAAAGCTGTGTCTGTTATCAGGATCTGTTTAGTCCCCTGGGAATGTGGACAGAGAGGAAAAAGAGGCCACAGCAGGTGATCTGCCACAAAGATGGTGCTAAGACAGGAGAGGGGGTTGGAACTGGGGGGACAGGAGGGAGGAATATGATCTATCTGGTTCATTGGTTAGTGTGGCTGGAAGGTTTCCAGCAAGTGCCTGAAGGAGTTGGTCAGTGGAAACAGAGGGATGGGGTAATGGTGGAGGGATGTAGGAGAAGTTCTGCTTGTTCTGGCGATAGGACCAGTGAGGAAGAGAAGGCTGCAGCAGGTAGCCTGCTGGAGAGCTAGGAATAAGACCGAGGGTTGGAATTGGAGGACTGGAGAGAGAGTGAGGATCGTCTACTTAATTCTTTGGCCGACACAAACAGAGGGTTTTCAGGCAGTGCCTATGGGTTGTGTGTGAGCACCAATCCCCAAAGATCTGCATTTCCATCTTGTCCCAGAGCTGGGATTATAAACATATCTGGCTGTAAAAAAAGTAATTAAAAATTGAGAGTATAATTACATAATTTCTCCTTTCTCTCTCTCTCTCTTTTCTCTTTTTCTTTCAAAGCCTTCCAAGCACAACCCCACTCCCTCTCTTTAAAATTCAAGGCCTCTTTTTTACTTTAATTGTTTCTATACATGCACATTCTGTTCCTACATACATAAGTACAACCTGCTCGGTCTGCATAATGTTACTTGTATGTGTGTTTTCAGGGCTGGAGATTTGGCATCGGATAATCAGTTGGTGAGTTCTGCCCTGGGGAAATTGTTTCTCTGTGTGTCAGCATCCTTTAGTTGCCTGCAGTTCTTTGTGAAGGGTGGAGGCCTCCTAAACTTTTTCCTTCCCATGCTTACATGCATATTGGTGCTGTCCTTGTTCAGGCAGCCACGTCAGGGGGACTTCACATTCTTGGAATCAGAACTCAGGTCTAAATCCTTGAGCAGCTGGTACTTTACCCACTGAGCTAACTCTTTAACCCCGTATTTGTTTTAATGACATTCCCAGAGACCTGGTGTGTAGAATTAAACTATTAATATTAAATAAGAGATAATAACAGAAGTGTTAGTTTGTTTGGCTTGCATGAGAGGAATTATGCGTTACACAAGAGAGCAGAAGAGAATTTTGAATGGGCAAAGTAGCTCTCAGTGCTGCTGGGCATTGGACATGCTGATGGATTGAGCATTGAGGCAGGTGGAGGTGAGAGCCTGTTGAGTATGAACCACTGACAATAAACTATCTTGTATCTTAGTATATAAACTCAGGTATGTTTTTATTTATAAAAAGGGTACTGAAGAATTTCATGGCTGGGCTCTGGTGGTACATGTCTCTAATGCCAGCACTCAGGAGGTAGAGGCAGGTGAGTCTCTGAGTTTGAGGCTAGCCTGGTCTACAGAATGAGTACCAGGACAGCCAGGACCTTTCAGTGAAACCATGTCTTGGCAAAAAGCAAACCCCAACCCAACCCAAAGGAACAGCAACAAAAAAGAGATTGATACAGGAGTACTGTATTTACAGTGTTTCTAAACCTCTGCTCTCAGACACTCCTGTGTCCTCACTGCCTCTCAACGTTACGACATCTTCTTTTAATTATTATTGTTAAATGTATAATACATCATTTCCCACATATTATTATCATTGTCACCCATCACACACACACGCGCACACACACACACACACACACACACACACACACACACGGACACTATTGAGTCCATGTAGATCCTAAATGCTATGGAAGTGGACACTTGGAACAGGAATTGACTAGGATTAAAACCAGAGATTGGTAACTAGCCTCGCAGAGAATCTGTCAGTGACTAAGTAAACACTGAGAAAGAAGTCAGCTATCCAGTAATTGTGCGTGCTCATTGTCTTCAGCCCATACACAAGTCTTTTAGCACAGCTCAGCTCATTTAGATACTTCCCCAGTCCAAAGGGCTGTTCTTTTCTTCCAGTTAGTTACACTTACCTTACCATTTATTAATTTTTTCAACAGCTGTTCCTTCAGTCAAAAGAAAACAAATAGCCCTTGAATACCTTTATCCCCCCTTCCCCAAGTCCCAATCTAATCAATAAGCAAACATAACAAGTGAAAGGCCTATAGCTCATTTCCATGCCTTTACAATGATTGTATACATAAATGAATATCAATGGGGTGAGCAGAGTTGAGTTCATTGCACGGATTTAATACATGATGATTTATGGCCGGGCAGAGGCAGAAAACAAATGACTCAGCCCTGGGGAGTGGAGCAAGGAGAGGCTTTCAGGCACCGTAACAACACTGCAATCTATGGCATGGATAGGAAAGTCCTGTTTCAACCCTGATTGTACTCTGGAGAAGCGGTGCTCACCTGTTTCCCCCTAATTTCCCTCCCACTGATACCTGGATGTTTTATCATCAGCATCCGTTCCTTCTTTTCCTTCACTGTTTTAAACGTTGGGACTGATACTGTTCTCGTAGTCTTTGTGTTTCAGGTTAACTGAGGCATGTTGATAAATAATTGCATTCCAGATTTATGCCTCCGTCTGTCAGAGATTGGTGCAGATATTGCTGAGTCTCTGTGCCTTTGTATACCCTTCACCATGAGGTAGCGCTTACACTCACCACTGCCCACACTTTTCTGGTGTTTTTCCTTACCTTCTCCCTCCCTCCATTCCTTCCTGGGAATTCAACTTAGGGCGTTGTCTTAGTCAGGGTTTTATGTCTGTGAACAGACACCATGACCAAGGCAACTCTTGTAAGGACAACATTTAATTGGAACTGGCATACAGGTTTAGAGGTTCAGTCCATTATCATCAAGGCAGGCATGATGTAGGAAGAGCTGAGAGTTCTACGTCTCGTTTCGAAGGCGAACAGGAGAAGACTGGCTTCTTGGCAGCTAGGGTGAGGGTCTTAAAGTCCAAACCCACAGTGATATACCCACTCCAACAAGGCCACACCTATTCCAACAAGGTCACACCTACTCCAACAAGGCCACATCTACTCCAACAAGGACACACCTGCTCCAACAAGGCCACACTTCCTATGTCCAAACCATTACAGGCATGCATACAAGGAACACTGTTCTACAGACCTGATTCCCCCACCCATACTATTCTATCTTAATTCTATTTTAATTTTTACCTGATATTAAAGATCTGTTTAGCCTGGTAGGTAAATATTATAAAGTGATAATATAAAATATTATATTTACAATATAATATAAAACCTCTGCATTTTCCCCCTTCATTTTTGTTGCTTTTTCAGTGCTTGGGAAAAACAAGCATAGTAAAACCCCAAATGCATCCTTATGATCTGCAGCTTTGGTGACTAAGTCTGGTGCCTTTTTTTCATTTTTAAAAATATTTATTTATTTATTTTATGTATGCGAGCACACCGTTGCTGTCTTCAGACACACCAGAAGAGGACATCAGGTCCTATTACAGAGGGCTGTGAGCCACCACGTGCTTGTTGGTAATTGAACTCAGGACCTCTGGAAGAACAGTCAGTGCTCTTAACCACTGAGCCATCTCTCCAGCCAGCCTGGTGCCTTAATAACCCATGCTGAATAACCTCAAGGCCAGCTCTTATCCCTCCCATGATGCCCCTGTCTGTTAGTCCTCATGCCTCTCCAAGTCAAGGTTTGCCTAACAAGCATGCTATGGAGCCAGGTCATCCTAAGCACAGCCCAACCCTGCAGCTTCTTTTCCAAATGTTAAACCAACGAGGCTTTTACTCGACCCTCTGAATCTCTGAGCAGATGTTTGGCGCTTGAGCTTCTTAACTTTAATCATGGTTTCAAAAGTTACCTGTTCACTGTTCACGCTTTGATCTGATTAATTCCCTGCTGAACACTGATCTAAGTATAGTGTGGCTGGGCTGCTCATCTTTGGCATCTCCATGGAGTGTAATAAATACATGATCAGCTGAGAACCTATGCCTTGGGCCATGCTGCCTCTAAGAGCCACATCCGTTCCCCTCAATTCTGCTTCCCAGTCTACTTTTAAGCAATGGGATGCTTGGAAGTCTGGCTAAAAGCCAAACATATGGAGGGGGAAATGGATAAAAAAAACTTTACATCTAAAACAGGCATAGTTATCTTCATATTTAAATAGTTTATATGAATTATCTTCTTGGCCTTTTAGAAATTTTTGTCAATTAAATGAATGAACAAATAATCCTCAGAGCAACCTACATCTTAGTAATAGTAGCTTTAGCTAAAAATTTAATCCATTCACATAACGAAATATTTTGTAACCATTATTCAAGAGTATTAGATGAAGTCTGAAAATATTTGGGTTTGAAAAAGTATCATTTTAATTATGTAGACATACATTAAGTCATGCTATTTATTTATATGCAGGTATAGGAGATATAGAAAAAGACTCTTAGGAACACCTAAGTGGCATGATGTTATTGATTACTGGGGATTCTTTTTTTTTTTTTTTGAATTTTAGCATAAACATTTTATTTTATTTTATTTTAACAACTTTATTTTACAAAACAAAGATAAATGTACAGATTTTAAGCATTGTTTGCATAAAATTATACAATACATTTTTGTCAGTACTTTTTTTCCAGATTTTAAAATAATTTTTACATAAAACTGTATGAATATATTTTTTAGTCAGTACTTGATTTTTTTTAAAGGTTTGATAGTATGCATTGAAAACCTAATAGTTACAATGAGCATAAAGTACATGCAAAACAAAATGTAACATGGAAATAGTCAAAGTTTTCTTGTTGTATAGAGATTTTTTTGTTTTGTTTTGTTTTGTTTTCTTTATTTCTTGGACTTCATACAGTCTGTGAGTTGTTTCTGGGGCAGTGCGAGCCTCTGGGGTTAGCATCCCACTATCAGTGACTGCATATTATATCTGTTCTTTTGTGACTGGGTTATCTCACTCAGAATGATATTCTCTAGATGCATCCATTTTCTTAAGAATTTGGTCAAGTCATTGTTTCTGGTGGCTGAGTAGTATTCCATTGTGTAAATGTACCACAGTTTTTGTATCCATTCATCTTCTGAAGGACATCTGGGTTCTTTCCAGCTTCTGGCTATTATAAATAGAGCCGCTATGAACATTGTGGTGCATATATCTTTGTTGTGTACTAAGGTGTCTCTGGGGTATATGCCCAGAAGTGGAATAGCTGGGTCTTCAGGTAGTATTATGTTCAATTTTCTGAGGTATCGCCAGACTGATTTCCAGAGTGGTTGTATTAGTTTGCAACCTCGCCAACAGTGGAGAAGGGTTCCTCTTTCTCCGCAACCTCGCCAGCATCTGTTGTCCTCTGAGTTTTGGATCTTGGCCAATCTGACTGGTGTGAGGTGGAATCTCAGGGTTGTTTTGATTTGCATTTCCCTGATGGCTAAAGATGTCGAGCACTTACTCAGATATTTCTTAGCCATTCGATATTCCTCAACTGAGAACGTTTTGTTTAGCTTTGTACCTTATTTTTTAATAGGGTTACTTGATTCTCTGGTGTCTAGCTTTTTGAGTTCTTTGTATACCTTAGATATTAGGCCTCTATCTGATGTGGAGTTGGTAAAAATCTTTTCCCATTCTGTTGGCTGCCATTTTGTTTTCTTGACGATGTCCTTAGCCTTACAGAAACTCTGCAATCTCATTAAGTCCCATTTGTTAATCTTTGACCTTAGAGCTTGAGCCATTGGTGTTTTGTTCAGGAAATTTTCTCCTGTGCCTATGTGTTCTAAGGTTTTCCCTACTTTCTCATCTAATAGTTTCAGTGTATCTGGTTTAATGTGGAGATCTTTAATCCACTTACACTTGAGCTTTGTACAAGGAGATAAGAACGGGTCTATTTTCATTCTTTTGCATGTTGAGTGCCAGTTGGACCAGCACCATTTGTTGAATAGGCTGTCCTTTTTCCATTGAATGTTTGCGGCTCCTTTGTCAAAAATCAGGTGACCATATATGTGAGGGCTCATTTCTGGATCTTTTATTCTATTCCATTGAGCCACATGCCTATTTCTGTACCAGTATCATGCAGTTTTCAGCACAATTGCCTTGTAATATAGTTTGAGGTCAGGGATAGTGATTCCTGCAGATGTTTTCTTGTTCTTGAGGATGGATTTCGCTATTCTAGGTCTTTTGTTGTTCCATATGAAATTGCACATTTATCTTTCCAATTCCATGAAGAACTGGGTTGGAATTTTGATGGGGATTGCATTGAATCTGTAGATTGCTTTTGGTAGGATGGCCATTTTTAAAATGTTGATTTTTCCAATCCATGAGCATGGGAGATCTTTCCATTTTCTGAGATCCTCCTCAATTTCCTTCTTTAGAGGTTTGAAGTTCTTGTCGTACAGGTCCTTCTCTTGCTTAGTTAGAGTCACACCAAGGTATTTCATAGTTTTTGTGACAATTGTGAAGGGTACCTTTTCCCTAATTTCTTTCTCCACATGTTTGTCCTGTGAGTTTAGGAAGGCTATTGATTTGTTTGAGTTGATTTTGTATCCAGCCACTTTGCTGAACTTGTTTATCAGCTGTAGGAGTTCCCTGGTGGAGTTTTTGGGGTCACGTAAGTACACTATCATGTCATCGGCAAAGAGTGATGTTTTTATCTCTTCCTTTCCAATTTGTATTTCCTTGATCTCCTTTTGCTGTCTAATTGCTCCAGCCAGGACTTCCAGTACTATGTTGAACAGGTAGGGGGAGAGTGGGCAGCTTTGTTGAGTCCCTGATTTTAGTGGGATTGCTTCAAGTTTTCCACTGTTAAGTTTGATGTTGGCTGTTGGTTTGCTGTATATTGCTTTTATTATGTTTCAGTATGGACCTTGGATTCCTGTTCTTTCCAGGACTTTTAACATGAAGTGGTGTTGAATTTTGTCAAATGCTTTCTCAGCATCTAGTGAGATGACCATGTGATTTTGTTCTTTGAGTTGGTTTATATGGTGGATTACATTGATGGATTTCCTTATATTAAACCATCCCTGCATCCCAGGGATGAAGCCTACTTGGTCATGATGAATGATCCTTTTGATGTGTTCTTGGATTCGGTTTGCAAGTATTTTGTTGAGTATTTTTGCCTCAATGTTCATAAGTGAGATTGGTCTGAAGTTCTCTTTCCTTGTAGGGTCTTTCTGTAGTTTAGGTACGAGGGTTATTGTAGCCTCAAAAAATGAGTTGGCTAGCATTCCATCTGATTCTATCTTTTGGAATAGTTTGGAGAGTATTGGTGTTACATCCGCAATAAATGTCTGATAAAATTCTGCACTGAACCCGTCTGGACCTGGGCTTTTATTGGTTGGGAGGCTTTTGATGACTTCTTCTATTTCTTTAAGTGTTATAGGGTTATTTAGATGGTTTACTTGGTCCTGGTTTAACTTGGGATCTTGTTTCTGTCTAGGAATTCGTCCATTTCCTCCAGATTTTCCAATTTTGTGGAGTATAAGTTTTTGTAGTAGGATCTGATGATTTCTTGAATTTCCTCAGTTTCAGTTGTTATGTCTCCACTTTCCTTTCTGATTTTGTTAATTTGTATACTCTCTCCTTGCCCTCTAGTTTGTCTGGCTAGGGGTTTATTAATCTTGTTGATTTTCTCAAAGAACCAACTCTTGGTTTTGTTGATTTTTTCTATGGTTCTTTTTGATTCTATTTGGTCTATTTTTGGCCTAATTTTGATTATTTCTTGCCATCTACTCATTTTGGGTATATCTGCTTCCTTTTGTTCTAGGGCTTTTAGCTGTGCTGTCAGGTTGCTGATGTAAGCTCTCTCCAGTTTCTTTTCGGAAGCACTTATGGCTATGAGTTTTCCTCTCAATACTGCTTTTATTGCATCCCATAGGTTTGGGTATGTTGTGTTTTCGTTTTCGTTGAATTCTAGAAAGTCCTTAATTTCTTTCTTTATTTCTTCTTTGACGCTGCTATCGTTTAATAGAGTGTTGTTTAGTTTCCATGTGTATGTAGGCTTTTTGTTGTCTTTGTTGTTGTTAAAGACCAGCCGTAGACTATGGTGATCTGAGAGGATGCATGGGAGTATTTCAATCTTCTTATATCGATTGAGACTTGTTCTGTGTCCAATTATGTGGTCAATTTTCGAGAAGGTGCCATGGGGTACTGAGAAGAAGGTGTATTCTTTTACTTTAAGATGATATGTTCTGTATATATCTATTAATTCTAGTTGGTTCAAAGTCTCTGCTAGTTTTGCAGTGTCCTTGTTCAGTTTCTGTTTCCATGATCTGTCCATTGGTGAGAGTGGGGTATTAAAGTCTCCCACTATTATTGTGTGGGGTGAAGTGTATTTTTTGAGCTTTAGTAAGGTTTCTTTTATGAATGTGGGTGCTTTTTTATTTGGAGCATATATGTTAAGAATTGAGAGTTCCTCCTGACAGATTTTCCTGGTAATGAGTAAAAAGTGTTCTTCCTTATCTTTTTTGATAACTTTTGGTTGGAAATTTACTTTATTCGATATTAGAATAGGGACTCCAGCTTGCTTCTTGGGGCTGTTTGCTTGGAAGTTTTTTTCCCACCCTTTTACTCTGAGATAGTGTCTGTCTTTGTCTCTGAGATGAGTTTCCTGTATGCAGCAAAAGGCTGGATTTTGTTTATGTATCCAGTCTGATAGCCTATGTCTCTTTATTGGGGAGTTGAGTCCATTTATGTTAATAGATATGAAGGAATAGTTGTTTCTGTTTCCTGCCATTATTGCTTAGGTGGGTTAGTTGTGTCTGTGTCTTTTTCTTCTTTTAGTTTTCTTGTTTAGGAGTTTTCTTGTTTTTACTAGGCTGTATTTTCCCTCATTGTATTGGGTTTTCCACCTATAATTTGTTGTAGTGCTGGGTTTGTGGTCAGATATTGTGTAAATTTTGGTTTGTCTTTAAATATCTTCATCTCTCCATCTATGGTGATTGATAGTTTTGCTGGGTATAGCAGCTTGGGCTGGCACTTGTGCTCTCTTAGGGTGTGCATGATGTCTGTCCAGGCTCTTCTAGCTTTCATAGTCTCTGTTGAGGAATCGGGTGTGATTCTGATTGGCCTGCCTTTATATGTTACCTGACCTTTTTTCCTTACTGCTTTTAGTATTTTTTCTTTGCTTTGGGCACTTGGTGTTTTGACTATTATGTGTCGGGAGGTATTTCTTTTCTGGTCCAACCTATTTGGAGTTCTGAAGGCTTCTTTTATGCTCGTGGTCATCTCATTCTTGAGGGTAGGGAAGTTTTCTTCTACGATTTTGTTGAAGATATTTACTGTGCCTCTTAGTTGATACTCTTCTCCCTCTTCTATTCCTATTATCCTTAGTTTCGGTCTTCTCATTGTGTCTTGGATTTCCTGGACATTTTGGGTTAGGAGCTTTTTGTTTTTTGCATCTTCTCTGGCTGTTTTGTCTATGTTTGCAATGTTGTCTTCTGCCCATGAGATTCTCTCTTCGATCTCTTGTAATCTATTGGAAATGCTTGCTTCTGTGACTCCTGATTTCTTTTTTTGGTGTTCTGCCTCTAGGGTTATCTCTTTTAGTGTTTTCTTTATTGTGTCAATTTCCGTTTTAATTTCCCTCTTCCATTCCTTTATTTCTTTGGTTCTGTTTTCCTCTAGTTCTTTGAGTTCTTTGAGTGTTTTTCTTGTTTCCTCTTTAAAAGCTTCTGAATCTTTTTGCTTTTCCTCCCTTTCTTGTTTAAGTATCTCTATCAGCATCTTGAGGTATGATTTCAGGTCTGCGTCTTCTTTTTCTGGAGTGTTTGGAATTCCGATGTTTGCTGTTATGGGAGTGCTGGGTTCTGGTGTTGCCAGGTTGTCTTGGTTTCCTTGGGATATACTCTTTCGCTTTCCTCTTGCCATTTTTTTGTCAGTGATATGTTCTCGCCTTTCCCTTGTGTCTGGTCTGTGTCCCTGGATCTCCACTGGTCCAGGTGGCAGATGGGCCCAGCCCTGTTCTATGCCTCAGGGTCGCCGGGTGGGAACAGAGGTTCCAAAGTTCTGTCCTGGTTCCCGGATCAGGCAGGTCGGAGGGTGCACCCCGCGTGCGCACTCCGCAGAGATCTCTCTGCTCCCTGGCTGCCCAGATCTCCCACTCACCAGTCTCTCAACCTTAGGAGCTGGCAGTCCGAGTGGCAGATGGGCCGGGCTCTGCTCCATGCCCTGAAGTCGCCGCCGGGTGGAAACAGAATTTCCAAAGTTCTGTTCCTGGTCCCTGGATCAGGCAGGTCGGAGGGCGTGCTCCACGTGCGCACTCCGCAGAGATCTCTCTGCTCCCTGGCCGCCCAGATCTCCCACTCACCAGTTTCTCAACCCCTAGGGGCTGGCGGTTTGTGTGGCAGATGGGCCAGGCTCTGATTACTGGGGATTCTAACTTCTATTACATGTATTGCTTCTTTAATACACACACACACACACACACATACACACATGCACGCCCCCCCCACATATACACAAATAAATAGTCAGGCTCACCCAGGGGCAGTAACAGAACTGACTTTTGAGCTCTTAAAATCCTGTCTGTGTTCCTAAGAAACACTGCCCACTATTTTACATGTTGTAATCTTATACATTGCTAGCTAAAGAATCTGCTTTAATCATCTGCATGTTTTCATAGTTCTGAGGACTGGGAAGGCAAGAGCCAAAGCACAGCCAATTTGGTATATGGTGAGAGCCTGTATCCTGCACCATCAATGGCGCCATCAATGGACAGATGGTGAGGTCAGGTGAACTTCCTTTCAGGTCATTTCAGGAGAATGCAGGCCAAAGACCTCAGTTCTGAATACCACCAAGTTGTTTGCAGGGAAGATTTCAACCCATAAACCTTGTGGGAGAAACACATGTTTGAACAACTTCTGTTTCAAGGAGAGATTAAAGTAAAGTATTGAGCACACAGAAACCTTACTCAGCATTTTTGGTGAAGGTTGCTGTCTGGGCTCATTGAATTGTGTGAATACAACCGTTTATGTCACAAGGAACTACTCTGAGAGAGGGAACGGAAGTGTTTTCTCCCAATTACAACAGCATAGTGTAAATGTAATCCTGGGGGCTTTTCTTTGTCTCGTTTGCTCCCAAGTAATGACAGGGCATGCCTATGCTTGCTCTAGCCTGTTTTTAGGTCCCAAATAAATGACCCAGAGACCCAATATAGTTATTAACAAGCTGCAGACACTATGCTGGGCAGATACTTATCTATTCTAGCCTCTGTGGCTGCCTACTTCCAGCCTGGTGGTTCTTTACAAGCATCTGAGTCTTGCCCTGGCTCGCTCTGTTCCATGTGTGTCCCCATGGCGACTCCCCTGGTGATCTGCTCATTCTGAATCTTTCTGGTCCTTGTCTTCTTTTCTTCTTCCCTGCCTCTCTCTTTTTGCTTGGAACCCCACTTAGTAGGATTGGAAGTCCTGCCCTACTTTCTTCTGCCCAGCTATAGACTGAATCCTTTATTAACCAATCAGAGGTGATGGGAAAGAATTTGTACACATCATTGAGAAAGGAGATGCTCCAATATCATGACAATGCCAACATCCGAACTGCAACCTCTCTTGAGACAGCAGTGCACAGAACTATCTCCCAACAGGTCTTGTTATACCGAATTAGTAGCTTCCATTCAGAGCACTCGGAATTCATAGCACAACTTCAGTCTCGGCTCTTCTTAGAACTGGAGACTCAGCTGAATCTCGACACGTTCCTTCGAATTCTCTTAAACTGTTTATTATTGTGCCTTCATTTAAAAGTCATCCTAATTGAACTAAACATTAAAATGGCTTTCATTTTCATTGCTTATATTGTTAACGTATCCATATTGGCTTTGGAAACAGCACATTCGAAAAAATAGCTATAAGCAGGTGCCCAATGGTTTTTTGTTTGTTAGTTTGTTTTGATTTTGTGAGGAGAATAAAACTGACTCCAGGGCTGGAGAGGTGGCTTAGTGGTTAAGAACTCTGACTTCTCTTGTAGAGGACCTGGTTTAAATTTCCAGCAACCATATGGTAGTTTATAACTCTATATAACTATAGTCCCAGGAGAATCTGATATCCTCTTGTAGCCTCTGTGGGAACCAGGCACACACATGATGCAAAGACATATACACAGACAAAACACTCATATGTATAAAAAATTAATAAAAATGATTTTATTAGAGCAAAGCAAATAGATATAAAACACATTTTTTAGTATTTTTTCCAACTTGTCTTTAGCTATTCCTTTTTTGCATAAAAAAGCAATTAGCATTTTTTATTTCTTGTCATTTTTTAATTTACTGTTGCTTCATGATCTAAGGGAAGCATACATTATTCTCTCTCAGTTGCCAAGGTCATTTAAAACATTAGTTTACATTTTTATTGGTTGAATTAAAAATACAATTAGGAGTAAGTTCTGCTCATGGGTTTTCTAGAAATTAGACAGGCTGTAAGTAATAGGGCTCTTTAATATAGAGTTACAGAGGGGGAGGCAAATCTGCAAGGAGAAATCACAGTGATAAACTCTTCAAATGCATATGCGATGCTGCTGCTTGTTTTTATGGAATCTATTTACTGAAGACTGTGACTTCTCTATTTCCAATTTAGACATGTAGTAATGATCCACACAAACAGGCAGTTCAGGTTCTTGTTCTATTTTTCTACAACACACACCTAAGTAAAATAAGCATCTAAGTGTGTTGCAGTTACTGTGACCAAAAGCTGTAAACTGGGTTCTTTATAAACAGAAAACATTTATTTCCCACTGTTCTTCAAGTAGAAAAGTCCAAGGTCAATGCACAGTTAAATGGTGGAAGGGATGATAGCTTGCTCTCTCTGTCTCTGTCTGCCTGTCTGTCTGTCTCTCCTCTTTTATAAGGCCACTATTTCGTTGACTTACTCACCTCCCATAGGCCTTGCATTTTACTCCTTGGAGTTAGGATTCAACCTGCGAGCTTCCCAGTGGGAATTCGAACATTAGACCACAGCAGGAGGGATACTGTTGAGCTGATGAGTGCAGACTCAGCCTTCTGCCTTTCAGAAATGTCTGTTCAGAGAGAAGCCAGTTGTTTCAGTGAGTTCTAAGATCAAGAAATGAAGCGATTTCCCCGAGACCACCCGATTTAGCTTCAGGGAGACATGTGAGCCATGATTGGATTCTTCTAGATCAGATGAGAAATGGTCTATCCTGCACAAGATCAAACTAACCACTACTCTAGCCTGGAAAAGGGAGAGGATTTCCAAGTCCTGCACCTAGCTGAAGTGCTGTTGGCGTCAGATGGCTGTTGGGGACCAGAGAGTGACTTTTCTTCTACAGTGTGACCCATGTGTCCATGCTCCAGTTGATAAGAGTTCCACCACCTGTGCACGCAGCATTCCTAATTGGACTCAGTTGGTTGCTAAAAAAAATAACATGAAGTTGGTGTGTGAGGGGTGTCTAAGGATTATTGAAGTGGGAAACAGGGGAGAAGTCCAAATCAATTGGAGGCAGGCAAGGAATTACGAAAGCAAAAAAAAAAAAAAAAAAAAAAAAAAAATCAAGAATTTTAATCCTCTCTTAAGCAAACAACAAACAAAAGGAAATGATCTAAGCATTTGCTCTACAGTTATTTAGAGTCAAAGGCATCTTAAAATTATATTGTGTGAATATGGAAACTATATTTGTATAATTTAATTAAAATTTGTAAGCCAAAATTCTAGTACATGTAGGATTTTAAGTGTGTCCATTCCACAGTGTACTGTGGGCAGCTTTGTATATGCATTAACATATTTCTAGTTCATTGCTTAACTGGCTGCAACGTTCTGTTGAACAGATGTATGCTCACTCAACCTCCTGCTTTATTGATATTTGAGGTGTTTCACATTTTCATCAATATTAACAATATATAAAAAACCATACTCATGAGGGAGTCCTAGAGAGGAGAATGTGTTCACCACTAATGTTTGAACACTCTGTAATGGAACCCATTATTTTGAATGCCAAGTAAAAAATTTAAACTCAGATCAAATCAAACAAATAAAAATCCCTACATTCAAGTGAATCACTGCATGGATACATAGTTGTTTACATCACTCCTCTTCAAAGAAGCTTCTTTTTTTTCCCCCTTCCAGCAAATGGAAGCTTCTTCAAAGATGCACAACTGGTCCAAAGAGGATGTGAGAGAGGAATGCCCAGCTCTTACAGATGCATCTGTAATGCAAACCTACATAAGGGTTTGAGATTAGATAAATTATCTGATCTCAAGCAATCAGCCTTAAATCCCTAAACACGTAGATAATAGCAACACAAATATAATAATAATAATAATAATAATAATAATAATAATAATAATAATAATAATAAATAATGCAGAAGCCACAAATCTAAGAAGGAGTCTAGAGAAGAGAGGAGCCAGATGGGGAGAGGAAGGAGTAGAAATTATGTAAATACAGTAATCATCTATGATATTCTCAAAAACAGTTGAAAAAAGAGTAGAAATGTTAGGGACTATGATTACAAAATTCAGTGTATTGATTTTTGAAAGGGCTTCTTACATAATATTCTTTTACATTCCTTTTATTTCCCTGGTCACTGATTTCTAATTTCTGTCTCCATTTGTTCTGGTAAAACTTTTCTTAGCAGGAAATATAATGACTGCTTTCTGTCATTACAGTGCTCGACCTCTCTGTGGCATTTGGAACTGATGACTGCCTTTTGAAGTTATTTCTTTTGCTTCGTTTCCTTGTTTGCCTCATTTCTCAGTGTGCTCCTTCTATTACTTTTCTCTGACCCTGTGCTTCCTTCTTCTTCAACATACCGAGGGCCAGATTTTCATGTTTAGCCTTCTGAACTTTGCACTGTTACAAGGAAACTTTATCATATGCTGTGACAATTACTGATGGGAAACTTTCTCATCCCTGAGTGGATAGCATATTCTGTTATGTTCTGGGCTTTGGTGCTCTTGGAAACCAATCACAGTAGAGGTCGGCTAGAACTACTGGGTATAGTTAGCCACATTAAGCTTGGACTGGAATCAACCACTTTTCACCTGTATGTGAGTTTTTCTTTTCTTTTGTTTTTGTTTTTTTTTTTATTTCTTTCACTTTATATTGGGGTTCTGGACTTAAGTTGTGAGGAGGGACAAAGTAAAATTTTAAGTTCCCAAAATCTCTCTGGTAGTTCATATCCTTCTTGGTATAAGAGTCATGTACATGGGTAACCAACGTCTTGGTTGGCAAGTTAAGACATGAATGTTATCCAAGGCATGTTAGCCAAGGCATATCCCCCACCACGATTGAATAACCCAATCAATGTGAACAGGATAAATGTACAACAAAAACATGTTCCTAAGAAAGTCCTCTGTTCCCAAATCCTGATTGTTAAAATAATTTGGCAAAGATATTTGTGGATTTCAGGCTTCAAAATTCTATAGGATCTTGATTCGGGGTCACAGCCTATTCCCTAGTTTATTCTATGGCCCCGGTCTAATCAGTCCTGGGGCAGATGCAAAATAAACTATCTTTGTTTGATTGAGATAGGTGTTTGTTTGGTTTGTTGGGTCACTCCTGGACCCCAACAAAGAGCAAAGACATTATTAATAGATATTAAAAGATATTAATAGACACATGCTGATGCTCTCTCTTTCTGCTCTTGTGCAGCTCTGAAGTGAGGCCCCTCACAGTAGGATGAGGTCTTCCCACCTTAAATAATGCAACCAAGATAGACCTCCGTAGTCATGCCCACAGATCAAACTAATCTAGACAATCCCAAGTGATTCTAAATTGTGTCACGCCATCAAGACTATCATCTTAAGTATTGCTATCTGTACACTCACTGATTCTCCAAATTTATCCAGTGAAACAATTAGCTATTTATCTGATCTTCCCAACCATGCTTCTTGTATTCTCAACCTCCAAAAAAAAACAGTAAAAATAATGTACAAGAATGAATAATGTCTTTGGTGGGATATCATGAGAACTAGGAGAAACATAACAGGGACAGAGACATAGGGAATGGTGAGGGGCTGCTACTCAGTAGGAATGGTAACAGTAGGGTTTACCGAGGGTTTGACACTAAGACTTGGAGAAAGAGGGAGTTAGTCATCAGATATTTGAGGGAGGAATATTCCGGGCAATGAGGATGAGCAGTGAGAAACTTAAGGCTTGCTGAGTATATTAGCTCTCTGTTCATATGACAGAAGTCCCATGGCAGGCGTTTCTGACGGAGAGAGGATTATTTAGCTCACATCTCTGATGGTTCAGAGCTATGACTCAAGCATTGGCTTGGGTGATGGTCTCATCATGTGTGAGAGTGTGTGGGAGAAGAGTTTGACTCAGGAGTGTGTATAGGACCAAGTTCAGGCAATGCAAGGGCTCAACTTCAGCCTCAGTTTTATTTATTTACTTGGAAAAAATGTTCACCTGTAAGATTTTTTCCCCCATGAGATGGCCCAAATTTCCAATAAAATTTTAGCACATTCTACATTAGGCCGAGGTTTTTATAACCGGTCTTTCTTTTGAGTGCTACCAAGGAGTCTCTTATGGTGGCGATGCCTCTAATGACCCACCGTTAGTTCCACAGTTTAAAGGTTGAACCTCTCACCTTTTCACCTGCACAAGGAGGGCCAAGCCTTCCCAGGATGCCTTAGGGATATGAGCTTTCTGGACCTCAGAACTTGGCATGCTTCAGGACTAGTCATGGTGTCCCCATGGCTGTTTAGAGTGAAGGGAGGTGGTTAGGAGTAGGTCAGGGATTTGAGTGAGCAAGGGGACACTTGAAAAGTACTGAGCAGAGGTGACAGGGGTGACCAGAATGTTAAGAGCATCTGTTCAGTTATAAATCAAGTTGAGATTTAGAAATGGTTTTGATTCTTCCCTCCCCCCCCTGACTCCTACATTTAACCAACCATTAAGCTGCACAGTTCCATCTTCCCAATGTGCTTGTGTTCCCCTATCCTCCACATCTCCACCTGCAATTGCCTTAGCTTTCACCAGACCCGCTCCCTAGCACATTGAACGTGTCAGATCCTGAGATGTCTTCTTGATGCTCCTACAGCCAGCCTTTTGCTTGAATGTACTTTATGACATTTCAATTTCAACGTGACTTGTTAGCTTCTACTTCCTGAAACATCTAGAACTTTAACAAAATGTAAAATGAGGAATAATATTAACAGCTGCCAGTTAACTGTTTGGGGTGCTGTCCAGTTGTGAGACAATACTTGGATGCATCCTTTTAGTCTCCTCGTTTACTCCCCACACATTAAGAAAAGGGAAACAGGGCTGGAGAGATGGCTCAGTGGTTAAGAGCACTGGCTGCTCTTCCAGAGGTCCTGAGTTCAGTTCCCAGCATCCACCTAGCAGCTCATAACTGTCAGTAACTCCAGTTCCAGGGGACCTGACACTCTCAAGCAGACACACATACAGGCAAAATAAATAATAAAATAAATCTTTAAAAAAAAAAAGGAAAACAAAGTAATTTATTTTCTCCACCCTTTCTGTTATGTTTATCTATCTATCTATCTATCTATCTATCTATCTATCTATCTATCTATCTATTTATCTATTAATGACTTGTTTATTTTATATAAGTACACCATTGTTGTCCTCAGACACACCAGAGGAGGGCTTTGGATACCATTATGAATGGTTGTGAGTTATCATATGGTTGCTGGAAATTGAACTCAGGACCTCTGGAAGAATAGTCAGGGCTCTAAACTGCTAAGCCATTTCTCCAGCCCTTACTTTATTTGTTTGAAGAAAAGCCTTGTCTTGCTATTGTATTCATAATATAATTTTGTGTTTGTAATACTGTATTTGTAATACAATATTATTGTACTATTCCATAAAGAATATCTTATGTCACTAGCTTGCTTTTCTTACTTAATTAGAAGTCCTGGTTTGTATTTCTTTCATACTTAGTAAAACTTGTAGTTTCACTTTTTGAAACTGAACCAACCTATCTTCATGGTTTTAGAAAAATTGTTCAGCATTGTTATACCAAACTTCAAAGACAACCTCTTGATTTTAATACCTTTTAAATCCTATTTGTAGCATAATATTGACTGGAATAATGATTTTCTGAAGTAGATGACACATCAATCAAGAGACAATCTTCCAAGGATTCCATTACTCAGGCCTCTGGAAGTCCATATTTACATCATCCCTCCCATTAAAAAATATTTTAAAATTTTATGTGTGTGTGTATGTGTGTGTGTCCATGCTTGTACCTTTGCTTGTGTGTGTATGTGTGTATATGTGTGTGTTGTTGCTGTTGTTGTTGCATCTGAGTACAATGCCCACAACAGCCAGAAGAAGGTCTCAGATGTCTTGGGGTAAGAGTTAGCAGTGGTTGTAAACCACCCTACAAGAGTAGTGTGTGCTCTTCTCGGCTGTGCCATCTCTCAAGCCCCTCCTCACTCCCACCCCTTCGCTGCTCTTTCTCTTCTCTCTTCTGTTACTTTTACCTTCCTTCTCTAGTCTATTTCCTACTCAATCCATTTCTTCCTTCTTTCCTTTTTTTTCTTCCATTCTTCTCTTCTTCTTCCTTCCTTCTTTCCTTCCTTCTTTTGTCTCTCCTGCCCCCTGAAAGACAGGGTTTTTCTGTGTAGCCTTGGCTGGCTATCCTGGAACTCACTCTGTAGACCAGGCTGGCCTTGAACTCACAGAGATCCACCTCTGCCTCTGCCTCCCAGGTGCTGGGATTAATGCATGAGCTACCACCACCCAGCCTGAATCCATTTTCTATTCCATTTCTGGATGACATTTTTGTATGGGTTGTTTTCTCAGAATACTCTTGTTTCTCAGGACTCAAGTCTTTCTCCTTAAGAACAAATCTGAAACAGTTATTTCCATAAAGACTTTCTAGAGTCTCTGGAGAGATGTCTGCTCCCCTCTGCCATATGGTTGAAATATCAACACCTTGTCGTACCATATGGGAGATGGCTCAGTCAGAAAACCTGAGTCTTTGAATTCTGAAATCTCACTAGACTCAATATAGAGTGTATGAATAAAAAATAGTCAAGAAATGGCATTCATGGTTGGTTATCCAGATTTTAACACAGCAAAAGTTGTGATTTCAGTGATTGCTTTAAAAATGTCATCTAAGGTGGCTGGGAAGATGGCTCAATAGTTAAAAGTATTGACTGCTCTTCCAAAGGACCCAGGTCCACTTCCCAGCAACCACATGGCTGCTCATAACTGTCTGCAACTCTAGTTCCAGGGAGTTTACACAGAGAGACGGGCATGGAGGCAAAATAGCAATACATATAAAAATAATAAAATAAAATAAAAACAGTTTTAAAATGTCACCTAACTTATTTCAGACATTGCTTTATCAACTAACCACTTCTTTAACATCATAGGATACAAAGGAAGTTTCAACAGTTGCTTCGTAAAAAAAAAAAATTATGAAAGGCACAATTACAGGAAAAAGTAATAGTGTGAATTGCAGACCCGCCAGGCTTGTGTATTTTCTTTCACATCTGCAGTCTGCCTTTATTTTCAACAAATGGCAGATCTGGGACTCCCGATTTAATATCCCAGATGAGGAACGCAATGATTTGGGATCTGGATATTTAGTCTGTACAGCTGTGATTTGCTGTTTCATTTAATTGAGCAAAGTCTGCTTTAAGATGCATCAGAAGCTCTTGACCCTTAGCCGGCTCTCATCCACTCCATTGAGCACTCATCTCTCATGCCTTTGTGTTTACTCATCTTTAATCCCTTAAGACCAGTCTCACACTAATTTTAGAGGATATTAATCTTTAATTTCTTACACGGAAGCCAGTCCTGCCCATCTCCATTCTGATTTTTGATCCAGTTACTTCAAACAGATTCTCACCACAGAAAGCCCTCAACAGCCCAAGTGCAAAGGAATAGGGCTCTGAAGGTGGAGGTGCAGAAGTGAGGGTCAGACACAAGGTTGTGCCCTACATCCCTGAGGATGTTGTTGTTATGATTCAAAAGTATTTCTTCAAAGAACTACATTTACGACTTTCCATTACACTGAATATTTGTTCCTATAGACCACTATTTTTGAGCTTTGGGAGAGATTTCAAATGGTGCTTGGAGAACAACTTTACACACTCATCAGCAGTCAGGGTTAAGCCACAGATAAAATGGCTCTCTAGAGATGCAAGGTAACACATCAAACATTTGATTGTATAGCAACATGTAGCTACCATGACATATATGGATGTCTTCCTTTTTAAAAAATTATTGGATATTCTCTGTATTTATATTTCAGATGTTATCCCCTTTCCTCAATCCCTCACATTGCCTCCATGAAGGTGCTTTCTCTTCCAACCACCCTCTCCCACCTAAGCACCTTGGTGTTCCCCTACACTGGGAAAATGAGCCTTTGATGGACTAAATGCCTCTTCACCCATTGATGTCAGGGAATGTCATCCTTTGCTGCATATGCACCTGGGGCCATGGATCTCTCCACGGAAACTCATTGCTTGATGTTTTAGTCCCTGGGAGCTGTGTTGGTTGATAATTTTGTTTTTCCCATGGGGTTGCAGACTCTTTCAGCTCCTTCAGTTTTTTCTCTAGCTCCTTCATGTTATACTAGAACTTGTAAAGGACTTGGAACATATTGGAACATGGAGTAGCTTTGTTCTAATGACTTGCACCACGGAGATGGTTAAAGAAATTCAGATTAAAGTCTAGGCATTGGTCTAATGTTCCAGTGATTCCATGATTCCATAATCTTCATAGGAAGGTCTTTCGTAATCTGCTGTGCTCCTAAACAGCAGAGTGAGTGGTGTTGCTCGACTTTGTCACCACCCCTCTAGTGCTACACTCAGTATAAGTTCACACAGCAAGCCACTATAATGTGTTAGAGTGGTTTCTGTCATATGATGCTTGTTCCTGATGCCAATTTGACTGGATCTGGTACCAATGGAAATGCAAGCTGCTGGGCACTCCTCTAAGGGAATGGAGTTTCTTGATCAAGTTACTTTAAGTGGGAAGACCTTAAATATGGGTGGCACCTTTTGGTGGCAATCCAGATAAAAGAAGGAAATTTGGCTTCTTTGCCAGCTTGTTTTAACCTTTTCTGGCAAGTTTATCCTGTTGCTACTATAGTTGCATTCCTTCACTGATAGTAAAATCTGCTTCTTCAGGTCTCCAACAATAAGGAGCTCCCTAGGAATCCCTCAAGATTCTAGCACCAGATTGAGACCACTGAGACAGCCACCCTCATGGACTGAGCGACTCTTGGATACTTAGCCTTTCTGGAGTGAGGCAGCCTTTGCTGGACTATCCAGACGGTATTGTATGAGGCAGTCTAATAAATCTATTTTTAATATGTATGCTTTTATCAATCCTGTTCCTCTCCAGAACTCTAATACATCATCCCTTGCCTTGCGTCTGGTCTCTTTGTTGTTGGTTCTCCTCTCACAGCACCAACACAAATACCCCCGGCTGACCCAGGGCCTCCTCACTCCAATTGAGAATCTTTATAGGCTTCAGTTCCTCCATGGTAACTACTGAAACCATAGATACAAAACTCATAATATTCTGGATATCCATAACCACATCTACTTGCCTGTCCTTGACCTTTTGCTAGGAGTGAACATGAAGTAGACCATCTCAGGATTGACTTTCTTTCTTTCCCTGTCTGATCTCGTAGTTTTGCGTTCTCAGGAGAATATTCTAGTTTGTACTAACGGTGACACACACTAGGCATTCTCATGGGAACTCTTCAGGTTCTCTATTCTCAGTCCTTCATGTGTGGATTCTTTAGATTTTCTTTTAAGCATATGATTGAAGTCCCAGCATACCACGGAAGACAAGCATGCCTTCAAAACGATTTACTGAAGTTTGACTGTGTGCAGTTCTCACCATGAAGGGCATACCCTAAAATGGCAGAAATAATGTTATAGGATAGTCTATCCAGTCTGCAACGGGAGTAGATGGGGTCAATAGCTTTTTCCTTTCTTTCTTTCTTTCTTTCTTTCTTTCTTTCTTTCTTTCTTTCTTTCTTTCTCTCTCTCTCTCTCTCTCTCTCTCTCTCTCTCTCTCTCTCTCTCTCTCTCTTTTAATTTATTCTTCTCTCATATATTATATCCTGACTGCAGTTTCCCCTCTCACCTTTCCTCCCAGTCTCTCCTCCCTTCCCTCCTCCCATCCACTCCTCTTCTATTTCTCTTCAGAAAAGGGCAGGCTTTCCAGGGCTATCAACGAAACATGGCATATCAAGTTGCAGTAAGACTAGGCACATCCCTTTGTATTAAATCGAGATGAGGCAAACGGGTGGGAGGAAAAGGGTCCCTAAAGCAGACAAAAGCGCCAGAGACAGTCTCTGTTCTTACTGTTGGGAGTCCCACAAGAGCACCAAACTACACAGCCATAACACATTTGTAGAGGGCCTAGGTCAAACCATACAGGGGACCTGATTGTCAGGTCAGCCTCTGTGAGCCCCTGTAAGCCCTGGTTAGTTGATTCTTTGTGTTTTCTTGTGGTGTTCTTGACCTCTCTGGCTCCTACAATAAATATTTTAAAAAGTTAAAAAAACAATTCTTTGCTTTATTAAAACTTTTATACAATATGCTTTTATTGTGTTTTCCCCTTCTTCCATCAATTGCTACAAGAGATTGTCCCCTCCCTACACCTGCAATGTCATGTTCTTTTTCTTACTCTCATTCTCTCTTAAAAAGCTGTGGAGAGCATTTTCGGCACCTCTGGACAGTTGGTGGTGGAGTAATATTAATTTTCCAGGACATCTTGAAGCTGACCTGGCTTCTGTGCTACGCCCGGTAAGGGCTAATATTAAGCACATTTGCATCTGTAGCTCTAGGCAGAAGCCCTAAGGCTATAAGGAAGTACATATACGTCGGAAGTTCAGGGCAGAGCTCTTAGGAATGTGGCACAGGGAAGTATATTTGAAGCTCCAGGCAGAACCCTTAGGAATGCAGCTCAGGGCAGGGCAGGGCAGATTTTAGGATGTTGGCACAGCAGAGTCCATTTTTGTCTCTGACCTTTACACCTGACCTCCAGTAAGATGTTTATAGGATCTTTGATTGTTAACTCACTTGTTCCCTTTCTCAGAACTGCTGTTACCTTTTTGCAATTAAATTACCTTTTGTAATTAAAGAGATTTAAAAGAGGACAGGTTAAACCAAGCTTCCATTCAGCCTCGAGGAGGTTTCAACCTCAAAACTGGCCGAGGTCACTTTGCAGCTTTAACTAATTTGTCCTTTAACTAACTTGTCCTTTTTCTTTCAATCCTTGCTCTGGCTCTGGGAAACCTGTTGATTGTCCCAGTTGGCCTTGGACAAAAAGCAGACCAAGAAACAGCAACAAAAAGATTAAAACACCCCTCTTCATCCAAAACAAAACAAAACCAAACCCCAAACAAAATCAACAATCAAAAATGAAAATCAAAACAAATTGGGCCTCTCTTCCTAGAAATTTACAATTTTGGAACTTACGATGAGCTCATCTCTGTTTATACTTTCAAAGTGAGTCAGTTTATTCTCGCTTAAATAACAGCTGTATTAAAAAAAAATCTTGGACCTGGCATTGTGGTGCAAACCTGTAATCCCAGTACCCGGGAGGTAGAGACAAAAGGATCATGGCCAAGTTTGAAGCCAATTTGAAGCCAACACTGAGTTCCAAGGTCAGCCAGGACTACATAGCAACAGTCTACCTCCAACATCAAAGGGAAACAAGAACCAAACAACAACAAAAGTAATTACTTGGAAACCAGGCACCTGTTTATTTTCTAAGTTGATCCTATACAAGACAAAACAGAAATCTCATCTTTTGGACGGCGTTTTAAAGCAGCCCATCGGTGAGTCTGTTGGATTACTGGGCTCTGAGGCCGCCTGGGTGGGGCGGCGGGGTCACCTATGGGCCAGTCGAGAAGGAAACCCAGAGAGAAGAATGGTAAAGGGCTCTGCCTGGCGGCGAGGCCCGCTCTCCATGCAGGTATCCTTGGGCTGTAGGTCTAACAGAGTGTCTGTAAGGCTGCGACACTGGAGGCACACAAGACCATGCTGACTGTTAAGAGATTTGGGGGCTTGCTGAGGAAATCTTTCTGAGGTAGGCTTTATCTGCCCAGCCTCTCTAAGATAGTTCAGCTCTGCAAGTAGATGAAGTGCAGAAGGAGCCCTAAGGTATGAGGGTAGACAAGGCTTTTACCAGAAAGGAACTACTCATTTGAAGGCCACCTGTGACATTCTGGTGTGTCTGAAGACATTGGCAGTGTACTCACATACACAAAATAAATAAATCTTAAAAAAAAAACCAAAACAGACGATCCATTTTAGAATGGCAGATAAATCCTGTATCCAGCAGAAAATTCTTAAGTGCCTAAGAACAATTGTGATTGACAAGGTGCTTCCGTGACACAACTGTGGGCGAGATTAACTGGGGGAATCTAGTCTCATATGCGATTTGTACATTTATATTCTAAAAACAGAGACAAGAGTGAGCGGGGAGTCGGCTGGGAGGAAAGTCCAGCCTTTGCTTCCGTTCCACTGCAGCCTCCAATTAGCTGCACAGGAACTTGGATGATGAAAGTAGCTTTTATCTGAGTGAATTGGGGCTTTTATGATTTCTCGATTAATTCTTACTAATTATAGCTAATAAGTACTTTATCACATACCATCTATAAAAATTTCCCTTGTAATTATTTAAAAATATGAATTTTTCTTTTCGTGTGCATTCGATGGAACGGCAAAAGTACTCTATTTTTAAAAGAAGACTTAGAATGTACAGAAATATACCCTTTTAAAACCCAGTGATGTGAAAGGAAGCATTTTTTTCATCTGGAAAATTAGAATTCAAGGAGGAAAATCTACAATGATTCAGGAAGTAAAAGAAGCTCATTGATTCTCCAAACCTTTGGCTTCTCGTTAGCACTCTTATTACGGCTGTTATAAAAGCAATTTAGCTTTGAGAAGTGCTGTGAGCTAATGCTGTGTTCGCTGCAAGGCGTAGGCATGGGCTCAGATGGGACTCTAAATTAGTTTAGGCAGAACTGTGCTACCTAGCTGGGCTGGATTGAGGTCTGACTTCACAGATTTCTGCAGTCAGGTGGTCTGTTCATTCACAGAGGAAACCAGGCCTCCTGACTAGCACTAACACGCTTACCCACTTGAAGGAAACATCTGCACCTCCCACAGCTTCTCTTTGTAGGTACCGACTGAGAACATCGTCCCAGGTTGTACTTGGACCACGAGGCTGCTATTTCTCTCACCAACCTTCTTGCATCTTCTGTGTTTACATTCTATAAAATCTTCAAACCGTGTAATTAACATCTCTTTTGTAGGTGCTGGATAGATGTTCCTCAGCCATTGTTAACAGCAGATATCTTACCTGGGTGTCGTCTCCAGCACCCACACGGGATGGTTCCCACTGTCTGTAACTCCAGCTCTGGACACCCCAGGTTGCTGTATGAACCTCTACTCATGAACACTCCCACATATATCATTAAAAACTAAAAACAAATCTTAAAAAACATGTTCGTAGGAGGCAAATGTCAATCAAATGTTATATTACGCAAAGATTACAAGCTCAAAGTATGATGAAGACTGAGTATCCAAATGCAGGGGTTCGATTGGATGCTCACAAATGAAGCTCCAGGCCACCTGATCTGCCACGTATGCAGTGGTAATGCGGGAACATCTTAGTCACCCTCTGTCAGGACAAAACAAGAACTATTTTCTTTAGTAAATATTGCATATGCAGCAAATGAAAGGATAGCACCAGGCTTGTTGCTGTTACTGGATAGCAGAGAGTTATTAGGCGTGGCATCTAATCTTGTAGGATTACTGAAGAGCTATGGCAGCTAAGAAAGACAACAAGACAGGCTGTCGTAGATTATGTAAATGAGATTTGAAGCATGAGTGTGATGATGTGGGATCAAATAAAAGAAAGAGCAGACACGGAAGAAATGCCAGACACACCTACAGAAAAGCTGCCATTTGATGAAGGGCGATTACTGCACAAACCCAGAAGTCCAGCCTTTTGTTTTATGCAGTGCAAGGAAGAGGAATTAGGTCATCTCAGTGGCCAGGCTTTGTATGGGAGCTGCCATTCAGGAAGAAGATGCTGTGGATGTCAGTGTTTGGGCACGCCGGTTAATTGTTGAACACTCAGATTTGGATCAGCAGAAGGCTCTGGCATTCTCTTGAATCTCACTTGAAGAGATCTTTGCCATTTCTATGGGCCCGCTGCTGTGGTCATGCCAACAACACACGTTCACTTAGGGACATCATCTGATCCTTCCAATAATAACGTACTCATAGTTTTCAGTTGATTGTAAAGACTACACGACTGATGTAAAGATCAGTACAATATAAAAACATTAACCATTATAATTTTTTGTAAAATATTCTGAATTTTTTTTTGTCCTGCAGGAGCTCTCTGACATGAAGTAGCATTTATTTTATATTCCTAAGATCCTATATGAGGATAATGTTGGTTTCCAAAAATTTAAATATAATCTCCAAGGCAGTCTTTTGTCATTTTAGTTACCAAACCCTCAATTTTAGGCTGTTTATGTTCTTTTCAACCGATGGGAATTTTTTTTCCTTTCTACCACCGGGAAAGAAATGAAGTTGTGTCACACACTTCTGTAAAGAGAGAGGAAATTAAAAAGGAAGATAAAGGAGTGAGGAGTGCACTCGCTTTATTATATCATCACCAAGGATTTATCACACACCTTTAGTTTGAGTTTCAGAAATTCGTCAGCAGAGGCTTATTACAAATGGAGACTATACATGGACATTAAACGTACCAATAAGACTTAGTGGAGACCTCTTTAAAACAATGTGGTCCCATTACACAAACTCAACTTTGAGTCAGCCCACAGAAAGATAGAGCACCTGACACCAACCTGACACCAAGCAGGTTGGCCTTTCACGTTCCACTGGGGATTTTCTTTGACAAAGAAAATAGCATCTGGTTGGCAGCACTTGCTCCTTAGGGAGTTGGCTCAGTCACAAGATTTCAAATAAGGAACAGTGATTTCACTCGCCATTCTTCAGGTGTTCTTCATCGCCATCATCAAAGCCAGCCTTTGGCCGCTTCATTGTTCTTTAATGTTAACGTTTGGGAAAGGAGTTGTACGTACCTGGCACAGGGTCACATGCTTCTTTGCACTCATTCCTCATTATACTGTAAGAGCCGGCAGGTGTTTTAAAAAACAGTAGGTACTTTGGATTTTTTTCAGGTGATGGCTTGAGGAATCAAATTATAATGACAATGCCACTTCTCTCTTAAGTGCCTGTAATGGTTAATTCTGTCTGCCAACTTGACTGGGGCGTTGGAAACTAAGACATCTGGCAGAACACCATTGTGGGTGCTGGTGAAGGCATTTCTGGATGAGGGTAGTATTTGAATGTGGGAAACTGGGTGTAGTAGATTGCCTTCTGAGATACCTCATCCAATGACTCAAAGACTTGAGTACACCAAAAAAAAAAAAAAAAAAAAAAAGTACTCTGAGGGAACTCAGCGCCTGATATTCTTGAGGATGGAGATGTCTAATTGGATCATGCCTGGAACTAGAAACCTAGCCAACTTCTCAGGGCCAGTGAAGTCCCAGATTTTAGAAGAGAAGCCATCAGCACTTTACCAGAATAACATAATCATAGCTTTATATATTTTTACTAACCTCACTTTTTTATTCATTTATTATAAGTACACTGTAGCTGTCTTCAGACACACCAGAAGAGGGCAGCAGATCTCATTACAGATGATTGTGAGCCATCATGAGGTTGCTGGGATTTGAACTCAGAGCCTCTGGAAGAGCAATCAGTGAGCCATCTCTCCAACCCCATAACTATGTTTTAAATCCTATCCTTATATCATCCACAGATGAGTGTAGCTCTCACTTGTCATCAAAGAAGCTTCTCTTTACAGAAAATGGAGACCATTACTGAAAAAGCATATCTGAACACAGCAGAGAGCAAAGGATTGTGGGAAAATTAGCTCCAGTGGATATACCTGCAGCACAATTCCTGCATCTAAAGTTTGGAGAACAATGTGGAAGAGGGGGCAGAAAGATTGGAAGCTCCAGAATACTAGTGAGTCGGCTGTGACTGTCTTTCCTAGAAATGATTACATAAATAAGACTGGAGCAATGGTACTATCCCCAGACATGTTAATGTGGAAGAGGAGAAATCTCATGGGTTCTACCCCTATATAAAGAGCTATGAGCAACCACTGACTTCCAAGAGAGGGAGAATTAGTCTCTCTCAAGGAAGAGTTTTCTAATTGAATATTCAATGCCAAGTGGTATGCCCTGACACCACATACACACCACCAAGTAAAAATTTATTTGAAGCTTCTTTTAAAAATGTGTGTGTGTGTGAGTGTGTGTGATTGTATGTGTGTGAGTATGTGTGTGTGAGTATGTGTGTGTGAGTGTGAGTATGTGAGTGTGTCTGTCAGTGTGTGTGTATATGTGTTATGATCCATCTTCTGCAGTTGCTAGGAACTGAACTTGAGTCTTATATCTAAGCAGTGTGTGTTCCTAACTGATGAGCTGTCTTTCCAGTTCATTTTCTGGGTTTATAAAGACACTAGATTAAGAGGTTTTTTTTTCTCTAAAGCATGTGTTGACACTTTTTTGTTCAGGGATTTTAGATATTTAGCTAATTATTCTGTAGAAGTAGTATTATTTTATTTTTTAATTATGTTGTTACATGTATACATACAAAGAAGTATCTAAATCCATTTAGTCTTGCTTTTATGTATATGTTTTTAGGGTGTCCACTTGGGATTGGATAACCAAAAAGAAATCTCATCTAAGTATAAAGAATGGATTGTCCCTCTTAGCTGTCATTAATTGCCTAGCTCTTCATCTAGGGTAGAGACTTGTGGGGCACTCACTTGCTTCCATGTTGGCATGGCAACCCTATGCTGTCATTGTTCAGGTCTTTTAAAGGCAGCTATATTGTTAATATTTCACAAGTGTAGCTTCCCTGTCATATACAGAAGTCACAATCTTGCAGCAGATTATACATATCCTTGTGAGACATAGCTTTTTGGGTCATGTTTCTGAAACCCACAGCTAAATGCTTCTCTTTCGTCTTTCTGTACATGCTGCACTGATTTCCTCGGGCAATGATCATGCCTTCTACATCACCTTGTTTCTTTGTCCCTTCTTGGTTGGGGCTTAAAAAAGTAGAACTGAAAGAGTGTATCTGATGTATCACTTCTATGAAATCCTTAAAAACTACTGAGATCTAGCTGGGCATGGTGGTCCATACCTTTAATCTTCTCACTTGGAAGGGAGAGGCAGGCAGACCTCTAAGTTTGAGGTCAGTCTGGTCTGCAGATCTAGTTCAAGGACAGCCAGGGGAATACAAGGAAACCCTGTCTCAAAAATAATGAAAACGTTATTGAAATCTGGTTTTAAGGACTTATTCCTGCAGGGTTGAAGCTTTCAAACAGTTTATGTCAAGCAGCCCTTGATAATTAGAGGATTCTTCTGAGACTATAAGCATTCAGTTTATGAATTTTATTTTAGAACATGTTTTCAGTTTTATATTAATTGAAGACCTTTATATTTAAATAAATTATTCTGCTAAAATGTACTAATCGATTTCAATATTCTCTTGCATTTAACAGTTTGGTTCAAAATTATCTCAGCATACTGACATATGTATGTATGATACATATGATATATATGAGTGGTAAGACTTATAGTCTTCAATTTTTTTATTGAAAACAGATTTTTTCATATAATATATTCTGATTATTGTTTTTTCATATAATATATTTTGATTATTGTTTCCCTTTCCAAAACTTCTCCCAGATCTGTGCTGCTTTCATCTCTAATTTTATTAATTTGAAAAGTCTCTTTCCATTTCTTAGTTAATTTGGGTAAGGATTTGCCAACCTTACTGATTTTCTCAAAGAACCAACTCTTCATTTCAGTGTTTTTGATCATTTGTTTCTATTTCACTGACTCCAGTCTCATGTTTATTTCTTGCCATGAACTTCTTTTTCTTCAGGTTTGAGCTTCCTGTGTTTCCATTTGTATTCGATTCTAGAAAGTCTTTAATTTCTGTCTTGTCTTGTTTTCATCCAGCAGTGAGTTGTTCAGTTTCTGAGTTTGTAAGTTCTTTGTCCTGTCTGTTGTTAGTGTTATACAGCTGGAATCCATGTTGGTCAGCTAAGATGTAGGGTCTGTTGAGCTTTGTGTCCAAGTATATACTCAAATTTGGAGAAAGTTCCATGAGATGTTGAGAATAAAGTATATTCTTTTGTGTTAGATGAGAAATGTTATGGAAATATCCATTAGTTCCATTTGTTTTAGGACATCATTTAGCGTCAGCATTTTTCTGTTTACTTTTGTCTAAATAATCTGACTATTGGTGAGAGTATACTGAAGTCACCCCCTATCATTTTGTGAGAGTTAATATGTGATTTTAGCTCTTGGGGTGTTTCTTTTATAAACTTGGGTTTCCTTATATTTAGTGTATAAATATTGAGAATTACAATATCCTCTTAAGGATTTTTTCCTGTGGTGTATATGTAGTGTCTTTGGCTTAGTAGTGGTTTAAAGTCTGTTTTGTCTGATATTAAAATGGGCACACTGAATTGCTTCTTGGGTCTATAAGTTTGGAATATCTTTTTCTATCATTTTTTCCTGAGGTGATGTCTGTCTTTGATGGGAAGGTGGTCTTTTTGGCATCTAACAACCCAATCCTATATAGAACCCCCAAGACTCTGTTCTCGATAGTTGATAAGGAGCGATGTACTTACAGAACCAAGAACATCTTTCTGTTTAGAGTTTTTGTTTGTTTGTTTGTTTCTAGTGGTGAAAATGAACTTCACTGAAGTGTTTTGGGGTGTGTTGAACACTTTTTTTGTCAACTTGACACAAACCTCAATCATCTGAGAAGAGAGACCCTCAACTGAGAAGATGCCCCTATCTGATAGGCTTGTTGGCAAGTCTGTGGGGACATTTTCTTCATTGGTGATTGATGTGAGAAGGCACATTTAATTGGGGGTCAGTGCCATCCCTGGTCATGAAGTCTTAGATTTTATAAGATAAGAGGCTGATCAAGATGTAGTATCAAGCTAGTAAGGAACATTGTTCCATGGCTTCTGCTTCAGCTCCTGCTCCAGGTTTTCTACACTTACTTCTTTGAATTTGGACTAATTAAATGAAAAGGATGTGCGCTGACTGTGATGACATCATCAGGGAAGAAGGAAGCCTCCTGGCACAGGGATGGTCTCTCTGCTCTGCCTGCCATCTGCTATGAGGTAAGCTGCTTTACACCACCACATGCTCACTTGTCAAAAAGTTCTGCCCACCAGAGGCCTAAAGCAATGGAGCCAATTGACTTTGGACAGACACTTCTGAAACTGTAAGTCAGAACCATTCATGGAGTTGTTTTCACAGGCATTTTGTCACTGCAATAAACAAAAACAAAATACAAGTAAACAACTAGGACCAGGCAAAGTTGAGTTGTATGACCCACAACAGACTGTCTTGAAGCAATAGCATGTTACATTATTCGTAGTGGGCAGGTGATGAGTTTAGGATCTCAGAGTTGTCAACTCACAAACACTCCTAATGGAATTCTTCCATTAGCAAGAGTTTCTTTATTACCTATTATATTTGTGCAGACAATGTAGACTGTTCTAGCTATGGTTATTTTTGCTGTGATTAAACACCATGGTAAAAAGCAATTTGGGGAGAAAAGGTTTTATTTCATTCACAGTTCCATATAATAGTTCATCATCAAAAGTGGTAGGAACCCGGAGGCAGGAGCTGATGCAGAGACAGAGGCAGGAGGGGTGCTGCTCACTGGCTTGCTGCCTCTTGGCTTGCTCAGCCCGTTTTCTTATAGAAGCCAGGACCACCAGCCGAGAGATGGGACCACCCAAGATAGGCTGGGCCCTCCCAATGAATAATTAATTAAGAAAATGCTGGGATCCTAAGGATGAATTTTCTCATTTGAGGCTCCCTTCTCTCTGATGACTTTAGCCTGTGTCAAGCTGACATAAAATCAGCCAGTACACACACTGAAGATTTTCTGTGATAAACGATGACACATGCATGAGGAATTAAAGAGTAATGCTTACAGAACTACGATTTATGATGCATTGTTATAGTTGCCGTATAAGATGATGCTAAATTGATGTCACTTGGAATATAAACTATGCTAGAGCTTAGGGAAACCTAGGAAGGCCAGAAGACTCTATCAAAGAGAGACATTTTTATCTGTACTTTCCTGAACCTTTTGTCCAAGCCTGTACAAACCCTCTTGTGGCAAAGTGTTTAAGAAATTTTTTCAGTTCCCTTGCTGGAGCTCTTGATGTTTGACACAGGTGACTGTTCCCTTCTCCATTCTCACAGTTTCTTTCTTTCTTTCTTTCTTTCTTTCTTTCTTTCTTTCTTTCTTTCTTTCTTTCTTTCTTTTTTCTTTTATCATTCCTTCTAGCCCTTTCACTTCTTGGGAGCTTCTCATTCTTCATGTAGTCTCTTTTATCATGACTTGGCTTGTATCAAGGTTCTGGCTCCACATGCTCTCACTCCAAATCTGACTATCTGCTACCCTCTTGTTCCCTATTATGTATTTATGGTTGGGATTTAAATTACCTGCTCCATCTTCCTGACATTCCAAGTCCCTTTCTCCAACCAGAACTACATGACCTATTTTCTTTCTCTTTTTTAATGGATTTTTCTTTATTCATATTTCAAATATCTCCTTTCCAAGTTTCCCCTCTGGAATCCCACATCCCCTCCTTCCTCCCTCTGCTTCTATGAGGGTGCTCCCCTACCCACCCACCTACTCCCTTCTGTCTCCCTGCCTTGGTATTCCTCTACACTGGGGCACTGAGCCTTCACAGGACCAAGGGATTCTCCTCCCATCGATGCCTGATAAGGTCATCCTTTGCTATTGGACATATCTAGATTTATGGAAGTTCTAAAACACTTCATTGTATCCTAAAATGGGACTTGGTCTCAGCCTGATCCCCTATCCCATTCTTACTCCCTAGTAATTTGTACTGTACTGCTAGCATTTAGGTAAGGTATGAGGAGGGTGCTTATTTTCTGATGTTATTTGAACAAACAATAAAGTCCACTTGTTTCCAACTATTTGTTTTATGTTTGGAGCACATTCAACTGCTGAATTCCCAGATCCTCTCATTTGTTTTGTTTATGTTACAACAGCCTGGGGTCTTTTAAAATGTGAACACTGGAAATCACAACATTGGTAAGTTAGAGCCACTTGCACCCACTTATACAGAATAGAGTAATATGATTAATAGACAACTAATCATGGCTGACCAGTTTATAGTGTTCTACACTTAGCCCAATGCTTTCAGTCCCATTTACTCCTCATAGCACGTGAGTAACGGTTCTTGCATCATCGAAGTGAAGAAACAGAGGAACATCACATTTAAGCAACTTCAACAGCATCCACATTCTGCATTACATGGTGGAAAAGGGTTAGAATGGTCATCTGGCTCCAAAACGTGCTTGCTGCATAGACTACACTATCCTCTGAAAAGAAGAAAATCTTGACAGAGATAAGAGAGGGAGACCAATGTCTGCAGAATATCACATGTCTCAGATGCTATTGGGAAACAGAAAGTCTTAGTTCCATCAGAGGGAAGATAAGCCATCTGAATCACTGGAACTCTTGAGAACAGAGTTCTTTGTACATATGTCACCTCACTGTGTCATGACCAATTAATTTCAAAATTAAGTAAGTGTTAAGGACACTAATACACCATCTTGTCAAGTGTGGCGACTTACTTAGTTTTGTCCTATTTCTGAGAAGGAAGGTTGTGTCTGATAATATTTTAATTTCATTTGTATGACAGACATGAGTAATAGCAGAAATATGTGCTAAGTAATTAATACAGCATTAAACATCACGTTAGTGTAAGAGTAGTGAATATTAATGGAGGAGGCCTGAACAAAGGCCATATGTGCATTTATGATAGTCATCTTTATCTTAGGCTGTGACTGTATTAGTAGTCAGAGCACAGTTAACTGCTGGAGACTTATTCAAGAGTGTTTGCAGGGTGAGAGGGGAGAAAGCACTGCACATTATTTAAGCTGTTTCATTGACTCTGCTCAGGGCTGAATAAAATCCCACTGAGTGGGGCAGCCAAAGTACCAGAAATTCATTTTCTCATAATTATGTTGGGCACAAGTCCAACATCACGATGCCTCTAGGGTTGGTTTCTGGTGGGGCATCTCTTCCCTGGTCGCAGGAAGGTGGTTTCCCAGGGTGTCCATCAGTGGTAGAAAAGAAGGATGCAGAACTTTCTACTTTTGAGAACACTCATCTCATTAGATCATGCTCTGCCCTAATGAACTTAGGTGTGATTTTACCATTAGTTTACAGATCCTGCTTCCAAACAATCAAATTTGTGATTGGGGTTTAGACGATGAATTTTGGAACAAGGCAAAACAGTCCAAACTACTCTGAAGTTAATATGGAAGGCAAGAAATTCTTGCCATAAAGAGATTAGTAAAGATCTGAGTCACTGGGGATGGTGAGGCTTGAATTCTAGTTCAGTAGGAGATAGACCACTGGCCTCTCTCCTGTAGACATCTAGGCTTCTAAATGCAGAGGATGACAACAGTATCTGCTTCACAGGCCAAGGTTAAATGAATGAAAAAAAATGTAAGGAACGTAGCATAATGCCTGTCACTTTGACAAACCCTGGAAATGCTACGTGTCACTTTTTTTATTGTTCTTGGAGGGTAGGCTTTAGCTTTGGCCTAAGATAGTACACATTCGATATACTAGAATTTTGAAAACAATATTCAGAGTGTTGGAGGAAGTTGGAATTGGCATCAGAGAAATATTGCATGGGACAAAGAATTTATTTAAAGCATAAAGGTCAACTTGTTTACTTCTTTGTTTTCTAAGAAGTAAGAATAGCTTGTTGAAAAGTGAAAAATTGATTTTGCTCATAGCCACTTGTTTGGAAAATGTCAGCCTTATGAAGAATTTACAAAGGTGCAGTGACAATACATTAATTATATCTTGAAATATGAAAGTATTGGTCAATGCTTCAAAGTGTGAAATCATGGGTGAAGTAAAAGTTTCTCCCAGCAGACTAATTAGTCATATTTTAAATGAAAACTCTGAAGATACAATAGATGTAAAAACAAAATTTCAGGGAAGTGAAAGATGTGTTATTAGGATATAATTGCTGGCATTATTCAAATTCTGGGAAGCTCCTGCTTAAGTCAGTGCTGCCAGAAATAGCAGCTCAGAAGGATACATTTGGAGATGAGGAAAGTAGTTTTCAGGTAGGAATTCTATCGGTAGAACATTATATGAATGATTGAAGAGGATGAGTTGGAACCACACGGCCATCTTACCTAGAAAATCACACCCAGTCATTTCCATCACACACCTCCACTGGATGCAAATTATTAGTTCAGTTCCTTCTTAAAAAGAGCATGTTAGGTTCTGTCTTTTCAATATATTGGCTATCCACAGAAATATTTTTGAAGCATCTCAACATGTAATGATCATCCTCATTAGGCCCTGTTGCTATCTCTCCAATTAATAAATAAATCACATTCCCAATAGAACAATGCCCTAAGATGACATTTACTTAGTTTATTTAGGGATTGGAGGCAGAAGAGACAAGACACAGAGAACCAGAGTTCCTAGAGCTTAATAGTGTGTGTGCAAGTGTATGTGTAACCTAACCTAGAGAATTTCTTACCGATAGCTGCAAGAAGCTTGTTGCCAAGGTGATGCTGGGAGCATTAGGGTGAGTGCCTAGCAGGGGCAAGCTTAATCTGGGTAATCCCTCACAGGTACACAGGCTTATTTCTTCCGTGATTCTAGATCCTATCAAATTGGCAATCAACTATTTAATCACCACAGTCTATGTTCTTTCATTTATTTTTAATATTTTTTCTTTTTGAAAAAAAAGATATTTTTCATATAATATATTCTGATTGCAGTTTCCCTTCCTGAACTCCTCCCAGATCTTCCCCACATCCCCTCCCATCCAAATCCACACCATTCTTTCTCTTTATCATTATAAAACAAAAGATGTATAATAATAATAATAATAATAATAATAATAATAATAATAATAATAATTGGCTAGTGAGCTAGCTCAGTGATTGAGAACATATATTGTTCTTGCAGAGGACCTGAGTTCAATTCCCACTACACACATTGAGCAACTCATAACTCCCTGTACCTCTAGCAGATGCCTTTGATCTCTTCATGAGCCTGTGCACACGCAGTGTGAATTACAAGGCTTGAAAAGCCAGGCTGTGAACAGTCTCTTGGAGGGAATCTGTGTCGGCAGAAACTGGTTGGATTTTTAGTTCCAGGGAGAGATGAGATTTTTTTTAGGCTTAGAGGCTAATTACCTTATCTTGAGCTAGTTTTAGCTTCAGAAACAGCCATTCTTTGCCCCACTCTGTATATCTTTTGGTAATAGATATAAACCCTGTAGATGATATTGACTTAGAAGTCACATCTTAGATAATAAATAAAAATCTCATAGAAGCTATTGACTTAGAAGAATACTAGCTTCTGCTAACCCAAGAGTTAAGACTGTCATCAAATATCATCTGAAGTCTATAGAGAAGATTCCCCTGTCTTCATGCAGTGGCCTCTCTGGTGACCCCACCAATGCATTTTAAAGTGGCCTGGGTTTATGACTTTCTTTGTTCTTTAAAAGTATAAATCTTCGTGAAATTGCTTCCATGTTGGAACACGGAATTTGAGGTAACTCCAAACCCCAGACTGTGCTTACTCAAGGTAACTGTAGAAGAGATTATCTCTTGGTCCCCCTAAGATGAGAGCTGCGGTTTTTGTGCTAACATAAATGTGGCGTGCTCCTCGACCAGCTAGGAAAGACGACCACCACCAGAGGATTCTTCTCAGATCACGCTTTATTGTGGGAGCCTCTTGGTTGAAGGGGAGAGCAGGAAGCAAGGGGCCCTAACTACCCTAGCTGTCCGCTTATATAGGGAGAAGCACATACGGGCTTGCCATGATTGGTTGTCACCAGTCTGCTGACACCAGAGGCCTCGGGATTGGCCGGAGATAGGTTATGTACTGCGCACGAGCAGGGTGCAGCGCCTTAGCTGACAAGAGCATTACTATATATGGAGTTGTTTACCTCAAACTGTGAGGGAGCCAGCGCCATCTTGTAATGGCGTCCCCATTCGGCTCCCCACACATAAATAGCTATAAAATACTAAAAAATAGTAAAAATGAGGTAAAACAAAACCAGATAAGCCAGAGTAGGACAAAACAAACAGCACAAATGAGCCAAAGAAAAAAGCACAAAAGCACATACACATACATACATACATACATACATACATACATACATACATATATACATATATATGCAGAGACATACTGTCACACACACAGAAATTCCATAGAAATACAAAACTCCAAACCATAATATATACTCAAAGACCTGTAAAGTTCAAAAAAGAGAGACAAAGAACCCACAAAGATGCTATTGAGATCATTTTGTTGTGGCAATCTACTTACTGCTGGGGATGGGGCCTGTTCTTAAAAATGGTTTGTGTCCCCAATGAGACTCTGTTGGAGAAAACTCATTTTTTATTTGTGAGCAGTTCTAGGCTGGAGATAGCTAATGGGTTTGTATCTACTTCCCCTCCCAGTGCTGGAGCTCTACCTGTTCCAGGCCCGTGCAGACCCCACGCATGCTCCCACAGTCTCTATGGGTTTATATGGATATTGGTTGTATTGTGTGTAGAAGACCTTATTTCCCTGTGTTCCCTATCCCCTCTGGCTCTTACACTCTTTCAGCCTCCCTTCCTCAGGGTCCCTTGAGACTTGAGAGGAGGGATTTCATGGACACATTCCATTTAAGGTGATCAAGGTCTCTTACTCTCTGCACGTTGTCTGACTGGGGGATTCTATATTTGTTTCCGTCTATAGCAGGAGGAAGCCTCTCTTAGAATGGCCGAGCTAAACACTGATCTGTGAGTGTAACAGAATATAGTTAGGAGACTTTTTATTGCTATTTTTCTTTGGCAAATCAGTAGTACTTGGTTTTCCTTTAGGTCCCTGGCCCGTCTAGTCTCTTCTTGGTTACCTGAGCAGTGTGGGCTTGGGTTCCATCTCATGGAGTTGACCTTAAACTCAATATTGGTTGGTTACTCCCATGAGTTATGTGCCATTAGTGCACTGTCCTATCTCGAAGGCCAGAATGAAGGAGTTGTAGCTGAGTTGGTGTTTACTTTTGTCCTCTGGTCGCATGCAAAGTACCTTCTAGTACCATGAACTAGTCCACAGGAGTGAAGGCTCTAGGAAGGTACCAGCTCAATTTCTTTGCAGTCAAAGAAGTTATATATGTGTGTTATCTTAAGCAAAAGGGCCTTAGCATCAGTTTGTGGAGAGTAATCAACAGTCTTGGCAGTAACCTGGGTTGTTTGGGGCTGTTCATGGGGGTCCTTTGGCCAACAACTCAATTAGATGTAACCTGTGTCTGGAACAAGAGGCTTCATTTGGTGATGAAAGATGTCCAGTAGAGCCTTTGTCTCTCCCATTATTTAGATCACCTTCATATAAGTATATATTTTAGAAACATTCTTCTATACTAAATTTTCACACAACCCCTGAAATGGCCCTTAGCTTTAGCTGATGTTATCTTTCTCTCCTTAAGCTTTTAGTGCATGAAGACAATTATATAAAGTTATTACACAGTTTCACACAGTATTAAAGTTCAAAGAAATCCAAAAGGCTTTCATATGGAATAAACCTTTTGAGGAACAAACAGAACTTACACTCATGTCTGCTGCTGTGGATGTTTTCCTTTCTTTCTTTTTCTGGGGAGCAGAAGTGCATTTGCCATTGGTAGAATAGATGAGCATTTTGATTGCACCTGTTTTCTGACATCCCAAGCTACCAGCTCAGTGTCCTCACAAAGCTCACTAGCTTTCCAAAGTGTCACATTTCATTTCACTACCCCAAACTACATCTGACTTAGGAACCATCTGTTCCCAAATATTTCTTGTAATCGAGTGCATTGGGTCACCACATCCTCCATCACCAACTTTTAGGTTGCTGTTAGGAAAGAAAGCCAGCTCCCAAGAGTACTTACCGATTAGCAGTCTGCAAATCTCCTAAGTGTGTTTTGAAAATATAGCAACAAGGCAAGCTGACACATATTAATTTCTGGATGACAGTCATAGAATTTCTAGAATAGTAATAAAGAAGAATGTTGCAATTTTGGCCATATAGAAGAAGTTTTTTGAGAGGAAAGTGGCAAATTAATTACCCCCCACACTTTTGAATTAGGGCCTCATGTAGCCTTGACTAGTCTTGAACTCATTTTTAGTTAAGGACGATCTTGAATGCTGATGCTTCTTCTTTCTCTGCCTCCCATGTGCTGGGCTTATCATTGTGTGCCATGCTTGTCTAGAAGGGGGTTCTTTATGACTAAATTTTATATTTCATATGAACTCCAAGGCTGTTGGATGAATTAACTCTTTCACTGCTCAAGTCAGACTGAAAGGGTGAAATGGGAAAGCGAACTAAGTGGTTCATCATTCAGCCAGTTACTTAAGCCTCATCTTTGCCTCCTTTTCTAGTTCCTGTCTAATCCACCACAAGCCCCACATTAATTCCTTCTTAATTAATGAAGATTGGTCCACCTCCCCCGCTGCTTATGACATTTTCTGTCACACAGTTTAGTACACTGATCTTCAGTTGTCACTCACCGTCTCCTAAACAAGAGGAAGGACTGAAGGAGCTGAAGGGGCCTTATCTGGCATCAGTGGGAGGGAGGCCCTTGGTCCTGTGAAGGCTGGATGCCCCAGTGTAGAGGAATGCTATGGCGGTGAGGCGGGAGTGGGTATGTGGGTGGGGGAGCACCCTCACAGAAGCAGGGAGAGGGAGGATGAGATAGGGGGTTTGCAGAGGGGAAACTGGGAAAGGGGATAACATTTGAAATGCAAATAAGTAAAATATCCCATTAAAAAAAAACCTTCCAAACATAGCAGACACAACTCCTGGGCACGTGAGAACAGGTCATATCACACACCATTTTCCGCCTTGTAGGTAAGCGTGGTATCTTCATATCTCACTCAGAAGGCCCTACTTGGGTTCTAGTCTCTGGCCACCTCTTGGTGTCCACCCAACACCTTCTCTTTCTGATCTACCACATTCTAATCACTCCCTGCTGGGTCTCAAACACACGCTCTTCTGGCAAGACCTTGCCTCTCACCATCCTCACCTCCCTTTCCTTCATCCAGAGAGGATACTCTCTTGATATTTCTAGGGCTTTTACTTCTCTTAAGTCAGATCTTTTTTCAAGTGTCATATTCTCGGGTCTGCTGTCACACCATATCTGTTTTAAGTTTTGGAAATAAATATGCATTTGTGTACAGCCTACCTCACTAAAATCTCGGTTCCACATGGCTGAGAGATTTATGTTTTATTCATTGTTACTCTTTAGAACTTTGACCAGCATTTGGTATATATAATGATGCTTAATAAATACGTGTTGAATAAATGAGTTACTTTGTAAAAGAAAGTATATTTTGTAGTCATATATTTTTATGAAGAATAATAGTAAATGTACAGTCAAATCACAGTATTATTTTTATTTGTTGAAATGAAAATCAGGACCTAGTGGCCTGAGGATTGCAAAAAAGTAACAAATAACAAAAATTTATAGAAGAAGAAAATAAAAGAAAGGGTATTTGTGATCTCCATCATTCCATGATTACAGCCAAGGCATAACATTAAAGATCTCCATGTATTCTACACAGAACTCTAAAGCAATTCTTGGAAAGACATATAAGGCAAAAGGAGCTTTGGAAAATAGTCAGTGATTGGACATTTTCACTTTGACAGAATATGAAATCTTTTCCTGCCTGGTTAAAAATAGATCACCGAATTCATTGAAATACCATGCTACTAGAGTTTCCTTCATATCTTTGGAACAGTGCTAATTTTTTTCACATTACATGCTATTATTCCTCTCTGGTTATTTCTCCTCACACAACCTTGTTTCTTGGGTGTTATAAATATTAGTGGAGTCTGAAACCATTGAATACGTTTGGTTGTAAGCTCATTAAAACTGTTCTCGGAAGGCTGGCTGCTTTAACATAACAGAAGGTAATGGCTAATTTTCTAGAAACCTGAGGAGAGGTTGCAGCCATCAGCCACACCAGGCAGTCCCATTTCTCCCAAGCCAGGCTGTAATTGGGAAGACTAAGCAGCCTAAAACACAGGAAGCATGGCATAGGCCCAGAGTGGAAAGTCTGTCCCACAATCCCGGCTACTGCTGTTCTGAAATAATAATCAAGTTTAGACAAAGTTTTTAGATGACCCAGAAGCTTTCAAAAAAGATCTCTCCACCCCAAACTTTCCTATTTTAATTGTAAGATTGTTTAATTGAAGTATATTTTATTCATTTTTCTCCAAGTGGGCAAATCTTATCACGCCATTAGCGTTTATGTTTATGTTTCATGATTTAATGTTTCAACAATTATTATGGGAAGAAATAACAGTAACCTTGCATATTTATATTCATCTCTTTGCTACTTTTTTATTTTTGTTGCTTCAACACAGAGAAGATGAAACATCAAGACCAGGTATGAAGAAGAAGAAGAACATTATTTCTGCTCCTCTATTCATTTCAGCACCTTGGTTTACTATTTGGATTTTCAACATCTTTGCTTCATTAAAGTAAATTCAAATGTAGACTTTCTTAGTTTTGCAGTTCTGTGAGAAATTGATGTTTACTCTTTGTTATGATTTTCATAGTTACAGGGGGAAAATGTAGATAGCCATTGTAATTTTGGATGCACACTAGAAAGGATCAGAGGACAATGAAAGAAAGTAGGTAACTGGAAGACAACGTGGTCACTGAGGTGAATAGATTTCTCCACACAAATTGAAGTATGGGAGACAAATATGAACCTATATGGTTTAGTGAATGTTCTTTACTTCTTTATATACATTATTTTTATTTGTGCCTTGCTAATTCTTTCTGATAAGTAAAGATGGTATAGCTATTTTAAATATAATCTTGTATAGAAGCTAGGCAACCTGACAGATAGAGACAGATATAACCAAATGATGGAAAGAGACTATATAATCAAGTGAGGTCATTGTGATAGGTAACCTTGATTGTCAACTTCATGTGATTTAGACTCACCATAGGAACAAATCTCTGGCCATTACCATGCAGGGTCATCTAGATTGGTCAATTGAAGTGGGAAGGCTACACTAGATGTGGGGTGGTATGAATCTATGGGCCAAGGTCTGATATTAAACAAGGAGAAAGTGAGCTGAGGATATATATGTTTCTGTTCTGTGATCGTACATGGACATGTGATCTGCTGCCATAACTTCTCCACCTATGATGGATGAAACCCTCAAACTATGATGCAGAACAAACACTTTAAGTTGCTTTTGCCAGACATTTGATCAGAGCAAAGAGAAAAAAATTAATGAATACAGCCAGATCTTTAGGGTTTGTCTTTTGTAGCTATCATAACCCAACCCACGACACCATGCCACTGCTCCAATGGAGAAGATGGCTATGAGCTTTGGCACATACAGTGTTGCTAGACATGATGAAGAACAACGAAGTTATTGTCCTAAAATAGGAGCCCATAATTCAGAAAAACTAATTAATAAACACTCTACATTCATATCTTGTGTGGGACTCTGACATTCCCTCATGCATGAGGGCCTAGAGTGATAAAGGCTTTGAGGACTTTGTGTGTAGAGGTGTAGGTTTCCACCTGCAGCTCACCCCAATTTTTAAAAGACAATTACCCAAAGGACTATAGAGTGAGGACCTGTGGCTCCTCCTAAACTCTATGCTGAAGGCTTCTGTGAAGTGATAGTTCACAAATCTCTAACAGACAAAAGGAAATAAGAAGTGGCCTGGTTCCATAAACTTTTAATCTTTGGTCTAAAAGTGGACACAGTTACCGGTTTGAACCAATGACCTGGTCCTTGCCTTGGCCTCTGATAAACATCTGGTAGAAAAACTCTTGGCTTGATTTTATTTTTTGGAGACAGGGTTCCTCTGTGTAGCTCTAGCTGTCTTGGAGCTCACTTTGTAGACCAGGCTGGCTTTGGACTTAGAGATCTACCTGACTCTGCCTCCCAAGTTCTGGGATTAAAAGGCGTGTACCACCACCACTAGGCTTTGGTTTGCTTCTTTATTGGAGCTATTCTTCCATTGACAGTGTCTGGTTTACCTCTTGCAACATGACCCTTGGTTGATTTCTTACTGATTCCTTCTTGAACTGCAATGTAATTTCTCAACCTTGTAACCTCTTTAAGGGATGCAGGCTCTCAAGGGAGGGGCTGGGCCCTTGTGTCATTTACCATTGTCTCTCCAAGCTGCCTTCTCTCACTCTGTTAGCTATTCACTCTGTATAGGATGCTAGGCTTTCTCATTTTGCTTGGACTTGAGATCTTGGCTTCTTTTTATATAAAACCAGTTAGTCTACTTTTCTGCCCCAATGATTCATTATTTGATCCACCATGCTGAGAATAAATGCTCATTAATATAAATATTAGGAGAGAGAAATTAGGAAGTTCTGAGATTAAAAAAATAGTTGACTGTGTTGGAAAATTCACTGCTATTACTAGAGAGCTAAAAATCTAATACATATAATTTAGGAACAGGTGCTCTACGTTGAGTGATTGATGACGTTATACCTCAAGCTAGACTTTTGAAGGTGCTCCAAGGACTCAAGGTCAGCATTGTAATTGTATCACTTGAGACTCACATTCCTTCTTCAAAGACTCATTAGGACAGTGGACTGAAGAGTCTTTAGGACGTGCGCCTCTTCCTCATGCTGCTTCTGTTTTATCCTATTGTAGTGTAGCTCTTCATTCACCTTGACTGACTATCAGGAAGGTGATTGGCATTCTTCTCCAAGTGCTTCACACTCTAGGAACTGCTTGTATGATTGGTAAGCTTCTGGCTCTGAATAATTCCAGGTCATTAAGAAATCTTTTCTTGCTATTGAAACACATCAACTAGTTTTACAAGTCTTGTCCCATTGCTGAAGCAAAGTCAGAGAGTGCTGAGGATATTCTCACTTAAGACTCTGCCTCTGTTCTTGTGCTTCTCTAAATGAGCCCTATTTTCTGGTTATTGCCTTTGAGAGAAGAAAGGAGACAAGAGGAGACACATTAATGTCTCTTTATAAAAACCTTTCTAGCACAGTTAGTTTATCCTTGAATGTTCCCACAGGGGCATCTTCTTCCTGTGCTTACTACTTGCTAGACAGTCTCTCCTCTAGAACACCATCCTTTGAGCCATTCAGATCTTCCTCAAAGTCCCAGGCTCATGAGGGCTAATTTCACAGGTCTCCACATCCTCTGACCCCTGTGATTTTCTCCTGCCCTCTTAGCTGTTTTCTTCCTGAGGGTCTACTGCACTGCTCCAAGGCTTTGGATTTTATCTGCTTTGATCATACTTGTATTTTCCCATGTTCTTCAAGGAATTTGTTGTCTGGTTTGAATAATAAATGTCCCCCACAGGTTCATATATTTGAGCCATTGGGTTCCCAGTTGGTGGTGCTGTTTGGAGGAGCTTTGGAACCCTTTGGAGGTCCAGTTTTGATGGAGGAAGTACCATCACTGGGTTGAATTTGAGGGATTCCCTCTTGCTCCATTTTTTTTCTTGCTCTCTCTGCTTGATATGTGCTGTTTAGATGAGGTCTTTCAGCTTCCTGTTCTTGCTGCCAAGCCACGTTTTTCAGTCCGTGGTGGGTTCTCCATTCCTCTGCAACTAAGAGCTGAATAAACTCTTCTTTAAGTTGCTTTTGGTCCAGGTATTATTTCACAGCAACACAATAAATAAAATAGCAACTATTAGGACATTACAATGAGGGACTAGAGAGATAGCCAAGCCGTTCTATTCTTGCAGAGGAGCTGGGTTCAGTTCCCAGAGCTTACATGGTGGCTCACAATCATTTGCAACTCTAGTTCCAAGGGATCTGATGCCCTCTTCTGACCTCTAAAGGCACTCAGTACACCTGTGGTGCAAACACATACATACAGACAAAACACTTGTACACATAAAATGCAATAAATAAATGAAAAGTTAGAAAATATTACAATGATATTGTTATTCTTGTTTTACTTTAAATTCATATGTAATATTTATACATGTCTATGGGATGGAGTGTGACTTTCTGAAGGTTGTTTTGAATTTTAAGAACATTTATTTAAAATTTAAATTTTTTTTAATTAAAAAAATTAAAAAATTTTCTTTCTGAATTTTATAGTGTATTTATATAATATTCTCTCCCACCCCAAACTCTTCTCAGATACTCCTTCTCTATTTATCCAGTCAACTTCCTGCTCTTTCTTTTTTTTAAAATACATTCCATAAATTCCAAACAAAAATAAAAGCAGAACAGTCTGAAACCATAGAGTCAGATTTGTGTTGACTAAATACTCCTGAAATGGGGCCTGCCCTGGAGTGCGTTTGATATACCTAGTGTCACTCCATTAGAGAAACTTAATTTTCTTTTTCTCCAACTGCTATCATTTTTAAAAACTAGCTTCTTGGCTAGGAGTGAGACTTTGTGCCCACTTGTCTTTTGTGCTGGGACTTTTCAGGCTTGAAGGTGTTCAGGTCTTGCACAATATGCCGCAGTCTCTGTGAGTTCCGATGTACATCGGCTGTGTTGGTTCTGAAAAAGCTCTTACTTTGGAGTCACTCATCATCCCTGGCTCTTACAATCTTTTCAGCTCCTCTTTCTCGTAGATCTCTGAGTAAAGGGAGAGAGTAAAAGCATAATTAATGACTAATAATTTATTATGCATGTGAGCATGAATTTAATTTTTTATACAAATATTGTGGATTGCCTTCTTCCTATAATGACTCTGTGAAGTAGGAGCAAACATCATGATTTACTATGAAAAGAAGCTGACAGCCTTCTGTAAGTGGTAATCCTGGAGTCCTGGCATTTTTCTGTGGCCTCTGCTGACTTAAACAGGTCAATGAGGCAGGAAACTCAACGGAAACATTGTAAAAGAAACCCACAATGGCACACATGTGACTTGAAAGCAGAAGAGGAGACTATTTGGGGTAAAGGAGAAGGAGAGGACATGAGACAGGATATATAGAAATGGATGGAGTACATAATAACAAATTGTAATATGTATGTACATGCAAATGCCATTATGGAACCCATCCATTCTGTCCTAACTTAAAAACATTAGGACCTAACCAGATACCAATGGGAGGCTAATGAGGAGACAAAAAGCTTTGTAGACAAGGAGAGTTACATAAGGAAACCTGTGTGAACTTTTGATAGGGTGTCCTCACTAGGAGGTAGACCAGGTGTCTGCTTTCACTTGAGACTTCTACAGTGGGAAAAGCCATTTTACCTGAAAAAAACTGCATTTTCTTGTACCATACTTTATTTTTGGTATTCTCCATTTTTGAATGTATTTCACTGAGGTTAGTGTCAAAAAGTACATTAAGAGTCAGAGATGAGAAATGTTAAATTTTCATGAGTTTGAAACTTTTGCATGAATTATATTCCCCACCAGAACAGAATTATTGGATAACCAACCAGTCACTTATTAGAAGTCCCATTGAGGGACACATGAGGCAGGTAAATTTGGGGGAAAAGGTAGGAAGGTAAGAGTTGGAAGTTAGGAGGTTACAAAAGAGGAACAGCTGGGAAGTTTTGGTGGCTAGTTGATATATCAATAAAAAGTACAGAGAAAATTAGTTGAAATAAACTAAACATTCTACACTTCCTCCTAGATGTGAATTCCATTTTTGCTGTCTTTAAAAGTTACCATTTTCTTTAATCTCCCAGCAAGGTGAGACACATAAACTTTCTATCAATAAGGTCTAGGCTTATTTATAAAAAAGTTTATTTTATAACAACAGAGTATATTTTATCTTGCTGTTCTTGTAATTGTAATGTAAATACGATGTTAAACTGTACAAGAACAAGTACAACTCATTTTGGTATTTAATCTTTACACACTTTTGGAAATGATCATTTTTAAAAAACTTTCAAAAATATCTGAAAATAAGCTCTCTCATAATATGATACATTTTTTCAGATGTTCACCAGCATGTAAAACTGCTTTGAAAAATAATATAACTTTAATATACTATTATTTAAAGACAGTGCATAACTATAAAAATAATGTATAATGGAAAAGACAATTTAACATTCTTGTTTTTACTAGAGAACTGTTGGTACAAAGTTATAGTGCTCTGCAATGTTTGCTGGATAATTATGTGATTTCAGAAAAATATTTTAAACATGGAAAATACATTTTTATGTCTGTAATAAACAGAAGTGAAGTATGTGGCTCCTAGAATTTTTTTTTCATTTTTCTGAATACTGAACAATTCTAAATAATCAAGATATTACCACACAATGCTTTACTTTTAGGCTTATGCAATACCCCCTTCTTTTAGATTTGATTTATTTTATGTATGTGAGTACATCATTGTTGTCCTCAGACATACCAGAAAAAGGGCACTGAATCTTATTACAGCCTTACTACAGCCACCATTTAGTTGCTGGGAACTGAATTCAGGACCTCTGGAAGACCAGTCCATGCTTTTAACTACTGAGCCATCTCTTCAGTTCCAATATATCTTTTTTTTCTTTTACTACTCTCTCAATCCCAGATACTGTTTAATTTATACAGAAATATATTGCCAAAGAATCTATCAAAGGGAATCATCTGGTCCTGATCCACCATGACAGAAAAACAGTTGTGTTTTCAGTTTAATGAATATTTGATAGTCTAGTGAGTTCAACCAGTGCAACTTGAAGATTTTCTCATGTCATTCCAGAGTCAGTTATTAGATCAGTACATTTGGGGATAAATATCCAGAGATGCATTTCACATAGTCATTGTAAGATGACATATTCCATTCTGTCATAAACAAAGATCAGTGAATAGGGTAGATGGGCCTTATAGCCTATTTAAATATGGGCACTAAAGTCAGTATCCTGTGTATTTTACTTCAGAAAAATAAGTGAATTGTGTGGGTTGAGGGAAGATGGAACACGTGAGATGCTATGTAGAAGAGACATGAAAATACTGAGTATTGCTAGAATTCTTTCTCTTAGGAAGAAAAAATAGCAAAGACTACACATCCTTCCTCCTAATGTCCCAACAACAAACTGAGTTGTGTGTGATTTCACTCAAGTTTACTCTGGGGAATTAGTGGATATATTGGGCATCTTTAGAGAAGAGAGGGACTACTTATAGGACTATGCTCCTGCTGTGAAGTCTTTATTTAGCAGCGGTGATGACTTTCCCATTGCTGCCTAGGTGGAGTCTCACTGTCCTGATCTTCCTAAATCTACTCTTGCCCCTCTCTGGACCACATTCAGTTGGGGTAGAGTTGTCACATAGTAGGTGGTCTGGAGCAGCAGGATACCCAGATAAGGGTCTCAAATGTATTGCTTGTAGACTCTATCATACTGGTTACTTTGTGGCCTTTCCTGTTCCCGTGTCACTTAGATGTTGAAGGCTCCTGATCTACATGCCTAAAGCTGTCATCTCAGCCACAGGGTATCTTGCCCTGGTCTTTCTGAGCAATCCACTGCTTGGTGTCCTGTGACCAATCATAGTTAGCAGACAATAAATCTCTGTCCAAACTTGAAAATGCTTCTTCCTGCTCCTCACTGCCTCTTAGGATGACTCTGCCTAAGGTGAATGACGGCTGAGTGAAACAGTGTCTGCATCTCCTCAGGAACAGGATGTGTACTCCTTGACATTGTCCTGTCATTATACAATCTCTTGACATCTCTCTCAGGTCAGCTTATGCTGGGACCACAACACTTGGTGTTAGTTACATGCGTGGATTCTCATAACCTTGGTGTTCCTACACGGAGATGTAGTTTTGGTCATTCTATTTTCTTCAATTTAGAGAAGTGTTAAAATTTTACAGGAGAAAACTCTTTGGAAAAAACACTTTAACAATATAGTCTATCTATTATAATGAAGAAATTAGAATTATCTTTTTCTCTCTCTCTCTCTGTGTATGTGTGTTGTGTGTGTGTGCTAATGTATATGTATCTATATGATGACTACAGTACAACCTTGACTATTTCTCTGGAACTATCTACCTTGTTTGTGGGAGACAGAATTTCTCATTGACCTAAAACTAACCAAGTAGGCTAGAATGACTGACCAACAAGACTCAGGAATCTACATTTCTCCTCTTTCCCAAGACTAGGATTACAAAAACTTTGCCACCTTGACCAACTTAAAAGCCAAACCAAACAACTTCAAAATACCCAGCGCCCCAGAACCCTCATATCCTTATGCTTTTATTGAAAGGATTTTACTGAATTACATCACCTGCTCCAGTGTCATCTCTTTATACTTAAGTCTTATTAGACCATGTCCTAGTCAGTGTTTCTATTTCTGCACAAAACATCACGACCAAGAAGCAAATTGGGAGGAAAGAGTTTATTCAGCTTACACTTCCACATCTCTGTTCATCATCAAACGAAGTCAGGACTGGAACCCAAGCAGGTCAGGAAGCAGAAGCTGATGCAGAGGCCATGGAGAGATGTTGCCTACTAGCTTGCTTCCCCTGGCTTGCTCAGCCTGCTTTATTATAGAACCCAGGTCTACTAGCCCAGGGATGGCCCCACCCACAATGGGGTGCCCAACCCCCCCCATCACTAGTTGAGAAAATGCCTTACAGCTGGATCTCATGGAGACATTTCCTCAACTGAGGCTCCTTTCTCTGTGATAAATCCAGCTTGTGTCAAGTTGACACAAAACCAGCCAGTACAAACCACAATCAAACTATTTGCCATCCTATTAAAATAAATTTAGAAGTAGGAGTTTTCAAAAGTGAGCTCACATCAGAGACACAATGACATCATCACACAGCTGGCCACTTCCTAATCTAATCTGCTGGTTTTTGTTAACATGCTGGCTTCCTTCCCTCCAGGATACAAGATGGCCTCACACTCTTTGTCTTAATGCTACCTTAAAGGCAGAGGATGAGCCAATAGCTTTCTCCTTGTGCTTGCTTACCTCTGTGGCAATCAAGGAGAGACATCCCTGCCAGAGATCCTTTAATGGTTTACTATTCAATGGATGGTCCTCAGACATAGCACCTTTTGTCTCTGTAAACTGATCTAAATGAAAATCCCAGGCTCTAAACTATTTGGGCTCCTCCTCTAACAAGCTCTCCAGGGATGATGGGATAGTGGAGTTTGAAAAGGCATCATTTTTCTGTGTTATAACCTGAACTCAGTGACCAGGTTGTAATGCCCTGAAAATGAAAAGTATTCTTCTTCCAGTCTCTCTAAAGGAGACAAGACAGGGCAAATACAGGGGAAAGCATGTTGGGAAAGGAACTCCCAGGACTTCCACTATAGTATCAGGGGTGGGGGTATTGTAGTTTTACCTGCTGGCCCTTGTGGAGCCTATGAAAGCCAGGACTTGATACTGGCTATGTATTAGTCTGCTTTGACAAGAATGCTAGAACATTCTCCATGTGATTGTGTAAGGATGAATAGAATTTATTTTTAAAAATTATTTTATTGGATATTATTTGTATTAACATTTCAAATGTTATCTCTGCCGCCCCCCCCCCCCCATTCCCATCATCCTTCCCCCTCATCTTGTCTCCATGAAGGTGCACCCTCTCCCAATCACCCTCTCCTTGGAGCTTCTTTTGGGTATCTTCTTCAGTGGTGTAGCTGGGTCCTCAGATAGTACTATGTCTAATTTTCTGAGGAACCACAAGACTGATTTTCTGTAGGGAGCTACGCTGTACCGCACCCCAAAGATGGCGCCGACCTCTGCCTTCCGCCTTCCTGATGGCGAGCGCTCCCTGTGATAAACAACTTCTTATTTGGATGCATTTGGCTGGTATGTGGAGAGCTGCACTCTAAGATGGCGCCAGTGTCCACCCTCTCTAACTAGTAAACAACCCCAGAGCGCATGTGCCTGTACCACGTTTCTGACCAATTATGTTAAGACACCTCAGCTGGCAGACGGGCGGGGATGATAAAAGGAGAGAGCTTCCCAGGCACCGGGCTCCCTGATCCATCAAAGCATTAAGAAAGGTATCCTAAATAAACTGCTGAGAGAAGGACCTGGCCGTATTGCGTCTTTTCCTTGCGGGACGAGGTTGGATTGGGACAATTTTCAGAGTAGTTGTATCAGTTTACAACCCCACCAACAGTGGAGGAGTGTTCCTCTTTCTCCACATCCTTGCCAGCATCAGCTGTCACCTGAGTTTTTGATCTTAGCCATTCTGACTGGTGTGAGGTGGAATCTTAGGTATGTTTTGATTTGCATTTCCCTGATGACTAGGGATGTTGAACATTTCTTTAGGTGCCTCTCGGGCATACAGTAAAAAAATTTTTGTTTATGTAAGTATGTAGAAAAAAAGATGAAAGAAC